>NC_047576.1:35128681-35789436 GCF_011004845.1 Esox lucius | reverse complement strand
TTGTTAATCATCAAACATAGCCCACCTGTTATAACACTAGTCTGGTTTGCTCATCAGACGTTGTAAAACATCAAACACTGACACATCAATGTAATCATAAATCACAAAGTCACCGGACATGCATACGTCACTCCTGAAGTCCCACCCTAACATACGTCATAACGGAAGTCCCACCCATGCAAACCGGATGTCCCGCCCACCTGTCACATCAATATGGAAGTCCCGCCCCCCTAGGGCCATAAATCACCATTCTGACACAATATACCCTACACTAACTACTAATTTGTAAATCAATTTTACAATTGCGCAATCCATTCATTTTTAGCTGTCTTTCATATTGCCTGTTTAAATCTCCGGTTTAGGTTGAGCGGTTGAGCGGATCTGAACACCGACCGTGTTTGGTAAACACATTTTTGGACCTCCAAATCTTGGTAAGTAGACTTTTGACATTATTGTTAATCAGCTTTAATTACCTGTATACGCTTGTTAATCCTATTTGTATTTAGTTCAAGTGACCGGCATCTGCGTCAGTTGGACTGGGTGGTCAGACTGTGATCTTACACAACCTGAGCAGATACTTTGTGTAAGTTTAATTATTTACAGACATTTTTAGTCATGTTCTAAAGTGTTATTAACAATTATGACTATGTATACTGACCCTTGGTACAACATTCTATATTCCAACAGATTGAGGACAGCCGGGTGATGAGACAAAGTACATTACCACAATGGGGTCAGTTACGGACACCCTTCCTTGTGGCTGCACAGCGTGAGGGGGTTTTTGTTTTCTTTCAGGCTTGAAAGCTGAAGGTAATACAGCCAACTCTTCAAAACTGTGCTGTATGTAAATGTATGTTTGAGTTAGAATATTCAAATCTGAAAAGTGGATTGTTATTTACACGTTAAACCAGAGAAATGGCGAAAGATAATGTTAACGACAGTCCAGACACGGAACAGCCAACAACGTTTACAAATAATCAATCGACCATACCCCAAAATACAAATGAACCAACCGCTACTTTGTTACACTGCGATGCGCACAATAATCCTCAGATACAAGGCTTGTTAACCGAGCTTAGTAGCCCCCATTTTTCACACGATCTAGTTGACACTCCTTCGAGCTCTCTGATGCAAACTCAGTGCAGTGATGGCGATGTTAGAGTTATACAGCGTAATGCGTTTGACAATGTTGAATTACGACAGTTGATAAATTTACAAAATACTGGTGAAGTTGGTGATTTTGGCACATTCTACGCAAGTATTATGGCAGGCTTGGATACTTTGATTGTTAGAGCCTCAGACTTTGTACAAGGGCCTGGTGATCGTCTGCAGATTGAGTTGATTGGTGAATCTCTGATAGATCCCGTACATGTGACCATGAGAGCGGATGAATATAATGAACACACGTTTGGTAATTTACTTGAAAGTGTTATGCAGAGTAATGCCGAGATTATGATTGATGAATCACTAGAACTGGTGTTACAAATTGTCAAAAACCGTGAGGGTGGTGCCCCGCGACGTAAAGCTCAAACATTGTTGATAGATCAGATTATCAATAACAAAAGATGACATTTATATGTGGCTGTGAATAATGATTCTACGTGTTTTTCTGTTTGTTTGATGGGTATGTTGAACCCGCAGTACACATATCCTGAGGCCCTGGTTAGTGGTCGTGAGCTACATAAGGGGGCTGGTTTAGCGTTAGATGAATGTGTGTCATTCACAGATATTGTTCGGTTTGAAGAAATGACAGGGTGTAAAATTGTTGTCTTTCACCGAACACGGGATGGTCACTTCACCAAGTTTCAAAACAGCGAGGAAACCCACCCTAGAACTGTCTTTATGTACTTACACGATAACCATTTCTACGGTATCATGAATCTGAAGGGTTTTCTGGGTGTGTCTTATGTTTGTGACTGGTGCTATACCGGTTTCAACACACGTGGTGATCATGGTTGTAAACATAGCTGTAGTGTCTGTCTTCATGAAGATTGTCATACCCAACCCCGTAACACAAAGCAGTGCCTTGACTGTAAAAGGATATGTTATTCAGATTTTTGTTATAGCCAGCATAAACGTTTGAAGCACCACAAAAGTGTGGATCGTTGGGTTAGCAGGTGTGACCAGAAGAAATACTGTGTCGATTGTGGTCGCTATTACAATGTCAGTATTACCAACTATAAAGCACACAGGTGCATTGCTAACATGTGCCCCAATTGTAATGTGGAACTGGCTTTTGAAATGAATCATCAGTGTTTTATAAAACCCTCCAAGCCCGAGGACCCCAGTGAGCGCTACATATTTTATGATTTTGAGACTATTGCCAATCCGGTGAATGGTGTACACACTGCAAATTTTGTGTGTGCAATAAGCTTTGATAACAAGACGTGGTGTTCAGCCGGAGATGGTTGTGTCACTGCTTTTTTTCAAAAGTTTAGGCAACCGAAATATAATGACTACACATTTATAGCACACAACTCTAAAGGTTTCGATGGTTACATCTTGATGCAGTACCTTGCTAACAATGGTATTGGCACGACACTTATTGCTAATGGTAGCAAGCTCATGATTTTTACAGACAGCACATTCAATCAGAGATACATTGATAGTCATTGCTTTCTACCTATGAAGCTGTCAGCCTTGCCACCTGCTATGGGTTTTAAGAATTCGAAAAAAGGCTACTTTCCTTACAAATTTAACATCAAGGAGAATGAGAACTATGTTGGCCCCCATCCGGAACCGCATTACTATGGTGTGAATACCATGATGGCTAAAGAAAAAGATGAGTTTTTGCAATGGTATGCAACTGTTTCCGCAGACCCCTTTGTCATGCAGGATGAAATAAAGGCTTACTGCGTGAATGATGTGGTCATCTTGAGAGAGGGTGGTGGTGTTGACCCATTCCGGTCAATTACGATTGCTTCGGCTTGCATGAAAGTCTTTTGCAACAGATTCCTCACCAAGGACACCATTGCATTGGTCCCCTCAGACAACTACAACCGTTGTCAGAAGACATTCTCAAACAGCTCAATCCAGTGGCTTGAATATGTGGCCTCCGATAAGAATATATCAATACAGCACGCCCTGAACAGGGGTGAAGTGAAAATCGGTCCCTACTACGTTGATGGTTATGCTGAACGCGATGGTTTTAGCACGGTCTATGAATTTCTAGGTTGTTTCTGGCACGGTCACCCAAAGTGTCATTGTTCAACCAGCATCAATCCAATGACAAAGATTCAGTATGGGTTGATGCACCAGCAATGGTTGACAAAGCTAGAGGCTTTGAAAGAACAACACAACGTACATGTTCAATACATATGGGAGTGTGAGTGGAACCGGCTTAAAAACACATCCGCAGATGTCAAAGCTTTCTTGAAGACCTTTGGTGCTCCAGAGCGCCTTGACCCTCGGGATGCTCTTTTTGGGGGTCGTACTAACGCGATTCATCTGAAGTTTACGGCTCGAGAAGGGGAGACTATTCAGTATAACGATGTCTGTAGTCTTTACCCATTCTGCAACAAGACGAAGACTTATCCGATTGGGCATCCAGACATAATCTTTCGAGATTTCAAACCCCTAGACACTTACTTTGGTATTGTTAAGGCTACAGTGTGTCCACCGAAAGGCCTTTATCACCCCGTTTTACCACACAGGGTTGGTGGTAAGCTGTTCTTTCCATTGTGTAGATTATGTGCAGAGTCTGAAAACCAGGTAACTGATTGTTCACATACTGATTCAGAAAGATCTTTAACCGGTACCTGGGTTTCTATTGAGCTGGTCAAGGGTGTTGAGAAAGGTTATCGCATTGTGGAAATATTTGAAGTCTGGGATTTCACCAGGAAATCAGATGATCTTTTTGCAGATTACATGAGAACATTCCTGAAGCACAAGCAGGAAGCTAGTGGCTTCCCACCATCTGTGGTTGACGATGAGGCTAAAGACCGGTATATCCGAAAAGGAGGGTGTGCAGCTTGACAAGGAAAACATTGTTGTAAACAGTGCTAGGCGATCTTTAGCTAAATTGGCAATGAATAGTCTTTGGGGTAAGATGGGTGAGCGGACTAACCTTATGAACACAATGTTAATTACAGATCCGGAGGAGTTTAGCCACTACCTTTTTTCCAGTGAAATAGATGTTGGTTATTTCTCGTTCATCTCAGACACTGTTGCGATGGTACAGTGGTGTTACACAAAACAGACACCAATAAAACCACGTAATGGCAACATTTTTATTGCCGCGTTCACAACAGCTTATGCTAGACTCGAGTTGTATTCACTCTTGGAGAAGTTGGATAGACGTGTACTCTACACAGACACTGATTCCGTGATCTTTGTCACACGCCATGGGGATTGGGTCCCCCCACTGGGCCCGTTCTTGGGTGACTTGACCGATGAGTTACCGGATGGTGACAGCATAGCACAATTTGTTAGTGGTGGGCCAAAGACATATGGTTACAAAACCGTTAAAGGTCTGACCTGTCTCAAAGCAAAAGGCATTACGCTCAACAGCTACAACACAACCATTGTTAATTTGGAGACGCTGACACGACTGGTTGACAACTTTGTACGGGGTGAGGGCGGTGATGATTATCATGTCCTTGCTAATGCACACACAATTGCTAGAGATAAAAGAACATTCACGTTGAAAAACCGAGTAGTGTCTAAGCGTTTCAGAGTTGTGTACAACAAGCGTGTACTGCTCCCTGATTACAGCACAAGGCCTTATGGGTACTAAACCACAGTCTAGGATGGATAGCGGTTTTGACCCGCGACTACAACACCCGTTCAGCTGTGTCATTAGTGGCCCCAGTAACTCTGGTAAAACATATTTTGTGAAGATGTTGTTGGATAATGCAGAGGTTGTATTCTCCAAAGAAATTCAAAATATTGTCTGGGTTTATTCATGTTGGCAACCGATGTATGATGAACTGTTGAAAGTAAGGGAGATACATTTCATAGAAGGTCTACCAACATCGCTGTGTGATGACAATCTGCTACCGATTCAGAAAAACAACCTTTTAATTATTGACGATTTAATGAAAAGTGCATCAGAGAGTTTGGAGATGGAGCGAGTTTTCACACAATATTCACACCACCGTAACCTGAGTGCAATTTACCTCATCCAAAACATGTTTGTTAAAGGCAAATCTAGTAGAACTATTAACTTGAACACAAACTACCTCATCTTGTTTAAAAACCCCCGTGACAATCAGCAGATTAGTATTTTAGGCAGACAGATATACCCCGGTCTTTCTCGATTCTTCATGGAGAGTTTTAAAGATGCAACACATCCGCCTTTTGGTTATTTACTTATTGACTTTAAAGCTACAACACCAGAAGACTACCGTCTGAGAACAGGGTTGTTTTCAGGGGATTGGCCTGTCGTGTACGTTCCTAAGAAAGTTTGATCATGTCTAAACGCATTCGTAGAAATTTACCACTTTTGAAAATGATATTTAAGGCACCGGCAAGTCAACGAAAAGTTATTTTAGAATCAGCATCCACCGACCTCATTCTATCATTCTGTGAAATAGTGCTTAATCTAAGGCGCGGTGAGTCGCAGCTCCGAAAAGTAAAGAGACAAAAAGCCAAAATTATATACATGTCTAGAAAGAACACTTCAGTTGCAAGGAAAAGAAAAACCATCAACCAATCTGGAGGTTTTCTACTGCCGTTACTAAGCGTTGCAGTTCCATTCTTAACCAGTCTAATTGCATCGAGACAGGGTTAAACAACATGGAGCATGCTCAGAAAATGTTTCTGGTGCCACAACATCAGTTGGAAAAACTGCGAGAATCCAAAACGACTAGCACCGATGTAAGACAATCTGTTGAGAATGATTTGGACTCATCGATTCGCAATATACTGTTGAAGCCTGATATGGATTTACATGAGAAAGCTAAAAGATACTCTGCCATTTTACAAAGATTTTTGACTGTTGTGCGCCAGGGGGGTCTTGATACAAACACCCTGACTTTAAGTCTACCCGGGTCTGAGACCGGGGCTGCTGTAGTAAACGTGACTGAGAATAAGCAAACTGTTGACTGAAATGTTGACCTTGTTGATGAAATTTTGGATAATGTACCTGTGAAGCGTAGAAAGAATGTTGAATATATTCTTAATAGAATGCACAGGTCTAAAGATTAGACTTCATGGAATTCAAATGGTGAATTCGTTTTCAAAGGAGAGATATTCAAGGGCTCGCACCTATTGGATCTTGTTAAAAGTGTGACAGCTACCAATAAAATTGCTGACGATAGAAGACCGTTGGGGTGGGGTGTGTTTTTAGAGGCCATGGCATGTCTCAACATGCCTTTTACAACTATTCCAAATGCGCATGTAAGACGTAAAATCAATTTGTATAAACAAAAGTCTGGTGACACAATGGATGATTTAGCCACACCACCAGCAACTGGTTTTCAAACAACCAAAGCTTTCTTTGAACCTCATACCACGGACCCCGCAAAATGGCTTCCATTTTAATGTGTTTTTATTTTATTTGTGATACATTGTATCTTTGTTTTATCTTGAATAAATAATAAAAAAAATAATATGTAAACGTTGATGTGGTTTTACAAATGTTTTTATTTTTTAATAATAAATTCTACATAAACGTTATTGGCTTTTCTATTTCTTCAACAACCATGGCACAAATTAAACGTTTCACAAGATTGAGCATGTTGTATGCAATTAAACATTTGCTTATCACTCTTACTCTGGTACATCTTAGCTACAAACTTTGAGACTAGGGCATCATTTTCTCGTAAATCATCAGCATAAAAAGACATAAAATCTTTATAACTCAGACCTTTTGTCATTAGAAAGAGAAAGAACAAACAATGCTGTCCACACGTGGTTGAAACCAGGTCCTGTACTTGTTTTGAACTGTATTCCACATTCTCGCAGGTTTTCAGAAAGGCCTTGATTGACTTGGGAAAATATTTAAAATCCGGGGGGTTTCCAAAACTGTCATGAAACCTTTGTTAGAAATCGGCGGTTTTGTATAGTGGTCAAATAATGTAGAACCCGTATCAAATCGAGGGAGAAGCTCGCTCAAGTTTATTGGAAAATTGCAGCACAGATGTCATTCAGTGAACGTTCCATTATCTTCTCACTGCAATGTTGGTTACCAGCTAGCCTATACATTAAGGGCTTTCTAACTAAGACCATGTCTTTAGAAGTCAACCCCCCATGCCATATGACCATCGTAAACATTCCTACAGAGAGATAATCTAAACAGAGAGGTTTCTGTTGTTCTCATTATCTAGGCACATGCACTTCATATGAAATGTACATATTGATAATGCTCAGATTCCACACCTTCCAATGCCATCATCCGTTATGTAAATAGCCAGCGCTCCCCAGGTTGATTGCTTGGGTGTGTATTAACAATCATCATTGATGCAACATCTCGGACAGGCACCCTAGGTAGTATGTCACTTGCCAGCACACCATAGAAATGGGTCCTAGATGAAAATTGGTTCACCACACTGGTCAACTCTGCGGTATTCATTTCCACACAGTTCTCCTAATAGTAGTCGACCATGACTTGTCGCCGGTTTGACACTTCGATAATGGAGTCAAAGATTGAATAAACAACTAAATTAATTGTGTGGGGTAGTGGTTGTCTGAACCTCATCTCAAGTCGTACATTCCCTGACTTGATCAAGGATATGTGCTGACCACATTCCTCGTCTGGCGCGCAGTTGAATGCATAAATGGCATAGCCGTGTAAGAAGTCCGACCTGTCAATAGCCAAGGCTTGGTCCTTTAGGTGTTTTCCTGAAGCTAAGGCCAATTGGTAAAATTCACGCACAGCTGACCCTGTTGTGTAATTTGGTTGGAATGGTTTGCTAGGAAATTGCTGACCATCTACATACATAGCCATAAACTCCAAATTATAATGTTTGAAATTAAATGGATTCTTTGTGTAACTTCCGGTAAAACTGTCATTGTCCACCAATCCGATTACAATACATTTTGGCAGAGGTCCTAAAAATAGGTTTTCCTGGTTACAAACACGACCCCCAGCCGGTAAACTAAATGTCTTCATACACACTCTTTCAATTGGGTACTTGGCATTGGTTGAGAGTAGCGCTTGAGCGTGTCCAAGTTTCACGGCTGGCGAAACAGACACTTTCTTGACAAATAGTGATGCTGATAGTATATGCAAACGATAACGCACATCCCCGACCCCCATAAGGCAGAACTCATCTTTACCGCGCACCATCCTAACCTTTATGTCAACGCCGTTTAACATAAGTTTCTCTTGAAAGAAGATATCGCTATGAACAGGGCCGATCATTTCAAATGTTGTACTATCCGCTGAATAGGCTGCCCTTTTCGTAAGTCCATCGTTCTCGCCTGCAGGGTCCGTAACATCCATGTGACCTGCGGCATCCTTGTAAAACAACCCTGCTGAAAACTGTGTCTTTAATGTATCACATCCATAATTCAGAATGCTCTCTATAACGGCTCTGTAGGGGTATGTGTTGCTACTCTGGCTAATTAAACGATCACCCAAGGAGACGTCCACTTGTGAAAATAGGGTGGCTATCGGATAGTTGATAACCCCAACACGTGCTCTGGCATCAATATTAGTTCCGTCCGGTTTAGTGACTTTTACACGTAGGTACAGCAAAGTATTGTTTAGATCAACATAGTCTTCGCCATTCCCGGCAATAAAGAACTCCAGAGGGGCTGCGTCTTATATTGCTGATAGGGTCGGTATTTCAATGTATGTATTTTTCTCAATAGATGTCTGTGTGAATGGAACTGTGAATAAATCCAACTCTGTCTTCATACATTCGCCAGACATACGGTGTAGGAGTGCCATCTCTCTAAAATATATTTTTAATCAGATTTGTCGTGTTCCCTTTGAGTGTCCTCCGGGGTGTATGTCCTCTTTTAACCTTGGCTCTTGTTTTTGTCTCATTCTTGCGTTTTTTACTCTTGGGTAGGCTCCGCCTACCTGGTGGTCTCTTTCTAACACCTCGAGACATAACCATTAATCCAGAACCATCCTGCTGTTTTGTTTGTCGTGACATAACACTGTTGACAACATCGCCGACTATATTCCTAGCCGCACTCTTCAGATGTGGTTTTGCTATGGAGAACCCGCGCTTCAACAAAGGTATTGCCATCCTGAAAAGCCCTCGGAAAAGGCCCCATAGACCGGCCCCATACATTGCTGAGCTACCATGATACCCTGGTAAACCGTTACCGGCCTGTGTTGTGTAGTATTCAACATACCTTTGAGGATCATCATAGAGCTTCTGCGGCTGCATCTTAAACTCTAAAAGATTGTTTGACGGGTCTGAAGTGTAATTTTGCAATCACCTTCCCCACTACAAATGAAACCAGCTGGTTTTGATCAGATTTTACTTCAATACAGATCTCATCAAATTGTCTCTTACTAAGAGCTACGTAGTGTGGCTTGTTGTACGTCACTGTGACAACTTCATTCTTTCTCCCTGTAATATGTACAGTTCGCAGCAGTGGGACATGACTGTCACCAACACATTGATAATCAATTATATCTGTGTAGATGTATAGGGTGTTAAACCCCGCCAGAATATCTGTGGGGTATGTTCCGTACCATGTGGCGGGCCACCGCTCACCTGGTTTTAACCCCAATATCTGTTCCAGTTTTGCGCTAAATTTCAAACTAAACTGTGGTTCACCTTTTAGAAACACTATTTTTAAATTCATCGTACCCCACCGATAAACCATGTGTTTTTATATGACTGTTCAGCTCTATCACTACTTTTAATATGCTGCTGTAATAACCGCTGTCGAGTGCATATTTCCAAGTTTTGTCGTTTTTCAAGTCATGTAGTTCAAATGCGTTTTCGCCCCGTGTAAAAGTATTCCACGTATGCGGGTATTGGAACTCTATCAAAGATACTTCCCAATCGCCTTTCAAATCTATACCTTTGGCAAATTTAGTGGTATAGCACGAACATGTGTTGCTTGGATAGACATGTCTCGATGAGTTACTGGGCAGCGTTATGTAGAAGCCACCGTCACCCATGCTGATCGCAGTCAATGTAAATGACGTGGTCCTGTAAATCCTGGAGTTTTATCCAGTTTCTAGGTCAACCACTTGTTCCGATGGTATCCAGCTGTTGAATTTCTCAGGCCAACCAAGCCACTTCACAAGACACATTTTCCTCCCTTTCTGTACTTTCTCATTCAAAACTGCTTCCACTTTAAAAGTTTTATCCTTGGCCACGATTATTTTCAGCAATTCCTGTTCATAAAAGGTCCCAACTATCACATCACCATCGTAATATTTTATTCTATATACAGGAGGTACCCGAGGAATGCATTCTGTTATTGTAAAATATTCATCTGTGTACCCTTTTTCATAGCCTTTTGTAAACGCACCTCTCAGCTTTGAGAGTCTCACAGTATCCCCAACCTGGAACTTGTAGCTTTGATTACCATTTCTCGTTAATGTTGTGCCATACAGGTTCTTGAGAACTAATCTAACATTTTCTTCACAAACGTCAGCAGGCTTCATCTTAGTAGACCGATGGTAGCTATGGTTGTACCCACGAACTAAATCTTGAATAACCTCAACATAGTGATGAGTGTTGGCTGCTGTCAGATACCTCCACATTCGTGATTTAATTGTTTTATTAAACCTCTCAACGATACTCGCTTTGACATCATTTCCTGTAGCAAAATGTTTTATGTTGTACTTCTTCATCAACATTTCAAAATGTGAATTAAAAAACTCCTTCCCCTTGTCCGTTTGGACTTTTTGTGGTGTTCTTCCTTCTTTTAATATGTCTTCAAATGCTCGCTTTACCTCTATAGCGCTTTTATTTCTCAGCACGCGAATCCATGCGTATTTGCTTAATACATCTATGCATGTTAACATAAATTTCATGTTATCGTTTTCCACGCTGTAAGCACTCATGTCAACCAAATCCAGCTGAAATTGTGAATTTATATCATGAACAATAACTCTATTTCTTTTAAAATGTATAGCTACAGGCCTGTGTAGCGTGTATGCATCCTGGGCGAGCAGCCAGTCATCGGCCTCACCATTTTTGAGGATCTCCCCGGTTTTTTCCAAGTATGCTCTTTTCAAACCCTCTCTACCCACATAAGCACCAGGGTTTGCCGGGTCATAGTAAATACTTTTCATAACCTGTTCAGACATCGTAGAGTGTTCGAGCAATAATGAGAATTAATACATGTTTAACAATGTTTTATTTGAGTTTTTGAAATTACACAACCAATATATTCAGAAAAGTTACACAAACATTCAGATTTCTCATAGTCTTTGTTTATATACATGTTAACATGAGAACTGAAGCTACCCTGGCCTTAGACAACAGACTCTTTGCTTTCATCACACCATGACCCCGCTGCGTCGCATACAACATCCTCATTAAATTTGTCCATGTACTCATCCCTGTTCTCACTCAGTCTCTGTGTGATGTTCGGCTCCAACTTGAGCTTGTGCAGAAAGTTCTCAGCGGCCTCGTGAACATCAGTCATCGGTGTGTGAAAACCAGATGCGTTCAAAGCCTTGACCAACACATGTTTCAGTCGCGGTGTTAAAACTGTCGCCACAATGTCATCATAATGGGCCTCAAAAAAATACTCAGGCGGTTCGAGACATGAATGTCTTGTCTGGCTCGGGTGGTCCACTTCGCATCCGATGCATGCTTTGTGTAGAATAGCCCCAACAACGTTTTCTAGAATCATACCCATTGTTGCTTTAATGATCTTTAACATTTTTGGTGCAAGTTGTTTGTTCATTTTGTGATAACTCTTGTTAGCATTTGAAAGGTATGACAGGTTAAGAGGACCTAGTTGATCACCAACCCTGTCAATCCAATGGTAGTTTCTTGTTGGGTATGCCGGTGGAATCGAGCTGTCTGGGTCAGGGGTTCCGTAGAAGGCTTCAGCGTTGTCATCCCAGGCGTCACACAGCCAGTCTTCAGCCTTGGGTTCTTCAATCACCGCTTGGTTGTAATCTTGAGACATGTTTCGTAAAATCTTCCGACTGCTTGAATGTCACCGGCGGTCTGTCGGTTTTTATGCTGTGCTGATGAAGGTGTTGGCTTAAGGCGGGGCTTCGGGGTCTTAGGTCAGTTGATCAGTCCGCAGTCACAAGCTAACCCGCTGATATTTTACGGAAATAACTCCAATCTGACAGAGTCATACTCTTTCAGCCCCTCGACAACTTTAAACAGTACATCTACTGTATTATGTGGGCCTTGTTTTGGTCCCAAATAAAACACTTTTCGAAAGGTGGCCCATAAACTGGCATTAAAAACCATTTGATCAGTCACACCAGCCTTAAACACTTGGCCTTCGGGTAATTCATAAAATGCAACCTCCGGTTTCTCTGGGTTGAAGATGTATTCCCCGATTTCCACTCCTGTCCCACCAAATCCGGGTGTAATTGATGGATTCGGGTTAAACTCTGCATCGGTTTCTTCGGGGCTGGCATGTTGATTGCATCTCTGCGGTCCATTTGCAATTTCTTACCAAATCGCTGAGCTGCGTTTAAGCTGTTAGCTTTCACCGGTGTTTCACCCAAAACATTGATAGCAGCACAATCCTCCATGTTATGTAATGTGTAGGTAAGTTCGCTCAGGCAAGACTGAATGACCAACTCCGATGTCGGCGTGGTTTAAATACACATACCACGCCAGTCAACCCATAAAACATGAAAGGTTAACAAACACTGTTTGTATGCCAGCTGTTGCAACACTTGTCAGAAGATAAAACACCAGGGTTTTATATTTGTCGAACAACATTTCCTGTACACCAAACAACTTGCCGCTGACACAACACTTATTTAATGCCTGGGAATTTAACATTCCGGAACCCTAAACCCCATTTGTTAATCATCAAACATAACCCACCTGTTATAACACCAGTCTGGTTTGCTCATCAAGCGTTGTAAAACATCAAACACTGACACATCAATGTAATCATAAATAACAAGTCACCGGACATGCATACGTCACTCCTGAAGTCCCACCCTAACATACGTCATACAGGAAGTCCCACCCTAACATACATCATACAGGAAGTCCCACCCTAACATACGTCATACCGGAAGTCCCACCCTACAAACCGGATGTCCCGCCCACCTGTCACATCAATATGTCCCGCCCCCCAGGGCCATAAATCACCATTCTGACACAATATACCCTACACTAACTACTCAGGGAAATCAAGCGGCAGATACAGCAGCAAAACAGGCAGCAGGGTACACTCCGCGAGTGATGGTGGTAAGAGCAGAAGAGGAAGTGGGGTGGGGAGAAGTCTCTGAGAGAGACGAGCTAGTGAGACATCAAAAGGGGGCTTCCCCACAAGAGAAAACAATTTGGCAACAGAGACGAGCAACAGAGACGAGCGGGCTCTGAAGAGGGCCAGACGGTAGAGTAATACTTCCACCAGCCAGGCGGGGAGATAAATTTGCAGAAGCCCATGGGTTGGGCCATGTAGGGACAGCACAGATGTTGAGGAACTTGTGCCATTGGTGGCACCCGTTTATGGTAGACATGGTACGTAACTACACTAGGACATGCACCATCTGCACTCACCACAATCCAAAACCGACGATCAAACCTGAGATGGGGGCGTTCCCCATGACGACGAGACCTGGACAAGTGATAGACTACACGGACATGGGGGAAACTGTACGGGGGTGCCGCTACATGCTCGTTAAATCAGACCACTGGGTTCACCCCATACGAGCTGCTTTCCGGAAGGGGAAAAGTGGCCCAAAGATCACAGAGTGTATTTTGATGAATTGCGAGCTCTCGTTTCAGAATTCTCCAATAGAGTCGGAGAACGGGGGAACCTGCACCCGCTGGACCAGAACCTGCCCCAGGCGGAGTGGGGGCTGCTGAAGGTCATCAAGCGAAAGTGGTCGGAGCCAAGGTGGACGGGTCCTCATCAGGTGGTGGAGAGAACGAGCCATGCGGTCCGCCTGAGGGACAAAGGAGAGACGTGGTACCATTGGAGCCAGTGTACACCAGAACAGGAGTCAGGGAGGTCGCTGACGGACCTCATCCAAACCGGGAAGGAGGAGCTTTCCCCAGTGTGGACGGAAGGAGGACCAGCACCAGCCGGACCGGTGCCAGGAGCGGACCCCAGGACACTGCGGGACTACGAGCGAGTGAAGGAGACAAAGGACGGCGCCAGGGGAATAGACTCTTAGGGGAAGGAACTGAAGAATACTGTAACAAAAGGGGGTATAGGACACCGAGTGGCTCCTACCACTTGTACCAAGATGACAGGGTCACAGAGAAAGGTCTGAGGAGATGAGAATAGAATGAAGTGGTACATGGACATTGGTGGAATAATTATGTGTGTTGTATGTTGTTACAGGTTTCCCCAGGTTGGCATCGGGTCTTCATTCCCCCAGCGAAGAGGTTCGTGACCCCACCTGAGGACACTGATGTTTGAGGAAATTTGGGGGATTGAATTGGACTATGTCAAGGGGTCACATACGAGCATTCTGGGATAGATAATCCGCTGGAGGAATGGCTGACCTCGATGTTCGGCCAGTGGAGAGGTTTGATAATGTCTGTTCTTTTATCGCTTGCTACATTTGGTGCTATAATGGTTACTTGTGGGTGTTGTTGTATCCCATGCATAAGAGGGCTTGCCATGAGAGTGATCTCTACAGCCATTGAGAAGGCTTCAGGACCGCCACCAGGAATGCTGATGCCTCTACTGGAGCAGCATGACCCGGGAAAACTGGAGCTTGGCGAATAGGGGTAATCTCTCTGGGGAGAGATCAAAAGGGGGAATTGTAGATGTATTGATTGTATAAGTTAGTGAACTGTTGTAAGCTGTTGTAACCAATGAAGCAAAATATTAATTGTTTGTAACTGTGTTGAAACTGAAGGTGCAAGTAGGAGAATAGGAAACCCTGTTCAAACGGTTGCCGGGGAGAGAAAGATGTAGTATGTCTGTCTTCTGAGAAACAGGACACAGGTTAGAGACACACACACATAGTCGGACAGACAACACAGAAACCACAAGGGGGGCAAGGGGATACTTGCAGTTATCCTTATAAGGAATAGAACTGGGATTGGGCCAATGGCACACTTGCTTTGTAACTTAACGCCTCTATCTTTTGGGCGTAGTAGAAGCATCTCCGGAAGCTTCTGTAATAAATGGATATACGATACGATAATTGACCTGATTCCTGATGTTTTATTCTCCTTTCCAACAAACCAACTCGGGGGAAGTGTTGACTTCAACACATTCCACTAAATGTTTGCCTATATTAGCATGTCATGGTATTTTCCAAGCCCATGTAGCATAATTTAAATGAGTAAGTAATCATCCCCTCTTGAAAGTCATTAGCCCCTGACCAACCTTTGTACATTTAAATAGCAGCTACATTTATCTACTACCTTGCTGGACACAGGTTAGTAGTTAACAGGTAAAATAACTATTTGCGTGTTACAGTCCTTATTAACTTGCTTACCTGTTTTGAGTAGATACCGGCCCGTTACTAGAACAAATGTGGTGGATGGGCATTTGGAGTGAAAGCTAATAATTTTAGCATGCATGGCTTCTTAAGGCTATATAATGGCAAAATGCACAGCTGTCAATACAATGTAAATGCTATTACTAACAAAAGTTGTAACACATTCTTTGTAGTTTACTGCTCACATCACTATAAAAAGCACATCTACGATCATATTTGCAGATCAAGGCAAGATAACGAAATTACCATTAGGAATGTAGCTATGTACACTACTGGGAAGCATAAATGTTTAATCAAAAAAGGCATATAAAACCACAACAGTATTTTATAGGCTATATGCCTGCCATATTGTGTTTGCGGCAATTATAATTTGTGGCGTTTAGGCTGTTTATTTATTTTTTTAAACAGTCCTAATACACTCACCTAAAGGATTATTAGGGCCACCTGTTCAATTTCTCATTAATGCAATTATCTAATCAACCAATCACATGGCAGTTGCTTCAATGCATTTAGGGATGTGGTCCTGGTCAAGACAATTTCCTGAACTCCAAACTGAATGTCAGAATGGGAAAGAAAGGTGATTTAAGCAATTTTGAGCATGGCATGGTTGTTGGTGCCAGACGGGCCGGTCTGAGTATTTCACAATGTGCTCAGTTACTGGGATTTTCACGCACAACCATTTCTAGGGTTTACAAAGAGTGGTGTGAAAAGGGAAAAACATCCAGTATGCGGCAGTCCTGTGGGCGAAAATGCCTTGTTAATGCTAGAGGTCAGAGGACAATGGGCCGACTGATTCAAGCTGATAGAAAAGCAACTTTAACGGAAATAACCACTCATTACAACCGAGGTATGCAGCAAAGCATTTGTGAAGCCACAACACGCACAACCTTGAGGCGGATGGGCTACAACAGCAGAAGACCTCACCGGGGACCACTCATCTCCACTACAAATAGGAAAAAGAGGCTACAATTCGCACAAGCTCACCAAAATTGGACAGTTGATAACTGGAAGAATGTTGCCTGGTCTGATGAGTCTCGATTTCTGTTGAAACATTCAGATGATAGAGTCAGAATTTGGCGTAAACAGAATGAGAACATGGATCCATCATGCCTTGTTACCACTGTGCAGGCTGCTGGTGGTGGTGTAATGGGGTGGGGGATGTTTTCTTGGCACACTTTAGGCCCCTTAGTGCCAATTGGGCATCGTTTAAATGCCACGGCCTACCTGAGCATTGTTTCTGACCATGTCCATCCCTTTATGACCACCATGTACCCATCCTCTGATGGCTACTTCCAGCAGGATAATGCACCATGTCACAAAGCTTGAATCATTCCAAATTGGTTTCTTGAACATGACAATGAGTTCACTGTACTGAAATGGCTCAACCCAATAGAGCATCTTTGGGATGTGGTGGAATGGGAGCTTCGTGCCCTGGATGTGCGTCCCACAAATCTCCATCAACTGCAAGATGCTATCCTATCAATATGGGCCAACATTTCTAAAGAATGCTTTCAGTACCTTGTTGAATCAATGCCACGTAGAATTAAGGCAGTTCTGAAGGCGAAAGGGGGTCAAACACAGTATTAGTATGGTGTTCCTAATAATCCTTTAGGTGAGTGTAGAACCCCCTATTATTGGCATAACGAAGAGCATTGTCAGCAGCATTGGTGTGCCGTTTATTTTACACCTAGGCCTTCAGTACTATCCTCTCACAATGAAACTACCTTTGAATGACTTCACCATGACATTTGGGATATAGGCTATTGTTTTTGCACGTAACCACCCCATATTCACAGTGATAGTGGAATAAAGTGATTTAACACAAGGCTTACAATACACAAATTACAGAACCATGAATACATGGTGACTGAAACCATCAAGGATGTACAGTACCATTATGCATTATGACAGGATGCTGCAACACAAATAGACATTGCAAAGCCCAAATCAATGTCTTTACCAAAGAAACAAGAACATACAACAGCAATGTTCCTTCGATGCTGTAAGCCAGGGGTACTTTTCGTAGTTGATCGATTGAAAGTTTCACACAAATCCTTTCCCTGACTAGGAAAGGGGTTCTAGCTGGAGGGTTTGTTGAACCTTCCTTATAATTTCCCAGCTAACAAAATTACGTTTCAGGACGTGACCTCAAAGTTATTTTAGTCTCCACAATCTCATGGTTACGTATTTGTGAAACATTGTCTGTATGTACCTGTGGTGTCAGCTGACGAAAGTTATATCCCAAGTCAATTCATGACGTAGTAATGTGGGGGCCTCTGAAAGGGCTAATGACTTTATTTAGTAACATTATAAAGGTTGCGTGAACGTACACACGATTACGTCGCCTTTTGGTACTGTAAGTAACATTATGAGGATGACCTAAAATAATGTTTTCATGAAATACAAGAAATTTAACTGTGACATTTGTAACGTTACTTTAAAAGTCATACAAATGTCCATAAAAATCGTCACCGGTACACTTTCACCAGATAACGAAACATGTCAAAAACTGAGAGAAGTGTCGTAAAAAAAATGTTTTTGCTATAGGCATGTAATATATGTATAGAAGGCTTAGAATTTCGTTAATCTAACTGCAGTATACAATTTAAAATAGCTATTAGGGCGACTAAGTGCCATGCATTATAGTAAAAAAACACACATTTTGTTAGGCACTGGGTTTGCTAGTTTCGGGTCTGACGGTAAATTTTGTACTTACAATGAGTCTTCTTCTTCTGATTTCTAACCTTGATGGTCCTAGAGATAAAGCCAACCCTCGTTTTGTTTGATAAAATCAGTTTGTATAATCTGAAACGATTCATGTTTTTCACAGCGTTGTAGAACGGTATCCAACTCATTCAACTCGGAGCAAAACTTTTCATGACTTTTCGCCAACAGTGCGCAACAAGGCACCTCCCCAACCAAATCTGCAACCAAACTTGACTATTGCGCAAGATGCGTAGTCAGTCGCTGCTAACGAAACTATACTCAGCATTTAAAGTTTAAATGGCTACTCCTAAGTGGAAAAGTACGGAAGAGGATTAGATGGTTTTATTAAAAAATAATAAAACCATCTCGAGATTAAACTCGTAAAATTTTGAGAAAAAAGTCTAAATATAATCTTGAGAATAAACTCATTAAATATCGAGAATAAAGTTTAATAATCCGTTTTATGGTATCCTCGATGAATCGCGCGTAGGTGAAGCCAGCGATAAACTTGCATTTGTCCACTGGTCAATTCATTTTGGACAAAAGCGAGTACATCGCCCAAATTAGACAGATTTTTTCGTATGCTAATTATACTTCTGTCATAATTAGCTAAAGTTGATAGTATTTCTTTGTTACTGAAAGAAAGTCTATAATATACCTTGACTAATTGATCCAACTCTGCCCTGTCCTCTATCAGTAGGCTATGCAATGTACACTGATCGAATGCGTTATTCTCTACATTTAATTTCGATTTTTATTCTCGATATTTAATTAGTTTATTCTCAAGATTGTATTTCGACTTTTTTCTCGAAATATACGGAGTTTTTTCTCGAAACACAACGACTTTATTCTCGATATTTAATGAGTTTATTCTCAAGATTGTATTTTGACTTTTTTTCTCGAAATTTAACGAGTTTAATCTCGCATTATAATGACTTTAATGTCGAGATGGTTTTATTTTTTTTATCATTGCTTGGCACTAATCCTCTTCCGTAGAAAAGCAATGCAGGAGACCAATTTGGTCTAGTTTTTTGGAAGAAATAATTTACTGTGGGTCAAGCCAATTGGTGTGTTTAATAAGATAGCTTACCCAAGACTTACAATATATTACCATTGGCATATTAGGCTATTTGTTAGATTCCGTCCAATTTTGGCGACCTCGTCTTACCTATTGTCCGTTGTTCAGCATTAGTCAGTTAAGTTTCTCATGCCTATTTCCTATCATATTTCATATGGTTTCTGAGCGCCTGTTTAAGGAGGCATTGTGTCACATGTCATTATAGTAGATTTCAGTTCATAATGTATTTATATGTAACCAATATGTTAGATCACCACATAAGATGCAAACACCAGTTATGATGTTAGATCACCACATATGATGTAAACACCACACATGTTAGATCATTAGATCCACCTGCTTGTCACGACTCCTGTTAGTACTTTTATGAAGGGAAGCTAATTTTCCATCATGTATAACATTCCTGGGAGTGTGTAACCCTTATTTTATTCACCTTTGCACTGTTGTTTCTTCTGGGTAGGTATGAACTTGTAAATTCAAAATGCATCCAAAGTGTCTAATTTGGCACAAAGTGGCCAATCTGTAAAGGACACTTTGGCCTTGCTTTAGAAATGACTAAGGACATCACTGAATTTTGCATCAAATGGCCTGGACTTTTACACAGACTCTGCTGCCATCTAGTGGAAGTGTCTCCAGCTTCCTACCCCATGTTTGGCCTTCCACATTGCATTTCAAACATGATGATTAATTATTTTTACCAATAATGCATGTTTTTGGTTTGTTTAATCTTCGGCCAAATCTATTGTGTTATACTTTCCTGCATTAATTTATGATTCCTACAATGTACAGAGTGTCTCCTTTCAAATGTAACCAAACATATGTACATTATACTATATTCAGGTCATGAGCATTTAGATTTGGGTACATAAATTAGAGCATGTAAATTAGGATGAATACAAATCCCATCATTGCAACTTGGTACCAACATGGGCTTCATATCCTACAAAATAAGCTATTTCATTGAGTTTTCTTCAGGAAGTACGGACATAACTTCAACCCTTTCTGATTCATAAAAGCAATAATATATAATTTCGCTTTTTGTTCCTTAGGGTGATTTTGCGCTTTATGATGATCAATGATAATTGAAAGTAAATAAAGACCTTCATACAGAAACACTACTTCCCTCATATGAAAGACCTGTTCCTGACCCCTGCCTTAGAAGATACCATTTTGTACACTCACATTGAGCCATTCAAAAAATATATTTATTGTGATTTTCAGTCATACCTTTCTCTTACATTTCAGCTGAGCAGGTGCATGCTTGAGGGTGTCAGCAATCTTTTCATCTACCTCCAAGTAAGTGGCCAACAGGTAGGCTTTCAGGGCAGCACCTATATTGTTCAAAATAGCAATCTTATTTAAAAAGCCATAAATTGACAAACTTACATTTAATGTTGCATACAGTTAAATGGGAATAGGTTGTTTGATTATGGGGTTATCAAACAATTTGTATGTAATATTTTCTCGGGGGAAGGTGAAGCCAGCATTAACTGATCTAAAAAATGAAAAACTGCAGTGTGGTTACACACTGCAAAACTGTGCAGTGTGTAACCTCATTACAGATATGATGGGACTTGGAGGAAATGGAGTGGAGCTATTGCTTTACAGTATACAGTTCTCATTAGTTTGCATACCCTGGCAGAAATAGTGACATTTTTGCATTTATTTTGAAAATATGACTGATCATGCAAAAAGACTGTATTTTATCTAAGGATAGTGATCAAATGAAGCCATTTATTATCACATAGTTGTTTGGCTCCTTTTTAAATCATAATGATAACAGAAATCACCCAAATGGCCCTGATCAAAAGTTTACATACTCTTGAATGTTTGGCCTTGACACACAGTGACACACACAGGTGAAAATGGCAATTAAAGGTGAATTTCCCACACCTGTGGCTTTTCAAATTGCAATTAGTGTCTGTGCATAAATAGTCAATGAGTTTGTTAGCTCTCATGTGGATGCACTGAGCAGGCTAGATATTGAGCCATGGGGAGCAGAAAAGAACAGTCAAAATACCTGCATAAGAAGGTAATGGAACTTTACAAAGATGGAAAAGGATATCAAAAGTCTTGCAAATGCCAGTCAGTACTGTTCAATCATTTGTTCAGAAGTGGAATATTCAGGAATCTCTTGATACCAAGCCAAGGTCAGGTAGACCAGGAAGGATTTCAGCCAAAACTGCCAGAAGATTTGTTCGGGATACAAAGAAAAACCTACAGGTAACCTCAGGAGAAATACAGGATGCTCTGGAAAAAGACGGTGTGGTTGTTTCAAGGAGCACAATATAACAATACTTGAAAAAACATTGCTGCATGGTCGGGTGGCCAGATGCCACAAAAAAGCCTGGTTACAAAATGCCCGACAACACCTTGGCATGCCTCACAGTTCCTGACGAGACAAAAATAGAGCTTTATGGTCACAACCATAAGCGCTATGTTTGGAGAGGGGTCAACAAGGCCAATAGTAAACAGAATACCATTCCCGCAGTGAAGCATGGTGGTGGCTCACTGATGTTTTGGGGGTGTAAGCTCTAAAGGCATGGGAAATCTTGTGTAAATTGATGGCAAGATGAATGCAGCATGTTATCAGAAAATACTGGCAGACAATTTGAATACTTCTGCACGAAAGCCACGCAGTGGGATGCTCTTGGACTTTCCAGCACGACAATGACCCTAAGCACAAAGCCAAGTTGACCCTCCAGTGGTTACAGCAGAAAAAGGTGAAGGTTCTGGAGTGGTCATCACAGTCTCCTGACCTTAATATCATCGAGCCACTCTGGGGACATCACAAATGTGCAGTTTAAGCAAGACGCCCAAAGACTTTGCCTGACCTGGAGGCATTTTGCCAAGACAAATGGGCAGCCATACCACCTGCAAGCATTGATGCATTGATACAGTATTAAGAACTAAGGATATGCAGACTTTTGAACAGGGATCAGTTAATTTTTTTTCTTTGTTGACATGTTTTCTTTGATTGTGCCATTCTGTTACGACATACAGTTGAATGTGAATCCCATAAGAAATAAAAGACATGTTTTGCCTGCTCACTCGTGTTTTCTTTACAAATGGTACATATATTACCAATTCTCCAAGGGTACGCAAACATCTGAGCACAACTGTATCAATTTGAGGATCTTAGGCTACACAAATTATTTGCTAAAGCATGTACAGTGAACAAACCTAGGCATAGTACCACCTTGTATCCCTGTCATCCAACACAAGACATGCCCATTACACACAATTATAAGAAACCGGGATACTGTTTGCTATAAACATGAACGTGACTGATTTGATATCAAGAATTATAATGTGTAAATACTCCATGAATTGCTATCAAATTTATATGAAATAGTCTACAGTAATGACAATTTTTCTTAAAACACTCAAGTACCTAACAAAAAGGAGCACACATGCAATTGTAATGCCTACTTTGTCCATACAAATCAACTCATTAAAGATATGAATTTACCTTTTTTTATGACATGAAATGGAATGAAGATGTTATCCATAATATCCAACTTTTATCAGAACTTTAATTTAAAGGCAAGAAATTACAACTGCTTTGTTTAGTTGATGATAAACACAAAAACAAGCAGCTGTTTAAGGGTCTTCAGTATGTGCATGCGACAGCAAGGCAACATGACTGTAGCACTGATACTGCATCTCCCTCCAATGTTGTTTAATTCCCTCCAGTGTGTGACCAATCAGTGTCCCCATCATGAACACAATGGTTTACTAATCTTGATGCCAAACGGTATAGTGATCTCTGGTTAGGTCATGTACTAACTTTTGTTCAACTAATAACTATAACAATAATTAATACAAATATAGTTGCAAGCAACAATGGGACTGGGTTCTCCTATATGGCAAAGGATAGTGAAATCGGTCGCCAGTTACAATCTGGAAAGGTTAGGCACTGTGACACTAAGTATTTATATGGATTCTTCATACCCTAGTGAATTATTTTCAAATGCCATGTTCCACCTTTTTTTTTTGTTCTAAGGTCCTTTGTATTGCTGTTTTTGACTTACAGTGTGTACATATGTCACGGCTTTGAGTGGAAAAGGAGGAGCCGGAGAACGAAGCGATACTGCTTTGTGTTTTCTTTAATAATAGTGATAACAAATGGCGAAGCGTAACCATGCTCTTCTTAACAGAGAGACAATAACACACAAAGACAGGGGAAGCAAAAGGGAACATATATACTGGGGGGAAAGATGAGGATGAGAACCAGGTGCACTTAACAAGACACAGGTGAAATGTATAATGAGATGGGCGGTGGTGTCAGAAGGCCGGTGACGTCGAATGCTGGAGCCTGTCTGCTGCAGGGGGAGGTGAAGCAGCAGAGGGCGCAGTTGTCACTGTACCCCCCCCCCCCCCCCCCCCCCCCCCCCACCCCGACGACACCGGCCCCGGGGCTGACCCGGGGGACATGGAGTGGGGAAATCCGGGCGACGACGATGGAAATCACGTATGAGGGCGGTAACCAGGACGTACTTCACCAGAACCCAGCTCCGTTCCTCCGGGCCGTACCCCTCCCACTCCACGAGGTACTGAAGGCCCCCCGCCTGGCGCCTCGAGTCAATGATGGAGCGGACAGAGTACGCCGGGGCCCCCTCGAGGAACCTTCCGCACCTCACACCCCTGAAGGGGACCAGCCACCACCGGCCTGAGGAGAGACACATGAAACGAGGGGTTAATACGGTAGTCGGGGGGAAGGCGTAAACGATATGTCACCTTGTTGACTCTCCTCAGGACTTTAAAGGGCCCCACAAACGGCGGGGCCAGCTTCTGGCAGGGCAGACAGAGGGGCAGGTCCTTGGACGAGAGCCAGACCCGGTCGCCCGGACGATATACCGGGGCCTCCCAGCGGTGGTGGTCCGCAAAGATCTTTTGGCGGCGGACAGCGAGCCGGAGGAGAGCCTGCACAGCCTCCCATGTGCCCACTGCCTGCCGGAACCAGTCATCCACCGCAGGGGTACCGGTCTGGCTTGGCGTCCAGGGTGTGAGAACCGGCTGGTATCCCAGCACGCATTGGAAGGGTGACATGTCCGTGGAGGAGTGGTGCAGAGAGTTGATGGCGTATTCCGCCCAAGGCAGGAACTCTGCCCACTCCCCCGGCCGGTCCTGGCAGTAGGACCGAAGGAACCTGCCCACTTCCTGGTTTACACGTTCCACCTGCCCATTGGACTGGGGATGGTAGCCCGAGGTCAGGCTGACCGAGACTCCCAGGTGCTGCATAAAGGCCTTCCACACCCTGGACGTGAACTGGGGACCCCGGTCAGACACAATGTCCTCGGGCACCCCATAGTGCCGGAAGACGTGTGTGAATAGGGCCTCCGCGGTCTGTAGGGCAGTAGGAAGGCCGGACAGAGGCAAGAGGCGGCAGGACTTCGAGAACCGATCCACAACGACCAGGATGGTGGTATGGCCATGTGAAGGGGAAAGATCAGTGAGGAAGTCAACTGACAGATGGGACCATGGTCGTTGTGGAATGGGTAAGGGGTGCAACTACGTAAGGCACATACGTACGACCCTCAGGGCATGGGGGCGATGAGGGCTCGTCACGCTGCGCTCTAGCGATATCCGCGTCCAGTTCCCACACTACCGGCGCAACCATGCACGACGCCGGGAGCACGGGAGCATCATCCACTGGCCTCTCCTCCGTGTCATGCTGGCGGGACAGCGCGTCGGCCCCGACGTTCTTGCTCCCCGGCCTGTATGTAAGAGTTAAAACAAACCGGGTGAAGAACATAGCCCACCTTGCCTGGCGAGGGGTCAGCCTCCTCGCTGCCGCATGTACTCCAGGTTTCGGTGGTCTGTCCAGACGAGGAAAGGGTGTTTAGCCCCCTCTAACCAGTGCTGCCACACCGACAGGGCTCGAACCACGGCCAACAGCTCACGATCACCTATGTCATAGTTCCACTCCGCCGCACTGAGCTTCTGGGAGAAGAAGGCAAGGGACGGAGAGTGTTACGACTCCCCGTCCGTTGGGAGAGGATGGCACCGAGCCCACAGTCGGATGCGTCCACCTCCACGATGAACAGGAGCGACGGTTCGGGATGGGCTAGGACCGGAGCGGTGGTGAAACGATGTTTCAGTTCCACAAACCACCGCTCCGCCTCCGCGGTCCACCGCAACCGGGTCGCCCCCCCCTTCAGAAAGGAGGTGATCGGAGCCGCAACCTGGCTAAAGCTCCGGATAAACCTCCTGTAGTAATTCGAGAAGCCTAAAAATCATTGCACGTCCTTCACCGTGGTTGGGGTCGGCCAATTACGCACAGCGTCAATGTGATGCTCCTCCATAGCCACACCTGTGCTGGAGAAACGATACCCCAGGAAGGACACAGACGACTGGAAAAACAGACACTTCTTGGCTTTCACGTACAGGTCATGCTCCAGCAGTCTAACAAGCACCCTGCGTACCAACAAGACATGCTCAGCGCGGGTGGTTGTGTATATCAAGATGTCATCGATATACACCACCACGCCCTCGCATAACATGTCCCGGATCACATCGTTGACGAAGGATTGAAAGACCGATGGAGCATTCAACAAACCATACGTCATTACTAAATACTCATAATGGCCGGATGTGGTGCTAAAGGCTGTTTTCCACTCATCCCCTTCCCGGATACATACCAGGTTATAAGCGCTCCTGAGGTCTAATTTGGTGAAAAAACGGGCCCTGTGCATCCTCTCCACCTCGCAGAGATCAAAGGGAGAGGGTAGCGGAACGGAATGGTGATCTTGTTCAGCGCCCGGTAATCGATGCACGGGCATAAACCACCGTCCTTCTTTTTCACAAAAAAGAAACTTGAGGAGACCTGTGATTAGGAGGGCCTAATATATCCCTGTTCCAGCTTCTCCTTAACGTATGCAGCCATGGCCTCCGTTTCGGTACGGGACAGTGGATACACGTGACCCTTAGGGAGTGCGGCTCCGTCAATGAGGTCTATCGCACAATCCCCCGGCCTGTGTGGTGGTAATACAGTGGCCTTAGCTTTGGAAAAAAACGCAGCCAAGTCCCTGTATTCGGGGGGAATTGGCACGGCGGGAGCTCTGTCTGGACTCTCCACCGAGGTTGAGGCAACGGAAACAGCCAAACACCTACCTTGACACTTCCGCGACCACCCCAAAAGACCCTGACTAGACCAGGAGATAATGGGGTCATGTAGGGACAACCAGGGGAAACCCAAAACAACAGGGAATGTGGGCAAGTCGATAACATGAGGGTTTCACTGTGTCGGCCGCCGGTGACCATAAGGAGAGGGATAGTGCATTGGGTGACCAAGCCCGACCCTAGTGGCCGGCTGTCCAATGCTCTCACGGGTAGAGGGGTGGTAAGGACTTGAAGGGGAATGTGTGAACATAGAGCGAAGGACATATCCATGAAATTCCCAGCCGCGCCTGAATCTACCAGCGCCTTACACTGGGAAAGCAACGGAAAACCGGTGAACTCAACAGGTACAGTGCACAGAGAGAGTGGAGAGGCATTTTAGTTTTATGTGTGTTATTCTGTCACGGCTTTGAGTGGAAAAGGAGGAGCAGGAGAACGAAGCGATACTTCTTTGTGTTTTCTTTAATAATAGTGATAACAAATGGCGAAGCGTAACCATGCTCTTCTTAACAGAGAGACAATAACAAACAAAGACAGGGGAAGCAGAGGGAACATATATACTGGGGGGAATGATGAGGATGAGAACCAGGTGCGCTAAACAAGACACAGGTGAAATGTATAATGAGAAGGGCGGTGGTGTCAGAAGGCCGGTGACGTCGAACGCTGGAGCCTGTCTGCTGCAGGGGGAGGTGAAGCAGCAGAGGGCGCAGTTGTCACAGTATAGAACTGGAGCCAATGGATTGGGGAGCTAAAAAGTGCTGCTAGCTATACCCTCTATTTTCCCCCATGGATTGACACTTCATATAGATTCTTCATGCCTTATTGAGTAATTGTCAAATGCCATGTTCACAATGTCTAGTTCTTTTGTTATAAGGCAATCTGTATAGCCGTATTTGGCTTACAGTGTATTGAACTGAAGCCAGTGGAGTGGGTGGCTAAGAAAGTGCTGCTAGTTATACTCTCTAATATCCCCCATGAACCAACATTACAGTGAGAAGATAATGGAACGTTCACCGAATGACATCTGTGCTGTAATTTTCCAATAAACTTGAGCGAACTTCTCCCTCGATTTGATACGGGTTCTACATTATTTGACCACTATACGAAACCGCCGATTTCTAACACCATCTAATGTCAGGAATGATGACTCAACATCACTGCTGTATTAAGTGTCTATAATATTCAATACTTCTACCATACTGTTGTTGAAGTCTAACACTTCCCCGAGTTGGTTTGTTGGAAAGGAGAATAAAACACCAGGAGTCAGGTCAATTACCGTATCGTATATCCATTTATTACAGAAGCTTCTGGAGACAAGTGTCGCCGCACAATGTCTAAGGATCAACAGTCAAAACATCATTTTTATACTTCTACTACGCCCAAAAAGATAGAGGCGTTAACTTACAAAGCAAGTGTGTCCTTGGCCCAATCCCAGTTCTATTCCTTATAAGATAACTGCAAGTACCCCCTTGCCCCCCTTGTGGTGTCTGTGTTGTCTGTCCAACTATGTGTGTGTGCCTCTAACCTGTGTCCTGTTTCTCACAAAACAGACATACTAAATCTTTCTCTCCCCGGCAACCGCTTAAACAGGGTTTCCTATTCTCCTACTTGCTCCTTCAGTTTCAGCTCATATTACAAACAATTAATATTCTGCTTCATTGGTTACAACAGCTTATAACAGTTCACTAACTAATACAATCAATACATCTACACTGTTCATAATCCTCATCCTACTCTTTCAAAAATTGCTGCTAGTTTACAGTACAGTATGTATAGTATTGCCATACTTGCCATAGGCTTATCTATAATTTCAATACCACCACCAATATTGCTGCTAGTCTACAGTACTTTTTCTAAACTGCTGCTAGTGTACAGTGTTATGTCTATTATTGCTTTCTTTTCTTGCTATATTCTTGGGTGTATACAACAGATTGTTAAAATTAAGAGACCACTGCAAATTGAATGCTTTTGTTACCTTCCTTTTCAACTTTTTTGGAAAGGAAAAAAAAAGGTGCAGTGGTCTCTTAATTTTTTCCAGAGCTGTATATTTTTCTTCTTAATCCTCCCAACGTAGTTGTAGTGTGCTATGTCACCACTCATTGGCTTATTACACTCATGTATCTATAACATTCAATAATTCTACTAAATTGCTGCTAGTTTACATTATGTATATTGCTGCCTTACTTGCCATATCTATAATGTTCAATAATAGGCTAATACCCAGATTGCTGCTAGTTTACAGTACACTCTTTTAAACTGCTGCTAGTGTGCAGTGTTATGTCTGGCTATATTTTTGCTTATATATTCTTCTGAACTCTCACTACGTAGTTGTCGGCTGCCATGTCGCAAGTATTTAATAATTCAAGATGATGCTGTGTTGCTCGGTGCATTTGACAAATAAACGTTGAAACTTGAAACACTGCTTGGAATTCGAACTAGATTTTTCGCCAATGGGAGGGAGGTGGGGGCGAGAAAGATCCACGTTGGGATTTATAATAGAGTGAATTACACTACAGCACTTTATATATTATTGTGAGGCTGTGAACAGACAGTGTCAATCAATGCATTTAGTGAAAGTAGCAACTATAAATATACAAAAATGAAGTTGCTTGTCAGATTTTCCTAACAAGTGACCAAACCTTTTAAAACAAGCCCAAAAAAGCAAAATCCATGACCAGTGATTATTTCAAGCATAAAAAAAAAAAAAAAGCCCAAAGTGGCGTATTATAAGCGGACTTGGCAACTCTGTCTGCAATGTATGGTCAATTAAGCCGAATGGCTCTGCTAGCGTAAATAGAAAAATATTGTCAATTACAATAAAAATCTAAATTAAATTCTTAAATGTCATCATGAGTTTGGGTTTGTATTGTAATGATATAAAGAATATACTCAATTATTTTACAACAGTACTAGTCTAACCACTACACGTAGTAGCCTACAAAAAAAGCTTCTGATCACGTCTCCACTACCCGCTTCATGCAAATACCTGTGGTATTACTGCGGAAAACAATGAAACAATGTTGAGCTCAAACAAACCTATGATATTTATCCTAGAAGACATGCAGCTACGAGAGATGCATGCAGAAAAAAACGGTTAAACTGCAAGTTGTAGAAAATATGAATAGGATATATATTATTATACATATCTGTTTCTATTTTCTAATTATAATTTTGTTTATATTTTAGGTTAATCATTAACGCTTTCCTACTGAATGTGACAAGAGAAGACATTGTCATGGCTCCCTCTCCTGTCTCCACTAGACACACCTGTTTCTTCTTTTGTCATTAGGTTAGTTGTGTATCTGTCTGTTGGATAGGTTGGGGTTTTGTGGGTTATTGTTTGATTGTCATCGTAATATGAGCCGTATTGTCCTACGTATAGGACACAATTCTCTATTAGCCAGCTTCTCTGTTTTAGCTGGGATTCTTCTGTTTTATTTACTTAGCCTACTGAGCTTGCCTACAATAAACATCGACAAGCCACCCTCCTGCGTTTGACTCCCGTCTTCTGCCTCAGAATGTGACAGAATAACCCACTTCCTGATGGAGTCAGAAGGTGTGCCCGATCTCACCGGCATTGTAGCCCGGGTAAAGGAACACAGGGACATGCTAGCGAGCCTAGGAACAGTAATGAACCAGGTCCTCCAGGTGGTTAGCCGCCTCGACCTAGCCCAGCACAGCGAGGAAACCGCTCCTTGACAGGCCTGGGGCTGTCCGGTTCGCCCTCCTGCAAGCCTACGACGGGGCCGCGTCCCGTTGCCAGGGCTTCCTTTTACTGCTAAACCTGTACGTCATCACCACTGCTCCCACGGCAACAGGGCGCAAAAGAGGCTGGACAGCCTCCTGCAGGCGAGAGGACGCAACGGGAGTGCTTTGCTCGTTCCAGCTCCCCCGCCGGCCGGCCGGTGCCCATGGAAGTGGGCGGTGCGGGGTCCGGGAGACCGAGAGCGGACCCGGGAGGCGTCGGGGAGCAATGCACCTTCTGTGGCCGAAGGGTGCATTATGTGGCCTATTGCCACCTGCGCCTCTCGGGTCCGGGCAGCGGCAGCACAGGCACTCACGCACCATCCCAGGTACAGTCCTCAACCCCTCTGTTTACCCCGCACTTTCAACTCCACCCCGCTTAAGGCCCTCTTAGACTCGGGGGCAGCGGGAAACTTCATAGACGAGATCCTGGCACATGTGCTACGTATACCCCTCACCACACTAAAAGCGACCCCGCCCGTCTGCTCTTAGGACGCAGACCCCTGGGGTCCGGGTTAGTGCGCAGGTCACCGTCCCGATTGCCATGACCACACAAACACACGCGCACACACACACACACACAGAGCAGATCTCCCTTTACGTCATGTCCATCCCCTCTAGCCACATAGTGTTAGGACTTCCCTGGCTGTCCCTGCATAACCCTTCTGTGTCTTGGTCCCGCAGGTCCATTGAGGGGTGGTCGTGTGGGTGTCTGGGAAGGTGTGTTCCGGTTTCACTGAGTGCCACCACAGTGGAAAGTCCAGACAGTGCCTCTGACACTCCTATCCCTATTCAGTATTCAGATCTGTCACATGCCTTTTCCAAATCTAAGGCCTCTAAATTACAGGGGTACATACGCCCCTCCGTTTTACCTGCCGCCTCAAGTTTCTTTTTCGTGAAGAAGAAGGATGGTGGTCAGCGCCCGTGCATAGATTACCGTGCCCTCAACAAAATCACTGTCCGCTACACCTATCCCCTCCCTATTATTGCCACAGTGGTAGAATGTATGCATGGGGTGCGCTTCTTCACAAAAGTAGACCTCAGGAGTGCCTACAACCTTGTGCGTATCCGAGAGGGAGATGAGCATAAGACAGCGTTTAGCACAACGACTGGCCACTACGAATACCTGGTCATGCCGTATCAGTCTTCCAAGCATTTGTTAACGAGATCTTAAGGGACATGATCTGTCACGGTGTTGTGGTGTACATCAATGACATCTCACCCTGGTCCGTTGGGTGCTTGAACGGCTGCTGGAGCATGACTTGTATGTCAAAGCTGAGAAGTATCTTTTCTTCCAGCAGTCCCATTTCTTTTCTGGGATACCGCGGTTTCCGCAGCTGGGGTGGAAATGGGGGAGGAACACATTAATGTGTGCGTAATTGGCTGGCCCTGACCACGGTAAAAACAATACAGCGCTTCCATGTTTTCGCCAAGTTCATTCGCGGTTTAGACAAAGTCAACGCTCCGATCACCTCTCTCCTGTCAAAGGCTTCACTGGACACCCGAGGCGGACAAGCCACCCTCCTGTGTTTGACTCCTGTCTTCTGCCTCAGAACATGACACAAATAGAATATCATTTGCGCGGGCCAAAATAACATTGCTGATCTGCATGATCTGCACAATACATGATCCGCACAACATAACGGGGAGCTGTTAAAATTAATTATAAAGTTATTATGAAGAATCGACACATCAAATAGACATATCCTTAGCTAATAAGGCACATAACATGCGCATGGAAGTGCATGCACCCACAGGTCAGTACCGGTAAGGAATGAAATAAATGTTTACCCCTGATCCTCAATAAGTGACTTGAAAAATCTCTTGCCAGTCACCGATGTGTTACAGACCACTTGTTTTATTTAACTGGTGGAGCACATATCTTTCTTTTTTTTTGTTAGTTTAAACTTTAGTCACTGAGCAAGTACAAGTACAGTACAATGAAGTGTAGTTAGCATCTAACAAAAAGTGCGAATAGAAGAGGGCAGAAAATTTACTTTTATTAAGTATAATGTATGTTACAGATGTGACATACAGATGTGCAATGTATAGATGTGCAATGAAGGTAAATGGCAATTCTAAATGCCACTAAACATCCTCCAAACCGGATGGGGGGACTTCCAGATTGATGTGACAGGTGGGTGGGACCTCCGGTTTGTAGGGTGGGACTTCCGGTGTGACGTATGGACTTCTTGTATGACGTGTGTTAGGGTGGGACTTCTGGAGTGATGTGTGCATGTCATTTGTAATTTATGATTACATTGATGCGTCCGTGTTTGATGTTTTACAACGACTGATCAGCAACCCAGACTAGTGTTATAACAGGTGGGTTATGTTTGATGTTTAACAAATGGCTCTTAGGGTTCCGGAATGTTAAATTCCCAGGCAATAAATAAGTGTTGGTGACAGTTGGTGCAACAGATGTCATACCACCGGTGGGTTTTACAATGTACGTCTAGAATTACGTGTGGGAAAGTTGCTTTTGTGTAAGATATAAAGAAGGGGTTTGGACTTACAATTTTTGATAGTTTCAGCCCATTTTTCATTTTAACAAGAGATGGGCCTTAAGATCAGCCCTGTACCCAGTGGGCAATCGCTGGCGCGCCGCCGGCGTTTTGCTGCTGCCGGGCCGCCGCCGGCTATGATGTCGTACAGCCAGCGGGCCACCAGCTTTTGCCGCTTTTCTCCTGATCTCAATTTGCATACGCTAATTTGCATCTCAGGCGGCTTTCCACCAGCGGCCCAACTGCGTTACGCCGGCGGCTAGCTGCCGAAAAGAGGGCGTGCGCTTTTTGGTCAACATTGGTAGTTTTTAAATAAAATAGACTTTGACTATTGCACTATTGCTTGTGTAAAGGACCTTTGTGTAGACATGTACAGTAAACACATCTCGCCATTGCTTACCATCATATTTTCACAAACTAATTGCCATTTTTCACTACATGGTACCAGTTCAACTCGTCTATAGCCTCGACTTTAATGCTTCATGGTGGACAGTTCTTTACTGTGTGTGGATACACTGAATGTATAAGCTGTTAAACTGTTGTGAGCATTGAAGCAAAATGTTGAATGTCTGTAGCATAAGCTGAAACTGAAAGTTTCAAGTAGAAAACAGGAAATCTTATTTAGGCTGTTTCTACTACAGGAAACAGAGGGGGGCAAATTAACAATGCACACACATATTCTGGGCAGGAGGAATTCAAAACAGAAACCACAAAGGGCAAAGATGACGTTTGTGCTGCATTTACACATATAAGGTATAGAACATAAACTGGACCAATGGCACACATGCTTGGTTACCTCAACCCCCCACTTTTAGGCATGTTTGAAGTATAAATAATGCTGATGTGACTGTTAATATTCAGACATTGTGCGGCGACACTTTTTCTCCAGAAGCTTCTGTAATAAACGGAATATACAGCACGGTAATTGACCTGACTCCTGGTGTGTTATACTCCTTTCCAACAAACCAACTCGGGGAAGTGTTAGACTTCAACATGTGTTTAAACACCGCCGTGTTCGTAGATGGCGCTATAGTAGCGAATTGTCCATGTGTAAGTCAAGACCATGAGGCTATGGGTAAGAACGCCATTTGGATTCCACGCTGTTGCACCGTGCAAACTAGAACATTCATTTTAGCAACTTGGTTCTTTCGTCAACTCTTGTTCAAAGTGTATAAGCTAGATGCTCTGAATAGGACAATACAACATGTGGATTTACTCATTGTTTTACTACAATTTGATGAACTCCCGAAACAAACGAAGATCAAGGAATTTTCAGTATGAAAACGCCGAGTCACCTACATAGCTATGGTGAGTCCTGTTCCATTATAAATAACTAGCATTAAGTGTTGTTAGGTTACTCAGTAAGAACGCAATTACTGTTTTGTATTAAACAATGACGGTTTGCAATATTCTATTAACATTAAAATTATTTAGTCAAGTTACTGGTAGCTGAACGCAAGTTCTAAACCATTGGCGGGAAAACAAGTTATAGAAACTGAGCTTGAAAAAAACAGCGTTGTCCTGAGATTAAATACTTACAGTAACCCTTGTTTCTTCGTGTGTTCCCAAATTTGGTTGCTTATTATTTTTTGTTTCTTCGTTTATCCTCAAGTTCAGATGTTTTGTGCTTCTTCGCATATCAACAGTTGAACAGGTATGGTAACATTGTTAGCTAACTTCTAAATCGTGTTTCTTAGGGTATCAACAAGAATTAGAATTTTATAATATGTGCTTACTCCTTGTAACTTTTATCAACTGATACGTAACGTTGGCTGAATCGTTGAATTGCTTTCAGGTGATGATGTTTTCTGTAGTTTGGTTCCCGGAGGAGGATGACTTTGTGGCAGCAGTTCCACGCCAGGTATGTGAATTACATGTTGATCTCGTAATTGCTGCAATGTTTACTTGGTTTCACCATATTTACCTGTTCAACAACTTTTATGTTTATTTTTAGGATGGAGCTAGCACAGTACACCAAGGCACCAGAGAGGTACTCCACATCACCATGTAGAGGATGGCTACATAGGTTATTGTGGGTTCATTCACTTAACCCAGATGCTTAAATTGTTATTAAAGCATGTTGCTTCCAATTTTATTTTTCATTTCAATTAATTTTTTAGGGCAAGAAGACAGAGGTAGGGGGAAGGTTTAGCTCTGCACATGAAGGTAAGAATGAACATTTTGGTGGACACTGCGATTTGAGTTCTGATTGTAAAATAACCAGATATTTAGGACTGAATAATTAACTGTCTGTCTTTACTTTCAGAACAATTGGAGATCAAGCGGCTGACTGAAGAGAAGGTCGAGCTGAGGGCACAGCTGGCTCTACAATCAGGTAAAAACAAGACTATAGTTACGCTAACATCTTGTCTTAATGAAATAGCCTGAACATGAGCCCTTTACTGAAATGCAATACTGTACAGCCTTTCTGAAATTACATGTATATGGCAGTTTTGTTTATTTCACTATTAAGCTATAAACGTCTGACTGAAAAGAATGTCAAGCCGAGGGCACAGCTGCCTCTACAATCAGGTAAAAACTATAGTTGCGCTAGCATGTTGTCTTCATGAAACATTTCAGTTGTCTTGAATGTCATGCAATTCTCAAAATCATGTCAGACCATTTAAGTACAATATCTGAATACTATATTACAGCAACCATAAGGAAGAATCTTTTCAACCGGGATGCCACTGATGAGGCTGTCCAGAACCAAGTCCCCAGGTACAAGAAAGGGGCAGCTGACCGTGCAGGTGGGAGATGTCACGGCGGTACAAGAGACCTGCCGTAAATATGAATGACATCTCCAGCACACCCAATATTGCTGCTAAGCTGCAGTACTGTAGCCTATTTTTTTATTTATTTATTTTTACTGCTGCTATGTTCAGTGTTAAATATGATTGCATTATCCTCAATATATTTATAGCTCTGTGTGAATGTTCTTAATTCTGACTGTAGTTGTAGTGTTATGCCACCATTCATAAGCTTATTGCACTGATGTATCCCATATTCAATAACTATTGATTGCTGCTAGGTCATACTTATGTATATTACTGCCATTCTAGCCCTTGTTCATTTTGTATTGTATTATGTTTATTTTGTACTTTCACATTCAAATACTGTAATTTTACTATCTGTTACTGGACACGTTTTCTAGCACTATTTGATTTTGTAAAATGTTTATTTTGTATGCTTGCTGTATAATGCATGTTTTTTTTTGTATGCATCTTGCACTATTTGAAATAAATTGTTTACATTTTATTCAGTTCATTGTCATTTGTGATATGACCAAAATTATTATAAAGGATTATTATAAATAAAACATAATATTGGGGCATGAGGCATCCCGCTGGGTTTATTGCATAAAAGCGGCTAGCCGCCGTCGGGCTGCTGGTGAGCCGCTAATCAGGGTATTGTTAGAAGGCATTGTCATGAAAGCGGCCCACCGGCGGCCCGACTGCGATGCACGCTATAAAATAACGGTCTGTGTTAGTGTGGGCGGATGCTGTGACTTCCAGGTAAGATGTGCTGCATTCTCGTAATGACCAACTTGTGAAAACCGATTTTTGATTGCTGTATTATGGTCTTGTGGTTGTTAAACGTTGAAGACATTAATGGCGATATGTTGACAATAGCCAGCGTTTCTATGTAAGCGGATGAGTTTGTCTTTAATAGATCAAATAAAATCACGTGATGTCACGGCTGAGCCGCGATAACTAACGAGAACTGCGTTTCTACCGGACAGTTCATCTGAACTAAATAGTTACGTTTTATCCAGAATTCTAATCATTGTAGCCTGTATAGTTCTAACACAATTTTTATCTAACGTGAAGAGCGATGACATGTAACCAATGACAAAGTTAAGTGTTATGTTAAGGTGTGACCTGTTGGAGGCGCCTCAGATGCGATGTAAAGACAATATTAAACCCTGCTGCATCCACAGAAGTCAGCTGTTTGGCGGTAATGCACCGCGTTGGGTGCAAACCGCCGTTAAACCCCACAGAAGAAGTAGTCAGCTGTTGTTTTCCAGCATGGAGTATGCTGTTTACATTGTAAGTGTACATGATTTTATTTGAAGTGATAGATTTGAATTGTGTCGCAATTACAAACGCTAACAAACGACACATTTGAACTTTTTAAGAATGTCTAAATACATTTTACGATTGAGCAATCCATGTGCTTTTATCTGTCGTTTAAATCTCTGGTTAAGGTTGAGCGGAAATTAAACCCAGCCGTGTTTGGTAAACAAATTTTTAGGCCTTCAAATCTTGGTAAGTAGACTTTTTACATTATTGTTAATCTGCTTTAATTACCCATATACGCTTGTTAACCCTCTTTGTATTTATTTCAGACCAAGTGACCAGCGTCAGTTGGACTGGGCAGTTGTGATCTTACACAACCTGAGGAGATACCTTTTGTGTAAGTCTAATTATTTACAGACATTTTTAGTCTTGTACTAAAATGTTATTAAACATTACAACAATATGCATACAGCTGAACCTTTGTACTCACTTTAACAACCAATAGATTGAGGAACCCCCGGTAAGAATACATAGTACATCACCATAATGGCTTCATTTACAGACACCCAACCTTGTGGCTGCACAGCGTCAGGGGATTTTTGTTTCATTGGTTTCTTTCATGCTTGAAAGCTGAAGGTAATACATATTTTACAGTCAACTCATCTAAACTGTGATGTATGTTTGATTTAGAATATTTTGGTCCCTGTGGAGCTGGCAGTTGAAATGAATCATCAGTGCTTTATAAAGCCTTCTAAGACAGAGGACACCAGTTAGTGCTACATATTTTATGATTTTCAGACAATTGCCAATCTGGTGAACGGTGTACACACTTCAAATTTGGTGTGCGCAATAAGCTTTGATAATGAAACATGGAACATGGTGTTGTCGCTGCTTTTTTCCAAAAGTTTAGGCAACCGAAATATACTGACTACACATTTATAGCACACAACTCTAAAGGTTTCGATGGTTACATCTTGATGCAGTACCTTGCTAACAATGGTATTGGCACGACACTTATTGCTAATGGTAGCAAGCTCATGATTTTTACAGAGAGCACATTCAATCAGAGATACATTGATAGTCATTGCTTCCTTCCGATGAAGCTGTCGGCATTTGCCACGTGTTATGGGTTTAAGGATTTGAAAAAAGGTTTAACATCAAGGAGAATGAGAACTATGTTGGCACCCACCCAGAACCGCATTACAACGGTGTGAAGACCTTGATGGCTAAAGAAAAAGATTAGTTTTTGAAATGGTATGCAACTGTTTCCGCAGACGCCTTTGTCATGCAGGATGAAATAAAGGCTTACTGAGTGAATTATGTGGTCATCTTGAGAGAGGGTTGTATGCGCTACAGAATCGAGTTCCTGGAGTGTGGTGGTGTTGAGCCATTCCGGTCAATTACGATTGCTTCGGCTTGCATGAAATTCTGATTCCTCACCAATGACACCATTGCAGTGGTCCCCTCAGACAACTACAACCGTTGTCAGAAGACATTCTCAAACAGCTCAATCCAATGGCTTGAATATGTGGCCTCCGATGAGAATATATCAATTCGGCACGCCCTGAACAGGAGTGAAGTGAAAATCGGTGACTACTATGTTGATGGATATGCTGAACGCAATGGGGTGAGCACAGTCTATGAATTTATATGCTGTTTCTGACACCCAAACAGTCATTGTTCAGCAAGCATCAATTTGGTAACAAACCAATGGCTGACAAAGCTAGAGGCTTTAAAAGAACAACTCAACGTACATGTTCAATACATATGGGAGTGTGAGTGGAATCAGATTAAAAGCTTTCTTGAAGACCTTTGATGCGCCAGAGTGCCTTGACCCTCAGGATGCTCTTTTTGGCGGTCGTACCAACGCAACTCATTTGAAGTTAACGGCTCGAGAAGGGGAGACTATTCAGTATAACGACGTCTGTAGTCTTTACCCATTTTGCAACAAGACAAAGACTTATCCGATTGGGCATTCAGATATCTTTCGAGATTTCAAACCGTTAGACACTTACTTTGGTATGGTTAAGGCTACGGTGTGTCCACCGAAAGGCCTTTATCACCCTGTTTTACTTCACAGGGTCGGCGGTAAACTGTTCTTTCCCTTGTGTAGATTATGTGCAGAGTCTGAAAACCAGGTAACTGATTGTTCACATACTGATTCAGAAAGATATTTAACTGGTACCTGGTTTCTATTGAGATGGTTAAGGCTGTAGAGAAAGGTTATTGCATTATGAAAATATTCAAAGTCTGGGATTTCACCAGGATATCAGATTATCATTTTGCAGAGTACATGAAAATATTCCTGAAGCACAAGCAGGAAGCTAGCAGCTTCCTGCCATCTGTGGTTGACGATGATGCTAACGACCATTATATCCAGGAATCATGAAATGGAGGGTGTTCAGCATGACAAGGAAAACATTGTTGTATACAGTGCTAGGCAATCTTTGGCGAAATCTGCAATTAATAGTTTTTGGGGTCAGATGGGTGAGCATATTAACCTTATGAACACAATGCTAATTACCAGAGATGGGGACAAGTCACACATGGTCAAGTCCAAGCAAGTCTCAAGTCTTAACCATCAAGTCTCGAGTCAAGTCTCAAGTCACAGTTCAGATAAATCAAATAAGTCAAGGGTTCACCCTAAGCAAGTCAAGTCGAGTCCTTTTAAGTTTCAAGTCAAGTCACAGTACTAAAATAAATAGAGGTACATTTTTTCCATACATATTTTTTTTTAACATTGGGGGGGACACCAGGGGCGATTCTTGGATTTTCATATTAGGTGGGCTCAGCCCCGGTGAGTATATGCACGGTTTTTCTTGGGTCAAAATGAGGCGGAGTTGATAAAATCAACATTTGTAGGCCACATATTTTAATTCTAAGATAATAAATGTTTTTATTTTTCATATAAACTGTGATTCCCACAGTATTTTGGATGGAGCTCAGTACCTCTAGGGGGGTCCGGGGGCATGCACCCCCTGAAGATTTTTTTCTACATTTTATAGATAAATACATTAATCGATGCACTTTGAGTCACCCAAATCCACGGTGGAAAATAAATAATCCACCCGCCAATCGCCAAACCTATGAATTCTCTGATTTCGATATCTGCATCTGATCATCACATTAAAATTATTCAAATTCTCAGTGTGAAGCAAGATAATATGGTAACATATCACTGTGTATGATAAAAAATGTTTTAACAATTTAGTTTAGATCTAATTCTCACTATTAAGTTGCTTATTAACATGCATATTACTAGGATATTGGTTGTTTATTAGTATTAACGCAGGGTTTTATAATCACTGAAGTCCCAAATTTTAGGGGGATTCAGGGGGCTCCCCCTCCACACACACACACACACTGTCCTCTGTTTCTGACGTGCGCTCGGTGCAAAGCTCGAATTTCTAAATCAAATATTTTTCTCCTCCGCAGTACAATTTTTGGGGGGGACGAAGTGGAGGGATCTTGAATCAGCCTGAAGGGGTTGTATTCGCTATAACAACCGCCTCGCTATACCTTATCCCGCTTATTATATGGCTGTTATTATTGTATTGCTTCTGCTAAAGAAAATAGTCCGTTACGTCTCTGGTTACAATCCTGCAGCGTCCATAGCAACACGCTGTTTTTCATGGCAACGGTCTGTTATTAAGAAATAACATGCATTCTACACTGGAATTCAGCCAATCAATGTAATAAGGGCTAATAATAACAACCTTATAAACTAATTATTGTGACTGAAAAACTCCCTAATATGTAATTACGCTGCATTATTCTGTATGAGTAAAAAAAAAAAAAAACTTCTTCGAAATGTTTAGGTGCTAGTAATCACATTGGCGCCTCCATGTTAGCCTTTCATGCAGTAAAATTGACTGTTATGGTGTAAGCGCAATGCTTTTTAGTTTCCACACGCAGTCCACAAACACTTGAAAATGCGCACATTTAATACAGACATTATAGCCTACGTGTAATAATATACATGCCCACTCATTTTAAGATGCCCATCAACATTAAAATTCAAGCTATTCCACTGTTATAGTCAAATTCCCTTACATCTATTTACCAGACGTATTCAGTAATGATAATGGTCACATTTCTAACAAGAAAAAAACTAAAACATAATATGCAACCAAGGCCAAATTATGACAAACAGAAAAGATTAATTCATTACATTAGTAACTTAATCGTTACTTAGTGAAACTGAATATAAAGAGATTACTTTCTCATCTTTCCTTGTGGTTCTTAAAATGACGAATTAAATTTGACGTTGTTGTTGTCGTGTCAGATACTCTTGTGTTGCATATTTTGCATCTGGCAAATCTTTTTTTATTCACACGGTCCAGTCCAAAGTCCTTGTATCCAAACGATACTATTTGTGGAGCTCGACGAACATTAATGTCTGCCATGTTTGGCGCAGTTTGAATTGTGCAGCGTTAAAGGCACATACGCTGATTAGTGGTGCTGACGTCACAATATAATTTTTTATTTTTTTTTGCTGTTTGTTTATTATAAGTTGAAGTCATTGTCGAGTCTTCCACTTCAAGTCAAGTCTCAAGTAACTTGTTCTCAAGTCAAGTCAAGTCATTTTCATACTTTAATCAAGCAAGTCACAAGTCCTGAAAATTGTGACTCGAGTCAGACTTGAGTCAAGTCATGTGACTCGAGTCCCCCACTACATTTGGAGGAGTTTAACCACTACATTTTTCCCAATGAAATAGAAGTTGGTTATTTCTCTTTTATCTCAGACACAGTTGCGATGGTAGTGGCGTTACACAAAACAGACACCAAACCAACCATGTAACGGCAACATTTTTATTGCTGCGTTCACAACCGCTTATGCTAGACTCGAGTTGTATTCACTCTTGGAGAAGTTGGATAGACGTATACTCTACACAGACACTGATTCATTGATCTTTGTCACAAGCCATGAGGATTGGGTGCCCCCACTGGGGCCATTCTTGGGTGACTTGACCGATGAGTTGCCGGATGGTGACAGCATCGCTCAATTTGTTAGTGGTGGGCCAAAGACATAGGGTTACAAAACTGTTAAAGGTCTAACCTGTCTCAAAACAAAAGGTATTACACTCAACAGTTACAACACAACCATTGATAACTTGGAGACGCTAACACGTCTGGTTGATAACTTTGTACAAGGCGAGGGTGGTGATGATGACCTCATTCTTGCTAATGCTGACATAATTGTGAGAGATAAAAGAACATTCACACTGAAAAACTGAGTAGTGTCTAAGCGTTTCAGAGTTGTGTACAACAAGGGTGTACTGCTCCCTGATTACAGCACAAGGTGTTACGGGTACTAAATCACATTCTAGGATGGACTTCACCACCCATTCAGCTGTGTCATTAGTGGCCCCAGTAACTCGGGTAAAACATATTTTGTGAAGATGTTTTTGGATAATGCTGACGTTGTTTTCTCCAAAGAAATTCAGAATATCATCTGTGTTTATTTATGTTTGTAACCACTGTAGGACGAAATGTTGACGGTGAGGAAGATTACTTCCATAGAAGGTCTACCAACATCGTTGTGTGATGACAATCTGAAACCGATTCAGAAAAACAACCTTATAATTATTGATGATTTAATGAAAAGTGCATCAGAGAGTTTGGAGATGGAGAGAGTTTTCACACAATATTTGCACCACCGTAACCTGAGTGCAATTTACCTGTCCAAAGCATGTTTGTTAAAGGGAAATCTAGAACTATTAACTTGAAAACAGACTACCTCATCTTGTTTAAAAACCCCAGTGACAATCATCAGATTAGTATTTTAGGCAGACAGATATATCCCAGTCTCGATTCTTCATGGAGAGTTTTAAAGACGCAACACATCCACCTTTTACTTATTGATTTGAAAGCTACAACACCAGAAGACTACCTTCTGAGAACGGGGTTATTTTCAGGGGATTGGCTTCTCGTGTACATTCCTAAAAAGTTTGATCATGTCTAAGAAATTTTTATCATGTAATTCTTAGAAATTTACCACTTTTGAAGATGTTATTTAAGGCAGCAGGAAGTCAACGAAAAGTTATTTTAGAATCAGCCTCCACCGACCTCATTCTATCACTCTGTGCATTAGCGCTTAATCTAAGGCGTGGAAATGTACCCTTAACAAAATCGCAGCTCCGAAAAGTAAAGAGAATTATATAAATATCAAGAAAGAACTCTTCAGTCGCAAGGAAAAGAAAAACTATCAACCAATCTGGAGTTTTTCTACTATCGTTACTGAGTGTTGCAATTCCATTCCTAACCAGTCTAATTGCATCGAGACACGGTTAAACAACATGGATCATGTTCAGAAAATGTTTCTGGTGCCACAACATCAGCTAGAAAACTGTGAGAATCCAAAACGACTAGCAACGATGTAAGACAATCTTTTGAAAATGATTTGGACTCATCGATTCGCGATATACTGTTGAAGCCTAATATGGATTTACATGAGAAAGCTAAAAAATAAATGCAATTTTACAAAGATTTTTGACTGTTATGAGACAGGGGGAGCTTGATACGAATACACTGACTTTAAGTCTACCCGGGTCTGAGACAGGGGCAGATGTAGTACACGTGATTACGACTAAGCAAACTGTTGACCGAAATGTTAACCTTTGTTGATGAGATTTTGGATAATGTCAAGCACATTCCTATGAGGCATAGGAAGAATGTTGAATATATTCTTAATAGAATACACAGGTCTAAAGATTTGACTTCATGGATCTCAAATGGTGAATTCATTTTCAAAGGAGATATAATAAAGTGTTCACACCTGTTGGATCTGGTTAAAAGTGTGACAACAACCAATAAAATTGCTGACGATTGAAGGCCGTTGGGGTGGGGGGTGTTTTTAGAGGCCATGGGATGTCTCAACATGCCTTTTACAACTATTACAAATGCGCTCGTAAGGCGTAAAATCAATTTGTATAAACAAACATCTGGCAATACAATGGATGATTTAGCCACTCCCCCAGCAATTGGTTATCAATAAACCAAAGCTTTCTTTGTACCCTCTACCACGGACCCTACAAAATGGTTTCCATTTTAATGTGTTTTGATTTCGTGCTTTTTTATCATTTGTGATTCATTGTCAAAGTGTATGTTTTACCATGAATAGTTGTTGTATGAAAAATACTATGTATACATTGATGTGGTTTTACAAATGGTTTTATTTTTGAATAATTAAGTTGACATACACATGATTTACTTTTATATTTCTTCAACAACCATGACACAAATTAAACAATTCACAAGATTGAGAATGTTGTATGCAATAAAAAATTCACTTATCACACTTTGCTTATCACACTCAATCTTTGAGACTAGTGCATCATTTTCTCGTAAATCATCAAAATAAAAAGACATAGCATCTTTATAACTCAGACCTCTTGTCATTAGATAGAGAAAGACCACACAATGTTGTCCACACGTAGTTGAAACCATGTCCTGTACTTATTTTGAACTGTATTCCACATTCTCACAGGATTGCAGAAAGGCACTGATTGACTTGGGAAAATATGTAAAATCCAAGGGGTTTCCAAAACTGTCATAAAACCTTCAAATGCCATCGTCTGTTATGTAAATAGCCAGCCAGTGCTCCCCTGGGGTGATTACTCGGGTGTGTATTAACAATCATCATTGATGCAACATCTCGGACTGGTCCACTAGGTAGTTGGTCGCATGCTAGCACAAAATAGAAATTAGTCCTAGATGAAAATTGGTTCACCACGCCAGTCAACTCTGCGGTATTAATTTCCACACCATTTCGTAATAATAGTCAACCATGACTTTTCGCTGGTTTGACCCTTCGATAATGGAGTCAAATATTGAATAAACAACAAAGTTAATTGTGTGGGGTAGTGGTTGTCTGAATCTCATCTCAAGTCGTACATTTCCTTACTTGATTAAGGATAGGTGCTGACCACATTCCTCATCTGGCGCGCAGTTGAATGCATAAAGTTCATAGCCATGTAAGAAGTCAGACCTGTTAATAGCCAAGGCTATGTGGTGCCGAATGTAAAGGTTCGGTTATAATTTGTTAGCTGATACATTTTCAACATTTCGCTCACTTTCCTCACATTTAGTGCATTTTCCTCACATTTGAGACAGAAATTATACATATATACACTCACCTAAAGGATTATTAGGAACAACATACTAATACCCCCTTTCGCCTTCAGAACTGCCTTAATTCTACGTGGCATTGATTCAACAAGGTGCTGAAAGCATTCTTTAGAACTGTTGGCCCATATTGATAGGATAGCATCTTGCAGTTGATGGAGATTTGTGGGATGCACATCCAGAGCACGAAGCTCCCGTTCCACCACATCCAAAAGATGCTCTATTGGGTTGAGATCTGGTGACTGTGGGGGCCATTTCAATACAGTGAACTCATTGTCATGTTTAAGAAACCAATTTGAAATGATTCGAGCTTTGTGACATGGTGCATTATCCTGCTGAAAGTAGCCATCAGAGGATGGGTACATGGTGGTCATAAAGGGATGGACATGGTCAGAAACAATGCTCAGGTAGGCCGTGGCATTTAAACAATGCCCAATTGGCACTAAGGGGCCTAAAGTGTGCCAAGAAAACATCCCCCACACCATTACACCATCACCACCAGCCTGCACAGTGGTAACAAGGCATGATGGATCCATGTTCTCATTCTGTTTACGCCAAATTCTGACTCTACCATCTGAATGTCTCAACAGAAATCGAGACTCATCAGACCAGGCAACATTCTTCCAGTCTTCAACTGTCCAATTTTGGTGAGCTTGTGCAAATTGTAGCCTCTTTTTCCTATTTGTAGTGGAGATGAGCGGTACCCGGTGGGGTCTTCTGCTGTTGTAGCCCATCCGCCTCAAAGTTTTGCGTGTTGTGGGTTCACAAATGCTTTGCTGCATACCTCGGTTGTAACAAGTGGTTATTTCAGTCAAAGTTGCTTTTCTATCAGCTTGAATCAGTCGGCCCATTCTCCTCTGACCTCTAGCATCAACAAGGCATTTTTCGCCCACAGGACTGCCGCATACTGGATGTTTTTCCCTTTTCACACCATTCTTTGTAAACCCTAGAAATGGTTGTGCGCGAAAATCCCAGTAACTGAGCAGATTGTGAAATACTCAGACCGGCCCGTCTGGCACCAACAACCATGCCACGCTCAAAATTGCTTAAATCACATTTCTTTCACATTCTGACATTCAGTTTGGACCACACCCCTAAATGCATTGAAGCGACTGCCATGTGATTGGTTGATAAGATAATTGCATTAATGAGAAATTGAACAGGTGTTCCTAATAATCCTTTAGGTGAATGTATATATTATATTTGAATGTAAAATGTTAAATCTAAATGTTATATCTAAATGTTACATCTAAATCTAAATGTTATATGTTAAATCTAAATATTTTATCTAAATCTTAAATATATATCTGAATGTTAAATGTTAAATCTAAATGTGTCGCCAAGTGTAAAGCTAAATATTTAGAAAATATTCAAATCCCCAAGGAAACCACGCCCACTGCAGTGGCTTCAAATCGCGCTGCACCGCCCCCTCCCCGCTCCCACCCCACGCTAAGACGCTGTGGTGAAAGCAAAGGACCTAGGTGAAAAGCAGGCATGGCCAGTTCTCTAGGTCTGGGAGACATTGAAGGGCGGTCATTGCAGGTGTTCGGGCTGCACTCCATGGTGTACCTCCCCCGGTCCAGTCCACAACATCAACGGTAAGTTAAGTTAATTTTAGTTCTTTATGCATACTGGATGGGGTTAGCCACTGTTTGCTAACCCAGCCAGTTAGCTGTGTGACGGATGCTAGCTAAAGTTTTGTTATCCACTTTCTGTAGTTAATATGACTGAGAAAGGTAACTTAAGTTACCCATAACCTAGTTGACTTCGTGGTTACCAGTGACAAAACGGACCACTTACTCTATGAAGTCTGTGCTGTGGTCAACATATGTAATATTAATGTACTTTGCCGCTATATCTGACATCTAAATTGCGAGCTCTTGTTTCAGGTTTCAACACCAGCGGTGCCCAGTGCCATAGGCACTTCCAACTTCACGTCAGACCATCAGTATTGTGTAATTTGTTATTGGTGGCTGCATACCTCAAAAGGTATTTCATGACTTTACTATTTGCCTTTTAGCTTGTTTCAGCAGTAATATGCACAGACATGCAAATGTTTCATTTGATTTTTTTGCAATTTGATTAAACGCCACTTGCAAAAAACAGATTTAGCTTTTCTTGTCCAATATCAACAGGTGTGATAAAAGTTAATGTGGAAAAAAAATAAATCGATGAGAGGAATTTCAAAAGAAAAAATTATATCTTTAATATTTTCATAAAGCTCACATGTGTCAGTTATCCTACAAAGCAAGTTACAGTTGGTTGCTTCACACTATCACTGTTCTGGCATGACATAAACTTGTGTTTTCCAAAATCAAATGTATTATTCACAGGTTGGAGAGGATTCAAGAAGTGCAAGACATGGAGGTAGGTGGATATACTGAGTCACACAAACAAGAATAAACTGATGTAAGAATTCACAAATGAGATGGAATCTGATTGTTTTTTCTCAAAACATAACTCATAACAAATTAATTGACTATCAAAATAGTTCACAATTAATTCAATAATTGACAACTAATCATCGCAGTTCTGAAATACAATAACAAAATACATTTATAAATTTGAGTAATTTACAATGTTGTGTAATGTTGACATGCGTCAAAGTCCCACCCACCCCACCCCTCTACTGCTTGGCTGATTGTTACATCCCCTCCATGAACTGCCACCTTAACGTGGTGGAGGGGTTTGAGTACCCAAGTGACCCTAGGAGCTATGTTGTCTGGGGCAATATGCCCCTGTTAGGGTCTCCCAAGGCAAACAGGTCCTAGGTGACGGGTCAGACTAAGAGCGGTTCAAAACATTTTAATGATGAGTTACATTTCGAGCACTGTGATGTCCCCCTGTATGGCGCAGCCGGGGCCCCACCCTGGAGCCAGGCCCGGGGTTGGGGCTCGTATGCGAGCGCCTGGAGCCCGGCCGGGCTCAGCCCGAAGGAGCGACGTGGGGCCGCCTTCCCGTGGGCTCACCACCTACAGGAGGGACCATAAGGGGTCGGTGCGGAGAGGATCGGGCAGCAGTCGAAGGTGGGGGCCTCGACAACCCAATCCCTGGACACGGAAACTAGCTCTAGGGACGTGGAACGTCACCTCGCTGGCGGGGAAGGAGCCTGAGAGGTTGAGAGGTTCCGACTAGAGATCTAGTCTGGATCACCTCTACGCACAGCTTGGGCTCTGGAACCACACTCCTTGAGAGAGGATGGACTCTTCACCACTCTGGAGTTGCCCATGGTGAGAGGCGGCGGGCTGGTGTTGGTTTTTCTTATAGCTCCCCAGCTCTGCCGCCATGTGTTGGAGTTTACCCCGGTGAACGAGAAGGTCGTTTCCCTGCGCCTACGGGTCTGGGATAGGTCTCTCACTGTTGTTTGTGCCTACGGGCCGAACGGCAGTGCAGAGTACCCAACCTTCTTGGAGTCTCTGCGAGGGGTGCTGGAAAGTGCTCTGACTGGGGACTCCATCGTTCTACTGGGGGACTTCAACGCCCACGTGGGCAACGACAGTGACACCTGGAGGGGCGTGATTGGGAGGAACGGCCCCCCTGATCTGAACCCGGACGGTGTTCTGTTACTGGACTTCTGTGCTAGTCACAGTTTGTCCATAACGAACACCATGTTCAAGCATAAGGGTGTCCATCAGTGCACGTGGCACAAGGACACCCTAGACCGTAGGTCGATGATCGACTTTGTTGTCGTTTCATCTGACCTGCGGCCGTATGTCTTGGACACTCGGGTGAAGAGAAGGGCGGAGCTGGCAACTGATCACCACCTGGTGGTGAGTTGGATCTGATGGCGGGGGAGGAAGCTGGACAGACTCGGCAGACCCAAGCGTACTGTAAGGGTCGGCTGGGAACGTCTGGCCGAGTCTCCTGTCAGAGAGATCTTTAACTCCCACCCACCTCCGGCAGAGCTTCGACTGGATCCCGAGGGAGGCTGGAGATATTGAGTCCGAGTTTTCCACCGCCATTGTCGAAGCGGCCGCTCGGAGCTGTGGCCGTAAGGTCTCCGGTGCCTGTCGAGGCGGCAATCCCCGAACCCGGTGGTGGACACCGGAAGTAAGGGATGCCATCAAGCTGAAGAAGGAGTCCTATCAGGCCTGGTTGGCTTGTGGGACTCCTGAGGCAGCTGACGGGTACCAGCAGGCCAAGCGGACTGCAGCCCGGGTGGTTGTGGAGGCAAAAACTCGGGCCTGGGAGGAGTTTGGTGAGGCCATGGAGAAGGACTATCAGCTGGCCTCGAAGAGATTCTGGCAAACCGTCTGGGGCCTCAGGAGAGGGAAACAGTGCCCTACCAACACTGTTTACAGTAGAGGTGGACAGCTGTTGACCTCCACTGGGGATGTCGTTGGGCGGTGGAAGGAATACTTTGAGGATCTCCTCAATCCCGCTGTCACGTCTTCCATTGAGGAAGCAGAGGATGAGGGCTCAGAGGTGGACTCGTCCATCACCGGGCTGAAGTCACAGAGGTAGTCAAGAAACTCCTAGTGGCATGGCCCCGGGGGTGGATGAGATCCGCCCTGAGTACCTCAAGTCTCTGGATGTTGTGGGGCTGTCTTGGTTGACACGCAGTGCCTTTGGGATGGCAGACCGGGGTGGTGGTCCCTCTTTTTAAGAAGGGGGACCGGAGGGTGTGTTCCAACTACAGGAGGATCACACTTCTTAGCCTCCCCGGGAAAGTCTATGCCAGGGTCTTGGAGAGGAGAATACGGCCGATAGTAGAACCTCGGATTCAGGAGGAACAGTGTGGTTTTCGTCCGGGCCGTGGAACACTGGTTCATGGGAGTTTGCCCAACCAATCCACATGTGTTTTGTGGATTTTTAGAAGGCATTCGACTGTGTCGTTCCCGGCATCTTGTGGAGAGTGCTTCGGGAATATGGGGTCCTGGGTCCTTTGCTAAGGGCTGTCAGGTACCTGTACGACTGAAGCAGGAGCTTGGTCCGCATTGCCGGCAGTAAGTCAGACTTGTTCCCAGTGCATGTTGGACTGCGGCAGGGCTGCCCTTTGTCGCCGGTTCTGTTCGTAATTTTTATGGACAGAATTTCTAGGTGCAGCCAAGGGCCGGAGGGTGTCAGGTTTGGGGACCACACGATTTCGTCTCTGCTCTTTGTGGATGATGTTGTCGTGTTGGTCCTTCAAACCAGGACCTTCAGCATGCACTGGGACGGTTTGCAGCCAAGTGTGAAGCAGTGGGGATGAGAATCAGTACCTCCAAATCCGAGGCCATGGTCCTCAATCGGAAAAGGGTGGCTTGCCCACTTCAGGTTGGTGGAGAGTGCCTGCCTCAAGTGGAGGAGTTTAAGTATCTAGGGGTCTTGTTCACGAGTGAGGGAAGGATGGAACGGGAGATTGACAGACGGATCGGTGCAGCTTCTGCAGTAATGCGGTCGATGTATCGGTCTGTCGTGGTGAAGAAAGAGCTGAGCCACAAGGCGAAGCTCTCCATTTACCGGTCAATCTACGTTCCTACTCTCACCTATGGTCATGAGCTTTGAGTCATGACCGAAAGGACAAGATCCCGGATACAGGCGGCTGAAATGAGCTTTCTCCGCAGGGTGGCTGGGCGATCCCTTAGACATAAGGTGAGAAGCTCGGTCACCCGGGAGGAGCTCAGAGTAGAGCCGCTGCTCCTCCACATCGAGAAGGGTCAGCTGAGGTGGCTTGGGCATCTGTTTCGGATGCCTCCGGAACGCCTTCCTGGGAAGCGGAAGATGATGATGAGTAATACAAATTCCTGTACTATGTTATACAATGTTTTTCCCTTGTTACCATCATTTTCAAGTGGGTTTACTGTAACAACCAATTCTTGCAAGTCCTGCTGGATAAGTGGGAAAAAGGAGTAATGTGCCCGAGGATTTGATACTTAGTCCACTGTTCTTTCCTCAGCTACAGCTTCTGGATAGTTTAGTAACAGAAGATGTCTGTATAGTGTATAAAGCTGAACTGGGGTCCTGTTTCCTTCAGAGGAAATTGAATGATTGTTAAATGCAGATTTAAACTCATCTAATGTGCTATTGATCCTCGGAATGTACACATGATGAAGAGAAAATAAATCTGTATCATTGTCCACATTCAAAGCCTCCATTGACTCTAGTTCGTAGAAAATGGGTGCAAACACATGACTGCAGTTTCTGTTCAAGTCACGATTGAATCATTCAATTCACTGGTTATGTACAGAGCTTCCAGTCAACACAGAATCTTCACTTCTGTGCATTCTCATGTCTTCCCAAACCTGGACATTCTCTCCCTTCCATGATCAGTTCTAATATGAAGGGGCCGGCCATGTTTGCTGATGGCTGAACTGAATTATAGCTTTAGCCCGATTGTTGTTGGAACACTGGAGAAACGTTAAAAATGTTAATATCATCAAAAAGTTGATTTATTTCAGTAATTCCATTCAAAAAGTGAAACTTGTATAATGTATACATTAATTCCACACAGACTAATATATTTCAAGTGTTTATTTCTTTTAATTTTGATGATTCTAACTAATGAAAACCCAAATTCATTATCTCAGAAAATTAGAATATTGTGAAAAGGTTCAATATTGAAGACACCTGATGCCGCACTCTAATCAGTTAATTAACCCAAAACACCTGCAAAGGCCTTTAAATGGTCTCTCAGTCTAGTTCTGTAGGCAACACAATCATGGGGAAGACTGCTGACTTGACACCTTGCACAAGGAGGGCAAGACACAAAAGGTAATTGCTAAAGAGGCTGGCTGTTCACAGACCTCTGTGTCCAAGCACATTAATAGAGAGGCGAAGGGAAGGAAAAAATGTGGTAAAAAAAAGTGTACAAGCAATAGGGATAACCACACCCTGGAGAGGATTGTGAAACAAAACCCATTCAAAAATGTGGGGGAGATTCACAAAGAGTGGACTGCAGCTGGAGTCAGTGCTTCAAGAACCACCACGCACAGACGTATGCAAGACATGTGTTTCAGCTGTCGCATTCCTTGTGTCAAGCCACTCTTGAACAAGACACAGCGTCAGAAGCATCTCGCCTGGGCTAAAGACAAAAAGGACAGGACTGCTGCTGAGTTATGTTCTCTGATGAAAGTACATTTTGCATTTCCTTTGGAAATCAAGGTCCCAGAGTCTGGAGGAAGAGAGGAGTGGCACAGAATCCACGTTGCTTGAAGTCCAGTGTAAAGTTTCCACACTCAGTGATGGTTTGGGGTGCCATGTCATCTGCTGGTGTTGGTCCACTGTGTTTTCTGAGGTCCAAGGTCAACGCAGCTGTCTACCAGGACGTTTTAGAGCACTTAATGCTTCCTGCTGATGACCGTCTTTATGGAGATGCAGATTTCATTTTCCAACAGGACGTGGCACCTGCACACAGTGCCAAAGCTACCAGTACCTGGTTTAAAGAACATTGTATCCCTGTTCTTAATTGGCCAGCAAACTCACCTGACCTTAACCCTATAGAAAATTGTGTAGAGGAAGATGTGATACGCCAGACCCAACAATGCAGAAGAGCTGAAGGCCACTATCAGAGCAACCTGGGCTCACATAACACCTGAGCAGTGCCACAGACTGATCGACTCCATGCCACGCCGCATTGCTGCAGTAATTAAGGCAAAAGGAGCCCCAACTAAGTATTGAGTGCTGTACATGCTCATACTTTTCATGTTCATACTTTTCAGTCGGCCAACATTTCAAAAAATCTTTTTTTTGTATTGGTCCTAAGTAATATTCTAATGATCAGAGATACTGAATTTGGGATATTCATTAGTTGTCAGTTATAATCATCACATATTAAAGAAATAAACATTTGAAATATCAGTCTGTTTATAATGAATCAATGTAATATACAAGTTTCACCTTTTGAATGGTATTACTGAAATAAATAAACTTTTTGATTATATTCTAATTTTATGACCAGCAACTGTATAGTTTGGACAAGGCAGTGTATACTCGTCTTTGTACAGTTGTTGTTCCCCTGGACTCAACACCAGCACCGTCAACCCATTGAACGGAGTCTCTGAGACGACGACGCTGCACCACAATGTTTCTGGCATGCAAATGTCCATTAAGCATAACTTCTCCTACATGTGGATGTTCTGCTTTTATCTCACATATAGTTGCATCCAACTCCTCATCAGAAATGTTACAAAATGTTGTGTGTCTTATGTTATATACCCGCATGAACTTGTATAATGTGGGTCTGGAGATCTACAGGACTGAAGCTACTTCAGAAAGTGTTGTCCCTAGCAGCAGCAAACCCGTCTTCTTTGGAGATTAAATAAAAAAAGGGAAAAAACATATGAAATTCACTAATATCATAACTTGTTTTTTGCCATGCATAGGATGTAATCATTATATTCCACACAAGTTAATACATATCACATTACAATTAACATATTCCTACTTACAGCTGCAACGATTTGATTGATTAGTTAACAATTAAACTAATTTTAACTATTTTGATAATGATTAATCGGTTTGAGTATTTTATTTGTAGCCCTAATCCTCAAATTACCAATGTTGAACTTCAATATAAAAACAGTTATTTTATATCAATTGTTTCATCTATTTTTCTCAGGGTAACATAAACGTTATCCAGCTATATCACAACTTACTGATATGAGTGACGTGAAGTTGGAAGTGCCTATGGCACTGGGCACCGCTGGTGTTGAGACCTGAAACGAGCCCACATTTTAGATGTCAGATATAGCGGCAAAGTATGTTAATATTACACATGTTGACCACAGCACAGACTTCATAGAGTAAGTGGTCCGTTTTGTCACTGGTAACCACTAAGTCAACTAGGTTATGGGTAACTTAAGTTACCTTTCTCAGTCACATTAACTACAGAAAGTGGATAACAAAACTTTAGCTAGCATCCGTCACACAGCTAACTGGCTGGGTTAGCTAACAGTGGCTAACCCCATCCAGTATGCATAAAGAACTACAATTAACTTAACTTACCATTGATGTTGTGGACTGGACCGGGGCAGGTACACCATGGAGTGCAGCCCGCACACCTGCAATGACCGCCCTTCAATGTCTCCCAGACCTAGAGAACTGGCCATGCCTGCTTTTCACCTAGGTCCTTTGCTTTCACCACAGCGTCTTAGCGTGGGGTGGGAGCGGGGAGGGGGTGGGGGCGGTGCAGCGTGATTTGAAGCCACTGCAGTGGGCATGGTTTCCTTGGGGACACATTTAGATATAACATTTAGATTTAACATTTAACATTTAGATATATATTTAACATTTAGATGTTGATAACATTTAGTTTTAACATTGATATTTAACATTTAGATTTAAGATTTAGATTTAGATATATTATTTAGATATACTATTTAGATTTAACATTTAGATTTAGATATAATATTTAGATATATTTAAGATTTAGATATACTATTTAGATTTAACATTTAGATTTAGATATAATATTTAGATATATTTAAGATTTAGATATAATATTTAGATTTAACATTTAGATTTAACATTTAGATTTAACATTTAACATTTAGATATATATTTAACATTTAGATTTAGATTTAACATTTAGATTTAAATACCATTTAGAGTTAACATTTAGATATTTAACATTTAGATATACTATTTAGATTTAACATTCAACATTTAGATATATATTTATATAGACTTAAAAATAGACTTAAAAACGACGGGACTACTTAGTGCCGTTGAACTGAATAAGCTTGTCGCTGGCTATATTGTCGAGAATATGCTGCCAATTTCCACTGTTGACTCTAAATCGTTCCGACGCATAAAAAATACCGACCAAACACGGTGTTCAGCTGCTGCAGAGAAAGTCATTTGCAGGATACCTTGAGAGAGAATACGACATAATGGACGCTAATTTGAAGGCTGCACTCAGTGTACACTTTCTGCTGACATCTGGACGGTGAATAACAAAAGTTTTATGGGTGTAACAGTTCACTGGATTAATTCCACTTTACAGCGCAACAAGGCAGCCCTAGCATGAAAGAGAATTAGAGGCAGGCACACCTATGATGTAATTGGAGCAGAGATTGAAGAAATCCATTCATCATATGGACTGCATGAAAAAGTTGTTGCCACTATAACTGATAATGCATCTAATTTTGCCAAAGCATTCAGAGTGTGTCAGCCCTGTAATTTGGAGTCTGAATCTGAAAATGAAGAAGAAGGTGATGATGATGAGGAACCGACCTTTACAGATGGCATAGAAGCTCTTTCAACCGCATCTGGTGATGGACAGTTTAGCCTCCCTCCACACTACAGGTGTGCATCACACACAATTAACCTAATTTCCACCAGTGATGTTGACAAACATCTTAATTCCTGTGCGGACACCAAGGCTGTATATAGGAGTAGTATTGCAAAATGCTCTGCTCTTTGGACTAAAGCAAGTCGATCAACATTAGCCTATGAACAGGTGGAGGAAGTCAGCCACAGGAAACTAATGGTACCCACATCCACAAGGTGGAATTCCCTGTACGAGGCCATTTCCAGACAATTCAGATGAATGAGCTGAATCCCCAGTGCGTAAAACTGGGAATCAAGTGCCTTAATGAAAGGGAGTACATATTCTTGCAAGAGTACTGCACCGTGATGAAGCCCCTGACCGTTGCATTAGACATCTTACAAGGGGACAAGTGCACCTATGGGGCTTTACTACCAACACTCACATGCCTGATGTCAAAGACACTTGCCCTGAAAGATGACCTCTCTAGAATGACAGCCAGCCTTCCAGATGTTATTGTAAAGGTAAGATTATTATTTGATAATTGATTTGGGTGGATTTGTTGGATTTATTATACCGCATTCATGGTGGGCAGATATTACACTTTGTTTGTTTTAAGCAGTGAGTACAATTATTAAAATTATATAATGTAATAAAAGATCACTTAAAAGACAACTTACCTGTTCAATATCAGGGATATTGATCATCATTAATCCTGAATATTAATCTTTACATCAATAGAAGATTGAAATAAAGAGGTCAGAACAGCTTCAGCCAAAATTAAATCTCATACAGTATTGAAAGCACATGACATGGTTTAATTAGGTCAGTAGTAGAGCCCACAAAATAGTTAAAATAGCCAATTTATATAGTAAAAGAAATATATTCTTAGTTATATCATATTGTATTTTACAGGCCATCAAGATCCGTTTTCATGCTGTACTGGATAGCCGAGAAGGACTTCTTGCAGCGGCCACTTGTCCCAAGTTCAAACTTTGATGGCTGAGAGATAGGAGGAGAGAGCATTTGAAGGAGCTTCTGACAACAGAGTGCCGTAAAGCTGCTCCTGCAGCTGACAATGCTAATGTGTCCCAACTGGCAGCCAGCCCAACTGAAATTGACTTTTTTGATTTTGAGAACCAGCCCCCAGAAAGCTTCTCAGCAGAAAATGAGGTAACTGACTATTTAAGGTCAGTGTATGAGCTTGAGATTCTGAATCAATTCCCAAACCTCAAAAAGATATACATGAAATACAACACTCCAACATCCATTGCACCAGTAGAACGGCTGTTCAGTTTAGGTGGATTGGTGCTTTCTCTGAAAAGGAACAGACTGTGTGGTAGGAGGTTTGAGAAGCTTCTGCTGATGCGTTATAACCACTGTTTCACTACGAACGAAAACAAAAAAAACTTAGGGCCTTGTCAGGGTAGCTGGACTGGACTAACAGCCTAAATGTGGCATGTAACAGCATTTTCTGTTTTGGTAATCTCGTTTTTACTCCTGTCTGCACTTTACTGTTATGTTAATAATTTTGAATATAGTCAGGAGGGAGACATTTTCATTTAAATTATTTTATTGCTGTATTTTATTTACATTTATTTGATTGAAGGATTTTACCAAAATATTTGTATTTTATATGCAGAAATATAAGTTAACAGAATAATTCTTTATTTCATTAAAATAGGTTCAAATGTTCAACATTTTCTTCAAGTCTGAGACTTGCATTTAATTTTTGCTTGATGCAATGTGCATAATATTGAAATTAATAAAACAAGTAAAAAAAAATAGAATGTTTCATTTGATTCAATTTTAGATGATGGAATATGCAGAAATAATAGAATTAGGCTGAAAGGTATTGCTTTATAGCGTATTCAGGTCGTGCATCATGTTTTTGAAAAGTAACGTAGTAAAAGTAAAGTAAAGTAACAGGATTACTTTTTTCAAGTAACTTGACCAACACTGCCTGCGGCGTCCTTGTAAAACAAACCAGCTGAAAAACTTTAACGTAGTCTTTAATGTCTCACGTCCATAATTCGGAATACTCTCTATAACGGCTCTGTAGGGGTATGTGTTGCTACTATGACTAATTAAACAATCACCCAAGGAGACATCCACTTGTGAAAATAGGGTGGCTATCGGATAGTTGATAACCCCAACACATGCTCCGGCATCAATATTAGTTCTGTCCAGTTTAGTGACTTTTATATGTAAGTACAACAAAGTATTGTTTAGATTCAAGTAGTCTTCGCCATTCCCAGCAATAAAGAACTCTAGAGGGGCTGTGTCTGATATTGATGGTAGGGTCAGTATTTCAATGTATGTATTTTTCTCAATAGATGTCTGTGTGAAGGGAACTGTGGTCTCTTTCTAACACCTCGAGTCATAACCATCAATCCAGATCCGTCCTGCTGTTTTGTTTGTCACATAACACTGCTGACAACATCACCAACTCTATTCCTAGCCGCATTTTTCAGATGTGGTTTTGCTATTGAGAACCCACGCTTCAACAATGGTATTGCCATCCGGAAAAGCCCTCGGAAAAGGTCCCCTAGAACAGCCCCATACATTGCAGCGCTACCATGATACCCTGGTAAACCGTTACCGGCCTGTGTTGTGTAGTATTCAACATACCTTTGAGGATCATCGCAGAGTTTCTGAGGCTGCATCTTATAGTCTAAAATATTGTTTGACGGGTCAGAAGTGTAATTTTGCAATCACCTTCCCCACTATTTCTTTTAATTTTGATGAGTATTACAGACAACTAATGAAAACCCCAAATTCAGTATCTCAGAAAATTTGAATATTACTTAAGACCAATACAAAAAAAAGATTTTTAGAAATGTTGGCCAACTGAAAATTATGAGCATGTACAGTACTCAATACTTAGTTGGGGCTCCTTTTGCCTGAATTACTGCAGTAATGCGGCGTGGCATGGAGTTGATCAGTCTGTGGCACTGCTCAGGTGTTATGAGAGCCCAGGTTGCTCTGATAGTGGCCTTCAGCTCTTCTGCATTGTTGGGTCTGGCGTATCGCATCTTCCTCTTCACAATACCTCATATATTTGCTATAAGGTTAAGGTCAGGCGAGTTTGCTGGCCAAATAAGAACAGGGATACCATGGTCCTTAAACCAGGTACTGGTAGCTTTGGCACTGTGTGCAGGTGCCACGTCCTGTTGGAAAATGAAATCTGCATCTCCATAAAGTTGGTCAGCAGCAGGAAGCATGAAGTGCTCTAAAACTTCCTGGTAGATGGCTGTGTTGACCTTGGACCTCAGAAAACACAGTGGACCAACACCAGCAGATGACATGGCACCCCAAACCATCACTGAGTGTGGAAACTTTTCACTGGACTTCAAGCAACGTGGATTCTGTGCCTCTCCTCTCTTCCTCCAGACTCTGGGACTTTGATTTCCAAAAGAAATGCAAAATTTACTTTCATCAGAGAACATAACTTTGGACTCAGCAGTAGTCCTGTCCTTTTTGTCTTTAGCCCGGGCGAGACGCTTCTGACACTGTCTTGTTCAGGAATGGCTTGACAGAAGGAATGCGACAGCTGAAACCCTTGTCTTGCATACGTCTGTGCGTGATGGTTCTTGAAGAACTGACTCCAGCTGCAGTCCACTCTTTGTGAATCTCCCCCACATTTTTGAATGGGTTTTGTTTCACAATCCTCTCCAGGGTGCGGTTATCCCTATTGCTTATACACTTTTCTACCACATATTTTCCTTCCCTTCGTCTCTCTATTAATGTGCTGTTATGGAAATTCTGAAACCTTATGCATTCTTACTGTTTAAAGGACTGAGTCCCATTGTTTGGATGTGAAAATGAATGTGTTAGAGAGGGATCTGGTATTTGTCCTAGGGGGCATTCTTGATTGGTAACAGTAGATTATAGGGTTAATTGTAAATCTGTAGGTTGTCCAGATGCTTTAAGTCCCCCTCAAGGGTTGAGAAGGTTAACCAGATGGGGGAGGACAACATGTGACTTGTTTGAAACCTAGGACATGTGATAGAACAAAGGGAATGTGTTTTATTGACAAGAAAGATGGGCAACAACTTACCACACCCCTTTTAACTGTAATAAATACGGATTGTTCATGTATCACGTTAGAGACTCCTCGGACGATTATGTTTGTAAGCGTTTGATGCGTCTCTCTTATTTGCAAATAATTAATAAACTGTTAATTGTGCCAAGATAATTTTGTCTCTGTTCCTTACTCCTTTAAGAGTGTCGATCGATGGAATTGCCATCACAGTGCTTGGACACAGAGCTCTGTGAACAGCCAGCCTCTTTAGCAATTACTTTTTGTGTCTTGCCCTCCTTGTGCAAGGTGTCAATGGTCGTCTTTTGGATAGCTGTCAACTCAACAGTCTTCCCCATGATTGTGTAGCCTACAGAACTAGACTGAGAGACCATTTAAAGGCCTTGCAGGTGTTTTGAATTAATTAGCTGATTAGAGTGTGGCACCAGGTGTCTTCAATATTGAACCTATTCACAATATTCTAATTTTCTGAGATACTGAATTTGGGGTTTTCATTAGTTGTCAGTTATAATCATCGAAATTAAAAGAAATAAACACTTGAAATATATCAGTCTGTGTGGAATGAAAATATACATTATACAAGTTTCACTTGGAATTACTGAAATAAATCAACTTTTTGAAGATATTCAAATTTTATCACCAGCACCTGTAGTGTGGCTTGTCGTACGTCACTGTGACAACTTCATTCTTTTTCCCTGTAATATGTACAGGGCGCAACAGCAGGACATTACTGTCACCAACACGTTGATAATCAATTATATCTGTGTAGATGTATAGGGTGTTGAACCCTGCCAGAATATCTGTGGGGAATGTTCCACACCATGGGGCATACCAACGATTGCCTGGTTTTAAGCCTAATATCTGTTCCAGTTTTGCACTCAATTTCAAACTAAAATGGGGCTCGCCTTTTAGAAACATTCTATTTTTAAATTAATCATACCCCGTCCATACGCCATGTGGTTTTATATAACTGTTGAGCTCTGGCACTAATTTTACTATGCCATTGTAATAAACCTGCGTGAAGTTGGACCCCCACCCAACGCAAAACGTCGTCAAACTATGCTCAATCATTTGTGCTCCGTTTGTGCTGTAAAAAGTTGCGTTTGTGCTGTTTTGGTTTTTTAGATATTAAAATAATATTTGTAGGTCATTCTGAGGTCACTCAGCCCCCCCACATGCTCCAAATTCACCCAAAATAGTCTCGTTCGTTTTTGCTTCGTTTGTGCTGGTTTGTGCCGGTATAAGTTTAGTTTGTGCTGCGTTGGGTTTTAAAATATTAGAAATTGAATTATAGACGATGATGTCACCTGCCCCCCCACATGCTCCAAATTTACCCAGAATAGACCCAATCGTTTGTGCTCCGTTTGTGCTGGTTAGTGCTTTTAAAAGGTTTGTTTGAGCTGCTTCGGTTTTTTAGATATTAAAATAATATTAGGTGGTCATTCTAAGGTCACTCAGCCCCCCACATGCTCCAAATTCACCCAAAATATTCTCGTTCGTTTGTACTTTGTTTGTGCTGGTTTGTGCCTGTAAAAGTTTAGTTTGTGCTGCATTGGGTTTTAAAATATTAGACATTAAATTATTGTTGATGATGTCACCAGCCTCCCTACATGCTCCAAATGCACCCAAAATAGTCTTGTTGATGACATCACTAGTCCCCACATGCTCCAAATTCTCGTTCGTTTGTGCTCCGTTTGTGCACAACTAACTGAATGGGAAAGAAACTGAATGAGAGAGAATCATAGACGGTGCACCAGCCCACGTTTTTTTAACAGTAGGCTAGTTGAAGTAACAAGGTAAGACCTAAAGAATCGGCAAAACAAATCACAATTTTCACTTATAGGTTAGTGTTATCCTGTGCTTTCTCAACTTTTCACGAACACTGATGCGGATCACAGGATGTGTGGATGCAACATAAACTTCAAGGTAAGTGTTTTTACTTACTGAATGCTGTGTTTTGTTAATAATATAAAAATTGTCTCAAATACACGCACCATAATCTGTTTGCTGTGTTTATACACGTTTGTATTGTAAAGGCCTTGATAGGAAATGGGCATGAGAAACATAACACAACACAGATTTGCTGACTAACTCTGAAAGAAGGACCATAGATAGGACGTGTTACCTGTTACTGTTGGGCCCCACACATCCTGTCCATACATTCTGTCCATACCTCCTGTTAGGAGTTGCTCCTGTGACTGACATAGGCTATATGGATAGGTCCATTGACCATAGGTTGGAACATACCATACAAGGGTCTGTTGTAGGATAAACCTTTCTTATTGGAGGGTATTGGAATGTGGTTATGACCAATGGCCACCTCCTATGTATTCTGGCATATTCTGTAATTATGGAAGAGATAAAAATGAGAAATGGAAGGTCAACATCATAGACTCATGCTGAATGAAGATGGCTCTCCCCTGACTTTTGGTTGCATTTATTTTATTCATGGCTCAAACTTGGACAGAATCTAACAGCCTATAGGCCTATATGTCTGTTAAGCTCACTATGGCTTTTTTTTTTTATTAAACATACACTGATTTTGTGAAATATTATTACAAACTATTTGCTATTTTGTAGCTATTTTTGGTTATATATTATATGTATAATTACAATGTAATTTATTGCTGTGATGTAAATTTTCTGTATCATTAGACCTACTCCAGTTTTCAATTTCACATGATTCATTAGAAATCATAGTAAAATGTTGATTGTATGCTCAATTATTATTGGTGCTCAGTTAAGAAAGTTTCTTAATTTTGATCAATGTTGATCAACCTTTTATTAATGTATTACGTCCTTGCTAAATAAAAGTATTATTTTTTTATATAGGCTACATTACTTAACCAAAATCTTTGAATTGTTGTATATATTCGTTTTCAGAAGAAGAAAAGAACAACAATAAGCAACTGTTTTCAAAATTGATAATGTTTCTTGAGCATCAAATTCATAACATCAGTAGGCTAGCTATTTTAGAATGTTTTCTGAAGGATCATGTGACACCAAACTAATGATGCTAAAAATCAGCTTTGATTACAGGAATAAATTACACTTTACTATATATTCACATATAAAACTGCAGTATTATTGGAATAATATTTCACAATATTACTGTGTTTTTGATAAAATAAGTATAGCATTAGTGAGCATAAGGGAACATTAAACTTTGAGAAACATTAAAAAATTTACTTTTTAAAACTTTTGACTGGTAGGCTACTGTGTGTGTATTTATGTGTCTGTGTGTATATATAATTTAATTACTACTACTACTACTATTATTATTATGTATGTGGAAACTCATGACTCAATTAAGTCAAAATGATTTAACTTTTAAAATTTAATTTAAAAACATCCATTAACAAAAAAAAATAAACCTTTAAAAACTTAAACTTAAAAACCCCTAATACTGACAAGTTACAATCTGTTTTCAAACCAAAGATACCACACAAAATAATAGACTTGAGTGCAAACTTCCATAAAATAGCACACTACTTCTCCTAACAGGAGTAGGAAAACAAGGGTGTGTGGCATACAAAAAGTTCAACAGAAATGATTTAACTTAAATGTAAATAGTGCAATCAGTCTTTTGTGTATAATACAGCATGTGGGCATATTTTGCATTTATCTGACGCTCCTGTCACTCCACTTCTCAGGTCGTCATACATCTCCCAGACACATGGAGACCTCCTGCAATAGGCCACATAATGTCCAAGAGCATCCTGGGTTAAGCCTTCTCTAAAAGCAATGACTGGCAGTAAAGTAAATCTCTTTCCCTGGAGCATCAGATTGGAGGGAAATTCACTCAAAGGAAATTCTGTGGAGTTGCTTCCCAGGTCAGTGTCAATCCACATAAGTTCTCCCAGACTGTAACTGTGAGAAACTTTCCCTGCACAGAACACTTTTTCTGAGGTATCTGGCTTGATTGCAGAGGGACACTGTGACGGACTTTGGATCGGCCTGAGGCAGGGGGACTCCAGAAGGTCAAGCCCTTCTTCCACCGCAGTCTGAAGATGAGCCATGCCAGAAGCCTGCAGTACAGCAACAGAAGTACAAACAAATGCAATTTCCCTTGTGACTTGTTTGCTGAGACCACAATATTGTGAAGAGCACTGTTTTGTTAATGAAACACAAGTGCGTTTTGTCATTGACTTTTCAATGATAGTGGAGATGTGGCATTGTGCATCAATTTGGAGAGCACCAGATTTCAGTCGGACAGCTTTAAATATTTCGCTCAGCAGTTCTGCCCTCTGTATGTAGGCCTGTGCATTCAAACCCTTTGTGGTGATGGATTTCACTAGCTGGAGGAGGTTGTTGGAATCCTCATTGCAGACAATATTTTCAAAAGTTACACTATCACAGTAAGCACAACATAAGCATTGACAAAAAGCATCAAATGCACGTGTTCAGCACAGAGATTCTTGATTTCCTGAGTTTAACAGGCTGTTGATTGTTTCCATTTTCAACAGGTCCACTTTGAGTCTTTTCCCTCTCACAGACGGATCTGCATGGAGCCATTCAGGACAAGGAGAGAGGTATGAACTCCTCTTCCTCTTTTTGGGTGGAACTGCTAAGCCTCTCCAGTTTTCAACAGCTTCTTCATCTATTGGATGGATTTTTGTGACAGTGTCAGACTTCCCAGAGCAGGAAGCATCCATCTCTGGCCTTCCATCTATCCTGCAGGTTGTGGTGGGTAGTGGACTGACTCCTGTGTCGATCACTGTCGTAACAGCCTCATCCTCTTCAACTTTTTCCACACTCTTTTGTTTTGCAGAAAAAATATGCATGTTGCCTTCAATGAAGGACAGATGTCGAGCAATGAATCGATCCACTCGAATAGGCAAGTGTTCATGCTTGATGTTTTTAAACTCGGCTTCGACATTGGCTGAACTTCACTTGCAGTGATTTTGGAGCTCCGGAAGTGAGGGATTACTACCCTGAGAGAGGTAAGTAATTTGCAAGCCAGATTATATTTGGAATAATCTCAGGGAGGAAGTGCATATTGTCATGATCACCATTAGATGCGGCAAGTGACCTGCTCTCCTCACATATATCTGTTACCCACTGCTGCATGTCTGTCTGTGTTTGGTCACATGGATCCACTTCTTCCAGGTCCGCACCCTCTACATCTGGAATGATGACACCCTCTTCTGCAATTCGGGCTTTTAGGTATTTCTTGCACCTTTCTGAAATGAGTGAAAATATAGGGAACCCATTAGTAATTAATACTGAATTACTACATAACTCTGAGGGAATTACCTAGAACTTGGAACAGTATTCTAAAGTGAAAATATAGGGAACCCATTAGTAATTAATACAGAATTACTACATAACTCTGAGGGAATTACCTAGAACTTGGAACAGTATTCTAAAGTGAAAATATAGGGAACCCATTAGTAATTAATAAAGAATTACTACATAACTCTGAGGGAATTACCTAGAACTTGGAACAGTATTCTAAAGTGAAAATATAGGGAACCCATTAGTAATTAATACAGAATTACTACATAACTCTGAGGGAATTACCTAGAACTTGGAACAGTATTCTAAAGTGAAAATATAGGGAACCCATTAGTAATTAATAAAGAATTACTACATAACTCTGAGGGAATTACCTAGAACTTGGAACAGTATTCTAAAGTGAAAATATAGGGAACCCATTAATGAACAATATAATAATCATCTGATATCAACTTTAAATACACAATCCAAGATGACAAATTATTAGAACATTGAAATTTTTTGCAAAAAGTGTACATGAAAACATGTTTAAAAAAAAAAAAAAAACTATAAAACAGGAGGTAAAAAAAAAAGAAAACATTGTTTTAAGTCCAAACCTGTTAGACCAAATAAAAAAAAAAACTGACTATAAAAACTATAAAACGTCAACTCTCAAGGCCTGAACTTCAACCTTGCCAACACACATGTGAACAAAAGTTATTTTTGTCTGTGACAGAGGTCAATTAGCTGGCCATTTTTCTTTTTATCTTCAATCAAAGTTTGAAGTGGCTCTTTCTTGCAAATTTCCCTGCATTTCTCTGCAAATTGTGACAGTTTTTGCCCTCTATGAAAATTTTCACGCAAGCTCTTGTAGGCTTCAGTGTCACACGCATCCAGCTCCGCTATTGCTGCAGTGTCAACAATGGTTTTTCGGTCAATCCCACACTTGCGGTAAGCCAGGGTTTTGGTGACTCCCTTATCGATGTACTGCAGGACCTTTTTATACCTCTGGATAGCATGCTCTGGTAGAAACACTGGGAGAGAACAAAGGTGCATGATTGATAAGTGACTCAAATAAGACTCAAATGAAATATTTCTCACACACACACACACACACACACGCACACAGTATATATATATATATATATATATATATATATATATATATATATATAAACAGTGTCCCAAATAGTGTGCTTATACTTATTCACAAATCAAATTTGACATTAAAGGAATGTATTTTAAATATTAAATGACCGTTAAAAAAGTGATTTCTTCCTTAATTTTCATTAAGGACACCTGCTGTGTTGGTGCAGGTGGTGTTGATGTTTCTGTTGAAACAAAACACAAACATTTTAGTTATGTTAAGAGAACAGCCAAAGCGGATTGTATTAATTATTAGATTAAATATAAATGTCATAAAAAAGAGCATTTGTTGTTTTCAGCCTGCAAAAACAAGTTTTAAAATGTAGAAACTGATAATCTAATGTGTGTAATCTAAATATAACTATAAAATAGTTACCACGGTTTTCATTGTACTCATTAAACTGGTAACGCTAATCAACCAGAAATTTGCCCAGCGCTGGTGGCATAGCTCCATCTTCGGTCAGGGAGTGAATTAGAATTTAATCCAGCCCAGACAGAGCTCTGATTCAGCCCATACTTAGGCCACACCATATAACATGTAAAATAAGTTACACAGTGCGTTCTAAAAGACTAAACAATTCTGTTATTGCTGTAGCTACTATATTCGCGGTATTTTGAAGTGGGCACAATTAAATCACGTTAACAAAACCGCATGTTGATTACTGGTTTAGCTAGCTCAATAAAGTGCCTGCTGCGGTCACTTTGGTAGGCCACAGACATTGGCACAACACCGACATGTCTGATTAAGACGTAACTTTACATACTAATACCGTACAATTTTAAGAAAACATATGATGAAATACACAATTACCGGCTTCTTCGTCATTCTCGTCAATCAGACGTTGAGGTCGTGCCCTTTTCCGCGGAATTCTCTTCTCCATCGCCATGCTTTCTTCCGAGCTGGAACTGTATGTCATAAGGTTCTCCAACCCTATTTGCGTGTAACTCCCATCTCGGCTAATGAATTCAGTAATTTGGTGTGACACCCCTTCGTCGAGTTCATTACTCCAAAGTGCAATGATATTAAAGGCTGGCTTTATCCCAGTTATTTTAACATCTTCCAACATTTTTATAACGTTTTTATTTTTTACCCTGTCTTGCTTAAGCTGTATACATGCCATGTTTTGTCCGCTAATTGGCTCTTAAATGAAACGGATCTTTTCAACCGGTTCGCAAATAGGACTGATTCGGAATGGGCAAAAAGATACAAATCCCTTTTAGGTATGTTTTTTAAGATTTAGATAATTTCGTAAACGTCCTGGGACCACATGCACTTTCCCTTGAATTTCAAAAGCCTAGAAGAGTAAAGCTTCGAAATGTTAAGTTAGTATAATACAATCACAAACAACCCAATTGTCCAATGAGGGCACTGCTCCAAATAAGGAAAAAAAGGCGCATACTGAACCGGACGTAGGTTTTTTATATATATATTTGCTTGGTTGCAGGTTTTTGAACAACAAAAAAATGGCACTTGGAACGAAAGTTGTTTCACTTTGTGCGCAAACCAGCAGAAGGGGGACAAGAAGGTTAGTCGAATGGCTACAAAAACATAGACTCATCAAGTCAAGGATGAAATGCAGACTGTGTAAAAAAAAAATGAAATTCCAGAAGACACAAACAGGCGATGGATACCAATGGTAAATGTAGAACAATATGCGCTGCAATGGACAACGTGTTAAAAGCGGTGCAGCGCCTAGAGCTGAGCCAACAGAACCCCGCAGCACCGGCCGTCTCTCCGCCTGCCCCAGCCTCGCTGCCCAACATGGGGCCGCTGCATCTTCCCTTGCCCAGAGATTACGACGGGTCGGCGGACTGCTGCCAGGGTTTCCTGTTGCAACTGGACATCGCGCTCCAGGCGATGCACCCTACGCCGACCGAGGCCCAGAAGATCACCTCGCTCGTCTCCTGCCTGTATGGAAAAGCCCTGGAGTGGGCCACCGCCGTCTGGAACACCGAGCAGCCCACCCAGGGCAGCTTCGCCGATTTCCGAGCCGTGTTTGACCATCCGCACGAAGGAAGAGAGGCGGGTGAACAGCTGTTCTACCTACGGCAGGGGACGAGATCGGCGCAGGAGTTCGCACTGGAGTTCCGGACCCTGGCAGCGGGATCGGGGTGGAACGAACGGGCTCTGATCGACCACTACCAGTGTAGCCTTCGCGAGGACGTCCGGAGGGAGCTAGCTTGTCGAGACGTGTCCCTCTCCCTCGACCAGCTGGTTGACATGTCCATCCGTCTCGACAACTTGCTGGCTGCCCGAGGACGTCCCGGAAGAGGCCCGTCCGTTCCACCCTGCCAACCAGACACCGCCGTCCCCATGGAATTGGGGGCGGCTGCACTGCCGGGCAGATGTCGGGGAGGACAGGTGCGGAGTGCCTCCAAGAGGCAACGAGGCCGTACTACTGCACCACACCGCACCTCCCTCCCCGAGTCGAGAGGCGACAGGCATGGCACTTCCGCGTCACCCCAGGTAGCACATGCCCATTCACCACTTACCTCTTCCCTCTCAATGTGCACTGTCCCTGTTAAGTTCCCCGGCTTTCCGTTGCCTTCCCGGTGTAAGGCGCTGGTAGACTCAGGCGCAGCTGGGAATTTCATGGATAGGTCCTTTGCTCTACGGTCACGCATACCCCTCCAGGTTCTCGCTACCCCCCTGCCCGTGAGAGCTTTAGACAGCCGGCCACTAGGGTCAGGTCTGGTCACGAGTTGCACTGTTCCCCTCCTCATGATTACCGACAACCGACACAGCGAAACCCTTTCATTTCACATCATCGACTCACCCACGTTCCCTGTCGTTTTGGGTTTCTCCTGGTTGTCCCTACATGACCCCGTCATCTCCTGGTCAAGTCGAAGTCTGTCGGGGTGGTCGCGGAAGTGCCAGGGTAGGTGTTTGGGTGTTTCCGTTGGCTCGACCTCGGTGTAAAGTCCAGACAGTGCTCCCGCCGTGCCCATTCCCCCCGAATACAGGGACTTAGCTGCGGTTTTTTCCAAGGCTAAGGCCGCTGTGTTGCCACCACACCGGCCGGGGGATTGTGCGATAGACCTCATTGACGGAGCCGCACTCCCGAAGGGTCACGTGTATCCACTGTCCCGCACCGAAACCGAGACTATGGGCGCGTACGTTACGGAAGCGTTGGAACAGGGCTACATTAGGCCCTCCAAGTCACAGGTCTCCTCGAGTTTCTTTTTTGTGAAAAAGAAGGACGGTGGTTTATGCCCGTGCATCGATTACCGGGCGCTGAACAAGATCACCATTCCGTTCCGCTACCCTCTCCCTTTGATCTCTGCGAGGTGGAGAGGATGCACGGGGCCCGCTTTTTCACCAAATTAGACCTCAGGAGTGCCTATAACCTGGTGCGTATCCGGGAAGGGGACGAGTGGAAAACAGCCTTTAGTACCACGTCCGGCCATTACGAGTATTTAGTGATGCCGTACGGGTTGATGAATGCTCCTTCAGTCTTTCAGTCCTTCGTCAACGACGTATTCCGGGACTTGTTGTGCGAAGGCGTGGTGGTGTATATCGATGACATCTTGATATACACTGCCACCCGCGCCAAACATGTCTCGTTAGTGCGCAGAGTGCTTGCTAGACTGCTGGAGCATGACCTGTACGTTAAAGGTTGCGGTGGACCGTGGAGGCGGAGCGGGCGTTTGTGGAACTGAAACACCGTTTCACCACCGCTCCGGTCCTGGCCCATCCCGACCCGTCGCTCCAGTTCATCGTGGAGGTGGACACGTCCGATTGTGGGCTCGGTGCCATCCTCTCCCAACGGACGGGGAGTCGTAACACGCTCCGTCCCTGTGCCTTCTTTTCCCAGAAGCTCAGTGCGGCGGAGCGGAACTACGACATAGGTGATCGTGAGCTGCTGGCCGTGGTTCGAGCTTTGTCGGCGTGGCGGCACTGGTTAGAGGGGGCTAAGCACCCTTTCCTCGTCTGGACTGACCACTGGAACCTGGAGTACATGCGGGCAGCGAGGAGGCTGACCCCTCGCCAGGCAAGGTGGGCTATGTTCTTCACCTGGTTTGTGTTTACTCTTACCTACAGGCCGGGGAGTAAGAACGTCGGGGCTGACGCGCTGTCCTGCCAGCATGACACGGCGGAGAGGCCAGTGGATGATGCTCCCGTGCTCCCGGAGTCGTGCATCGTGGCACCGGTGGTATGGGAACTGGACACGGACATCGCTAGAGCGCAGCGCGACGAGCCCTCTCCGCCCACATGCCCTGAGGGCCGTACGTATGTGCCGGCGTCTGTCCGCGACCGCCTCATCTACTGGGCGCATACATCTCCCTCCTCCGGTCATCCTGGCATCGGGCCAACGGTGCGCGCCCTGGCCGGTAAGTACTGGTGGCCCACTTTAGCCAAGGACGTGAGGGTATACGTCTCTTCCTGCTCGGTGTGCGCCCAGAGTAAGGCACCCCGGCACCTACCTGTGGGCAAGTTGCACCCCTTGCCCATTCCACAACGACCATGGTCCCACCTATCTGTTGATTTCTTGACTGATCTCCCCCCTTCCCAGGGCCATACCACCATCCTGGTCGTTGTGGATCGGTTCTCAAAGTCCTGCCGCCTCTTGCCTCTGCCCGGCCTTCCTACTACCCTACAGACCGCGGAGGCCTTGTTTACACACGTCTTCCGGCACTATGGGGTGCCCGAGGACATCGTGTCTGACCGGGGTCCCCAGTTCACGTCCAGAGTGTGGAAAGCCTTCATGCAGCACCTGGGGATCTCGGTCAGCCTGACCTCGGGCTACCATCCCCAGTCCAACGGGCAGGTGGAGCGGGTGAACCAGGAAGTGGGTAGGTTCCTCCGGTCCTACTGCCAGGACCGGCCGGGGGAGTGGGCAGAGTTTCTGCCGTGGGCGGAATATGCACTGAATTCTCTGCACCACTCCTCCACGGGCGTGTCGCCCTTCCAGTGCGTACTGGGTTACCAGCCGGTCCTGGCGCCCTGGACACCGAGCCAGACCGGTCGGTACTGGCGCCCTGGACGCCGAGCCAGACCGGTACCCCTGCGGTGGACGACTGGTTCCGGCAGGCACATGGGAGGCAGTACAAGCCCACCTCCGGCTCGCTGTCCGCCGTCAAAAGGTCTCTGCGGACCACCACCGCAGGGAGGCCCCGGTATATCGTCCGGGTGACCGGGTCTGGCTCTCGTCCAGGGACCTGCCCCTCCGCCTGCCCTGCCGGAAGCTGGCCCCGCGGTTTGTGGGGCCCTTTAAAGTCCTGAGGAGAGTCAACGAGGTAACATATCGGTTGCGCCTTCCCCCGATTACCGTATTAACCCCTCGTTCCATGTGTCTCTCCTCAGGCCGTTGGTGGCTGGTCCCCTTCAGGGGTGTGAGGTGCGGGAGGTTCCCCCTCCCCCTCTGGACATCGAGGGGGCCCCGGCGTACTCCGTCCACTCCATCATCGACTCGAGGCGTCGGGCGGGGGGCCTCCAGTACCTCGTGGAGTGGGAGGGGTACGGCCCGGAAGAGCGGAGCTGGGTTCCGGTGAAGGACGTCCTGGCTCCCGTCCTTGTCCGCGACTTCCATCAGCGGCGGCCGGATCGCCCTGCTCCACGTCCCCCGGGCCGACCCCGGGGCCGGTGTCGTCGCGCGTCAGAGGGGGGGTACTGTGACAACTGCGCCCTCTGCTGGTTCACCTCCCCCTGCAACGGGCGGGCTCCAGCGGTCGACGTCACCAGCCTTCTGACACCACCGTCTCATCATACATTCCACCTGTGTCCTGTTTAGTGCACCTGTTCCTCATCATCATTATTACCCCCGGTATATATGTTCCCTCTGCTCCCCCTGTCTTTGTGTGTGATTGTCTCCGACTGTGACAAAGAGCTGTGCGACGCTTCGTACTATATATATTGTATATTTCTTCTGGATACCATTAAATATCCTTCTACCACGCCTTCTCCTGCTCCTCCTTGTTCCCAAACCCCGAAGCCGTGACAGACCTTACAAAACTGTATGAAGTTCATATACCGGTAGGTAATAATAGACTGTAAAAAAAAGTTAATCTCTCTCTCTCTCTCTCTCTCTCTCTCTCTCTCTCTCTCTCTCTCTCTTTGTGTGTGTTCTCTCTCTCTCTTTGTGTGCGTGTGTGTGTGTGTGTGTGTGTGTGTGTATTTGAGCAAGAGAAAGTCTCTTTAGTATTATTTATTGAATTTATTTAGCATATTCTCAAATTTGCTGTTGCAGTCTTACCAGTTAATATTGTCGGGAATTTATTGTCACATCCAGTGTAGACAGCGTCAGCATCACTGTTATATTTGCTTTTGTCGCAGCACTCTGATGTAGACCTGAGGGTCGAAATGTTGCTTTTAATCAATTATTTTGGAGCAGTAATTTTCAGTGTGCAGACTTCACACTTCTTTATTTCTTTGTAAAACAACATGTTATTATTTTACTGTGGTTTGGATGAAAGTTGAAAGTGTAGAATTTTTTATTATTATTATTATTATTTTAAAGGACAACGCTTATGCAGCCAATCAGCAAAAAAAGCAGTTATTAACAGTATTTTTGTATTTCTAGTATGGACGTGGGAGAGTAGGTGGAACATGGAAAAGGAAAAAGTGGGTGTTCGGCATGCTGGCCATTAAAGCTCAAAGACGACGACCGATTTTGCGACTCGTAGAACGCCGTTCAAGAAATCATCTCATTCCCATTATCAGAAGACATGTTCGCCCAGGATCCACAATTTTAAGTGATGAGTGGAGACCCTACAGGGCTTTGACAGGGATGGGCTACTCTCACTACTCTGTGAATCACAGCAGGTTCTTTGTTAACCCAAATCATGGAGGACACACACAACATCTTGAAAGGGCATGGTCTACATACAAAAGTCAGATCTGGAGATTAAGAGGCAACAAGACCGAGAAGCTCTTGAAGGAACACCTGGCCTGTATTGAATGGACTCATTGGATGGGGATGGAGCACAGATATGGTCCTCTGGGGCGTTTGATGAAGGATATTAGAAAGTATTACTGCATTTAAGACATTACATTGGATAATGTTATTCAAACATTGTTCAGTAAAGTAATTTGAGTACATGAAGCTAATACATTTTTTTAAACAGCCACTTGAGTCATAACTTTACTGAAACACAAAAACAATCACACATTAATGGATCCGTTCCCTTTTCACTTTAGAATACTGTTCCAAGTTCTAGGTAATCCCTCAGAGTTATGTAGTAATTCTGTATTAATTACTAATGGGTTCCCTATATTTTCACTTTAGAATACTGTTCCAAGTTCTAGGTAATTCCCTCAGAGTTATTTAGTAATTCTGTATTAATTACTAATGGGTTCCCTATATTTTCACTTTAGAATACTGTTCTAAGTTCTAGGTAATTCCCTCAGAGTTATGCAGTAATTCTTTATTAATTACTAATAGGTTCCCTATATTTTCACTTTCCCTCAGTAATTTCTTAGTAGTTCCTTTCATAACTATGTAGTAATTCTCCCTGTATTTTCACTTCCCCTCAGTCATTGCCTATTTTGATATAATTTACCCTAATACAGACACACATAGGCCTACTGTATAGTAAACCTACCTGAGGTAAGTTAGTTAATAATGGCAAGGCACTTGGGGTTCCATTCTGAAGTTTATTTCTTCTTAAAGACCTCACTCATGAAGTAGTGGACCATACGGGGTGTGGGGGGGCATGCTGGGTAGTAGTTACTTCATAGTTATTTTTTTGAACCTTAATTAGTAAATACTTATTAGTAGTTATTTGGGAGGCATGACTAAATTCAGTAGTTATTGATTAGTTAATTGTTACTTAACACAATAAAAACCTCAATATTACATACTGATTAGTTAACACATGTTCCTTAGTAGTTAATAGTAGTTACTGAAGTGTTCATAGATAAATACTTATTAGTTCTGCAATAATTCCTTATGAACTATGCATTTAAGTAAGATACAGTATTCTAAAGTGTTACCGAAATCTTTAATACAAATGTTTTACTTTTTCAAGCAGTCCCACCGGCAGATCATCTTGATGCAGTGAGCAACATCAACCCGCACGAAACAAGGTGGGACTTTTGGTGACTGTCTACCGAGTAAGACACCACAACATTCATTGATGTAGGTCTTAAGATCAGGATGAGAAGTAAAAGCCTTGACCAGAGCAAATCCAGAGAAAAGTCACTCACAACCTCTTTTGGAGTAGGTGCACCTGCACGTATCCATTCTGTCAGCCAATGTGTTATGGCATTAACACCATGTCTCTCTGACAGCATTTGCCACACTGGGACACTTAAGCTCTCACCCCCTGCCACAACATCCTGATAAAGGAATATATGGCCAGACTTGCCATTTGGTCTCTATAGTTTCCTCACCACTGAGCCAGTTGCATCAAAACTCACAGTGGGGTTAGTAGATGTCTTTAAAAATGTCTAGTACATATACATTTGTGTTTGGCTCCAATAGTGACAAAAAAACTTGTCTAGTCCAATGTCTTTAATGCTACCACTGTGAGGGGCACTGTATTTTAGCATCTGCAATGACAGAATAGGATCCTTGTCACCTAATTCCAAATCATTTCTCTCCTGCTTTGCTTTGCGCAGGGTGGCCAAATTAGGCAGATGACTTGGCTCAGGATCTCCAAAATCCATCAGCTTTATTGCCTCTGATGCCCTCCATACATGGGGTTCCTTTGTTTTAGAGAACTTGTTTTTGTATGTCACTGTTTCAGGCATAAATTCAATCCATTTCTGAAATGGAACTTCAAAATCAAAAGTGCAGCAATCTTTTGGACTGGATGAAAGGGACCCTGGCTCAAAATCAGTGTCATCACTACTGCCACTTGTTTCATGATCACTTTCATGAGTAAACCCTAAAGCATTCCAGATGTTGTGTCTGTTTAATTCAACAAAAGTGTATAGTGCCTTTGCAGTGATCTTGTTGCCTAGCTGTTTACTAAGCTCTGTCCAGATGCTCTGATTAGGAGTAGCTATGTTGCCATTTTGGACTATGGCCTCTGTTGATGAACACAGGACTGTGAAAATGGAATCCCTGTCGACAGCTGGTTTCTTGGGCATCTGGCATAAGCAAAACATAATTACCCTCAATTATCCTGATTCCAAAAAATGTCATGTACAGCATAAATTTGTTTTAATATATTACTGTATTGGTCTGAATATAAGGATAATATAATATAGTAAGGATAATGTAGATGGATAATATATCTTATATTAGGACCAATATGGTAATGTTGACCCCTAGATTGTCAGTTTATATTGAACTGAAAATTCATTGCTAACACTATCACTAATTCAGCTATGAAATGTTAAATACAGTTGCACATGTGACCCATGGTCGTTTTTTAATACTAAAATGCAACTTTGTGCAACTGTAATCAGCATTTCATAGCTAAATTAGTAATATAAGTGTTATTATTGAGGTTTCTGTTCAATAACATGATTAGCTCTCTTGAATGTTGTACAATATTCTTGAAGCTACAAATATTGTTATTAACTGACAGTATTGTCAGTTAACTGACACAAAAATACAGAGCTGTCTATAACTATTTTTGGTCTTGTGACCATTGATTTATCTATTTTATTCAGTCAGCTTTATTTGTAGCCTATAGGCCTAATAAATATCAACATTAATTTGATTTAATTTCTGATATTTTAAAACCCAACGCAGCACAAACAAAAATGTTAATGGCACAAACCAGCACAAACGGAACACAAACAAACGAGACTTTTTTGGGTGAATTTGGAGCATGTGGGGGGGCTGTTGATGTCATCGACACTAATTTTATGTCTAACATTTTTAAACCCAATGCAGCACAAACAAATCTTTTACCGGCACAAACCAGCACAAACAAAGCACAAACGAACGAGACCATTTTGGATGAATTTGGAGCATTCACTCAATCATTTAATTGAATGACCTCAGAATATTATTTGAATATCTAAAAAACCGAAGCAGCTCAAAGAACCTTTTAACAGCACAAACGGAGGACAAACGATTGGGTCTATTTTGGGTAAATTTGGAGAATGTGGGGGGGCTGGTGACGTCATCGTCTATAATTCAGTTTCTAATATTTTAAAACCCAACGCATCACAAACGAAACTTTTACCGGCACAAACCAACACAAACAAAACACAAACGAACAAGACTATTTTGGGTGAATTTGGAGCATGTGTGTGGGTTAAATGACCTCAGAATGACCTAAAAATATTATTTTAATATAAAAAAAAAAAAAACAGCACAAACAAAACTTTTTACAGCACAAATGGAGCACAAATGATTGAGCATAGTTTGACGACGTTTTGCGTTGGGTGGGGGGCCAACTTCACGCAGGTTTGTAATAACCGGTGTTGATATTTCCAAGTTGTGTTGCAAATTTTGTGGTATTGCTCGAACTCTTGTTGTTTGGATAGACATGTCTCGATGAGTTGCTGGGCAGCGTTGTGTAGAAGCCACCATCACCCATGCTGATCACAGTCAATGTAAATGACGTGATCCTGAAAATCCTGGCCAAGACATTTCACAAGACTCTTTTTCTTCCCTTTCTGTACTTTCACATCCAGAATTGCTTCCACTTTAAAGGTTTTATCCTTAGCCACGATTATTTTCAGTAACTCCTGTTCATAAAAGGTCCCAACTATCACATCACCATCATAAATCTTTTATTCTATACACAGGAGGTACCCCGCAGAATGCGTTCTGTTATTGTGAAATATTCATCTGTGTACCCTTTTTCATAGCCTTTTGTAAACGCTCCTCTCAACTTTGAGAGTCTCACAGCATCCCCAACCCGGAACGTGTAGCTTTGATTACCATTTCTCATTATTGTTGTAATATATATGTTCTTGAGAACTATCTAACATTTTCTTCACAAAGGTCAGCAGGCTTCATCTTCAGGCTTCAACTTCAACATAGCGATGAATGGTGGCAGCTGTGAGATACCTCCACATTTGTGATTTAATTGCTTTATTAAATCTCTCAATGATACTCGCTTTGACATCATTTCCTATAGCAAAATGTTTTATGTTGTACTTCTTCATTTACATTTCAAAATGTGAATAAAAAAATTGCTTCCACTTGTCTGTTTGACTTTTTGTGGTGTTCTTCCTTCTTTTAATATGTCTTCAAATGCTCGCTTTACCTCAATAGCGTTTTTATTTCTCAGCACACGAATCCATGCGTATTTGCTTAATACATCTATGCATGTATGTATAACATAAATGTAATGTTATTGTTTTCCATACTGTAAGCACTCATGTCACCCATCCTTAGACTCTTTGCTTTCATCGTAACATGACGCCACTGTATCCCATACAACCCCCTCATTAAATTTGTCCATGTATTTATCCCGGTTCTCACTCAGTCTCTGTGTGATCTTCTAGAAAGTTCTCAGCGGCCGTGTGAACATCAATCATTGTTGCGTGAAAGCCTGATGCGTTCAAAGCCTTGACCAACAAATGTTTCAGTCGTGGTATTAAAACTGTCTCCACAATGTCATCATAATGGGTCTCAAAAAAATCATTAGGCAGGTCGAGACAAGAATGTCGTCTGGCTCGGGTGGTCCACTTCTCATCCAATGCATGCTTTGTGGAGAATAGCCCCAACAACGTTTTCCAGAATCATACCCAATGTTGCTTTGATGATCTTTAAAACTTTTGGTGCAAGGTGTTTGTCCATTTTGTGATAACTCTTGTTATCATTTGAAAGGTATGACAGATTAAGAGGACCTAGCTGATCACCAGTCCGCTCAATCCAATGGTAGTTTTTTGTTGGGTATGGCGGTAGAATTGAGCTATCTGGGTCAGGGGTTCCGTAGAAGGCTTCAGCATTGTTATCCCAGGCATCACACAGCCAGTCCTCAGCCTTGGGTTCTTCAATCACCGCTTGGTTGTTTCGTAAATTCTTCTGACTGCTTGATAGTCACATGCGGTCTGTCTGTTTTTATGCTGTGTTGAGGACAGTGTTAGCTTAAGGCGGGGCTTCAGGGTCTTACGTCAGTCGAACAGTCCACAGTCGCAGTCACACTCTAATCTGCTGACATTTTCTGGAAATAGTTTCCTTGTCATTCCCTCGACAACTTTAAACAGTATATCTACCGTATTATGTGGGCCTTGTTTTGGCCCCAAATAAAACACTTTTCGAAAGGTGTCCCATAAACTGGCATTACAAACCATTTTTTAAACTCATGGCCTTTGGGTAATTCATAAAATGCAACCTCCGGTATCTTTGGGTTAAAAATGTATCACTGATCAAACCATCGTCCAATTTACATTCCTGTGCCAACATATCCTGGTGTTGTTCATGGATTCAGGTTAAACTCTGCATCGGTTTCTTCGGGGCTGGCATGTTGATTGCATCTCTGCTGTCCATTTGTAATTTCTTGCCAAATCGCGAAGCTGCGTTTAAGATGTTAGTATTTCCACTGTGTTTCACCCAAAACATTGATCACTGCACAATCCACCATGTTTTGTATTGTGTAGGTAAGTTTACTCAGGCAAAATTGAATGACTATCACTGATGTCTGTGTGGTTTAAATACACAGACCACGCCAATCATCCCATAAAACAAACACCGGTTGTAGGCCATCTGTTGTACCACTAGAGTGTTTATAGAATTGCTGGACCCTGTCACCATTTTGTTGAACACCAATCTTGCCGCTGACACAACACTTATTTATTGCCTGGGAATTTAACATTCCGGAATCCTAAGACCCATTTGTTAAACATTAAACAAAACCCATCTGTTATAGTCTGGGTTGCTCATCAGTCGTTGTAAAACATCAAACACGGACACATAAAAAAAAAAGTCACCGGACACGCATACGTCATTCCAGTTGTATTTGTTTTTGTCACCCAATTTTGCGGGCCTGGTGGACCCACAACTTTATTGGGCCTAACAATATATTCATAAAAATTTTAAAATACTTAATAGATGTTATTTTTTAAATTGTATTTGTTTATTAATTGTTTTAAAAGCTTGGTCCATGATGAACAGAAACCTATTACAGACACACATCATCAAATTGACCTGGGGTGTTAAATTACTACCCAGTACTCACTATTGATATTTTAGCCGCAACATTTTTTGTAATAATAGCTTGTGTTTGTGAAAGGTGAGGGGTGATTTAACCCTCTGACAGCTAGGGTTTTCAAATCCCCCGGTCACTATCTTGACATTTTGGATTCTAAAATGGTCATCCTTTATAGTAGAAAGAAGCGCTTTATATTGTGGGATGTATTTAATTTTTTTATTGGAGACACTTCAGAAAAAAGTCAGAATTTTTTTTAAACGCAAGTGCACATATTTTGGTTTTATATTAAAAAGGATATGTAAAATATAATAGCTAGCCTGTTTTACATTACATTTGGATACCCCCAGGGGTTCGGAATAACTACAAGTTGAATGGTTTTGAACTTATAAAATAATAAAATGAACATTTTACTTTCATCTACATCCATTTTATTCAGAAAAATTCAGAAAATTATTGAAAATGCCCATATTGGGTCACTGAACTTATTCTGTCATATTGTACTTCCAAAAGCCGCCTTTAGATGGCAGTCCCTTCTTTTTTTAACTTATGGGGTTTCTTGAATGGGGGTGCCTTTATTTTATTTGGAATTCCCTGCATGTGCCATATCTGGAAGAGGTGGAGATTTGAACAGGGATTTATCCAGTCTTTGGGTGGTTATAACCACAGGTGACACTCTACACAACACAGCATAGGCGCACATTTGACCACTGGCTACCGTGATATCAAGTTATCATATAGGCCTAGTAATTCCACTAAAATAATGCTAAATAATAATAAACATTATCATAGAATAGCATTTAGGCTACACTTACCCTATTTTACAAATAGGTTGATTCCATCCCGATAATTTAAATTGCCTGAATGTTCAGACCCATTTTCACTATCCTCGCTCTCCATAATCATTTATTCCACTTCTTTCGCCTTGAATATCTCTTTGGCTATGTCTTTTTTCTTAAAACAATGCTTATAGCAACTGAATGCGTCTTCAATGTAATCCAAGTGCATAATGACTTTATTGGGAGCATGGTAAGTGCGACACGCGCCTCTCCCCCGGGCGCACTCGCTAGCTCTTTCTCTCTCTTTTGGGGAGGGGGGTGACATGGATAGACTTCACATTGGTTTTTTACCGCAATCTGTGATTGGTTTATGTATTGTAGACTTCTAAACAACAGAATAAGATCAAGTATAATTAGTTAGGGCTGCTGATGAAATCCTGAAGGACTATAGGTGATCACAATTTGTGAAAACGATTGCGGGGCTTCTGGTTTACAAAAGTACACAAACGAGATGTTGTTATTTGCAGCGGAATGTCGTTGTTCTCGTGGAAGAAGAATGAAGCCTAACTTCTACCCTTCCAGAAGCAATGAATAAACGTGTGACCTGGACACGCCGGCACTTCAACTAGAGGTTTTGTGATCGCCATTGTGGGGCTTCTGGTTTACGGAAGTACACATGAGACGTTCTTATTTGCAGCAGAATATCCCTATTCACGTGGAAGAAGAATGAAGCATCTAACTTCTATGGCTAGACATTACAAAGGGTCTCAGTGAGTGAAATACACCGATCAGCCATAACATTATGACCACTGACAGGTGAAGTGAATAACACTGATAATCTCGTTATCATGGCACCTGTCAGTGGGTGAGATATATTAAGCAGCAAGTGAACATTCTGTACTCAAGGTTGATGTGTCAAAAGCAAGAAAAATTGGCAAATATAAGGATCTGAGCGACTTTGACAAGGGCCAAATTATAATGGCTAGATGACTGGGTCAGAGCATCTCCAAAACTGCAGCCCTTATGGGGTGTTCCCGGTCTGCAGTTGTCAGTACCTATCAAAAGTGGTCCAAGGAAGGAAAAGCGGTGAACCGGCGACAGGGTCATGGGCAGCCAAGGCTCATTGAGGCACATAAGAAGTAAAGGCTGGCCCTTGTGGTTCAATCCAACAGATGAGATAATATAACTCAAATCTCTGGAAAAGTTAATGCTGGTACTGATGAAAGGTGTCAGAAAACACAGTGCATCTCAGTTTGTTGCATATGGGGCTGCGTAGCCACAGACCAGTCAGGGTGCCCATGCTGACCACTGTCCACTGCTGAAAGTGCCTACAATGGGCACGTGAGCATCTGAACTGCACAGAGGAGCAATGGAAGAAGGAGGCCTGGTCTGATTAATCACATTTTCTTCTACATCATGTGGATGGCCCGGGTCCGGGTGTTCACCTGGATAACACATGGCACCAGGATGCACTATGGGAAGAAGAGGCAGTGTGATGCTTTGGGCAGTGTTCTGCTGGGGATCCATGGGTCCTGCCATTCATGTGGATGGGGGACCCAAAAGGGGGACCTACACATTATTAGGCAGGTGTTTATAATGTTAATGGTTAATCGGTGTATCTCTAACATGACAATTCTTCACCTCATATGACCTGGTGGAAGTACTGCAACAAACACTGGCATCATTTTTAGAGGACAGTGTGTGTGTGTGTGTGTGTGTGTGTGTGTGTGTGTGTGTGTGTGTGTGTGTGTGTGTGTGTGTGTGTGTGTGTGTCTGTGTCTGTGTCTGTCTGTCTGTGTGTGTGAATTGAGGAGATGTATAGTAATGTGTAGTTTCCACTATCTAACATTAACATAACATTTTCATCTATTCTCCACCACCGGGTCATTTTGACCCTAACATTACAAAAAAAAAAATGTTCAATTTGGTCACCTTTCGTTTTATATGTTCATAAACACAAACTTGAAGATATTATCAAGTTTCATGCAGATCAAAATAATCTAAATGGTTTTTCAGACATATACAATTTGTAAAAAGACGTATACCCTGATATAACTTAAGGGTTAATGCATTGCATGTCTATAACATTTCTGAAATATCAAATTACAAAGCCGCCGGACATTTTGACCGGCATGTAGCAAATAGCGGAACCGCTGCCCATCAGAATATACATCTGGGGGGGTGTGTGCACAGATTATTTAAAAATAAGTAATCTACATTTTCATCCCGTAAAGGTTTTGACATTAAGTACCTCTGTAAGACCTTAGGGGAACATTATGAATGTACCTATAACATCCCGAAAAGGCACAAATGTCTCAGAAACGTTCCTTGTTAGATGGTTACAGCTTTGCCTGTCAGTCCGCCACCATTGTGCATTAAAAAACAACAGGGCTAAGTAAAAATCTAAATTTCTAATGCACTATATCTAAAAATCTAAACTCACGAAAGAAAAGATCTTAGATGTTGCTATGTTATGTCCTAACTAGTTTCACTTCAGATAGCTAACTGGCCCTCCAATCAAACTACACGAAAAATGCTGACATAGGTGGCTAGGCAAGCTAGAAGGCTCCGGTCCCAAATGTTAGATTCTGTCCAAGTTTGATCCATGAACAAAATAAATGCAACCAGAAGTCAGGGGAGAGCCTTTATTCAGCATGAGGTTTACGATGATAACCTTCCATAGTTCTTTCATTGTTCTCTCCAAATGCTTACAACGTAAACACAGTCATTTATACCAGGACACATAGGAGGTGGTCAGTGTTCATAGCCAACCATTACACAGACTATTATAAGTCCTACAAAATACCCTTGTATGGCGTATTCCAACCTATGACCCAAGGGTCTATTCAGAGAGTCCTATGACAGTCACATACACAGTTCCTAACAGGTGGTATGGACAGGTTGTTTGGGACACATCAGTAATGGGACATCACATTTCCTACCTAGTGTCCTCCATACAGAGATAGTTAGTACTCTCATACATTGTGTCAAGCTTAATTCAATTACTTTCATGCTCAATATCTATCAGTCCCCCCTTCAATCATGTTACAATTAATCATTACATGTTGATAAAACTAGCTAAATAAAAGTACAGTCCAATTCTTAATGAACTGAAACGGTCCAAACACTTCTGTAAAAAACAATAAAGAAAAATAATAAAAAGGACTATCTGGCCTATGAGGCTTTATTATTCCTTAAATGAAATGAAAATAAGATGCAGTGGACACAGCTTGCCTTGACACATAGCACTGTATGGCACTGCAATCGTAGTGACCATCGTGATCAATCTTTACCATAAGTCCCAGGCTACTATCAGTCTAACCTGTGTCCAACAGAAACAGACCTAACATGACAGATTAATGAAATGCATAGTTAATTCCCTTTAAGCCCTTTAAACAATCAAAGTCCCCCCTTGTCCATATCATGATTAATGCATCAACATCATATCCTGAACGTAACACAACACTCAACTCCAATGAATGTACTAGTGACAGTTTCTACCTTTGAAAAGGAATATGGCACTAATAAACATATCAGGATAGCTGTTGTAATCATGACTATGAAGCAACTTCACAAAAAGACAAGTATCAATGACCGATATTTGGGTAGTGATCATATGTAGGTCCATCTGCCTTGTGAGGACTTAACATATATACATAAGAGATCAAAATACCAGTCACTTTAGGAAAATTATTGATTGTTAGGAATGACCCTAGATTCTCATCAAATGTCCTGTAGTTCTAGTCTTCAGTCTTCTCTGTCTTGCATCAGTGATGAAAGTTCCAAAATCAGTTATTGCAGTCAGTGTGATGTGGACCCAGCAAATTGCCTGGTTGTCCTAACAAGTCAGTTTAGGTGTGTAGTGGAATAGTGAGTTTCCAAAACTTCACTATTTCAAGATTAACACCACAACAGTGTCTTCCACTGTGATGGGACCATGTGACCTTTCCAGTCAACTGGCCCGTGGTACTCTGACCTGTAGTATGTGGAGTCTTTTCATGGATTCTCCTCTCATCTTGCTGTCGATGATTCATCTGGAAATGAAATGTGAAGCCAAGTGATCTGACCCTGGCATCGTTCTGCCATGTGAGTGGTCAGGAAGATTTGGAACAGATGTGACCCATGTGGTTGTGGTTGAAATCCTTCTTGAACATGTTGCTGATACTCACACACTCAGTTGTCTGTGTCCAGTTAGTGACGTGATGTATCATCAGAAAAGGGGTTGTGATGTCCTGATCTGTTGAACGTATAACTACAAAACAACGATTAGTGTGGTTCAACAGCCACTCTTTCATCCACTGGGTATGGTTCCGTCAACTCCCAACAATGAAGACAATAGATCAGTCCTGGAAACTTGTGGATCTCAGAAGTTCCATCATCAGAGTGAAGCATACACCCTATTCAGACAGGTTTCCATAAAGGTCTATGTCAAATTACCCTTTCCATCCAGAACTGGCTTGGTTGTTTTATGACTCCTTGTGCTATATTAATGCCCGATAGCAGCTAGCAGTGGAATAAAATTGTCAGACTTGACTTTGCTTAGCCAAATCAGAAATGGTTACATCTATGCTATTCCAGCATTAAAACAATTAAAACAAATCCTAAGAATAGAATATGTTAAACATAGCAGAATCCAATGCACCATTATAACTATGCAAACAGAAAAAAACAAACTAAATGTTCATGTAACTCCTTTTAAGTACCAATTGGATTTGTTTTGAGCCCTAAGCTCAACTCTTTCCAATCATAATCAATGATCATATCATACATCCCCCCTGCTTTCACTTCATTAAGTCAATGGAAAGCGACACCATGAGTGAAAGCAGAATCATGGCGTATATGGCCACAGGAGGCGCCATCCAGAGCCCACACTGGCCATCATTTTGGGATGGACATGTAAAAATAGAGAATTGGTAACAGGGATGGATCTAGAATCCATTCAATATGGAGTTGCATACTATATATTCATAAAAAACAACAAAGTGAAAATGTTAAAAACACAAACATTCACTAACATAATCAAAGACATCAATGTGCATCAGTCTTGTGCGAAGGAATCATAAACCATATAACCCAGTGACACCTTTGTCTTACAGAGCTAAACAGCTCTCATATTCTTTAAATGGCTATCATGAATTTAGAATACCCTGAAGTTTCTTGGCACATGCCTAACTAAATTGGTTTGCCCACTAGGGGATAAGCTGAGCACCTAAGTTGTAGGAGAAAAAACTCCAGCCCATGTTCCAGTGGTATACATACTGCAACCACCAGGGCGATTGTATTAGCATATCTACAGCACCCAAATTTAGCATTTTTCAAAGGCAACGACCAAACTATCTTGTGACAAACAATGTCTTGATTAACCTTCTGCATTTAAGTAAAATTCTCCAACTTTTATTCATTTTTATTCCAAATAGTGGCATTCAGCCAAACACTAAATCACAACTTATATTTGACCACGTCTGTGGTTCTATTGACATTAAAATTACTCTATCATCAACAATGGAGGATGACTTTTGGTCAAAAGTCATGCATTTCAATGTTAAAGCTATTGGGTAGAAAATGTCTTTAACCTCTACTCAGTGTTTGATCATCCCAAAACTGAATTTGCTTACGTTGAGGAAATTACCACAGTTGAGACCAGTCTGAACACTCAACTTTAATCCTTAGAAATAGGCTACCCTGATTTCATGGGAGGGGTTGTTTGGGGTCATCCTAGGGGTCTGCCCCCCTTCCTGGAGCCCTTGGCTTCACCCACTCATGGCAAGCCATAAATAAATGTCAAATGGATTATTTAAAATGTATATGAAATTTAGGTTTCCACATATAAAAAATCCATACATGGTCCTCAGACTGTCTGTAGCAACATATGTTATTCTTTCAAATTAGCCGATATCCTTTGTTAAGTTTTGTTTGCAGTTAGTAAAAATATGCTTGTCATATCTATACAATAACTTAACAATCTGGTGGATATTCCAAAACATTGGTGAAAATTATGCCTAAACCAAAAACAGACATGACCACCCAAGTAAGCCTATGTTACTCTTGCTATCCCAGGGTGTGGGGGTGTGTGGGGGTGTTGGCTCAAGCACTCCTCCCCCCTGTGCTGCTCGCTGAACCAAGGGACCATTTTAGTCAGTCAACTTTTTAGTATCTAACTTGCTCTATAAACACAAATGTCATCTTAGTTGTAAGAGAAACACAAAAAACGAACAAATTAAAATGTTCCTAATTAACCAAAGCCAATTCAACATTCAAAATAAAATATAAAATTTTGTTGTAGGGGATAAACTCGCTTTTGGCAGTTTTCACCCTTTTTGTCATAATTTGAGACTTTAATCTCAATCTTTTGTCTAAAACCAATGTATAACATACATTAGAATCAAATTCAGTGCACATGGAAAGCCATGTGTATACTTCAAAAAATTATTACCCTATGTGTATTGTTTCCCTCTCACCAGTTGTCCTGTGACAAGGCAGAGAGAGAGAGAGAGAGAGAACACACACATTCCAACTTGGGGGAAACCTTTTGTAAAGGCTTATTAAAACATGCTATACACCATCAAAGTGCCTTCAAATTAATATTCACTTGAATAAGCATGGTCATTATCAAGGGAAGTGATCAGATTTCCTTGATTAGTTCCAGCTCTACTCAATATTTAGGTTCGATACATTTTTGTAAACATATTTAAAACTCTTAATCAATGATTATAAGCTCACGTCAGTTCCCGGTATCACCAGGAAATCCTCTGTCTTTGATTCCTGAATTCCATACATGGGAGATCTTTCCTTGCTGCTGATCGGAATGTGGGTAGAATGTCTCATGTTCCAACTGTCTGTGCATCCTGTCCTTTTCCTTTGGTTCTTCTTCTTCTTTCGACACTCATCCTGCCAATGTCCAATGATTCCACAATAGTGACATGATCCTGGTTTATTTTTCAATGGGCTTTGAGTGTCTTTAGATGTTGTTCCTGCTTTCAATGTTTCCAGTTCCTTTTTCCAACGCCGGAACACATTTTTGAGGAATTTATCATTCCATTTTTCAATTTCTGATAACACAATCAATTACCACTGTGTTTTTTGTAATTCATCAGGCATTCTTTGAAATTCTTCTCATATTTTCTGTATATCAAAAAAAAGTCCAAAAATCTTCTTCTGGAACAATGGCATATTTTTGAATTATCTCTTGGTGACAGTCATCTATTTTCAAATTATTTTTGATCTCATAGGCCAAGGATTTCACCATTTTCTAAATTACAATGGGAGGGCTGCAGTCCCTGTATTTACCACGCTGTTTAAAGACGTCTTTTTCTTCCCTTTACTTGTACAAGATTTTAATTATTACTACATACGCGTCAACCTGCTATCCAAATAACAAGGACTTCTAGATGAATACCGAAGCTTTGCACTAAACAGTGGCCTATATTAGGACTTTACACGTGTCACTTACTACTCTGTCTAGTAAGTACTTCCCATCACAACAAGGAAGATTTAGCAAGGACTTCTAGATTACTTAACGAAGATTTATCTTCTTCTGTGGAATCTCTGAACTAAGACTAAGAACACATCTTTCAGTGTCAACGTAAGTCTTGCGTGTCCTCACCACAGGTTTCCATTGCCTAAAAAACAACATTTCTAGGTCTTCTTATTGTTCCAGATGTGTTCACCTGGATACTCATGCTGATTTAACTGACTTGTTCTTTTAGAGTGGTTTGACTCACCATTCAGAGTGCAAATCCATCTATCCGGGTCACGGCACCATGCTGTTAGATTCTGTCCAAGTTTGATCCATGAACAAAATAAATGCAACCAGAAGTCAGGGGAGAGCCTTTATTCAGCATGAGGTTTACGATGATAACCTTCCATAGTTCTTTCATTGTTCTCTCCAAATGCTTACAACGTAAACACAGTCATTTATACCAGGACACATAGGAGGTGGTCAGTGTTCATAGCCAACCATTACACAGACTATTATAAGTCCTACAAAATACCCTTGTATGGCGTATTCCAACCTATGACCCAAGGGTCTATTCAGAGAGTCCTATGACAGTCACATACACAGTTCCTAACAGGTGGTATGGACAGGTTGTTTGGGACACATCAGTAATGGGACATCACATTTCCTACCTAGTGTCCTCCATACAGAGATAGTTAGTACTCTCATACATTGTGTCAAGCTTAATTCAATTACTTTCATGCTCAATATCTATCACAAAGAATTTAACCAACATGGCAAACTCGAAATCTGATTAGTTGAAGAATATGACAATCAGCAACATCATCCCCATTTGCCCAAATTGCAGATGGAATTCATTCAAAATTCTATAGGCCTCTGGGTAGATTTTCAACCGGAAAATCTGATAGGATAAAAGCTCTGATTTATCAGAGCTGCACTGGAAACAGTGCAACTGAGGGAGAGAATGACAATGAAATTATGTTAATGCACTGATGGGAATGAACTTTGTAATATACATACAGCATTAATTACAATACATATAAAAATGAAGCTGCAAGCAGCAATTAAGGGGTCCAAGCAGTAAGAATGCCATAAGAGGATAAGCCTTATAGGTATGATAGGTTGTATAGGCCTGTTTGTTTTCAGGATTAATGAACGTTAAATGTGATTTTCTGGAACACCGTCCCCAAATGGCCAATTGGCACCACACACTGCACATGTCCTTACCTTGTCATAGCAATTGTGCATACCAAATTTGGTGAGAATTGGACAAACTGTTGTGGGAGATATGTAGGACTCAGGATGTTGTTGACAAATGACATCTGCTGTGTTTGAAATGTCTAATATTGTTAATAGTTATTGATGGGCAATATCCACATATTCTATTTGTGAAGTTTCTTGGGAATGGGACGAACGGCCTAGGACTATTTCACAAAGGTAGGTTTTTCAGAAAATTCAAAATAGTGGAAATTGTATTCAGGCAGAAATGAAAACAACCTTTTCCTGAGTTGTACAGCATCTGTTTCCACATCATATTATACAAGTTTTATGTCTGTACCACAATTAGGGCAAAAGCTATGAGCCTTGGACAATATAATCTTTGGCCAGTATGTGGCGGTCGAAGCATTGGCCTATGGGTGGGGCAAAGCATTCCAGAGTCACTATGGCAACTTGATCTGATCATGTTAAATGCATAGCTGTTAGCACATATTGGAGGGTTTATGTCAGTTGACCAGATTGGGTGTGTGCTATTCAAATGTCTTTCATAAGGGGACCTGAGAAATACATTGACTGGCCCCAAAGAAGTTGCACACCTTAATGTTATTGGTTAAACTTTTGCTTTGATTACGGCGTGCATTCACAGGGAAATTTTTTCAACAGACTTGTGCAACATCACATCACTTAATTCTGACCAGAGTTGCATTTATTTTTGGCTGAGATCTATTATTGACAACGGGAGATGCAAACCACTCCATAAAGTGGAGCACATCCCAAAGACTTTCAAAGGAGCTAAGGTCAGGATTCTGTGATGGTTAATTAATGTGTTAAAATGATGAACCAATGAACCAATCTTGCACAATTTGTGCCTGAGGAATTCTGGCATTGTTGTCCTGGAATATGCCCGTGGCATTGGTGAAGAAAAAATAATTTGATGTAATAACCTAGTAATTCAGTACATTCATGTACTCCACAGACTTAATTTTATTGCAAAATAAAGTTGCTGAGTTTAGACCTGACCAATTGAAGCAACCCCAGATCACGACACTGTCCCTACAGAGTCTTCTACAGTAGGCACTATGCATTGTTAGATTCTGTCCAAGTTTGATCCATGAACAAAATAAACGCAACCAGAAGTCAGGGGAGAGCCATCTTTATTCAGTATGAGTCTATGATGTTAACCTTCCATTTCTCATTTTTATCTCTTACATAATTACAGAATATGCCAGAATACATAGGAGGTGGCCAGTGGTCATAACCAACCAGTACACATTCCAATACCCTCCAATAAGAAAGGTTTATCCTACAACAGACCCTTGTATGGTATGTTCCAACCTATGGTCAATGGACCTATTCATATAGCCTATGTCAGTCACATGGGCAACTCCTAGCAGGTGGTATGGACAGAACATATGGACAGGATGTGTGGGGCCCATCAGTAACAGGCAACACGTCCTATCTATGGTCCTTCTTTCAGAGTTAAGTTTTTCATGCCCATTTCCTATCAGCATGATGGATTTATTCCTTCATGTGCTTCCCTTCTTACCCTGACACAACCATTGCTCTAGAATGGGCTAAGTCTGGACTCATTAGACTGCATGACCTTTGTCCATTGCTCCAATGTCCAATCATGACTGTTCAAAGTTGAATGTTCACCACTTTTCTTCCAGGTTTTAATAATGCATTTGACTGTTCCTAACACAATTCCAGTAATATCAACAATCTCCTTAGTTGTTTTCTTTGCTTGATGCAGGACAATAATTTCAGCCTTCTGAAACACAGTAAGATCTTCTCCACGACCACGGGATACGTATTCCCACATGGTTGTTTAAGAAATTAGAAGCTGCTTACTGCATAAGTTAGGGTAAAAATAATGGCAACCAGCTGAAACATATTAATCATTGCATTAATTAATCAATCATAGACTCTTAAGTATCTCCTTATTTAGATGCAACAGGTAACATTTTCTTTTGGTCAGGCAGTGTAGACTGTTGGATGTTTGGCGTTACTTCAAAGTGAGATGAAGTAGCAGTATGAGGCACTCAAAAGTCAAAATGCCTGAGCCTGGTTTCCCATTTCAGACTTGTCTGGCTTGAAATACAGGTGCTGGTGATAAAATTAGAATATCATCAAAAAGTTGATTTATTTCAGTAATTCCATTCAAAAAGTGAAACTTGTATATTATATTCATTCATTACACACAGACTGCTATATTTCAAAATTTTATTTCGTTTAATTGTGATGGTTATAACTGACAACTAATGAAAATCCCAAATTCAGTATCTCCTAAATTGTGAATATTACTTAGGACCAATACAAAAAAAATATTTTTCGAAATGTTGGCCAACTGAAAAGTATGAACATGAAAAGTATGAGCATGTACAGCACTCAATACTTAGTTGGGGCTCCTTTTGCCTGAATTACTGCAGCAATGTGGCATGGCATGGAGTCGATCAGTCTGTGGCACTGCTCAGGTTTTATGAGATCCCAGGTTGCTCTGATAGTGGCCTTCAGCTCTTCTGCATTGTTGGGTCTGGTGTATCGCATCTTCCTCTTCACACTATCCCATAGATTTTCTATAGGGTTAAGGTCAAGCGAGTTTGCTGGCCAATTAAGAACAGGGATACCATGGTCCTTAAACCAGGTACTGGTAGCTTTGGCACTGTGTGCAGGAAGCAAGAAGTGCTCTAAAACTTCCTGGTAGACGGCTGCGTTGACCTTGGACCTCAGAAAACACAGTGGACCAACACCAGCAGATGACATGGCACCCCAAACCATCACTGACTGTGGAAACTTTACACTGGACTTCAAGCAACATGGATTCTGTGCCTCTCCTCTCTTCCTCCAAACTCTGGGACCTTGATTTCCAAAGGAAATGCAAAATGTATTTTCATCAGAGAACATAACTCAGCAGCAGTCCAGTCCTTTTTGTCTTTAGCCCAGGCGAGACGCTTCTGACGCTGTGTCTTGTTCAAGAGTGGCTTGACACAAAGAATGCAACAACTGGAACCCTTGTCTTGCATACGTCTGTGCGTGGTGGTTCTTGAAGAACTGACTCCAGCTGCAGTCCACTCTTTGTGAACCTCCCCCACAGTTTTAAATGGGTTTTGTTTCACAATCCTCTCCAGGGTGCGGTTATCCCTATTGCTTGTACACTTTTTTCTACCACATCTTTTCCTTCCGTTCGCCTCTCTATTAATGTGCTTGGACACAGCTCTGTGAACAGCCAGCCTCTTTAGCAATGACCTTTTGTGTCTTGCCCTCCTTGTGCAAGGTGCAAGTTCTTGTTCGGTCCCTACTAAGGCCTGTATAGAAGCAGTAAGTAAACAGAATAACCTTTTTACATCATTATTATAATAAAAATGACAAAATACGGTGCTAAACTTCATAAATAGTGAACTACTCGTTATCCAGATGGGTCATGTAGCACAAAAACCCATACCCTTACGCCATTCCCAAAAACACACACCATTCCCATAACTGTAAACACTATTCACCTGTTTCCACATGTTTCAATATTCAAAACTCTTTCTGCAAAACCTTACACAAAAGTGTACAAATAAATAATTAATTGCATTACATATTCATTTAGCAAACACATGCTCTCATTATAATTAACTCAAGTCATCACAACCTAAACTCAAATAGCTCACCTTTCTCCAGGTGCAAACACTAAGCCTCAAAAATGTTAACACACTAATCATTATTTCAGGCTCTATCAATAGGGCCTAGTGGCATGTCCATGTGCTTTGGAATAATGGATCCTAAAGAGGACTAGGATGAGGCTGTGGAGAGTGTATGACCGCAACCCCTATGCACAGCAAAACCTAAAGGAGGCAATGGTGGACGACTGTGGTGATGTGTTTGTGGAGTCTATCCAAGGATGTCTAAGGCACACAAGGGCATTTTTCCCACACTGCCTGGAAAGAGTAAACAATGTGTGACATTGATGAGATTTTATTGCCTGACCTAGACCTGAGACGAGATAATAACACAGATGCTGAGTAACCTGACACAGACATGAGACGAGATGATGAGAACACTGATGCCAAGTAACCTGTACATTTGCTGGATTAGGAAATAAAGCTTTTGGAAATTGGGTATTATATTTCATAGATTTCTGATATGTTTTGTCAGTGTGACAGTACAAAGGTCAGGTTTTTGACCCAAACAGCATATGCAGTAGTATTCTCTTATCCACTTATGTAATTTATTACTGTGCTGTTTTGAATTTCTTTTCACCAGGGTATTCCTGAAAGGGCTATCTGGATAGCAAGCGCTGTGATTCTACAAAGTTCCCAATTATTTTTCTGAAAACCTATTCTAAACATTTTGGTAGCAGTGTTCTGAATTAATCCATCCTGTGTATTACAAACAGTCATGTAGTCTCTCTTTTTGACAGCTTATGTGTGTTGTCTGAGGGCAAAGTTTGAACTGGGAAACAGAAGTTAGATGTTTGTACCGTTGGGTGTATGTTTTTAGAATAGTGTGTGAAGATTTGAGAAAATGGTGAGTTGTTCCAGGAATTGTCTCTAAGCAATTAAGAAAAACTGTAATGTGACACATGATGGTGACTGGTTCTCTCTCCAACATGTGCACATTTTATGTAATTAGGATGTGATACACACTTGGAAATATTTTTGGTGACTGTAGGTCAAAGGTGTTCAAAGATATGTTGATTTCAAAATCTCAAGTTCAATGTAGCAGCTCCCATAAAATATTGGAGAAGTGTTTTGGTGGTCATAGGCCTTTAAACTAAACAAGTATCATGTTAGTGCCCCATATGCTTTATTTTCTACAAGGCTGTTGGTGAAAACTTGCCAGTCGGCTTCATGTCACAGACACATGGTGAGGTGTAGGCAGATCACTGTGTATGAGGTGATCTTAAGGTCACAGAAATTGGTGTAAAGGCTTTCTAGGCATTTTTGGCCTTCTAGGCCATTTACATACCAATGTGAACATAAAATGAATGATGTTTAAATTGATTGGCATATGAAATTCCAACTTTTTTTATAGTTGTATATATACATTGCTAAAATGTGCTTCTGTTGAAGTTCTGGTAAAATACTACTAATGGCTTAGGACAAATTAATTTGAGTTTTGTTGTAATATATTCAAAGTTCATGGAAACGCATAAGATGGAGCTCATAGATGTGAGATGCAATTTTGATTGGCTCAACAAGCAGCACCATTTGTGAGGAGTTTGGTGACTTTAGCTCTAAGCAGCACAGTGATATCGCTATTGGAAAACCTCAAGTTTCACCATACACTTTAGCGCCCCCCAATGGTCCATTGGCACCTCACTCTGCAGGTATCGTTACCTTATCATACCAATGATGCATAACAAATATGGTGAGAATCGGACATTCGTTTGTGGAGATATACTTTCACTTCCTGGGAAACTGTAGGATGCAGGAAGTTGTTGACATATGACATCTGCTGTGGTGGAAATATCCAATTTTCTTTTAGTAATTATTGATGGGGAGTATGCACAGATGCTATCTGTAATGTTTCGTGGATATCGGATGAACGGCCTAGGACTGGTTCATTTTAGTATTGTTTTAATCTATTCAAAATTCCGGGAAATGAAGATGACGCAGCTCATAGGTGCAAGAGGGATTTTGTTTGTCAAAATACAAAGCATAACTTGAGATGAGTCTGGTGACTTCAGCTCTTAAGGAGCACAGAGAAATTGTTATTTGAAAATCAAAAATTTTGACGATACACTGTAGCACCCCCCAATGGCCGATCTCATCTATATTCTTTATAATGGTTGAGGGCCTATAGGAGCTTATACTGATAATGTTTGATGGCGATCAGACACTTTTAAAGCTTTTGATTCATAGCTTGAATTTCATTGGCCTGTGGCGGTCAGATGGTTTGCATTACCAACTTCCGATTTATTGCAGTACAACAATCTGATGCACTCATCCAATAGACCAAGTTTGCTAAAAATATCTGTTTGCATTCAGCTGTAATGAGCCTTCAAAGTGACTTTCTAGTATAGCGCCCTCACATGGCTGATCAAGTTTGCTTGAGATACAACCTCACTTCCTGTTTGATGGCCTCATCGCCATATTCGATTGGCTGTAACGAACAAACGGTCTCGCTTATCAAAAATCCATCAAATATTTTTTTTTAGGATTGGTCTGAAGATTATCTGTGCCATTTTTCATGAAGATTGGTCAAAATTTGTGGCCTGTGTAAAACTTCTAAGCATTTTCTCATTAAGCTTGTTGAAATAATGCACAGAGTTTGCAATGTTGTCATCACGGTGAAGGTGGCTACTTTAAACATATGTATTTTGAGCAGTTTAACACCTGTTTTTGTTACTACGTGATTCCATGTGTTATTTCATAGTTTCGATGTCTTCACTTTTATCCTACAATTTGTAACTCATGAAAAATAAAGAAGTATACTTCTATTGCTCTTTCAGTGAATGTGGAAACACTACAGTACAAAGGAAGTGGGAGCATCAGCTAAACATATTGACAATTGACTTTCTATCATGCAATCATCAAGTATACTAAGTCACATTGTACCTAGCCACTCTGCAATTTCTCCATCTTCAGCTCCAGGGCCACAAGCCAACTGCACGTCCTAGTCATGCTGTTTGGCTTGTGTACTGTACTAATTAGTAAGATCGTTCCTGTTCAGTGTCACAAAGTTCTGCTACCGGAGGTATTACAAAAAGTAATGTTACTTCCCATTTGCTACCTAGCGTTATCTAATGCTTATATCATTGCCAGCTAAACGTTTTAGCAACATGTATACTTTAGCTAATACAACGTCAGCTAATGCTAACTAAATAGCTAACATAAGTTAACATCACTGTATTGTTTCTACTAGGTAACCAGAGTAATCAGATTAAAAAAAATAATTCTCTATGTCAAACGGAGTGAGTGGCATGAGCTTGCAAATGTGTCTGTTTCAACATTGCCTCCATGTGGTTGATACAAAAATGTAATGCCATTATCCTTGTGGTAGTAGTGTGCGTATATGTTCAAAACCATACACAAGCACATGTTCATTGGTCAATAGTGGTCATGTTTTTTGATCACAGAACAAAGCCATACAGCGACCATTTCAGCAGCTAGCTGTTATTTTAAAAGTGTGCGCATTTAATGAAAAAATCCCCTTCTCAAATGTACATTTTTTTATAAATCTTTAACAAATGTCTATTTCATCACAGAACATTCGAGATTTAAGAAGCTTTAACACCATCTCCGCGGCCTGTGCTATTTTTTCTTTTTTGTATTTAAAGTTAGTGCTAATTCAATTAACAAATGGCACAAAATATACCGAATTAACGTTACACTTTAGAATACTGTTCCAATTCCTTCCTAATTTATGCATTATGAACTCATATAGTAGTTCTCTTAGTAGTTATCTGGGAGGTATGAAAAACATAGCAGTTATTGATTAGTTATAGAACTACCACATTCAACTGAGTGCTATTACTATTTCATTAATCAGAGTTCCTTGTTAGTTAATATTAGTAGAATGTTAATAGCGTGTTACTTATTTGTTCCTGTGTAGTTATTCATTGATGATGGAAGAGTATTCTAAAGTTTTACTAAAAATATTATTATAACACTTAACGGTCAGGGTACATGAATTATCATGAATTAATGTATAGATTCATGCATGCATTATGCATTAATATCTCATGAATCATCAGGAACTAGCCTAACACAAGTTCAACGTTTTTCATTTACAACTTCATGGATGAACAACACCTTAATTAAAACATTAACTAAGATCATTACATCATCATGAAATATGATTTATTACGCATGATTATGATTCTTTGTTTACAGTTATGCCACCATATTGTTCATCAGTGTTTCAAAGGAACTAGTCAGCATTTTATTTGAGGGTCCACACACATAATGAAGTCATTGATATATAATGCTTAGTTAGTGATGACTACTGTTTTCAGTTACAGCACTTCCAGAAGATATTGTTTTCCCCCTGAGGACACTCTTGGAGGTTGCTGCAATGGAGCAGAAATTGGCAGACCCCACCTTAAACAAACAAGTGGTATGTTCTAATATGACCATTTAGCAGATTTACTGGGCTGATCGTTAATGTTTTTGCAATTACAATACTATACAAAAGTCTTAGGCCACCACAAGCTTAGTTGTTTTAGCAAAGTATTAATTACCACCCACATTTATTTTTCGGTTTCTTTATTAAGATGCAGAAAGTACAGGAAATATGTACAGAAAGTACAGGAAATATGTACACAAAATAATAACAAAAAGGCTTCTTCAGGCAAAAGTCAGTATTTTGTGTAATCTCTCTTTGCACTGAGCACATCTCACACCTCTTTTGGGGGGACTGCCCTTAAGTTTTCTGAAGTAATCGTCTGGCATATTTTACTTCGGCTGCTTTCTGCACTTCCCAGAGTTCATCTTTAGATTTAGGCCTTATTTTATTTTTTCCTGTCTAGGTGACCCCATACTGCCTCTATAAATTCAGGTAAGCTGTTTTTCTCTTCAAATATGATTTCACTGTATTAGCAGTGTACTTGGAATCGTTATCATGCTAAAAAAAAAAAAAAACATTCCCAATATGGCACTTTCCAGAAGGAATGGCATTATAAATTAAAACCTGTCTGTACTTTTCCACATTCATGATCCCATCAATTGCTCAAGTGTAAGGGGAGGTCACACTAAATACTTCCCACAATTAGCATATGGTCATTATATCATTTCTAAAACAAAAATAATGGTGGCGTAAGACGTTTGCACAGTACTGTAGCTTTTTTGCTAATAACTTAAGTACAAGTATAAAACATCTGTTAGAGAGGCAACTGCATGTATTATGGGAGTGTTCCCTGGGAATTATGAAAAATAGAGTTGTATTTAGGGACTCGATACACTATACAAATAGTAGATTACTACTTCCGATGATAATCAGAATTAATTCCCATTATGATAATCTTATTTTTCTTTAGGTTGGCGTGGTGGCAGAAATTGGAGGAAGAACATTGGATGAAGCCACCAGAAGAATGATGGCCTTCCTTTTAGACCACTCCCTATCAAGAGAGTACAATTTTGTTGGCTGCCATGGAAAGCGAGAGTTTCGGGGCTCAAACTGTTTGAGGTTGTATATGGTATGTTTACTCGCTGTTTAACATATTAATGTGCAAACAAAGGTTATTTTGTAGAGTTGAGTTCTTCATAAATCAATTTGATTGTATGCAATTAATTGTCCATACCTGGATAGAGAATACCCTTAATTATGACAATATGGACCAGGTATACTGCCAATTCAGTGATAAGTAACTGTTAATTAGTGGTGTAGCAATCACACAACTCATGGTTTATAATAAATAATAAAGTTAAATCATTATTAAATACAAGTGAGGTACTACAAATAATATAAGTAAAAATACACTAGTTACAAGCAAAGGTAAATACAATAGAACAAAAGTTACACATTTAAATTAAATTAACTGTAGTTTTCAGGTACAGGTACAGAACCAGTCCCTTGTTTGTTTGTTTAATAAACCTTTGCACCAAAAATGTCGTGTTTGACAGAATATTATATCCGATACCATTATTGTATTACCTGAAAAATTACATGGTGGAGATTTCTGCTTTGTTGCAAGGGCTCAAATGAGGAATTTATCTCACTCTTTATCTATTTTACAGGAAGCTTGAAAAAAAATGCCCTTACAAACCAGATTAATAGAAGAGATGGTGAAAAGGCAGTGTCAAAGTGGCTAATTGGTGCCAGGGACAGGGGAGGAAACCGAACAGCGAGGGCACGTGGTGGAGAGCAAGATGGGTAAAAGTCATTATCATTAAAACTGCAGTTAAAAAGTGTTTAGCCTACTTATATTTGTGTAAAACACAACATTGTGCTTTTGTCAAACTTTAAACTTTTGTAGGCTAACCTACAACTGTCACCCAACCAAAATCACACACACACACACACACACACACACACACACACACACACAGAGTTCAGTGGTTCTGGAGATTTATCTGAATGACTCATAAACAAAAATGTTGAAAATGTGAAGTGATTCTGAAAGTTTTTTTTAAGGAAGAAAAATCTATGAGCCATATCTCTTCGCACTTGCACCTCAAGACCCAAAGTATAGAATAGCTCTAGATGTTCTTATAAGACATTTACTGTCAGATGTGTGTCTGCTATATGTACTGACTGCATATGTGCATCATAGTTATTTATTTATATTAACATAAAATGTGGACAGTCTGATTCAGCCATGGCAAACTAAGTATTGTGGTCACTACCAAAACATGCAGTCACTACCGTAACATGGGATGTTTTGTCAAAAATAAAGTATATTGAATTATCAACTAAGATGTTATGATAGTGTTTGGTTCAATGCATATTCAAACTAATGAATCCTTAACTTTGAAATCAGTACGATAAACTTTATGCTTTCTACAAAGAAAGATTGGGTTCAAAATACAACAATTCTCATAAATTACACTAAAAATATTATACAAATTATAATCTTCATTTATTTATCCTGTAAAAATATTTTTAAAAAATAGAAAAAATATATATTTATTAGGTAGATGTAAACAATATCATAATAGGTCATTATAAGCCTTCTTAATAAATTATTTAATATTGTGTTTCGGTAGTGACAAATTTGGGGAGAAGGAAAATATTCCACCATTATCTGAAAATACAAAATGAGAATTAACTGCACAATTACTAGAAAAGCATACCTTGGATATTATACAATTTGCAAATATGAAAAAATTGTGGAAAAAAAAAATATTCAAGATGTTTCCAACTCTGACTTTGCACCAATTCTGTAGAATGGCCCATATAGACTCAGCAGTCTTACCTCGATCCATTGACAGTTTGCAGCTTCCCCCCACCACCTATTCTCCACACTTCTAGTCCTAACCACTTACATGCGGGGGGGAGTACTCTGGGTTCGGGCTGAATTCAGAGCTTGGAGTCCTCCCTCCGAAAAGCACGGCAAATATGCATTAAACCTTAACCCCTCTAATTGTATGTAAGTGTGAACTTGTGAAAAGTGGTAAAAGTTGGTCAAAATGTACATTTTGTGCCTCCAATATGTGCAGTGCAGGGGGTGTTCCGGGACAGGTTTGAAAACCCCTTATCTACATAAACTTGATTTGGAGCACCAAAAGTCTAACCTGACACATCTGTTTGAACTGTGAAAAGGAATTGCAAAAGTAGAAAAATGGTTGATTTATTTATTTTCTCTTTTCAAAGGGCCGTTGAGAGAGCGACAACAGAGGACTGAGATTCTGCACTTTTGTTTTTGTATGTGAAATATAGTTTTCTGACAGAGGACTGTAAAACTGCACTTTTGTTTTGTTTGTGAAATATAAAGTTTGTCAAAAGCCTTCACTTTTGATACTTGTCTGTTAATACACATATGTTAATAAATATTCTGTTAATAAAGTAAAGCTTGAAGTAATGGTTTCTGTTCATTGCTTACATATAATGTTTGTATTTAGGGGTTTACTGTAAAATAAGGTAACCCAAAAAGACAAATATGGTAGACCATATATACACCCGTTGTGGCCCATAAGTGCCCTAGATAAGACCTATCTGGGTCCCATCATCAACCCATGTGGGCAGACTCCTGTAGTCCCTATATGGGGACTACCTAGGCTACCCATATGGGCCCGATATGGAGCCCATCATCAACCCATCTGGGCTAACACATGTGGGGCCTCCATGGAAACTGCGGCCAAAATTAGCTGGGTCCCAGTTGGGTAGCCCAGGTGGGCCCCGGATATCAGCCCATTTGCAGCCCGTTTGGGCCCCACATGGGTGTGTTGGCTGCGGAGGTTTGAGCTCCAGAGATCTCTCTCTGTGCGGTTAACTTTTTTGGAAGAATACTGGAACCGAGCAGGATTAGGAACCCGAACGAGCACCCCAAAGTGTGATGGCAGTTTCTAAAGTCCAAACAGTTTACGAAAATGGTAGGTAAGACAGAGGAAAACTCAGTTGCACAATGAGCAGTTTTTTCTTACAAGGAGAGAGTACACAGGTTAGAAAGTAACAGTGAATAATCTCTAAAATAATACAAGACAATCGTCAGTACTTAAAGGGGAAAAAGGGGTAACCCAATGATCTACTGATGCCAGTCAATAAGGACCCTAAATACCAGATCCCCCTCTCCCACATTCTTTTGCTTATCAAACATGGGGACTCAGTACTTTTAACTTGTAACTAATTTATACATAGGAATAAGTAGGATATATAGGAATAAGTATACATCAGTTCAAGAAATTTCCCTGACAGGGTCAATTTCAGGACTTTCCTCAACCAAAATCCCTGGGTAAATGGTAATGTCCATGTAAAGCTCAGAGCACGGTTCTCCACCTATAGCTTGGGGACATGCAATGCTATCAAGGATGGAAAAAGAGAATACAGGGATAAGTTGGAGTCTAACTACCAGATACTCTGACCCCAGATGCATGTGGGGAGGACTGTGACACATCACAGATTACAAAGGGAGAAATAGAAATGATGGCCGTCCTGCCACCTTCTATGCATGGTTTGAGGCGACCAACACAATTCATTCAGTGAGGCATGCTGAGGACCAGGACGACTACACTGTCCATAACCACGGCAGAGGTAAGGAGAGTTTTAAAAAAAGTGAACCCCTCGGAAGTCACCAGGGCAAGATGGCATTCCAGGCTGTGTCCTCACACGCTAGGGTGGGCACTGACCAACCAGCAGAGATTTTCCCCTCCATATTCAATCTCTCCCTGGCTCTGTCTTCAGTCCCCTCCTGTTTCAAACAGACCACCATTTTCCCTGTACCGAAGAAACCTTCTATCATCAGCCTGAACAACTACCACCCTGTGCACTGACCTCCACCATCATGAAGTGCTTTGAGTGGCTGGTAAGAACTCACATTTGCTGACACCTTGGACCCCATTCAATTTGCATACTACCCCAATCGATCTACGGACGATGCCATTGCCCTGATGAAACACACTGCCCTCTCCCACCTGGAAAAAGGCAACACATACATGAGGATGCTGTTTATGGACTACAGCTCTGCATTCAACACTATTGTGCCCACCAAGATTGTTCCTAAGCTCTGGACCCTGAGACTTAACACCTCTCTCTGCAATTGGATCCTGGACTTCCTGAAGGGTAGACCCCAGGTGGTGAGATTGGGCAACCTCATTTCATCTGCACTGACCCTGAGCACTGGTGCCCCACAGGGCTGTGTACACAGTCCCCTCTTGTACTCCCTGTTTCACACACAGCTCCACAAATTTGCGGACAACTTTACCATCCTCGGTCTCATCTCCGACAATGATGAACACTTACAGAGAAGAGGTAAACAACCTGGCTTACATAGTGCTAGGACAAAAACCTCTCAACGTCTGCAAGACTAAAGAGATAATTGTGGACTTCAGGAAGCAGCAGAGGAGGAGTCATGCCCCCATACACATCGATGGAGCTGAAGTGGAGAGTCTCCGAATTCAAGTATCTTGGTGTGTTTATCAAAGATGACCTCACTTCGTCCAGACAAGCGAACTCGACAGTGAAAACTACCCAAAAACGACTATACTTCCTGAGGAGACAGAAGTAGTTGTTGTAGTGTGCTATGCTACCATTCAAAAGCTTATTACACTCATATGTATATATAATATTCAATAGCTCTACCAATTGCAGCTAGTTTAAACTGTTAAGTATATCACTGCCATACTGGCCATATCTAAATGTTCAACAACTGCTTGTTTACAGTACTATTTTCTTTGAACTGCTGCTAGTGTACAGTACAGTGTTTGGTATATTTTCACAGTCTAAATGTTTTTAATGGTAAAATTGTAAAATTAATGAATAACTTAATGAATAAATATATAGAATTATATAGAATGGTTGAATTCTTATTGAAAAGGATATCGTATTATTTAAAAATCCCACGGACACCATGCAGTTATGTCAACTGACATGTCATTCAAGACAATGCTGTTCACCTCCTTCATTTGGGAGTAGGGTTGGTTCAGCGGTAGGGGAATGGACAGAGAGGGCTGCTGAGCCTGAAGCTGCATCTATTCAGCCTGGCACCAGGTAGGTTTGTGGATGGGCAGAGAGGGAGTAGGGCTGGTTCAGGAGTATGGGAATGGGCAGGCAGGGCTGCTGAGCCTGAAGCTGCATCTATTCGGCCTGGCACTAGGCATGGGCAGGGACAACTGGTTTAGTATCAATAGCTTGCTAAAATGTGCCTGCATTGATTAAATGTCAGCCAAAAGAGGAACGAAATGTAAACACTCAGAATTTTCTGTGAAGATATTAAGTAACTAACATTAAGGGGGCAAAAGTAGCCTATTTCACCACCTTCCTTTTTGAAACATTTGGTAACATACTGTCATCCTTTCTTTTCTCTCTTCTATCTTTTCATTTAGGAAACTAGATTTTTCTTCAGTAAGTGGAAACATCCTTGATGCTCCACTAGCACTCCTCACTTGCAATTCAGTGCTAGCAAGTATGGTGTCTGGTTTGGAGACAGGACCAAACCATTTCATGTGGAGGGGGAGGGGGGCGCAATATACAATACAGAGGCTCTCTGGGTGTTTACGTTTTCCCAAAAACAAGAAAATAGTATAGGTGGATAGGTTAATCATTTTATGTTTTAATAATTGAAAGATTTTGTACCTAATGTTCTATAGAATTTTAGGGCCCCTGTCAGTCACAGGGCCTTAGAGTTGTATTAACTTCCCCCCATACGGCAACCCTGTAATGAATACTCAGGAAGGGAAGGTCAGGATTCAAGTGCAGAGCACAGCAGGCTTCATTAGTGTACACTGCACAGGAGAAGGCTGAAGTCTAGTTCGAAAGGCAGGCAGGTGGTCATACACGGGCAACACAGGATAAAATAGTGAAGGCACAGCTAAGCTAAAGGCTACAAACGGAGTCTAGGCAGGACGGGCAGAAAGTGATCGGTACACAAGGAAGGCAATAAACAACGGGCAATTCTAACAGGCTTATGAGTAGTCGCAAAACAAACAATACCACACAAAAGATAAGGTGAACTGTACAGATCTAAATAGCTGCGCTAATAAGACACAGGTGAGTAAAGAGGTGACTAGAATGCTGGTGATTGAGATTTAAGGACTCTCAGTTGAATGGGAGAGTGGGGTGCGTACATGGGATAGTGAGCCAGGTCGAGGACCTGAGCTGAAGGTGGAAATTACAGCCCCTGGGTGTATTGATAAATCAGGTCATCACATAATGTATTTGAGGTTTTGGAGCTTAAGGAAGACTTAATAAAATGGGAACAAGATTACTAAAAACAACTCCTCTATGCTTGTTAGTACACTCTATATGGCAGCCAGATACATGCCTGCTAATAGAATGGGAGAGGACAACACTGGCTTTGTTGTGATTGCTAACGAAGGAGCTATCCTGATGCACAAGCGTAGAATACTGGGTATTAGCCTCAAACACCAAAAACTCTACTGGCCCTACCCCCATCAAAAGCTCTACTGACTCCACTGGCTCCACTCCTGAGCTTACTTCCTGCCCCAACGAGGGAAGGCTGGGGATCATTAAACCGTTGAGTGCTTAGGGATAAAAGTGGGCTTTCCAACTGGAAGAGAGCAATGGAGAAAGGTGTGTTATGGAGAGTGTGCAAATCGATAGACTTATCTGCGTGATTACCTGTTATGTTCTGGGCTGTCTGATTACCCCCCTGTTTACCCCCCTGAGGGACAATGCAGGCCATGCCAGGCCCAATACCTACTAAAAACATGAGGCCACTGAGGGAATAAACTGGTGTTTAAAGCAATGTACTGATTTGTGTTTGAGCGTCTTGTTATCTTTGTCTTGTTTTGTCTGTTCACTGTGTTTTTTCTTTTTCTATTTGTTTTTTTAATAATTGAACCTAAACTGTGTGTGTTAACATGTATATGCAGGGCCCAGCTGTAAAAGATACCTTGGTCTCAGTCTGTGTTTCTTGTTGAAACAAAGGTTTAGTGCTACGATGTAGCACACCAAAAATTCAACTTTAATTAAAAAAAACCTAAATTTCCCAACAACAAAACCGTGTCTAGTGTAAATGCTGAGTAGGTAGTAACTTTGGAAAACCACTATCCACAGTGGTGACTGATGAGCAAACATTTTAATGTCAAGCACTGTTTGAACATAAGACTTGCGGACACGGCACACAATTTATGACCATGAAGTTTGAGACTCAAGTGCACAGACATTTTACATGTTTAATATTCCATAGCCATCTGTTAGCCAACCAGGCAGCGCTGGCAACCCAGATATTATCCTCCATCCCGGACCTCAATCACCATCCCGGGCCAGTGAAAACGGTCTCACACCCGCTCCAGGATGGGCAGCCATGTTCCCAGTCAGAAGATGGGTGTGGGTAAGTTCCAAGATGTTTTTTTGGTCATGGGCCACCAGCAGGTCTACCTCATATCCCTGCTGCTGCGTTTGGTAATATAGGAGGCTGTGGCAAACCACGAATTAGGCGCAGGTAGCCTGTCCCCCTTGCATCATCATTCGTCGATCATTAGGACCAGGCCCCAGCAGTAATTCAATTGGTCATCTTCCAGCTGGTCCTTTAGGAAGGACACTTGCCTTGGAACCTACTGGGGAGGATAGTACATGGGGTTAGTTGACAGAGGCTACTCACTCTCCTGGTCCGTGTCATCCAGATACACAGGGCAGGGCATGTCATGTCCGGCCAGGTGGGTTTTCCTGGTCTTCCAGAACTGGCGTGTCAACTGCATTGGCTCATCCTGGAGCGCTGGCTCTGCTGGACAGTGGTCCTGTCTCCATAGCAAGGCAGGCCAGCCAACTGGCCTCCAGCCAGTCATTCGCCCAAGGACAGAACTGCCTCCACATGCTCCACAAGATCCACAAGGTTGCAGATGCTGGTGGGGCCACACTGCCACACAGCCCTACTTTTTGGCAAGGGCAAACTCGTCCATAGTTACCTAGTCGAGCATTTGGGCCTGGAGAGGAGATCCGGCAGCAGACACTGCTCTACCAGCTGACGTAGCTGGGTCACATGGTTGCTGGACCTGGTGGCCTGCCGCCAGCAGGGACAGACCCATCCTTGCCAGTATTTCGTCTTTTGGCTGAAGGTAATCATGGTCGTCCCGGGGAAGTAAGGAGTAACAGGCCTGCAGGGCTTTTTCAGTCAGGAACGGCCCCAGGATATGAGCCTAGTTCTATACGAGGTAGGCAGAGGGTCGAGGGTCACTCACTACGTCGGGGCAAGGAGAGGTGTGTTTCGTCAGGTGGTGTTCCAGAAGGGCAACCAGCCGCTGGTTGGTCTCCTCCAGGGAGGCCACCAACTGTAATGTGGTGTGGCTGTGAGGTGGTATGAACCAGCCTATTGTACGCATCATCCATGACACAATGGGTCATAACAGAAAATTAAATTTAAAAAACGTGTGGCAGGCAAAAAAGAATGTGAAAAGGGAAAAAGACAAACAATATGCACACTTCGCTCTGCCCGCATCCTCAAACACTTGTAATAGGTGCAGAGCAAAGATGACAGATAGGGAGCCAGTGTGCAGACCCATGGGCATTTCAATAATTGAATCTCAAAACAACATCAACTAAACCCAACATAAAAAGTGCATGAAGGTGGTCTTGGCGGTGCAGCTGCTGGCATTCAGCAGGCAAGGCATTTCATCAGAGTCTGTTTAGGCTTGCTGCCAAAGGGGAGAGACAGAAAACATATTGCCACCCTTTTTCCCCACCCCATTACCGTTGATAAGAGGCAGGTGTGGAGGGGTGGAGCTGGCCCTCTTGCTGCCTCTCAAATGTGCCCTCTTGTGCCTTCAACCGATACTCGCTCCCGAGGTCCTGAACCACCGGAGAGGGGTTTGAACGGGGGTTGTGAGGTGTGCCCAGGACAGCAACACCACAACATACTATTTTTGGGTTAATTAAAGGTAAACATGCAAATTTATGCAAATGTATGTCATTATAGTTAATACTTGTTTATATATTTAACGCCAAGATAACCTAAACGTGAAAGTTTTTGTTTTCGGTGAAAGGTTTTGTTTTTAGTTTACATGGTACAAAAGAAAAAATGCTGTTTGTATTCTAAAAAATTCAAAGAATGAATCCCATTGAGGAAATTGCATTCAATGGAAGTTTTAGAAGTATAATAACATTTAAATATTTTAAAAGGTATAACAGAGATCACAAATTTGAATAGAAGCAAATCATTCTGGACTGGTTTCACCATTTAAAAAATGTAATTGTGTTTCTAGCTTACATTTTACAAATGAGCAACATTGCAAATAATAAGCACAAGAAATATATGAAAGAATGAACCTGAGGCCCTCAAAATGCCCTGTAATAATAGTAGTATCAGTAGTAGTAGTAGTAAAAAATAGTAATACTAAAATAATTTAAAAAAGAAAAGAAAGAAGGATCTATAGGAAATAAAGGAAGTAATTGTATTCATGCAGAAGAAGTCCATCTCACTCCCAATTCATTTTTTAATGGTTTCTTAATTTTTATTTGTGTTACTGTAATGAGTTTTCGACCACCCATGGTATTTATCTGAATGTACAGTATATTAAAGTTGTTCCTCTAACCATGATAACACTCACAGGACTGGAAGGATGGTCAACACAAAAGGAAGTAGGGTTGACCCTGAACAGACAACACTTACATAAAATAACTGTATTGCCCTTGGTGGAAGACAGTACACTACCTCCCTCCTTTACTCTAAAATGTTGTTATCCTGGTGTTTTTCTCCTCTATATATTTCTCCCTCTTATTCTTTCTCTTCCTCAACCCCTCTGTCTCTGTTTGTTTCAATACCCACCTCTCTCCCATCATCTGTAGCTCTGTCTTTATTTTCTCACTCTTTCTCTCACAAGCTCCTATCAGCTGGTGGGGGTGAGGGCACACAGTGAAGCTTTAGCCTGGGCATGTTCTCCTGGAGGTTTTAAGAGAGAAATGCAATCAGCAATTTAATCGTGTCCATTGTGAAGCGGTGCTGATGAGCTTTGCAGAGAAGATATTGGATTAAATTATTTACCCCCCCATTCAGCAATCATTGTTGCCTCCTCTTTGTGCTGCAGCAGCGGTACACAGACACAGGTTGAAGGACTAGATCACTCGTTACCTTTCATAGATGAACTGTTTTCTAATTAGCGTTTGAATACAGAGCTGTTTCCCCAGTCTCTCTTCATTCCTTTACACCCCCTGTCTCTCCAGTCAGACAGCTTCTTCCGCAATTTTCATATGCTATTTCATATGAAAATATGCACATAGCGGGAGGCATCAGACTTTATACACGCAAAATAAGTTTCAGTCCCTCTTAAACTTGTATTTGTTGTGAGAGTGGTTTGACTGAAAAGAATACTACCGGTACTTTTTTCCTCCATTTCCGAATGTGCGAGAAAAGCTAGCACTGTTACCAGACCTTATGCTCTTGCCCAAGGTCTGGCAACTTGAGATTACCCACCATTCCGTCCACTGTTGGGCCTCTATTTTAGTTACATTCCATGAGGTGAAAGCATGGACCTTCTTTCTCAGAGTCATCTCCAGTACAGTGTGCATTCCAAATGGAAAACTGTTCATATGGGTCAAAAGCAGTGCACTATAAAGTGAATTGGTTTCTATTTGGGATGCATGATGACTGAGACTACTAGTAGGGTGTGACAGAACAATTGTGAATTACAACACAGAATACCTTAGCCGCAGTGTTCACTATTTATCTAAAAGAATATTTATCTATTTATCTAAAAGAATGTTGAGAACCAGTTTATCAATAATTAAAGCAAGATGTAATTCAAAGCAAGATGACTGCCTAAAATTACCTTTACTCTGAAACTGAATAGAACCACTTAAAGGATGAAGGAAGGACATGTATTAGTCAAGGACTGTAAGTACAGAAGTACTGATACATTTATTTAAACGGTTTAAAATATTTTCAGTTGATGTGCCTCTTCTTTTAAACCACTAGGCTGTGCTGCAGTCTTTTCCAGACTGCAGTGCTTACATTATATCTTCAATATTAGAGAGGGAAGGTAATCTCAGTATAGCAAGTTGTGCTGTTTTCAAAGCATGTGGAGGGGTAGCATGTGGAGGGGTATGGAAAGTGACCTTATATAGATTTTAAAAAAAGTGTTGAGCTGCACTCAGCAAATGTTGGCTGAAGCTCTGACATCACACAATTGAATTCAGAAAATGCCACGTATTAGTTTATCCATTTATTGGAGAAATTATGCACAGCAATGCACATGCAATGTTTAGGCATTAGGTCTGTTCCTCTGGGGTAATTCACTGCCATCACACGATTGTGTATAGGACACTACCAATAATAATATCACCATAATATTATTAATAGCAATCCCCATAGGCAATGAGCAAGGTACGCAATACCAAACCCCACACAAAGGAAACATAGAACCAAATAGTGAGAGGCAGTGTTGGTGGGTGGATTTACACCTGCATGTTAGTACGACCATCAGCATACCAGACAGCAACCTGATGATTAAATAGACAGGTATTAATCAGATATTTTGATGGGAGCGATTCAACATCAGCAGTTGCATCGCTGGCCAGGTACTATTTGGGTTCCCTGGTTGACCTGGATACACAAATTGTTTTGTAAAAAATTATAAATGAAAACAGCCAGCATATATACACATATATACCCTAAACGCACTTACACATTGTATTTACCAAAGTTCAGTATTATCAGCAATGCTCTAATATATTGTTTTACCCTCTCATAGTAAACACTTGCTGGTGTGATTAAATAATAAACAGGATGAGGCAAATGTTGTGGTCACATCCAAAAGCACCATTACCAACCATTGTCTCTGTCTCATATGGAGGGCACATACACCCTGTCTACACACTGACAAACATTTTTCTGTTGTGGCTAGGTGTGGGGTTGGTAGGGGCACAAGCGTGGTCGCCACTGTTGTGTCGCCACTGCCAGCATGTTATGAGCTCACTGTAAGTTTCAGTACTCTGTGCCTATGCCAGGACTGTGCTGCTTGTTTTGCACACTTCTGGAGGCCTCTTGCTTCCCTGACAACTGGCAACAAAGGGCCATTGAGTAGAGATGAGGAGAGCCGGCGGCCGGGGGCTTTGATGGGTAATCTGCATGAGTTTGGGAAGTGTAACCGGAGCTGTGTTAAAGGAAACAGGTGCAACTAATTACAATCACCCCCGTTCCTTCCTTTACTAGATTTTTTTCTCTCTCTTCCCAAATCATTATTTTCTCTCTCTCCCCACTGTCTTTATCTCACTCTTGTCTATCTTGTTCTTCCTTTTTCTTTCTTACCCTTACCCAGTTGGTGCAAGGCCAATTTAATTCCTCAATGCATGGAAGGGGATAGTGTCTGCACATGTTAGACTAACATAATGGAGAGTGTGTAGTCGCATTCAGAACCCAGACATCAAGGGTGTAAGTAAGCCATGGGACCGGGGGGGATGTTCTAGGCCCCCCTAGAAAATGGACTTCAAAAGATATTATATATATTATGTTATAATTTCAAAGAAACATGTAATTAATCTAAGTCAGTGTTGCTTTCTTTATAATGCAGTGGACAGCTTAATCTGTTGCTATACCCCCTTTAGGGGGCCCTTGGTGTTGTTACTGCCGCTGCACGGATGATATGGCACTGCAACAGCAGGACCCTTTTTGTTAATTTAGAGGAAACACATAATTCCTCATGCCTCTATTATAGTCAGGACATATCAAGATTATTATATCTATTTTGGTAAAAAAAATAAAACAATGTGCACTTTCTGCTTTGACTGTGTTATCATTAGGTACAGTTGTGTGTATAAGTTTGCATACCCTGGCAGAAGTTGTGAAATTTGTGAAAACCCATAGGTAACCTCAGGAGAAATATAGGTTGCTCTGGAAAAAGACAGTGTAGTTGTTTCAAGGAGCACAATACGACGATACTTTAACAAAAATGGATGGTCGAGTTGCCAGAAAGAAGCCTTTACTTTGCCAATGCCACAAAAAAGCCTGGTTACAATATGCCAGACAACAAAAACCTTGACACACTCTAGGACCCTGTAATTTGGAGTGACAAGACCAAAATAAAGTTTTTGGAAAGCAATTTTTTGGGGCTCCTGTTTAATAAGGCAAACAATATAAGGGATTTCATTCAACAGAGGCGAAATCAATGGTTTTTAAATCAATCAGACCTTTTCCACCAAAGTCCCTGGCTAATGCGCTTTGTTGCAGTAAAAGATAGCTTATGCTAACGCTTGAGTTTATTTATGCAGTGATATCTTTGTGTAATGACGTCAGTGCTAATGCAACTAGATAGCTAATGTTCTTAGTATGGTAACAATTAAAATATAACAGAAAACTTGCCCTTATTTTTTTTTTTAATGTTTTTTACGTGATGGTAGCTAGGGTTTGCAAAAGTAATGCCATTAAAGCTTTCACCTCCGTTGTGAGGAAATTCTGTTGCCTTTTTTTTTGCGCTTAACTGGCTACCTAGCAAACTAATGCTGAGCCTTGAATTAATTAGCTAACTTTATTTGAAAGTGATTGCTACTGTTACTTTAGCAATTTATTTGTTTACTGTTAATTTAGTCAGCTGACTAGCAAAAAAAAACTTGACATAATGTTAATTCTTGCACGTCACATACCAAGGCTGGTCATACTCTGTAAGCATGATGGAATAGCAGAAATACTCCACAATAATAATGTTGTTTGGAATTATAGGGAACCTGTCATTATCATGTTAATACATTACATTCCTAGAATTGTACCCAATTTACACACAAAGGCTTTCCAATGCATTTGTGTTGAAATAAGTGAAAAAATTTTGTGCTCTAATAATTTCTACATATTTTAGTTTTTTGACCCTTTTAACTTTCTCTTTAAAAAAAAGTATAATTGGAGATGGCTACACCACAGAAAAGTTAAAGCTACAGTAAAGCTTTACTTTATTCATTCATTTTTACAGGAAAGAAAACTGACAAAGATCGTAAGCAGTAAAATGTATCTGATTTCAGAAGATATTTAGTTAATTATTTGTGTCTATATAAACTTTCAATGTACAAGAAATGCTGCTAGGAGCTCCCTGCATAAATATTCAGTTTTCTAGCATTTAATTAAAAGCATTTAAATTAAAAGTATATATAGGTATTTTTGTGTTGTTGTTCATACAGTTGTGCTCAAGACTTTGCATACCCTTGGAGAATTGATAACAAATGTAGTATATGTAAAGAAAACATGAGTGAGCAGGCAAAAAATGCAACACTTTTTTTTTGCCCCCATTATCATGAGCTGAACTCAAAGATCTAAGACTTTCACTTTGTACACAAAAGGCCAATTTCTTTCAAATATTTTTCACAAATCTGTCTAAATCTGTGTTAGTGAGCAGTTCTCCTTTGCTGAGTTAATCCATCCACCTCACAGGTGTGGCATATCAAGATGCTGATTAGACAGCATGATTATTGCACAGGTGTGCCTTAGGCTGGCCACAATAAAAGGCCACTCTAAAATGTGCAGTTTCACTGTATTGGGGGGGTCCGAAAACCAACCAGTATCTGGTGTGACCACCATTTGCCTCACGCAGTGCAAAACATCTCCTTCACATAGAGTTGATCAGGTTGTTGATTGTGGCCTGTGGAATGTTGGTCCACTCTCTTCAATGGCTGTGCGAAGTTGCTGGATATTGGCAGGACCTGGAACACGCTGTCATATACACCGATCCAGAGCATCCCAAACATGCTCAATGGGTGACATGTCCGGTGAATATGCTGGCCATGCAAGAACTGGGATATTTTCAGCTTCCAGGTATCGTGTACAGATCCTTGGAACATGGGGCCGTGCATTATAATGCTGCAACATGAGGTGATGGTCGTGGATGAATGGCACAACAATGGGCCTCAGGATCTCGTCACGGTATCTCTGTGCATTCAAAATGCCATCAATAAAATGCACCTGTTTTCGTTGTCCATAACATACACCATAACCCCACCGCCACCATGGGCCACTTGATCCACAACATTGACATCAGTAAACCGCTCACCCACACGACCCCATACACGATGTCTGCCATCTGCCCTGTACAGTGAAAATCGGGATTCATCCATGAAGAGAACACCTCTCCAAAGTGCCAGGCGCCATTGAATGTGAGCATTTGCCCGCTCAAGTCAGTTGTGACGACGAACTGCAGTCAGGTCGAGACCCCGATGAGGATAACGAGTATGCAGATGAGCTTCTCTGAGATGGCTTCTGACAGTTTGTGCAGAAATTCTTGGATTATGCAAACTGATTATGCAGATTGTTGCAGCAGCTGTCCGGGTGGCTGGTCTCAGACGATCTTGGAGGTGGAGATGCTGGATGTGGAGCTCCTGGGTTGGTGTGGTTACACGTGGTCTGCGGTTGTGAGGCCGGTTGGATGTACTGCCAAATTCTCTGAAACGCCTTTGGAGACGGCTTATGGTAGAGAAATGAACATTCAATTCAGCTCTGGTGGACATTCCTGCAGTCAGCATGTCAATTGCATGCTCCCTCAAAACTTGCGACATCTGTGGCATTGTGCTGTGTGATGGAACTGCACATTTTAGAGTGTCCTTTTATTGTGGCCAGCCTAAGACACACCTGTGCAATAATCATGCTGTCTGATCAGCATCTTGATATGCCACACCTGTGAGGTTGATGGATTATCTCGGCAAAGGAGAAGTGCTCACTAACACAGATTTAGATTTGAGAGAAATAGGCCTTTTGTGTCCATAGAGAAAGTCTTAGATGTTTGTGTGGATTGGTGCTGGTGCATTTACCTCGTCAAGAAGAACATTGATTTCTTCAGCTCTGAATGCTTTTTTTCTCCTGCATTTCACTTTTATTTCAAATAATTAGAGTAGATTTTTCCAACAATGCTTTATATTTCCTATGTTAACCAGTCATGTGTTGTTTACTATGTAACTTGAAGTAACAAATATTCTATATAGCTACCCGAGGAAGTTTGATGTCACATGATTGATATCCGGAGATATACAGGTGCTGGTCATAAAATTAGAATATCATCAAAAAGTTGATTTATTTCAGTAATTCCATTCAAAAAGTGAAACTTGTATAATGTATACATTAATTCCACACAGACTAATATATTTCAAGTGTTTATTTCTTTTAATTTTGATGATTCTAACTAATGAAAACCCAAATTCAGTATCTCAGAAAATTAGAATATTGTGAAAAGGTTCAATATTGAAGACACCTGGTGCCGCACTCTAATCAGTTAATTAACCCAAAACACCTGCAAAGGCCTTTAAATGGTCTCTCAGTCTAGTTCTGTAGGCAACACAATCATGGGGAAGACTGCTGACTTGACAGCTGACTTGAATCCACGTTGCTTGAAGTCCAATGTAAAGTTTCCACACTCAGTGATGGTTTGGGGTGCCATGTCATCTGCTGGTGTTGGTCCACTGTGTTTTCTGAGGTCCAAGGTCAACGCAGCCGTCTACCAGGAAGTTTTAGAGCACTTCATGCTTCCTGCTGCTGACCAACTTTATGGAGATGCAGATTTCATTTTCCAACAGTACTTGGCACCTGCACACAGTGCCAAAGCTACCAGTACCTGGTTTAAGGACCATGGTATCCCTGTTCTTAATTGGCCAGCAAACTCGCCTGACCTTAACCCTATAGAAAATCTATGGGGCACTGTGAAGATGAAGATGCGATACGCCAGACCCAACAATGCAGAAGAGCTGAAGGCCACTATCAGAGCAACCTGGGCTCTCATAAGACCTGAGCAGTGCCACAGACTGATCGACTCCATGCCACGCCGCATTGCTGCAGTAATTTAGGCAAAAGGAGCCCCAACTAAGTATTGAGTGCTGTACATGCTCATACTTTTCATGTTCATACTTTTCAGTTGGCCAACATTTCTAAAAATACTTTTTTTGTATTGGTCTTAAGTAATATTCAAATTTTCTGAGATACTGAATTTGGGATTTTCATTAGTTGTCAGTTATAATCATCACAAATAAAAGAAATAAACAATAGAAATATATCAGTCTGTGTGTAATGAATTAATATAATATACAAGTTTCACTTTTTGAACGGAATTACTGACATAAATCTACTTTTTGATGATATTCTTATTATATGACCAGCAAAAAATTAAGAGAATGTATTAATCACAGTATAAATCCTCTTGAACGTAACTACCCCAGATCTGGGGTACTAACATCTAAAAACGGTTACACCTATCCTAAAAGCAGCGTTAATTTCTTAAAGTTGCGAATCTCCCCTTTTCGGTCGAGAACAACATCTCTACCTTTTATGGGCATACAGACTTTCATGAGCGTATTTGATACACTGCCGATTTTTTGCAGGTTTTCCTACCTACAAAGCATGTAGAGGTCTGTAATTTTTATCATAGGTACACTTCAACTGTGAGAGACGGAATCTAAAACAAAAATTATGATTTTTAAATACTTAATTTGCATTTTATTGTATGACATAAGTATTTGATCACCTACCAACCAGTAAGAATTCCGGCTCTCACAGACATGTTAATTTTTCTTTAAGAAGCCCTCCTGTTCTACACTCATTACCTGTATTAACTGCACCTGATGAACTCGTTACCTGTATAAAAGACACCTGTCCACACACTCAATCAAACAAACGCCACCCTCTTTACAATGGCCAAGACCAGAGAGCTGTCTAAGGACATCAGGGATAAAATTATAGACCTGCACATTGCTGGGATGGGCTACAGGACAATAGGCAAGCAGCTTGGTGAGAAGGCAACAACTGTTGGCGCAATTATTAGAAAATGGAAGAAGTTCAAGATGACGGTCAATCTCCCTCGGTCTGGGGCTCCATGTACGATCTAATCTTGTGGGGTATCAATGATCATGAGGAAGGTGAGGGATCAGCCCAGAACTACACAGTAGGACCTGGTCAATGACCTGAAGAGAGCTGGGAACACCGTCTCAAAGAAAACCATTAGTAACACACTACGCCATCATGGATTAAAATCCTGCAGCACACGTAAGATCCCCCTGCTCAAGCAGGCCTGTCTGAAGTTTGCCAATGACCATCTGGATGATCTAGAGGAGGAATGGGAGAAGGTCATGTGGTCTGATGAGACAAAAATAGAGCTTTTTGGTCTAAACTCGCCATGTTTGGAGGAAGAAGGATGAGTACAACCCCAAGAACACCATCCCAACCATGAAGCATGGAGGTGGAAACGTCATTCTTTGGGGATGCTTTTCTGCAAAGGGGACAGGATGACTGTGGCCATGTATCGCGAGATCTTGGCCAACAACCTTCCCTCAGTAATAGCATTGAAGATGACAACAACCCGAAACACATAGCCAGGGCAACTGAGGAGTGGTTCCGTAAGAAGCATCTCAAGGTCCTGGAGTGGTCTAGCCAGTCTCCAGACATGAACCCAATAGAAAATCTTTGGAGGGAGCTGAAAGTCCGTATTGCCCAGCAACAGCCCCGAAACCTGAAGTATCTGCAGAAGGTCTGTATGGAGGAGTGGGCCAAAATCCCTGCTGTAGTGTGTGTAAACCTGGTCAAGAACTACAGGAAACGTATGATCTCTGTAATTGCAAACAAAGGTTTCTATACCAAATATTAAGTTCTGCTTTTCTGATGTATCAAATACTTATGTCATGCAATAAAATGCTAATTAATTACTTAAAAATCATACAGTGTGATTTTCTGGATTTTTGTAATAACAGACTTCTACATGCTTTGTAAGTGGGAAAACTTGAATAATCGGCACTGTATCAAATACTTGTTCTCCCCACTGTATGTGAGAATGCTGTTCATTGACTATTTCTCAGCCTTCAGCACAATTGTGCCCCACAAGCTTGCGGTTAAGCTCAGGGATCTGGGTCTTGACCCCACTATGTGCAGATGGATCCTAAACTTCCTGACGGGCAGATCCCAGGTGGTGCAGATGGGCAATGCCACTTCCTCCTCACTCACTTTCAGTACTGGTTTCCCCCAGGGCTGTGTGCTGAGCCCGCTACCTGTACTCTCTCTTAACCCATGACTGCCTGGCAACTCGCTTCTCCAACACCATTGTTAAGTTTGCTGACGACACCACCTTCTACAGATGCACTATCGAGAGTATCCTGACCGGCTGTGTCACCGCTTGGTATGGCAGCTGCACCGCCCTCGACCGCGAAGCACTTCAGAGGGTGATTAAAACAGCAGAGCGCATCACAAGGTCTGATCTGCCATCACTGCAAGATCTCTATACAGAGAGGTGTAGGAGGAGGAGCAAATAGATCATTACAGATCCCAGCCACCCATGCCACGGACTGTTTACCAAGCTGCTGCCAGGCAGAAGGTACAGGAGTATTCAATCCAAAACAAACAGGCTATGGGACAGCTTCTTTCCACAGGCTGTAAGGCTGCTCAACTAAGGAACCCCTCTTCCCTTCCATCCTTAGCCCATGCACACCTGTCACTTTTACATTACACTACGGTTGTATAGTTATTATTATTGATGTGTGTTTTTGTATAGTGTTATAACTGATTGATTGTGTTACCTTTTTTTTTAATTATAATTACTGTTACTTTTCAACTGTTAACTGCACTGTTGGGAGTAGGAAAACCAAGAATTTCATTGCGGTAACTTGTTATTGCAAATGACAAATAAACTTTTGAACTTGAAGTTAGGAAGCATAAGCAATTGTGAATTATTGTCACCTGTTTTGGTGCAAAGGAAAGTGACAGCAGGTGCATTGGAAAGGCAACATCAAGACAACACCCAAAAAGGGAATGTTTTTGCAGGTGGTCGCCACAGACAATTCCTCTCTCCTTTACCATCCTGACTGGTAAAGGAGTTTTGTGTTTTGCTAGTGTCCTTGTCACTACTGGTAGCATGAGGCAGTACCTGCAGCCCATTCAGTTTGCACAGGTAGTCCAGCTCCTCCAGGATTGTACAACCATACGTGCTGTCACAAGAAGCTTTGCTGTGTCTCCCAATATAGTTTCAAGAGCATAGAGGATACCAGGGGATGGGCCGTTACACAAGGAGAGCTGGACAGGGCCATAGAAAGGGAATCAACCAAGCAGCAGTTCCGCCACTTGTGCACCTTTTTCTTCAAAGATAAGAGCAGGTTCACATGGAGAACGTGACAGACATGAAAGAGTCTGCAGATGCCAGGGTGAGCGTTATGTTGCCTGCAGCATCATCCAGCATGACCAATTTGATGGTGGGTCAGTGATGGTCTGGGGAAGCATATCCTTGGAGGGTTGCACAGACCTCCATGTGCTAGCCAACAGTACCCTGACTGCTGTTAGGTACTGGGATGAAATCCTCAGATCCATTGTCAATCCTTACACTGGTGTAGTGGACCCAGGGTTCCTCCTGGTGCAGGACAATGCCCAGCCTCATGTAGCTAGAGTTTTTGGGTAGTTCCTGGATGACAAAGGCATTCATGCCATTGATTGGCCCACACGTTCCCCGGATCTGAATCCAACTGAGAACATCTGGGACGTTATGTATCGGTACATCCAATGCCACCAAGTAGCGCCAGAGACTGTCCAGGAGTCTGAGAAGAGATCCCCAACAAAAACATTTACCATCTCACCAGGAGCATGCCCAGATGTTGTCGGGAGTGCATACAGGCGCGTGGGGGCCATACACACTACTGAGTCACATTTCGAGTTGCCACGCAATTCACGCAAGTTGGAACAGTCTGTGATTTCAACGATTTACTTAGATTTTCGGTGTGAGTTTGAATCCAGTCCTTAATCGGTTGGTGATTTTGGTTTCACTTGACCATTGTTATGTCATTTTCTTCTCAATGAATTACACAATGTACAGTAAAGATTATGATCTTTAATATAATTTCGTTCATCAAGTGTTGATGTGTTAGAAGCAGGAAAAATGGGCAAGAGTAAGGATCTGAGCGACTTTGACAAGGGCCAAATTGTGATGCCAGACGACTGGGTCACAGCATCTCCAAAACTGAAGCCCTTGTGGGGTGTACCCAGTCTGCAGTGGTCAGTACCTATCAAGAGTGGTCCAAGGAAGGAAAACTGGTGAACCGGCGACAGGGTCGTGGGTGTCCCAGGCTTATTGATGAATGTGGGGAGTGAAAGCTGGCCTGTGTGGTCTGATCCAACAGACAAGCTACTGTAGCTCAAACTGTTGAAAAAGTTAATGCTGGTACTGATAGAAAGGTGTCAGAACACACAGTGCATCGCGGTTTGTTGCGTGTGGTGCTACATAGCTGCAGACTAGTCAGGGTGCCCATTCTGACCCCTTCCCCTGCCAAAAGCACCTACAATGGGCAGAACTGGACCACAGAGCAATGGAATAAGGTGGCCTGGTCTGATGAATCACCTTTCCTTTAACATCACATAGATGGCCGGATGCGTGTGTGTCGCTTACCTGCAGAACACATCGCACCAGGATGCACTATGGGAAGGAGGCAAGCCGGCGGAGGCAGTGTGATGCTTTGGGCAATGTTCTGCTAGGAAACCTCGGGTCCTGCAATTCATGTGGATGTTACTTTAACATGTACCACCTACCTAAGCATTGGTGCAGACCATTGGCACCCTTTCATGGCAATAGCATTCCCTGATGGCATTGGCCTCTTCAGCAGGATTATGTGCCCTGCCACAAAGCAAAAATTGTTCAGGAATGGTTTGAGGAACACAACAATAATAATAATAATAATAATTACTTATACTTATAAAGTGCCTTTCATAATACCCAAGGTTATTTAACAAATGAGGGGGGAGGGGGGACTTGGGGGTTAGGGATCAAAAGACATATTAAAAAGAAAGGTTTTAAGGTGCTTTTTGAATATGGGCAAGGATGGGGCAGAGCGGATGTGGAGTGGTAGAGTGTTCCACAGTTTTGGAGCATTGGCAGAGAAAGCCCTATGAGTTCCAGGTGTTAACTTGGCCTCAAAAATTCCAATCGAGCATCTGTGGGATGTGCAGGACAAACAAGTCCGATCCAGGGAGGCCCCATGTTGAAACGTACAGAACTTAAAGGATCTGATGCTAACGTCTTGGTTCCAGATACCACAGCACACCTTCAGAGGTCTAGTGGTAGTGATGGCCAAACAAGGCTTCATTTGTGTTATTTTAGCAGCAGGATATTATGCTGGCTTTTATTTTGAAAAAGAAAATCTGAGTTTGCGCTACTAGCATAATATTCTTCTGCTAGAAGAACGGTAATGAAGCCCTGTATGGCCATCACTATCTAGTGGAGTCCATGGCTTGACGTGTCAGGGCTGTTTTGGCAGCAAAATGGGGACCAACACAATTTTAGGCAGGTGGTCGTAATATTTGTGAATGCAAAAAGGTTGAATGCAAAAAGGGTTCACTCTTACAATCACCAAAAATGTATTGTAGGGGTACTAATCATTTTGAAATGTATGTTTTGCATAAAAGATTGTACTACTCAATAAAAATAAATTGTGTATGAAAAATGATTGTGTGTTAAAAGAATGTGGCTCCCCATCAACTTGACTGTATAATATACTGTAAATACAGGGGGTGCCAAAATAACCAAAACATCACATGGAAAAAGATGTTCAAATCACAATTACAAACACAGCTGCAGAGCACACATTACAATAGGCTGTTTGCCAATTAGCAGTGTATATGTGTATGCCATAAAAAATGTACAATTATATTGTTCAATTTGTCAGGGGAGCAGTCCCTAAGATAGTGAAAGCATATGATAAATTGCATCGGCAAAGAGGAACAGTGGTCGCAAGTTGAAACTGACAGAAATAGATGGACACTTAACAGGTTAGTTGCACAATGCTCCAAAAGTACAGCCACAAACATTACCACAGAAATGAATCAGCACCTCTTTGAAACAGTTTCAACATACAGTAGTGAATTTCACAAAGCTAAAATCTTCTGACAGTACTCCCACTCAGAAAACACTGGTTTTCAAGGCCAACACACACGGAGGTATACGGAGCACAAAACCACGACCCATGAGCAATGGAAAAAATAAGTATTGTCTGATGAGTAATCTTTCACCCTATTTCCTACTTTCTTCAGGGCACAATTTGTGCTGTTAAATGGTGAGGGATCCATAATGGTATGTGCAGCCGTCTGGTGGGGTTAATTGGGTCCAATGACTGCTATGCATGGTCATACAATGGCTAAGGATTATGAGGTCATTAGACAGGATCAGGTGCACCCTATTGTGCAAACACTGTTCCCTTAAAATGTTCCAATATTCCAGGATATTACTTTAATGTTGCCATACACACTGCAAAAAAAATCAAGAGGGGTTTTATGAACACCAAGAGGACATCCAATACCTTTCATGGTGTCCCCAATCACCAGATATGAACATCATTGAACTTTTATGGGATGTTTTGGAGCACAGAATGACACTTCTTTCATCCCTCAAAGAACTGGAAGCTTTTCTTCTTGAAGAATGAAGAATGGTGCAAAATCCCACTAAACACAGTTCAGGAATTGTATGACAGTATTCCAAGAAGGACTTGAGCTAAGGTTGACAAAGTTTGGCCCTACTTTTTATTAAGTCCCTGATATTAATTAGTTAGTTTTCCACCCTATATATATATGTGAATATCTTCTTTTTACATTTTTCCTGGGGTGTCCTCTTCTTTAAGTATCAACTTATTTAGGCTTATATTATTTAGCAATATAGTAACGTAACCTAAATATACAGCTCCGGAAAAAATTAAGAGACCACTGCACCTTTTTCTTTCCTTTCTAAAAAAGTTGAAAAGAAAAGTTTTAAGTGCAGTGGTCAAAAATGTATTATTTCCAGAGCTGTATATTTAGGTTACGTTACTATATTGCTGTAGTACTATTAGGTGCACCACAGGTTATGAATAGTAATACTGTTGGTAATTATTCTCCTCTCAGGACACTCTCAGGACAACAGACCAAAGCTGAATTTAATAATTTCCTGGTATCATGTTTCCACGTTCACTGATGATCTCTTGATGTGTTGTACTTTATTTCCCAAACCCATGTAAGGTTGGGCTTGGGGTTTGGGTGTAAAGAGACAAAGTGACAGCCTTTGTTTGGGGGCTAGCCCGCAGGAAGTGATTGAAGGGTAGGACAGTAAGGGGCACTCGTCCCTCTTAGAGATGGTTGTCATCGTAAACGGGACCCTATTCCCTACATATCGCGCTGCTCTCATCAGAACAGTGCATTATTTAGGGCATGTTGCTATTTAGGATGCACTCTTGGGGATTGCTGGAAGACATGTTCTGGTTTGATCAAGCATTGCTGACGGATCAGCCAGAGAAAGGCAAATGGAGATCAGACTATTGCCGGGGGGGCTGCCGAGGGGCTGATGACAACAGGCCAATTTTGATGTCCCTTTTCTCTCATTGCAGTGCTTTTCTTTCAAGCTGACTCTTTGAGCAGCCTGGGAAAATAGTTTTTCAAACCTACCCACCATTCCAGGTGCACAGTAAACAGGAAACCTGGAACTTGAAGGGATTCTTGTTTAGTTTTGGTGAGTGTAAGAGAAAATTATTGAAAACTATTGTTGAACAATAATAATAGACAAAAGAAAGTTCCATCTAGAAGGCTAGAATAAAATAATTACTTACTACAACATGAATATTACAGAGTTTCTTTTTGGTGTTTTAGGGTGGCTGATGTGATGCAGTCCATGGGGACTCCAAGGAACAGGGTGACTGGGAGTTTCTTCATTGACTCTGGGAGTTTTATTTCCAGCATGTTAAAACCAGATGAAGCTTTCACTGAATGGAGAACAGAGAGCAATAGTTGGTTGTCTTATAGAGGTGGCCAGAGAGTGAGTTACCCTGTATGTTTCACCTCTTTGATTAATGTTCTCAAGCTCCCTATTTGGGATGGGCCTTCAGAAAAAGGCAGCAGTTTTCACAGAACAGACAAATTATGTCCCTGTCAAAATTGAATATCGGAATAAGTGACACTGAACGCATGTTTGAAATATTATATCAGAGTTGCAGAATCAAGCTTCGTATTGAACATAATCCCAACCTCTAGAGCCATGAGGCCCGGCAATGCTTTAAAGAACTCTTCACTGCACTTTATTTACACATCCCGCCCTGGCCGTGTATTAGTTGCAGATGTGGCTATGCAATTGCCATGACGTAATTCATACTAAAGTAATAATGGTATTGTTGGTGTAAGGTTTTTTCCCCCTCCTCTCAGAGTTGGAACTAATCCCTTTTATTGGAAGAGCTACAGTTAAGAGAGGATATTGCACACTGCTGGAAGCAGATTTTGTAGAATGTATTATGGGTTTTTGCCCGGGTGGGCAGGGAGCTTCTCTGCAGGGCCCTGGGCCCTCTGAATCAAATCAAACAGAACCAGGTATACAATAGGTATACATATTATTGCATTATAATAGAAGAACTATCAGTCAGTCAGGAATTGTATTAAAAAAGAATAGCAAGAATAGAGAAAGAATAAGATTCTTCCTATGAACAAGCTCAATCAATCAGTGGTCAATCTTTCCATCAAAGAGACAGCTAGATGGTCTGTCTGTTTGGCCTAATGCACAAGGTGGGACAGAGGAGGCTGTGTCTGCTTTGGTGTATAAGGCTCTCTCTGTCTCTGACGTATTCCCTAGCCCATTATTGGTGCATTAGCATCATACATTTTTTTCTAACACTATGAGAGAAAATAGGTAAATGCATTTAACTTCAAATTAGACAGAGCTGAGCGGTTACTTGTACTGTACTTTCCTTCCCTAACAACACATGGTTTGCTATAAACCTCAAACTGAGAAGCATGAGTGTGTGGGGTTGGCTTCCAAGATACAGCTCGACAAGAGACATTAATTGACCCTTACTGAATTCAAATATTTACTTTACAATATCAGAATGCTACATATACCACAAGCCATCTCTTTAAATGTGGTGTACTTTTAATTAGAATTAGAACAACAACTCACTAGGCTACATTTTATTTAGGCAGGCGAAAATGCATTCTCTTTTGCAAGTGCATATAATAAATGTACATAATTGTTTTGCTAAATAAAATACATATTGCTTACACACCAGCACAAAATATTTCAACACTCAGGCAAACAATCAGATATGAAAAGAAATCATAATTGCAAAACACAAAATGTGCTTAAAGACACAAGACTGGCAAACAAGCCTCACCTTATTAAAGGGATAGTTTACCCAAAAATCATTTCAGTGGCAGTCCCATTACCCTGAGTTTGTCCTTCAGGCATATAGAGTTTTTTTTTCATTGTTCAGCTCTGTCTCAGTCAGTAACTACTGTTATTAGCATTGTACAAATTCATGAATGGAAACCGTACATACCTCATCGCAAAGCAGAATTGCAAGCAGAAAACTACTCCAAAACACTTGAAACTACATTCAGTAAATGTCGCGGTACCATAGATTTTTCGAACTGTACACTGATGAAACAGCCATTGGAACTGGTTGAATTCAAACGGGCACTAGCAAACTATTTCCTATAGCCACCATACACAGCTTCTGTTCTTCGGCAGTGATGTCATTGAGGTGAGTGTGAACTTTAACCTCAACACGCTGGTGAAGCATGTTGGTGGCAGCATCATGCCATAGGGATGATTATAAGGGGTTGTGAGACTGGTTAGGATTGAGAGATAGTTGAACGGTGCTAAATACCAAGAGGTCCTTGAAAAAAACCTGATCTAGAGTGCACATGACCTCAGAATGGAGGAAATATTCATCTTTCAGCACGACAACATCCCGAGGCACCCAGCCTATGAATGTCCATGAGTTGCCAACCCAAAGCCTGAACTTGAACCCAAATGCATGTGTAGGGAGACCTGAAGATTAGTTCACAGACGCTCCCCATTCAATCTGAAAAGGGCCTAAAAGGAAAAATGGGAGAAACTACCCAAAGACAGAAAAGGCATAGACAAGTCTTCAATCTGATATTGCTTACATAGGTGTTTCTACAATGCAGTAGAAAAAGGGTCTGAATCCTTCTGTACATGAGATTTTAAATGTTTATTTATTTTCAATGAATTGGCACACATTTATAAGCATGTGTTTTCTTTGTCAATATATGGTCTGAATGTGTATTTCAATGTGTGGGGCAAAAGTGAAGGTTTCTGAGTACTGTCTATACAATGATTAACATTAGAACCGCCAGGCCTTTCAGACCAACAGTATCAGCCAGAGCCAAATGCTGTTTCTCTGCATTAGCATAAGAATCGGCTCTGTATAGAATACACATTCTCCGCCGCAGCATCACCATCCAGCCAGAGCATCAGTTCATCATCTAGTTGTATCATGGCCTGTTTTGTACAAACTATGTGCATTGATGCCAGCCAGGTCTAAGTCATTGTAAAACACAGCAACAGGCCATAGCGACTCCCTCCCTTTAGAATATTTTAAAAATATATATTTTTCAGATCACGCCTGTGTACAGGGTGGCATTCCTCGTCTGATTTTATTAATGGTACCAACAATTGTGGTTTTGTTTCCCAAAAGATGCTTGCCAGTGGCAAGGAGAAATAATAAATTGTCCTGACTGTCTGTGGTTACATTTCTTCCTTTCCTCAAGACACATAACGACATTGTCAGATAAACACAGCCCCAGCCGGCCAGCTATTGATTTTTCTGAGATAGGGAAGGGCATTCAACATATGTTTAAAGCCGGTGTCATGGTTTGGCGTCGTAGGCCAATACATAAGGGGCAGAGTTAGGGGACATTCTTTTAATGTTTCTCTTCCAAGCAAACAAACTGAAAAACAACAAAAGGAGAGTACGACCGTAAGGTGAAGAGTAGTAAAACAGACAGCCAACTCAAAACAATGACTAACAAATGAGAGCAGAACTAAAGCAAACCAAACTATATAGAATAGTCTAAAAACTAATGAATTACAGAATTTGTTTTAAATGGTTAATGAATGGGTTTTTATTCTATGAAAAAAAAATATATATAAAATAATACATAGAACGATTATTTCTAAGAACACAGGCTATAGTACTTTCATTCAATTATTAAGCCCTACAAATGTACAAAATAAAAATAACACAACATAATCCATTACAATTTAGTTTAACATTTGATCTAATTTTCATGATGTACAAGGTAAAATAAGAGACATTATCAACCAATTTGTGACGATCAAAGGATATCCACATTCATAGAACACCCAGGAATCTCCACTATTACTCACACCTGTTCCTCATCACATCACTTCTACAGCCTATAACTGCCCTTGAGTTTGTCTGAAGCTTTGTGGAATATTTTCTGCTAGTTGTCCGTGTGTGTTTGTTGTTTTTCTCACCTAGTGCAATTGTTCCTTTGTATCAGTTCCAGCCATTTCAACCTTCATTTGGATCTGTTCATAATTCCCTCTACCCTGACTAAGGCCACGGTTCCAGCTGAAGAAAAACAGCCCCAAAGCATGATGCTGCTACCACCAAGCTTCACTGTGGGTATGGTGTTCTTTGGGTGATGTGCATTGTTGTTTTTGCGCCAAACATACCTTTTGGAATTATGGCCAAAAAGTTCAACCTTGGTTTCATCAGACCATAACACATTTTCCCACATGCTTTATAAGAAAAGGCTTCAGTCTTGCCACCCTACGCCATAGCCCATTCATATGAAGAATACGGGAGATTGTTGTCACATGTAGCACACAGCCAGTACTTGTTAGAAATTCCTGCAGTTCCTTTAATGTTGCTGTAGGCTTCTTGGAAGCCTCCCTGACCAGTTTTCTTCTCACCTTCTCATCAATTTTGGAGGGACGTCCAGTTCTTAGTAATGTCTTATTTTCTCCATTTGATGATGACTGTCTTCACTGTGTTCCATGGTATATCTAAAGTTTAGAAATTATTTTGTACCCTTCTCCTGACTGATATCTTTCAACAATGAGATCCCTCTGATGCTTTGGAAGCTCTCTGTGGACCATGGCTTTTGCTCTGAGACGCGACTAAGAAAATGTCCTAGAAGAACAGCTGAAGGGGAATGGCTGTGTAACTCTCCAGGATATTTGTATTGTATTGTCTCCTCTGGAGGGGCAGGAGAGATTTTGGTGGAATTTGGGAGGGAAAGTTTTCAGATTTAAATGGTTAAAATCCCCTGCAACCACAAAAATACCATCCGGGTTTTCAGTCTGTTGTTTATTAACCCTTTGACACGTACGATCACACCGGTGTGATCAGGCTAGAGTGGTCCCTGAAGCGTACGATCACACCGGTGTGACGTAACAATGGCTGGTCAGACCGCGCTGTTATTTACTCACATTTAGCTCAAACAGTGTTTATAACTTTATTTCCTGATTCTAATTGTTTCAAGACCACACTGTGATATTAACCAGGTAGCAAGCATTAAAAAAGGGTTACTTATGTACCAACAGGCAGCCAACACTAGCAGTTATATTTTCTACAATAAAAATAAAACGCAAAAACGAATGATATTAGCGACTACTATAGAGCATCTAACCATTTTGGGAAAATATGTCAAATCTGGGGTGTTTCCAAAACCTTCCAATGCCATCGTCTGTTTTGTAAATAGCCAGCCATTGCTCCCCGGGGTGATTGCTTGGGTTTGTATTAACAATCATCATTGATGCAACATCTCGGACTGGTCCACTAGGTAGTTGGTCGCATGCCAGCACAACATAGAAATGAGTCCTAGATGAAAATTGGTTCACCACACCGGTCAACTCTGCTGTATTCATTTTGTTGTGGAAATTCTTAAAATGATGTATACTTGGTCTTATACATGTATAAACGGGTTACTAGTTAAAGGTACTGAGTCTCCATGTTTGGATGAGAAAAGGAATGTAGGAGAGGAGGATCTGGTATTTGCCTAGGGGGCATCATTGACTGGTATCAGCAGATAAAAGGGTCCCATCAGAGTTTGTCGTTTGTCCATATGTAAGACCTGTTCGGGGGGTGAAGAGGTTACCCATCTGGGGGAGGATAGCCTGCCCCTTGGGTGAAGCCTAGGTATTGATAGAACAAAGGGAATTCGTTTTATTAACAGGACAGCTGGGCAGCAACTTACCACACCCCTTTTAACTGTAATAAATACGAACTGTCTACTTCAGTGACTCCTCGGATGATTATTTTTGTAAGCGTTTGAAACGTCTCTCTATTTGCAAATAAACTGTTAATTGTGAAAGAGAATTTTGTCTCTGTCCTTACTCCTTTAGAAGTTCTGATCGATGAAATTACTATCACACTTTGGGAGCTCATCCTTGTTTACTTAACCTGGTGTCTCAGAATCATTTCCTAGCGGGTTAACCGTGCACGGCCGTAGACTGGGTCCCGGAGCCTAAATCCTCCCGCCGCTTATTGGCTAGCTACGTAAAGGGTGAGAGTCAGGATTTTTGGGTTTCATCAGTACTGGTACCCGGGCTTACATTTTTAAGTCAGGAGGTAAGGGCACAATGCAGTTAAATATGGTTTGGGTATATGTGTTAGGGCACATTTAAAATCTGCAGACAAGTTTAGGGCCTTGAATGTCTCACTTCGAATGTTAGGGCACGTTAAATGAAAGTGTTAGGGCACTTCTATGCATTAGGGCGTGGGTATATGTGTTAGGGCACATTCATGGCGTTTTCGTTCAGTGACGGATGCGTGGCCTACCGGGCAGATTGGAGTAATATGGCCGAGGTGACGTATGGAAGTTGCAGAAGGTATATTATAAAGTTGTTTGGAAGGCGTAGGCTCTGGTATGTAGACAGTGATGACTGATGGAAGCTTTGGGAAAGTTTGTGTGGGGTTTCTTGATGTTTGTGTTGTAGTTCTTTTTGCTCAGGTTGGATGGATAATCCCTCTGACCGCCCCCAACCTCCCGTGGTGTTCCGCCAGGCCGATGCTGGGACTCCTTGGAAGTTTGCGTGGTCCCATCCCACCCGGTGGACACTGTGTCAGTGGAGGACATTTCCTTACAATTGGCGTAGCCATCCCTGCTGGTGTCCAAGATTGCCCCTGACTCCTTTCCCTCTATGGACCTTTTTGTTGTGAACGTGGTGATGCAGTAGGCCGTCTGGAGGCCGTTTTGCTCCACTTTGGAAGTGTTTGGAGTGCCTCCACAGGTGAAGATAAGGTCCAAAAGTGGGGAGCAGTACACACTAGATCTGTAATCTCTGGTGTTTGCAGTGACTGAAACCAAAGAAGACTACAGATCCGGGGTTGAGGAGACTATGCTAACCGCCACGTTTAAATATATGAAGCTACCGCTAGACATTCGACTGGACATTGGATTTGGAACGATACCAGTGGGAAACAAGACAACGGCTGTTTAGATGTTATGTTCAAGAATAGAGACAGTTCCGGCTGCCTCTTTGGCATCACCGCGGGCGGTCCAACGGAAACACGCAGGAACGCAGAACCGCCTGAGGGAGGGGTGCTGACGGTCAGAGGACATGCCCCATGCCCGACAGGTACAACGGCTCCCCTGAACGGTTACTCCCCTTTTTAGGGCAGGTCTTTCAGTATCTTCAGGGCAACAAGATCTGTCTCGCCACCGGTTTTGAGCCCTTGGTGCTCTCCCTGCTCACTGGTCGGGCACTCGAGTGGGCAGGAGAGCTATGGGACCGAGGGGACATCCCGGGTGTGTCCGCTGAAGTATTCCTCGGGCTCCTGGAAGAAGAGTTTGGCCTTAAAGCGCCCCCTGCTGCCCTGGAGAGGCAGCCAGCGCCCCCTGCTGCCCTGGAGAGGCAGCCAGCGCCCCCTGCTGCCCTGGAGAGGCAGCCAGCGCCCCCTGCTGCCCTGGAGAGGCAGCCAGCGCCCCCGGCTGCCCCGTGTCCGCCAGCGCCCCCGGCTGCCCCGTGTCCGCCAGCTGGTGGCCCGAGCCGCCCCAGGAGGATTGGTGGCCCGAGCCGCCCCAGGAGGATTGGTGGCCCGAGCCCGCCGGCGACTGGCGGCCTCGCCCCGCGGCGCCCTCTCCTGCCCTGGAGCCGCCACCTCCTCCCGCGGCGCCCTCTCCTGTCCGGATACCGCCGCCACCTCAACTTGCGGCGCCCTCTCCTGCCCTGGAGCCGCCACCTCATTCCACGGCTCCCTCTCCTGCCCAGGTGTCGCCACCTCAACCAGCGGCGCGCTCTCCTACCCAGGTGTCGCCGCCTCGTCCCGCGGCGCCCTCTCCTGCCCAGGTGTCGCCGCCTCGTCCCGCGGCGCCCTCTCCTGCCCAGGTGTCGCCGCCTCGTCCCGCGGCGCCCTCTCCTGCCCAGGTGTCGCCGCCTGTCCCGGCCTCAGCGCCGCCCTCGCCTGTCCCGGCCTCAGCGGCGCCCTCGCCTGTCCCGGCCTCAGCGGCGCCCTCGCCTGTCCCGGCTCCTGACACCCCGCCGGTCACCCCGGCTCCTGAACCTCCGCCGGTCACCCCGGCTCATGAACCTCCGCCGGTCACCCCGGCTCATGAACCTCCGCCGGTCACCCCGGCTCCTGAACCTCCGCCGGCCTCCCCGGCTCCCGAAACCCCGCCGGTCCCCCCGGCTCCCGACGCCCCGCATTGTCCCGGCCCGCCTCCGACCCTCCCTGGTCCCGGCTCTCCCTGCTCCCGCCTCCCGGCTGTCCCTGCTCCCGACACGCCGCCGGCTGTCCCTGCTCCCGACCGGCCACCGGCTGTCCCGGCTGGGGCTCCTGGTTCCTTGGGGCCGCCGGATCGAGGCTCTGCTGGGGGACTCCCTTATGTTCCGGTCCCTGGTCCCCGTCCTGGGGCCGTGTCTCCGCCTTGGTGCCCTGCCCGTCCCCCCCTTTGGGCGCGTCCGGGGGTCCGCGCCTTTGGGGGGGGCACTGTAATGGTCCCTTCCTGAAGGGGCCATTCCACTTCGTGTTTTCTGTGTGTCCTTGTCTTGTCCTTGTATGGTCTTTCCTGTTCTTGTTTCTGTTAAACGGTATATTCAGTTCACCTGTGTTTTAGCCCCCACCTGTTTCTGTTCTCCTGGTTTCTCAGTGTATTTAGTTCAGCCCTTTTCTCCTTGTCCTGGTTGGTCATTGTGTGTGTATATGTTATGTACACCTGTCGTGCTCCTGTGCTCCTGTGCTCCTGTGCTCCTGTGCTCCCCTGCCCCATTGGACTTATCGTAGTGCCCGGCACTCAGTTTAGTTTCTTCGTTGTTTTTGTTTAATATAAGGGGGAAACCCTCGAACTTCTGCGCTTGCCTCCGTCTCCATATCTATCAACGTGACAATATGGTGTTTCTCTCTCTTTGTATGGAATAGAATGAAGAACCACATGGCGATAGTCTTTAAAGTTAAGTACACACGCTGTTTCCCATGTAGACTGGATTCGCATCCAATATAGTCATAACCTGCAACGGAGGTTAAAATTAGCCAAAGCCTGTTTATTACCCAGATAGCCAAAGCCCGTAAAATTAGACATCCTATTTTATATGTTGATTTGGGTTTGGTTAAATAATGTAGTTACACTTTGTTTGTATTTAAAATGATATCTGGGATACTTGTGTTTTAAGACCAACGCCTGATACTCATTACTGGAGTTTAAATTTTAACCTGGGAAACTGACAAATGGGGTAGATTGATATGACAGTGTTCAGAGCTCTAGCTTGAGTGTCCTTGGGACCACTCACTGATTGTACCTTGATTCTCGTGACATTGTGCATCTTTTTTCTGTTAACTTGGCTATTCTTGAGTTTTTCTCCCTGCTGTTGATAAGATAAGTAACTTTTTACAAAAGGCAACTATGTCACAAACCCAATCCAAAAAAGTGGGACACTGGTTCAATTGTGAATAAAAACCTATAAGCAATGATGTGGAAGTTTCACATTTCATAATACAACATAGATGACACTATCAAATGTTTAAACTGAGAAAATTTATAAATTTAAGGGAAAAATAAGTTGATTTTAAATTTCATGTCATCAACACATCTAAAAAAAGTTGGGACAAGGCCACTGTGTGGCATCCCCTCTTCTTTTCATAACATACTGCAAACGTCTGGGGAGTGAGGAGACAAGTTGCTCAAGTTTATGAATAGGAATGTTGTCCCATTCTTGTCTAATACAGGCTTCTAGTTGCTTAACTGTCTTAGGTCTTCTTTGTCGCACCTTCCTCTTTATGATGCGCCAAATGTTTTCTATGGGTGAAAGATCTGGACTGCAGGCTGGCCATTTCAGTACCCGGATACTTCTTCTATGCAGCCATGACATTGTGATTGATGCATGTATTTGGTTCTGGCATTGTCATGTTGGAAAATGCAAGTCTTCCCTGAAAGAGACGACTTCTGGATGGGAGCATATGTTGTCTAGAACTTGGATATAACTGTCAGCATTGATGGTGCCTTTCCAGATGTGTAGGCTGCCCATGCCACACACACTACATGCAACCCCATACCATCAGAGATGCAGGCTTCTGAACTGAGCGCTGATAACAACTTGGGTTGTCCTTGTCCTCTTTAGTCCGGATGACATGGCGTCCCAGTTTTCCAAAATGAACTTCAAATTTTGATTAGTCTGGCCACAGAACACTTTTCCACTTTGCCACAGTCCATTTTAAATGATCCTTTGCCCAGAGAAAACGCCTGCTGGATCCTGTTTAGATACGTCTTCTTTTTTGACCTATAGAGTTTTTGCCGGCAACGGCGAATGGCACGGTGGGGGATTGTGTTCACCGACAATGTTTTCTGGAAGTATTCCTGAGTCCATGTTGTGATTTCCATTACAGTATCATTCCTGTATGTGATGCAGTGCCGTCTGAGGGCCCAAAGATCACGGGCATCCAGTATGGTTTTCCGGCCTTGACCCTTACGCACAGAGATTGTTCCAGGTTTTCTGAATCTTTGGATGATATTATGCATTGTAGATGATGATAACTTCAAACTCTTTGCTCCACTAGCTCCACTATTTTTCGCTGCAGCACTGGGGATCAAAAACCCCTTAATGATGATAAATAATTTGTGTCCTGTGACATCGCCCGGCATGGCGCAGCCGGGGCCCCACCCTGGAGCCAGGCCCGGGGTTGGGGATCGTTCGCGAGCGCCTGGTGGCCGGGCCTTTCCCCATGGGGCCCGGCCGGGCCCAGCCCGAACGAGCGACATGGGGCCGCCCTCCCGTGGGCTCACCACCCACAGGAGGGACCATAAGGGGCCGGTGCAAAGAGGATCGGGCGGCAGTCGAAGGCGGGGGCCTAGACAACCCGATCCCTGGACACAGAAACTAGCTCTAGGGACGTGGAACGTCACCTCGCTGGCGGGGAAGGAGCCTGAGATCGTGCGTGAGGTTGAGAGGTTCCGACTAGAGGTAGTCGGGATCACCTCTACGCACGGCTTGGGCTCCGGAACCACACTCCTTGAGAGAGGATGGACTTTTCACCACTCTGGAGTTGCCCATGGTGAGAGGCGGCGGGCTGGTGTGGGTTTGCTTATAGCTCCCCAGCTCTGCCGCCATGTGTTGGAATTTACCCCGGTGAACGAGAGGGTCGTTTCCCTGCGCCTACGGGTTGGGGATAGGTCTCTCACTGTTGTTTGTGCCTACGGGCCGAACGGCAGTGCAGAGTACCCGACCTTCTTGGAGTCTCTGCGAGGGGTGCTGGAAAGTGCTCCGACTGGGGACTCTATCGTTCTACTGGGGGACTTCAACGCCCACGTGGGCAACGACAGTGACACCTGGAGGGGCGTGATTGGGAGGAACGGCCCCCCTGATCTGAACCCGAGCGGTGTTCAGTTCTTGGACTTCTGTGCTAGTCACAGTTTGTCCATAACGAACACCATGTTCAAGCATAAGGGTGTCCATCAGTGCACGTGGCACCAGGACACCCTAGGCCGCAGGTCGATGATCAACTTTGTTGTCGTTTCATCTGACCTGCGGCCGTATGTCTTGGACACTCGGGTAAAGAGAGGGGTGGAGCTGTCAACTGATCACCACCTGGTTGTGAGTTGGATCCGATGGCGGGGGAGGAAGCTGGACAGACTCGGCAGGCCCAAGCGTACTGTAAGGGTCTGCTGGGAACGTCTGGCAGAGTCTCCTGTCAGAGAGATCTTTAACTCCCACCTCCGGCAAAGCTTCGACTGGATCCCGAGGGAGGCTGGAGATATTGAGTCCGAGTGGACCATGTTCTCCACCGCCATTGTCGAAGCGGCCGCTCGGAGCTGTGGCCGTAAGGTCTCCGGTGCCTGTCGAGGCGGCAATCCCCGAACCCGGTGGTGGACACCGGAAGTAAGGGATGCTGTCAAGCTGAAGAAGGAGTCCTATCAGGCCTGGTTAGCTTGTGGGACTCCTGACGCAGCTGACGGGTACCGACAGGCCAAGCGGACTGCAGCCCGGGTGGTTGTGGAGGCAAAAACTCGGGCCTGGGAGGAGTTCGGTGAGGCCATGGAGAAGGACTATCGGCTGGCCTCGAAGAGATTCTGGCAAACCATCCGGCGCCTCAGGAGAGGGAAACAGTGCCCTACCAACGCTGTTTACAGTAGAGGTGGGCAGCTGTTGACCTCAACTGGAGATGTCGTCGGGCGGTGGAAGGAGTACTTCGAGGATCTCCTCAATCCCGCCGTCACGTCTTCCATTGAGGAAGCAGAGGATGAGGGCTCAGAGGTGGACTCGTCCATCACCCGGGCTGAAGTCACAGAGGTGGTTAAGAAACTCCTCGGTGGCAAGGCCCCGGGGGTGGATGAGATCCGCCCTGAGTACCTCAAGTCTCTGGATGTTGTGGGGCTGTCTTGGTTGACACGCCTGTGCAACATCGCATGGCGGTCGGGGACAGTGCCTCTGGGATGGCAGACCGGGGTGGTGGTCCCTCTTTTTAAGAAGGGGGACCGGAGAGTGTGTTCCAACTATAGGGGGATCACACTTCTCAGCCTCCCCGGGAAAGTCTATGCCAGGGTTCTGGAGAGGAGAATACGGCCGATAGTAGAACCTCGGATTCAGGAGGAACAGTGTGGTTTTCGTCCAGGCCGTGGAACACTGGACCAGCTCTATACCCTCTACAGGGTGATGGAGGGTTCATGGGAGTTTGCCCAACCAATCCACATGTGTTTTGTGGATTTGGAGAAGGCATTCGACTGTGTCCCTCGCGGCATCTTGTGGAGGGTGCTTCGGGAATACGGGGTCCTGGGTCCCTTGCTAAGGGCTGTCAGGTCCCTGTACGACCGAAGCAGGAGCTTGGTCCGCATTGCCGGCAGTAAGTCAGACTTGTTCCCTGTGCATGTTGGACTCCGACAGGGCTGCCCTTTGTCACCGGTTCTGTTCGTAATTTTTATGGACAGAATTTCTAGGCGCAGCCAGGGGCCGGAGGGTGTCAGGTTTGGGGACCACACGATTTCGTCTCTGCTCTTTGCGGATGATGTTGTCGTGTTGGTCCCTTCAAGCCAGGACCTTCAGCATGCACTTGGACGGTTTGCAGCCGAATGTGAAGCGGTGGGGATGAAAATCAGTACCTCCAAATCCGAGGCCATGGTCCTCAGTCGGAAAAGGGTGGCTTGCCCACTTCAGGTTGGTGGAGAGTGCCTGCCTCAAGTGGAGGAGTTTAAGTATCTAGGGGTCCTGTTCACGAGTGAGGGAAGGAAGGAACGGGAGATTGACAGACGGATCGGTGCAGCTTCTGCAGTAATGCGGTTGATGTATCGGTCTGTCGTGTTGAAGAAAGAGCTGAGCCGCAAGGCGAAGCTCTCGATTTACCGGTCAATCTACGTTCCTACTCTCACCTATGGTCATGAGCTTTGGGTCATGACCGAAAGGACAAGATCCCGGATACAGGCGGCCGAAATGAGCTTTCTCCGCAGGGTGGCTGGGCGATCCCTTAGCGATAGGGTGAGAAGCTCGGTCACCCGGGAGGAGCTCAGAGTAGAGCCGCTGCTCCTCCACATCGAGAGGGGTCAGCTGAGGTGGCTTGGGCATCTGTTTCGGATGCCTCCGGAACGCCTTCCTGGGAGGTTGTTCCGGTCCCGTCCCACCGGGAGGAGACCCCGGGGAAGACCTAGGACACGCTGGAGGGACTATGTCTCCCGGCTGGCCTGGGAACGCCTCGGTGTCCCCCCGGAAGAGCTAGGGGAAGTGTCTGGGGAGAGGGAAGTCTGGGCATCCCTGCTTAGACTGCTGCCCCCGCGACCCGGCCCCGGATAAGCGGAAGAAGATGGTATGGTATGGTATGTTACTGTTTACAACTGTTCTAATCTATTTAGAGAAAGGAAGCAGAAAGACTTTGGAAATATATGTTTGAGTGTTTGGTAGGACTGGGTTCTAATGCATTAACAAGATGCAATAAGCTAAAGTAATGGACATATTTCTGATTGTGTACTGTGCAGTTGCAACTAATATTCTCAAGGAGAATTCACTGACATGTACAGGACACTATTCAGGACTGGTAGAGGACTGGTTGGGGCCCAGAGAGACTGAGTTTGGCTTAAAGGATAACTGTGAGGTGGGCTGAGATGAGATGGATCTCACACACACAGACTGTCCTACAGCTACGAGCGGACTCTACCCTGGGGTGCCGCCCGTCTACAATAATGCCTGGTCCCTGACAGCTGGACTAATTTTAGTCCTGATGATTCTGCCATGAGATGGAGAAGGCAACCTCCAACCAAGAGGATGGAGGCTAAGGAAAGGTCCGGTTCTGGACAACGTTTACTGGGCCGCGGAAGACCAACTGCACAACATCATGCCGCGCTGTTTGGATCCCTACCAGGTACATCTCATCTGCTGTCCAGGTAGCTGAGAGAGGAACAGGAGGGCTTCGATGTTTAAAGATAAGGCACAGTGAATTTTCTGGTACTGGTGACCATCACTTCCGACCCGGCCTGCAGCTATAGAGCCTTTAGCTAAAATTTGTCATCTTGTCATTCACATAGTAGAGCACACAGATTTTCCTGACCTGGCTGGTAAAGCAGCTAAAATGGAAACTAGAGCTGAGCTGTGTCATTGTAACCTGCATTTGAACTATGAAGGACAACACCATGGAATATCGCTTGAGCGTTCCATGTTTCACGTCTGGGAAATAGACACTTTTTTGACAAATAGTGACGCAGATAATATATGCAAATGATAACACACATCCCTGGCCCCCATAAGGCAGAACTCATCTTTACCGCGGACCATCCTAACCTTTATGTCAATGCCGTTTAACATGAGTTTCTCTCAAAAGAAGATATCGCTATGAACAGGGCCAATCATTTCAAATGTACTATCTGCTGAAGAGTTTCTGAGGCTGCATCTTATAGTCTAAAAGATTGTTTGATGGGTCTCAAGTGTAATTTTGCAATCCCCACTAAGAATGAAACCAGCTGGTTTTGATCAGATTTTACTTCAATACAGATCAAACTGACTCTTACTCATCAAACTGACTCTTACTAAGAGGTACGTAGTGTGGATTGTCGTATGTCACTGTTACAACTTCGTTATATTTCCCTGCAATACATACAGTTCGCAACAGCGGGACCTGACTGTCACCAACACATTGACAATCAATTATATCTATGTAGATTTAAAGGGTGTTAAACCCTGCCAGAATATCTGTGGGGAATGTTCCGTACCATGGGGCGTACCATGGCTTGCCTGGATTTAAGCCTAATATGTTCCAGTTTTGCACTTAATTTCAAACTAAAGTGGGTCTCGCCATTTAGAAACATTCTTTTTTTTTATTCCCCGCCCATACACCATGTTGTTTTATATAAATGTTGAGCTCTGCCACTCGTTTTCCTATGCCGTTGTAATAACAGGTGTTGAATTTATATTTCCAAGTTCAAATGTGTTTTCACCCCATGTAAAAGTCTTCCACATATGCATATCTTCTATCAAAGATACTTCCCAAACACCTTCCAAATCTATACCTTTGTCAAATTTTGTGGTATAGCTCAAACTCGTATTGTTTGGATAGACATGTCTCGATGAGTTACTGGACAGCGTTATGTAGAAGCCACCGTCACCATGCTGATCGCAGTCAATGTAAATGACACAATCCTGAAAATCTTGGAGTTTTATCCAGTTTCTAGATCAAGCACTGGTTCCGAGGGTAGCCAGCTGTTGAATTTCTCAGGCCAACCAAGCCATTTCACAAGACTCATTTTCTTCCCTTTCTGTACTTTCTCATCCAGAAATGCTTCCACATTAAAAGTTTTATCCGACTTCCGGTTTGACCTGATGCTAGCATTAGCCGCGCCCCGCTTTGTGATATGGAGAGGCTGATGACTTCTATGGAGGAACGCATAGTAGCCAAACTCTCTGCTCAACTGTCTGCTGACCGAGAGATTATTGATCAACACCATGCAACCATTCAACACCTGGAAACCTCGCTCAATGACACGCAGACGAGGCTTGAAAGACTTGATGCTAAACTTGCAGCCCTTTCCACCGATAACGAAGCACTGAAACTTAAAGTGGAGGATCTGGAAAACCGATCCAGGCGTAATAACATCCGCATAATAGGTCTGCCTGAAAAAGTCGAGGGATCACAGCCCACCGCATTCATCGACACACAGTTGAGGGAGACCTTTGGAACCGAGGCTTTTCCTACCACTACAATCGCCGACAGGGCTCATTAGACAGCCATGGCTAAGAAGAGTCCATCCGACCCGAGACCACGTCCATTCCTCGTACGGATTCATCATTATCAGACCAGGGAACGCATTCTAAAATTGGCAAGAGAGGCAAGCTCTCTGTACTTTTGCGGATTGGAGATTCACTTTTTCCCGGATTTCAGTGCCGAATTTTCTAGGAAGAGAGCTGCATTTGTTCCAGTTAAGTCTCAGCTAAAAAACGCTGGGCTCTCCTACAGGATGCTATTCCCCGCCAAGCTCCAGGTCACCGACAAGTTCGTGCAGAGGCGGATTTTCCTCTCACCCGACGAGGCCTCCTCATTTTTGAAAAGTGCAGCCAAACCGGACCTGGATAGCTCCATACAGACAGAAACCTCATAATTTTGTTTGAATGGCCTATAATAGGGTGAGTAGCCTAAGCTGACTGCTACAGTCTATGGACTTATGTTGGTAAGCGAGCTCTGATTGCCATATTAGCCCACAATTGTTGGCACAATTGAAGTGTCAGTCATCAGTGTGGTTTTATTTATTTTTCTCCTTTCTTTCTTGTACTTTCCACACTAATGATTGCTTCAAAGGAGTCCAGACAGCGCTATCCCATTGATGGCTATGGAGGCCTGCGTCTTTTAGTCGGACTGTATTCCCTTTTTCTTTTTCAAACTTGTTCTGTATGGAGATTTGGAACTCTAATGGGCTGATGGGCCAATATTGTGTTCAGTTGTGCTCTTTGGGCTAGCCTGCCCAAAACGCCACATTTGTTTATGGTGTTGTTGTGCACAAACTACGTTTTTCTTAAGAAATGTTGTGCCATATCAACAGAGTGTAAAGTTTAAGTAACGTGAGCACGTGTTCTTTGTGCTGTTTGCTCAAAAGGAGAATTCACCAGTCTGTTTATTTATTTTTTTATTTTTTTTCTTCTCCCCACCCTACCCCTTGTCATCATCTCACTTTACATTGGCCTCTCATGGCTGCCTATATGTTCACATGTCAGACTACTCATTTCAAGTGAGTAGTTAACCCCGGTCACACTAGCTCTATCCAATGCGTCTCTCTTAATGCTAAGGGCCTGAATAACACAGTGAAAAGACAGAAAATATCTTCAACAGTTACAGGCAGACATTGCTTTTATACAGGAAACTCATCTAAAAAAACGATTCTGTCAATTATCTTAAATGAAGCTGGGTGGGACAGCTGTTTCACTCACGGTTTAATGCGCAAGCCAGGGGGACAGCAATCCTTATACACAAAAATGCTGCATTTCAGGCAAAGGAGGTGATCGCTGATAGTAATGGAAGATTTATTATTGTAACTGGGCAGTTATTCTCCCTCCCTGTGTTGAAGTCAACACTTCCCCGAGTTGGTTTGTTGGAAAGGAGAATAAAACACCAGGAGTCAGGTCAATTACCGTACCGCATATTCCGTTTATTACAAAAGCTTTTGGAGACAAGTGTCGCCGCACAATGTCTAAGGATCAACAGTCAAAACAACATTTTATACTTCAACTACGCCCAAAAGATAGAGGCGTCAAGTTAACAAAGCAAATGTGCCATTGGCCCAATCCCAGTTCTATACCTTATAAGGATAATGCAAACATCTTCTTGCCCCCTTCTGGTTTCTGTCTTGTCTGTCAGACTATGTGTGTGTGTGTCTAACCTGTGTCCTGTTTCTCAAAAGACAGACATACTAAATCTTTCTCTCCCCGGCAACCGCTTGAACAGGGTTTCCTGTTCTCCTACTTGCACCCACAGTTTCAACACAAGTTACAAACACTTAATATTTTGCTTCATTGCTTACAACAGCTTACAACAGTTCACTAACTTATACAATCAATAATTCCCCCTTTTGATCTCTCCCCAGAGAGATCACCCCTATTCGCCAAGTTCCAGTTCTCCCGGGTCATGCTGCTCCAGTAGAGGCATCAGCATCCCTGGTGGCGGTCCTGGAGCCTTCTCAATGGCTGTAGAGATCACTCTCATGGCAAGCCCTCTTATGCATGGGATACAACAACACCCACAAGTAACCATTATAGCACCAAATGTAGCAAGCGATAAAAGAACAGACATTATCAAACCTCTCCACTGGCCGAACATCGAGGTCAGCCATTCCTCCAGCGGATTATATATCCCAGAATGCTCGTATGTGACCCCTTGACATAGTCCAATTCAATCCCCCAAATTTCCTCAAACAGGTGTCCTCAGGTGGGGTCGCGAACCTCTTCGCTGGGGGAATGAAGACCCGATGCCAACCTGGGAAACCTGTAACAAAATACAACACACATATCATTATTCCACCAATTCCCATATACCATTTCATTCTACTATCATCTCCCCAGACCTTTCTCTGTGACCCTGTCATCTTGGTACGAGTGGTAGGAGCCACTCGGTGTCCTATACCCCCTTTTGTTACAGTATTCTTCAGTTCCTTCCCCTAAGAGTCTATTCCCCTGGCGCCGTCCTTTGTCTCCTTCACTCGCTCGTAGTCCCGCAGTGTCCTGGGGTCCGCTCCTGGCACCGGTCCGGCTGGTGCTGGTCCTCCTTCCGTCTACACTGGGGAAAGCTCCTCCTTCCCGGATGAGGTTTGTCAGCGACCTCCCTGGCATCTGCGCTGATGTACACTGGCTCCAATGGTACCACGTCTCTCCTTTGTCCCTCAGGCGGACCGCATGGCTCGTTCTCTCCACCACCTGATGAGGACCCGTCCACCTTGGCTCCGACCACTTTCGCTTGATGACCTTCAGCAGCACCCACTCCGCCTGAGGAAGGTTCTGGTCCAGCGGGTGCAGGTCCCTCCTTTCTCCGACTCTATTGGAGAATTCTGAAACGAGAGCTCGCAATTCATTAAAATACACTCTGTGATCTTTGGGCCACTTTTCCCCTTCCGGGACCGCAGGCCCCGCGGCTGGTCCTGGAAACTGTCTCCCCGTCAGCAGCTCGTATTGGGTGAACCCAGTGGTCTGATTTAATGAGCATCGAATCGTCATGAGTGCCAGTGGCAGTGCATCCACCCTGTTCAATTTAGTCTGTGCACATATCTTAGCCAACTTGTTTTTTAAGTTTTGGTTCATCCTTTCTACCTTTCCCTGGGACTGTGGATGGTATACCATGCCAAAAGCATGTTTTAGGCCCAATAAGCTCTCTACCTTCTGTAAATCACTGTTCTTAAAGTGAGTCCCATTGTTTGACCTGATTTTCTCTGATTTTCTCAAAAGACAGACATACTAAATCTTTCCCCGGCAACAGCTTGAACAGGGTTTCCTGTTCTCCTACTTGCACCTTCAGTTTCAACACAAGTTACAAACACTTAATATTTTGCGTCATTGCTTAAAACAGCTTACAACAGTTCACTAACTTATACAATCTATATATCTACACCTGTCATTCTTGTCAATATCTATGCCCCACATTTTGATGATCACATTTTCTTTAAGAGACTATTTTCTTCTATACCTGACCATAATACATACAACCTGATAATAGGAGGTGACTTTAATTGCGTACTCAACACTACATTGGATAGATCCTCCAATACACCCCAGTCTCTTCGTAAATCTGCTAAAATGGTCAATTAATTCTGTACTCAGACTGGTCTTTCAGACATCTGGAGATTTAAATATCCTAAAAAAAAGGCTTCTCTTTTTTCTCCAGGGTCCATCATACTTACACCCGTATCGATTATTTTCTTTTAGATAAAAGATTATTGGGAAATATAGAGTCATGTTATTATAGCACTTTTTCTGTCTCGGACCATGGTGCACTCTCCTTCCAAATGGCATTACCTACTTGTTTCAAACCTTCACGCCATTGGAGACTTAATCCACTCATACTATCTGATGAGGAATTTATTAATTTCATCTCATCCCAGATTCAGTATTTTTTAGAAACCAATGTCGCCCCAGAGATTTCCCATTCAATCTTATGGGAGACTCTTAAAGCTTTTCTCAGAGGACAAATAATTGGAAAAAAAAATAAGAATGGCCAAACTTGGCAACATCTCTCAGGCTTTGGCTAGTATTGATGAACGTTACTTGTGATTCCCATCTCCATCTCTTTATGAAGAAAGACTACGCTTACAAGCGGAATATGACTCACTCACCACAGACAAGGCTACATATCTACTCACAAGGTCCCGATATAATACTTATGAATCAGGTGACAAGGCCGGCAAACTTTTAGCCCAACAAGCCCGTCAAACTGCCTCTTCTCGCCTTATACCTAAGGTTTATAATACAAATAACGAAATTGTGACCGATCACCTGGAGATTAATAGCGCCTTTAAACAATATTACAGTGACCTCTATACCTCTGAATGTGATGAAAACTTTCCCCAAATAAGCAGCTTCTTTAACAACCTTGCATTTCCCTCGATCCAATCTGAACACAGTTCTTCATTAGGAGGAGATATTTCTTCTGCTGAGATCTTAGATGCTATTAAATCCCTAAAAAGCAATAAAACGCCCGGACCAGATGGCTTCACCTCTGACTTTTATAAAAAATTTGCACCTGAACTTTCTCCACTGCTTCAAGCCATGTTCAATGAATTATTGTCATCTACACAGCTTCCACCAACTCTACGCCAAGGTGCCATAACACTAATTCCAAAAAAAGGTAAAGATCCCCTCCAATGTGCTTCATATCGTCCCATCTCCTTATTATATGGTGATTATAAGATTCTGTCTAAAATTTTAGCTGGCCGATTGGAGAAGGTCTTACCTCGGATAATATCTACTGATCAAACTGGTTTCATTTTAAACAGACATTCTAGCTCAAACTTAAGGAGACTCCTGAACATTGTGTATTCCCCTTCAGCATCTGTTCCTGAAATGGTGATCTCACTCGATGCTGAAAAAGCATTTGACCGAGTTGAGTGGCGCTATCTTTTCTTGGTGCTGAAACAATTCGGATTTGACAATGCGTTTATATCTTGGGTTCAACTTCTGTATGCTCAACCCCTGGCTGCGGTGGTTACCAATGGACAGCAGTCCGAATACTTTTCCCTTGGTAGAGGTACCCGTCAGGGTTGCCCCTTATCCCCTCTCCTCTTCGCTATAGCCATAGAGCCACTAGCCATCGCCCTGCGACAATCTGCAGACTTTTCAGGCATAATGCGAGGTGGGTTTACGCATAAATTATCTCTTTATGCCGATGACTTACTCCTGTATACATCTAACCCTATGAACTCTGTTCCTCATATTGTTAATATTTTAAATCAGTTTGGGAAACTATCTGGTTACAAAATTAATCTCCAGAAAAGTGAGATGTTTCCCCTCAATCAGGCTGCAACCCAAATTACCCCAACTACTTTTCCATTCAAAATAGTTAAAGAAGGTTTTCACGCCCACCTTTTCATCACTGTTTGTTAAAAACTTTGGTGCTCTTTTCGATAAATGTAAACAAGATATGATGAGATGGTCGACTCTACCACTATCCGTAATTGGTCACGTTAACCTCATTAAAATGATTTTATTACCAAAATGTCTTTATTTTTCCAAAAACATTCCCATTTTAATAAGGAAAAAGTTTTTCACATTTTTTTTCTTCTCCCCACACTACTATCATCTCACTTTACATTATGTTCTATATGTTCACATGTCAGACTACTCATTTCAAGTGATAAGTAATGACAGCTCAAGTTAACCCCGGTCAGACTAGCTCTATCCAATGCGTCTCTCTTAATGCTAAGGGCCTGAATAACACAGTGAAAAGACAGAAAATATTGTCTTCAACAGTTACAGGCAGACATTGCTTTTATACAGGAAACTTATCTAAAAAACGATTCTGTCAAATGAATTTGGAATGGTAAATCACACAGGATCAAAAGGCAGTCTCTTGAGAGACCCAAAGGGCTTGTGGGCTTAGCACTACCCAACTTTATTTATTATTACTGGGCTTGTAACATTCAGAAAATTTTGTTTTGGACAGAAAAATACCAACCTGATAGGAGCTAGCCCTGGGTACACCTGGAGTGCACAAGCAGCCCAGTTCACCTACGTTCTGTGCTGTGTGCCCCTTTTCCTCCTGCTCCACTAAGCAAATTCTCCTCAAATCCCATTGTTCTTAATTCAATCAGAATTTGGTCACAATTTAAAAGACATTTTAATTTATCAACAATGTCAACACATTCTCCTATCATGAACAATTATAATTTCCCACCCTCTACCCTGGACTCAGCCTTTGGGATATGGCTGGCGCAAGGCATTACATCTATTTCCAATCTCTTTATTGAGGGTAGCTTTGGGTCATTTGCACAACTCTCTGAGAAATTCGATCTGCCAAAGTCTCATTTCTTTAGATATCTCCAAGTAAGACATTTTGTACAAAAAAATGTTGCCTCCTTCCCATACTTTCCAACAGATAATACAATAGACAATTTCCTCTCTTTCTCTCCGCATCGGAAAGGCTTAATTTCAACTCTTTATAATGATATCTGCAACATTTCTCCCCTTTCGCTACAAGGAATAAGACAGCTCTGGGAGGATGACTTTGGGGAAGCAATGAGAGAGGATCAATGGGAGGCAGCACTTGGCCTAGTACACACCTCCTCTCCTTGTGCCAGACACAGCCTAATTCAACTTAAAATCCTTCTTAGAGTACACTGGACCAGGGCTAAACTGGCCAAGATTTTCCCTAGTGCTGATCCTGCTTGTCCCTGTTGTAAAAGTCAGCCAGCTGACCACATACATATGTTCTGGTCTTGCCCCCATCTCAAGACATTCTGGGCTGACATATTTCAGGCCTACTCCAAAATGTTTGGTATAGACATCCTTCCAAACCCAATATGTGCCATGTTTGGCTTTACACAAGAAACTAAATCACTTAAAGGCAGGGCTTATGCTGTTATAGCATTCACCTCTTTGCTTGCTAGACGCCAGATATTACTCCTGTGGATAGAACAAACACCACCCACATTCAGTAGATGGATGAGAGACATTGTGTTTTTCCTGAAACTGGAGAAAATTTGATACACACTGAAAGGCTCCATACAGAGCTTTGAAAGGACTTGGACCCCCTTCATGACATACTTTGAGAGCTTACAAAGACCCATACAGGAAACTGACTAGATGATGACCCCCCCCCTCCCCCCTTTTCTCACCCCTATGATTTAGTATTTTTTTATTTCATGGCTACTTAAAAAAAATAATTTAAACTGTGTTTATGCTTATAGGTATTTACTTTATAGTAACATACTTTACTGTACATATTAATGTGCCTATTTCTTAATACAGACTGTAGGGTTTGGACTGAAAGGGGTTGGGATTGGGATAGACGGTTTGCATGAGGGTGGGGTGGGTGTTCTGATTATTGCTGTTCTATACCACTTGTACTGCACTTTTGTACGGCCAAGATTTGAACTTCTTTTTGTTCAGAATTGTCTTTTTACTGGCAAAAATCAATAAAATGTGTTAAACAAAAGTTTTATCATTAACCACGATTATTTTCCGTAATTCCTGTTCATAAAAGGTCTCAACTATCACATCACCATCATGAGGAATGCATTCTGTTATTGTAAAATATTCATCTGTGTACCCTTTTTCATAGCCGTTTGTAAACACTCCTCTCAACTTTGAGAGTCTCACAGTATCCCCAAACCGGAACTTGTAGCTTTGATTACCTTTTCTCATTATTGTTGTACAGCTTGGTTTTACTCTTGAGACATCTTTTGTAAATTATTCAGACTGCTTGATAGGCACAGGCAGTATGTCTGTTTTTATGCTGTGTTGAGGACTATGTTAGCTTAAGGCGGGGCTTCAGGGTCTTACGTCAGTAACAGTCCGCAGTCACAGTCACAATCTAACCCGCTAACATTTTCCGGAAATCGTACCAATCTAACAGAGTCATACACATTCATCCCCTCAACAACTTTAAACAATACATCTACCGTATTATGTGAGCCCTTTTTTGGCCCCAAATAAAACCCTTTTCGAAAGGTGTCCCATTAACTGGCATTAAGAACCATTTGATCACTAACACCAGCCTTAAACTCTTGGCCTTCTGGTAATTCATAAAATGCAACCTCTGGTATCTCTGGGTTAAAAATGTATCCACCAATCCGACCATAGTCCATATTCCATTTCTGTGCCAACATATCCTGGTGTAGTTGATGGATTCAGGTTAAACTCGGCATCGGTTTCTTTGGGGCTGGCATGTTGACTGAATCTGGGCTGTCCATTTGTAATTTCTTACCAAATCGCTGATCTTCGTTTAAGTCGTTAGCTTTCAACTGTGTTTCACCCAAAACATTGATCGCAGCACAATCTGCCATGTTTTGTATTGTGTAGGTAAGTTTATTCAGGCAAGACTGAATGAATATCACCAATGTCTGTATGGTTTAAATACACAGACCATGCCAATCATCCCATAAAATATGAAAGATCAACAACCACCGGTTGTAGGACATCTGTTGTACCACTTGTCAGAAGATAAAACCCTGGGGGATTTATATAATTGCTGGACCCTGTCACCCTTTTGTTGAACACCAATCATCTTGCCGCTGACACAACACTTATTTATTGCCTGGGAATTTAACATTCCGGAAAGCTAAGACCCATTTGTTAATCATCAACCATAACCCACCTGTTATAACAATAGTCTGGGTTGCTCATCAGTCATTGTAAAACACCAAACAGACACATCAATGTAATCATAAATTACAAAGTTACCGGACATGCATACGTCACTCCAGAAGTCCCGCCCTAACACACGTCATACAGGATGTCCCACCCTACAAACCGGATGTCCTGCCCACCAGTCACATCAATCAGGAAGCCCTGCCCTCCAGGGTCATAAATCCCCATTCTGACACATTATACCCTACATTTACTACTTACAAAGCCAGAGTGTCCCTATTTGAATATTTGGGTGGGGTTAAGGCCTAAGATGGTGTGAACTACGCTGAATGGGTTTAAACAAAGACCAGCTTTCAGAACTAAGTATAGCAGATGCTCAACTTTTAAAGCAGCATGTCTTTCCCATTACTTTATCAAACAGTATTGTTTTATATACAATTTTAAAGCTCTGAATCTGGACCTTTATAAAATGCAATAAAAAGCCAAACTCCATTTTCCATACTGGAAGAGTGCTTGACACCATCTGTAAAGTAGGAGACTTACAGGGTAAATGGTTCTTGAAGGAAGGTTATCACTCCCTTCTGCAACACCATGTTAACACCATGACCCTGTGTATAGTTGAAGGCAATTTTCTCATAAAATGTGTTTGTGTTTGTATGTGTGGGTGTTCTGTTCTGTGTCTGCTCTTTACAGGTGGTGCCAGTCATGCTCATCTCCCACTATTCAATGACCTCTCCCTCCTGTTATTGCACCCAGCTGGATTCAGTTCTTGTCAACCAATCCCATCCTTCCCTCAGCTGTATAAGAGCCCTGTTGATTTCCACCTGTGTGGCTCTCTGCCCTTGCATGGTGTTGTGTTTTTGTATCCCATGTTTGTGCTACCTGTGAGTTATGTTTCGGTGTGTTTGTTACCCCTTCTTAGAGTTCTGTTTATATTTTTGATACAGGTTTTGTTCATTCCCGGGGGGGGGGGATAATTAACCCCTGTCAACGGGGGGGGGGGGGGGGGGTAATTAACCCCTGTCAACGGTACCTCCGTTGTCTGTCGTCCTTACTCTCACCTACGAACCCGTACCTTTTCCCACACCACGGGACGTTAACGTACAGCGGAGTGTTCTGTTCCCACCCCCAGGAGGGACATGGTGGGGGCTCGTTCAGGATTTTAGATCCATAGGACCCTGGCTGCTCTGGCTCTGTGGGTGGTGTCAAGGCGTGATGGTAGGGGACGTGAGTTTGGGTGTTTTGTGTAGATCTTTGTAATTGTTTTGTATAGCTTCATAGTCACTTGTTTGTGTTCAGTAGGCTACTGCGCAAAATGGCTGCCTCTGTGGTCTCCATGTTCATGGATGAGCCCTCTGTTAGTCGGTTGGTAGGTTTGCGGAAGGCAATCAGCTGGAGCTAGAGGCGGGCATCAGTGCGTCGTCTCAACCTACCCGTCAGCAGGCCCAGTTTGACGTAAGCATGAACATTGCTTTGGTGCCACCCTTTCATGAGTCCTAGGTAGATTCCTACTTCTCTGCATTTGAGTGTGTGGCTGCTGCTCTGCAATGACTACAGGAGGTTTGGCCCCCCCTGTTACAATGTACATTGTCCGGTAAAGCCCAGGAGGTTGTAGCTGCTCTCATCTTGGAAGACAGTTTACAGTATGACATACTTAAGGCGACCGCGTTGGTGCTTATGAGTTGAAGCGTATAAGCAGTGCTTTAGGAACCACAAAAAGCTTATACAAATCTTGAGAGACACCGGGGTGGCACAGTCAGTGATCGTAACCAATATTTTATCTTGGTCTCATGACTCAAATTGTGGCTCACATGTTATCTTGCAGGGTATTGAGACAAAAACCATACCTTTACCATTACACTGGGTCCACTTAGAGTCAGGCTTGGTGTCAGGACGTTTCCGGGTTGGTGTTGTGCCTACTCTGCCATTTAAAGGGGTCACATTACTACTGGGGAACGAAATTGCTTGTGGTGCCTTGTCTCCAGTGTTAGAGATAGGAGACATCCCAAAAACATCATGTGAACAAGTGATAATAGACTGCATGGGTCCATTGCCGAAAACAAGGTCAGGTAACCAGTTTTTATTAACAATCATGTGCAGTGCTACTCGATACCCAGAGGCTATCCCACCCCATACCATAACAGGTAAGACTGTGATAAAGGCAATAGTTATGCTCTTCTCCACGTTTGGGCTCCCAGGATAGGGCGCTGCCGAGGCCGAAACTGGAGAGGGCGGCGGAGCGGCCGGGTCCGGCCGAGACTGGAGAGGGCGCCGCTAATGCCAGAACTGGAGAGGCAGGAGAGGGCCGCCGTGGACGAGGCGGCGGCTCCAGGACAGGGCGGCGCGGGTCGAGGGGGCAACACCTGGGCAGGAGAGGGCGCCACAGGACAAGGCGGCCAGTCCTTGGCGAGCTCGGGAATCGGCGGCCAGTCCTCGGTGGTCGCTGGCTGCGGCTCCTGGGCAGCAGGGGGCGCTCGACGCCTTGGCGCTGGACAAGGAGGAGGCGCTGGCTGCTTTGCCTCTGTGATGGCCGCCACTGGTGCCTCCGGGACCTGGGTAGATGTTATTCCCCAAGCCCCTGGTGAGAACTGGTACGGCGGGTTGTAGAAACCGGGCCAGTAATGCACCTTCCAACGTCCAGGAGGGCCATTTCAGGTCCCGCTTGAGGCTCCGCCTGCCCCCACAGCCCCCCCGAAAAAGTTATTGGGGCTGACTCATGGCAGGTCGGTGGCGCCACCTCCGTTGTCGTCTCCTCCGGGGCCTCAGACCCAGGGTTGGGGATCGTGGTGGCGTCTCGTAGCCCCTGCCAGCCTCTGGGCAGGCCGGAACCAGCACGCACCGTACTGGGTCCCACGCCAGAACCACTTCCGTTTTGTCATATTCCCAGGATTCGTACTCTGCCTCCGAATCGTCCAACAAGAGTGAAGCCGATCCCCAGTCCCCCTTCCAGGTGTACTCCCCTCTCATCGAACGAGTCGGAGGGGAGTAGCTGGAATAAGCGCAGAGACACCGTGCTTCTTCCTCCGAAGTCTCTGGCTTCTCCCACGACCACAGGTTGTCTTCCCTGTGGCCATGGCGGGTTTTTGGTGCTTGCCTGCGGGTTCCTCTTTGGTCTGTCATTCTGTCACGGAATGCGTAGTGGTGGAGAGGAAAGGAACCAGACACAGGCAGAGTGGTGGTCGATGTCGTATTTTTTATAGAAAATGAACACTGAGCACTGAAACATAAACTAAACAAAAGGTATGAATCAATACGGACCACTCACCACATACGGAAACAAGCGTAGACATGGAACACTGACAGACAAGTAAGGGGAGCAGAGGAGAAACATTTAAACACATACTAATGACTTGATTGGGACCTGGTGTGAACGACAATTGGAGACGTGACAAATAAAGGAGTACGGGGTGAGTTCATGTGCAACGGGATTCCGGGAATAGCGGGAGATGACGGAGCTGTCCGTCACCTCACCATCACAGGTAGCGCCCCTAAAAATTTGTTGGATCATGTCAGTCAGATGTGGGAGAGACTGTGTATTAGCCCAAAAGTCTCTCTCCGCATCCCAAAAAGGTATGAAGTCCCATTATGAAAAAAAGGCTGTTGGCCATTCATTTGCACCAGGGGATGAAGTTTTAGTTTTGTTGCCAATTCCTGGCCCGTCGCTGTCAGCTCGTTTTTCTTGGCCATATTGTGTTGAAAAGAAACTCAGTGAAACAAGTGTATGCTTGTTATGTTTAGATAACAAAAGACCATCTGTTTATCCGTACACAGGAAGTTACGATAATTCAAAGCACGACAGTAAATAGCCAATGGGCTTATGTGTATTGCAAGTTGGGATGTCTATAAGCTGAGGTACGACTGGAAGTTTCTTTGAGATTGAGATGAGATTGAGTTCATAAGACATCGTGTATGAAAACAGTCTGTTATATCATTACAGATGTGTACCGTGGCGTCGCCCGGTATGGCGCAGCCGGAGCCCCACCCTGGAGCCAGGCCCGGGGTTGGGGCTCGTATGCGAGCGCCTGGTGGCCGGGCCTTCCCCCATGGGGCCCGGCCGGGCTCAGCCCGAACGGGCGACGTGGGGCCGCCCTCCCGTGGGCTCACCACCCACAGGAGGGACCATAAGGGGCCGGTGCGAAGAGGATCGGGCGGCAGTCGAAGGCAGGGGCCTAGACAACCCGATCTCTGGACACGGAAACTAGCTCTAGGGACGTGGAATGTCACCTCGCTGGCGGGGAAGGAGCCTGAGTTAGTGCGTGAGGTTGAGAGGTTCCGATTACAGGTAGTCGGGATCACCTCTACGCACGGCTTGGGCTCTGGAACCACACTCCTTGAGAGAGGATGGACTCTTCACCACTCTGGAGTTGCCCATGGTGAGAGGCGGCGGGCTGGTGTGGGTTTGCTTATAGCTCCCCAGCTCTGCTGCCATGTGTTGGAGTTTACCCCGGTGAACGAGAGGGTCGTTTCGCTGCGCCTACGGGTCGGGGATAGGTCTCTCACTGTTGTTTGTGCCTACGGGCCGAACGGCAGTGCAGAGTACCCGACCTTCTTGGAGTCTCTGGGAGGGGTGCTGGAAAGTGCTCCGACTGGGGACTCTATTGTTCTACTGGGGGACTTCAACGCCCACGTGGGCAACGACAGTGACACCTGGAGGGGCGTGATTGGGAGGAACGGCCCCCCTGATCTGAACCCCGAATGGTGTTCAGTTATTGGACTTCTGTGCTAGTCACAGTTTGTCCATAACGAACACCATGTTCAAGCATAAGGGTGTCCATCAGTGCACGTGGCACCAGGACACCCTAGGCCGCAGGTCGATGATCGACTTTGTTGTCGTCTCATCTGACCTGCGATCGTATGTCTTGGACACTCGGGTGAAGAGAGGGGCGGAGCTGTCAACTGATCACCACCTGGTGGTGAGTTGGATCCGATGGCGGGGGAAGAAGCTGGACAGACTCGGCAGGCCCAAGCGTACTGTAAGGGTCTGCTGGGAACGTCTGGCCGAGTCTCCTGTCAGAGAGATCTTCAACTCCCACCTCCGGCAGAGCTTCGACTGGATCCCGAGGGAGGCTGGAGATATTGAGTCCGAGTGGACCATGTTCTCCACCGCCATTGTCGAAGCGGCCGCTCGGAGCTGTGGCCGTAAGGTCTCCGGTGCCTTTCGAGGCGGCAATCCCCGAACCCGGTGGTGGACACCGGAAGTAAGGGATGCCGTCAAGCTGAAGAAGGAATCCTATCAGGCCTGGTTGGCTTGTGGGACTCCTGACGCAGCTGACGGGTACCGACAGGCCAAGCGGGCTGCAGCCCGGGTGGTTGTGGAGGCAAAAACTCGGGCCTGGGAGGAGTTCGGTGAGGCCATGGAGAAGGACTATCGGCTGGCCTCGAAGAGATTCTGGCAAACCATCCGGCGCCTCAGGAGAGGGAAACAGTGCCCTACCAACGCTGTTTACAGTAGAGGTGGGCAGCTGTTGACCTCAACTGAGGATGTCGTCGGGCGGTGGAAGGAGTACTTCGAGGATCTCCTCAATCCCGCTGTCACTTCTTCCATTGAGGAAGCAGAGGATGAGGTATCAGAGGTGGACTCGTCCATCACCCGGGCTGAAGTCACTGAGGTGGTCAAGAAACTCCTCGGTGGCAAGGCACCGGGGGTGGATGAGATCCGCCCTGAGTACCTCAAGTCTCTGGATGTTGTGGGGCTGTCTTGGTTGACACGCCTGTGCAACATCGCGTGGCGGTCGGGGACAGTGCCTCTGGGATGGCAGACCGGGGTGGTGGTCCCTCTTTTTAAGAAGGGGGACCGGAGGGTGTGTTCCAACTATAGGGGGATCACACTTCTCAGCCTCCCCGGGAAAGTCTATGCCAGGGTTCTGGAGAGGAGAATACGGCCGATAGTAGAACCTCGGATTCAGGAGGAACAGTGTGGTTTTCGTCCGGGCCGTGGAACACTGGACCAGCTCTATACCCTCTACAGGGTGTTGGAGGGTTCATGGGAGTTTGCCAAACCAATCCACATGTGTTTTGTGGATTTGGAGAAGGCATTCGACTGTGTCCCTCGTGGCATCTTGTGGAGGGTGCTTGGGGAATATGGGGTCCTGGGTCCTTTGCTAAGGGCTGTCAGGTCCCTGTACAACCGAAGCAGGAGCTTGGTCCGCATTGCCGGCAGTAAGTCAGACTTGTTCCCAGTGCATGTTGGACTCCGGCAGGGCTGCCCTTTGTCACCGGTTCTGTTCGTAATTTTTATGGACAGAATTTCTAGGCGCAGCCAGGGGCCGGAGGGTGTCAGGTTTGGGGACCACACAATTTCGTCTCTGCTCTTTGCAGATGATGTTGTCGTGTTGGCCCCTTCTAACCAGGACCTTCAGCATGCGCTGGAACGGTTTGCAGCCGAGTGTGAAGCGGTGGGGATGAAAATCAGTACCTCCAAATCCGAGGCCATGATCCTCAGACGGAAAAGGGTGGCTTGCCCACTTCAGGTTGGTGGAGAGTGCCTGCCTCAAGTGGAGGAGTTTAAGTATCTAGGGGTCTTGTTCACGAGTGAGGGAAGGATGGAACGGGAGATTGACAGACGGATCGGTGCAGCTTCTGCAGTAATGCAGTCGATGTATCGGTCTGTCGTGGTGAAGAAAGAGCTGAGCCGCAAGGCGAAGCTCTCGATTTACCAGTCAATCTACGTTCCTACTCTCACCTATGGTCATGAGCTTTGGGTCATGACCAAAAGGACAAGATCCCGGATACAGGCGGCCGAAATGAGCTTTCTCCGCAGGGTGGCCGGGCGATCCCTTAGAGATAGGGTGAGAAGCTCGGTCACCCGGGAGGAGCTCAGAGTAGAGCCGCTGCTCCTCCACATCGAGAGGGGTCAGCTGAGGTGGCTTGGGCATCTTTTTCGGATGCCTCCGGAACGCCTTCCTGGGAAGGTGTTCCGGTCCCATCCCTCCGGGAGGAGACCCCGGGGAAGACCTAGGACACGCTGGAGGGACTATGTCTCCCGGCTGGCCTGGGAACGCCTCGGTGTCCCCCCGGAAGAGCTAGAGGAAGTGTCTGGGGAGAGGGAAGTCTGGGCATCCCTGCTTAGACTGCTGCCCCCGCGACCCGGCCCCGGATAAGCGGAAGAAGATGGTATGGTATGGTATGGATGATATAAAATCGTGGGCCACAGTTTTCATCATGCGGAATCTGTCTACGGACACGGTGGCAGAGAGAGGTCAAGATGGCAGAGAGAGGACAACAGTTGTAAGGGTGGTCCCTTGCTTCCCTATCATGAAATACTGTGATGTGATCGGAGCTAGTTTCCCATTCGCATCCATCAACCATAACTGTTCCAAAAAAATTTGTCCTGATGTGGGTCATACCTCAATGTACAATGATATGTAAAATTAGCCTGTGGCATCTGTGCCTCGATGTACTTTCCCTATTTGCAAGTGATTTCTCTAACCCCTTACTCTATGTCTTCTATCCAGTAGACATTTGCCAAAGATGCCTGCTGCATCATCTGTCTTTTGACCCCTGTTTCTTCTATTATTAGGGTGAGCATTGGATTTATAATCCCAATTGACACAATGCATCTCTCCCCAATTAGTTCATTGGTGTGTGTTTGGAGACTAATAAAGGAATTTTAGCTGAGCACCTGCTCATAGCTAGATGTACTGGAGCAGTCGTGGTATTATCTGTATTTTATCCATAGGATTCTCAGGGCACCCTCAATATCCCTGATTTGGTCCCGCTCGTGGGTTCACAGGACCCTTAGGGGGTTGAGACTGTGGCTGCTGCCATACTTTATGCCAATTATTTGGGCCTTGGTTCTGCCCGGTTCTATCAGGCAATAGGTTTGTTGGGCAGTTACCTTTTTTATGTCCTGTTTGGTTACATCTCCAACATACTCCTGACAGTACCTTGGTCCCCTATTCTGATTCCTCTGCCCATATCCCTGGACCCTGTTTTGTCCAGGGGGATGGGTAAATGCATTTATTACTGGTGAAGTGGGGGGTGACTGTGGGGCCTGTGGCTTCTGTGGTGGTTGTTGACCTCCCTGGAGGACAGCTGCCATTGGGCTTTCTTCAGCAACCGTCACTGTGGTCACGGGGGCTTGAGTCTTTTTTGTCAGCTCGTCCAGTTGTAGTTGAGTGAGCTTTTTCTGGATCTCTTTCCCCTCTTCGGCCAATTTCTTTTCACTCTTTCTATGTCTCTCTACAGCATGGATAAATTAGTCTCAGAATTTTTTGTGTGGCTTAGATAGAGTTTTCTGTCTCCCTCAGCAGTGTTCCTTTCAACACATCAGAGTCTATTATGGAAACTCGTCCCTAAAGGCCCTCCACAGTTGTTGCCGATATGGGTCAAAGGACTGTCAATCTCCCATGACCATCACCCTATCATCTGTGCCAGGCCAGCATCTCTCAGCATTGCCTCCATTTTGGATGTTCCAATCACTCTGCCTAATAAGGCCTTCAGATCCGCCACTGCCAGCCGTTTTCCCATTGTCTGTTTCTTCCAACATCCTTATACATTTCCCGGCTCCATTATGGAGATTGGATAATTTAGCAACCAAACACTCAGGGTTCTGTGTGGCCTATAGTACATACTGTGGGTTATCACCCTTTAATAGAATTGGGTGCATTAGTGCAGGTGGTAACTGCCGGTTTCGTAGTTCATATCCTTTTTGAGCTACCACTGCTCTCTCTTCTAACTCATCTGCCTCTGATCCAACCCATCCTTCCTCATCCATTCTCAACAATTATCTTGCTGCCCATTCTGTAGTTTTTTTGACTTTCTCCTTTTCTCTGTTCACGCGTTTTTCGTAGCACATCACTTAGGGTTAGTTGTCTTATCATCTTCGCATAGTGTTGGCTCTGTTCATTCCTTTGCTGTTGCAGTTTTGTTGCCTTTTCTCTCAAATCTTTTCCTCTTTGATGGAACCATTCCATATCTACTTCCTCTTTTTCTACCTTCCTCTAGCTGTTTCTCAATGTCAAGGATCCATCCTTGGTAGGACTAGTCCTTCCAAGGAAGGATCCTTCAGAGGCTAGGCCAGGCTCCTCCTTTAGCATTCAAAGAACACGTACAATGGAACAGGCTACCAAGTGCACGTCATTGCGTCATTACGTCAGTGAAAAGGCCCGCCTTCGTCCTGCCTTCAGCCCGCCTCCCGCGCTGCGATTCAACAGTGGACAATAGATGTGCTGCTGATTTTTTTGCTGTACAGCATCTTTGCTGAGATGGAGGAGGAGTTGGTGAGGGAGCATCGGCGTCAGGCTGTTTGCAGGAGGAGGAGGCTAATTTCTCGCCACCTCTGCCGTCAAAGATGTGGGATGGTAAGTGAGGTTAAAATGAATAAAGGGTGAATAAGTAACGTTACACTAATAGGCTAACGTCAGCTCCTGATTTAGCAATGTTTTCTTTTTTTTACAACCGCTATTATATTATGTCAATACATTTTAAACTCATGGGAGTTAACGTTATTTGTCATCACCGTATGGAGAAAAATCACTACTATGATTGTTGTGATCAACAATATGTGATCAACAAAAAAAGTCTATATGAAGTAAAAATGACAAGGTGAACAGATGCTGTTAATGAACCTGTAAAAGGGAACAGGTTTAAGTCTTCCGCCCCCCCTGCAAATCAGTTTTGTGATGATATGTTTAATAGTTTAACAAATATTATATATTATTAAATATTATTATATTAATAAATGGCAAAACTGAACCCTTCCTCTATTATTCATGTTGCACAGACGCGGCACTACTGTGCCATTAATGCTACGGTACCGGTGCTGCAACGGTACTATGGAGGGGAGGACACACGCCCGGACTTCAGGCTGGGCAGAGACGCCATGCAGCACCTAATGGTGGTCCTGAAGACCGACAGGCAGCACAGGTGGGGGCCGACCCTGGAGGCACGCGTGTTCCTGTTCTGGCTGGCCACCGGTTCAGCCTACCAAGTTGTCTCCAGGGTCTTCTGTATGCCTCTACCTACGGTGCACAGGGTGGTCCACAGGATGGTGGATGAGGTCGTAGCTGTGCTCCCTCAGTTCGTCAACTTCCCCCGCACACAGGAGGAGCTCCAGGTGGTTAGGGATGGCTTTGCCCAGCTGACTCATCACCGGGCATTTGAGAAGGCAGCAGGGGCAGTGGATGGTTGCCACATCCATATTAAATGTCCTGGCGGCCCTGATGGTCACGACTACAACAACAGGAAACTCTTCCCCTCTGTGGTGCTCCAGGCAGTCTGTGACCATCAGGGTCGCTTTATGGACATCTTTGTGGGTTACCCAGGAAGCGTGCATGATGCACGCATCCTAAAGAACAGCCCCATCTACACTAGGGGGACTTACCCTCCAACTGGGTATTTCCTCCTAGCTGATGGTGGCTACCCATGTCTAGAGGAACCCCTGGCCCTTATCACACCAGAGGCCAGTGAGAGGCATGGCAGAGCAACGGTTTAATTATCATCATTCCAGAGGTCGCACAATCATTGAGCGTTCCTTTGGAATGATGAAAACCCACTTCAGGTGCATCTTTTTAGAAGCACTTGAAGTACATCCAGTGTTTGTCCCTAAGGTAATAAATCATTGCAATATTTCTGTAATACATTTCTTAATCAAATCATAATATCCTACTCAAAAACAACAGTTAAACATTACAACTGCTAAAGTCACACTACATCTTCTGTTTTTTCATATCTCAACAAAGTCTTGTCTTCTTTTGCTCTGCCTTGTGCACAGGTGGTGACGGCGTGTGTCATTTTACAGAACATTTGTGTTAGTGTGGGGGATGAGCTGGAAGAGGCTGTGGAGGACGACGACAAACAGCTACCTCTGGAGCGCGATGGTGGGGAGAGCCGGAGTGGAGCTGCTTGGCGAACTGCGCTGACCAACGAGGTGTCTGCAATGCATGAGGCACCTCTGGACCACGATTATTTTTCCCAGGTTAATAATTATAAGTGTGGAAGATGACACAAGTACATAAAATTAATAATTTTGTTTCTATGACTATTAAGACAAAACATGCTTCAAAGTTACCAGCTACCAATTATCCTCAAACTACTGTAACACTGTAACCAACATATGAAGTCATTTAACAACACCATTGGTAAACACCCATACACAGTCAAGAAGGTACATTAAGTGCATTTAATATACCTTCTTGATACAATATTAAATATGCTGCAACTGTTTTAGATATGTTAGATACAATTATCATCTTACAGGACAGATTAGATTATCACTGGACTAACCTAAACTTTCTTCTTCTGTCTGCAGTCTTGAGGCAGCAGCAGCTGTAGCTGATGGCCGCTTCCTGTTGTTGGTCTTGTTGTATATAGTTGTAAATGTTTAAGTTGTTGTATATAGTTGTACGTTGTTGTATATAGTTGTAGATATGAGAATGTTATGAGAATGTTGTTTGAATTGTTTTGCTTCATGTTTGCTTCAAGTTGTCAATATTTAAATGTTTAAATAAATATTTTTTTGTAACCAAGAAGAAATTGATTTTGTAGAGCTTGGAATACCTAACCACAAAACGTTGTAAGTAAGGGTGAAGATATTGTTCAATACATTGTTCTAGGCTTCACATGCTAGTTATTTGTTACTTACCAAGTTGTTTCTATTGCAGTCTAAAGAACAATACGCTTTTTAAAAATGGACATAGACAGTTTATATTAAATAATAAAAAAAGGGCAAAGACAAAACCAGTTACATTTAATTTACTTCATTTTTAAATTTTTCCGCCAACCTCTCCAACAATGAAAAAAATCTATTTGACCTCTCTCTTGCCTGCGCAAAGGATTGTGGGTAATATAGGAGCGCGAAGGATACACATATGCATCCTTTGCCATCTATGGGAAATTCTCAGAACGAAGGACTCAGTCCTTGGTGGGATTCGGAGGATCCTCGACATTGGAACGGTCCTTCGACAGACGTCAATGACGTAGCATCCTCCAAATTCTAGCTTCGAAGGATCCTTCCTTGACATTGAGAAACAGCTTCTGTCTGCTATTCTGTTAATCTACCTTTCATTGCCCTCTTGATTCCAGCATCTCAAGACACCCTCTATAATAATCCACTTTTAACTTCCCCTTTTCTTTTCTATCCTATGTTGGGGTGGAAATCCCTACAGGTCCTTCTCCTTTGTCTCCTTTGTCAGGGACATTTCTGAAACCTGATGCATTCTTTCTGAGTAAAGGACTGAGTCCCAATGTTTAGATAAATAGAGGAGTGTGGGAGAGGGGATCTGGGTTTTGTCCTAGAGGGCATTCTTGATTGGTCACAGTAGATTATAGGGTTAATCATCTACCTATCAGTAGGTTGCCCAGATGCTTTAATTCCCCCTTAAGGGTTGAGAAAGTTAACCAGATGGGGGAAGACAACATGTCCCTTGTGTGAAGCCCAGGACATGTGATAGAACAAAGGGCATGTGTTTTCTTGACATGGGACAAAAGGATAGCATCTTACCACACCCCTTTTTCCCTCCTTATATACTGATGAATTTCTTATACTAATTTAGAGATTATTCATTGTTACTTTGTAACCTGTGTATTCTCTCCTTGCAAGAATAAACTGTTTATTGTGCATTTGAGTTTTCCTCTGTCTTACCCCAATTTCGTAAATCGTTTTGACTTTAGAAATTGCCATCACACCTTTCTTCTCCTTTATTTTGACTTCCCCTTCAACTCTTACTGTCCCTGTCACCAATGGGCACTGCATCCCTTTGTATGGTGGAGGGTTATCAGCCCATTACACCTTCTCCTCTGTCTTCTCCTAATCTTTCTTTAGCATGCTTCTTGCATTAGCTGCACTAGCCAGCTGACTTTTGTTAGGAATAGCTTAATCACCTCCAGTTCCTTTTCTCGCTTCCGCTCCCACTTTTCTGTGTTGTCTCCTGTCTTGTAGTTTTTTATGATAGTGGCCATCCCTTCACACAATGAGACATCAATGCCGCGTTTCCACTGGTGCTTTACCCCGGTACAAGGGCTACATCTGTGATTTATGCTAATGTTGGCTCCAGACTTTTCTGTTTCCACTATACATTTGGTACCAAAGACTTAAGGAGGGGCTCACGTGGGGAGGGAGGAGTAAACTATCAACACGATTTGGTTTTCCGGTTGCGAAAAATAAAAGGCAATATTTTTCTGGTAGTAAAATAAACAATAAAGCCATGCTCAGTTTGTTTACAATACGAAGTTTGAACTTAACTAATAAAACTAATTTCTTCCTCAAACTCCTGTGACTGCCTCCTTCTCCACCTACACTTGTGACACTGCAATTAAACTAATTTAATAAGTATTTTGTCAAAACTATCTACCTTTATTAGAAGGACTTGGGAGAATTCTGAGGTAATTTTGTGTTGTGATAGGTTCTGCAGGCTACGTCTCATTCTCAGCGCTCCGTTTTTCTATTGAGTCAATGGTATCATATCACCTTTGGTCATTCCAACTCTTTCCGTTCTGAGTCTTCGCTTCCCTGTACTGTTGCTTCATTCTTTATTTTATCAGAGATCTGTTTGTTTGATCGGATAAAAAACCATTACGAGAAGCCTAAAGCAGACGATACACATCGTCATTTGAATAGAACAACATGCCGCATTTTCACACCACGTAACGTGTCAAAGTCCTAAAGTCCGGGGCTTGGCACCAAGTGGGAGCTGGGCTACTCAGCCATGGCCTAGTGACCGACTGGCCCATGTCAATGAAAACAGAAAAAAATCTTGTCCTTTTCTCTAAGGCCTCAGAAATGTCCTTAAAATCCTCTTTACACAGGGGAAACCTTTTTATTAGGATCTCAACTGGTGTCCCCGCTATCTTTACTTTCTACTTCTGCGCTCTAGATTGGAATGTTAGATACTGCTCCCTGCTTCGGCGAGCTCTTTCTTTTCCAGGGACTCCCTTCTCTTGGCATGCCCCCCCCCCCCCCCCCCCCGGGATGTCTACCACTAGCTTGGCACGCTCTCCCCTCTTTGACGATTGCCACTGGCTCCCCTATCTATCTTAGTACATCAACTGATTATTATTAATCAGACTCAGCCAACACACCACTGGCCTAAAGTATCTTCAAAATAGTACAACAAAACAACTGTACACACAAATGATTACTCAAACAGTACTAATTAACTAAAATGCCATTTATTTCATTTTTCCTTCCAGTACCAAATTACAATTCACAAATTCTGTGTTACATCACTTTTTTGCCAATTTCCGTCAATGATCTTTGAAACCCATATATCTTGGAACCTTGAAAGCTTATCATATGTGTATTCTCATTTATTTTTCTCAGAGTCAATTAAAACCACACTTTCTCCTGGCCTCTGCCTTTTTCTGATAATTGGTATGTCCAACTCTAGATGACTAGACCAAATCATTCCACCTGCAATTTCGACCTTTTTTCATAAGGATCTTAAAAAACAAAATAATCTCCAGTGGCTGCTTTAACTGGCTATATGCACGTTTAATTAATTCATTGTTTCTTATTGCATAGTAGTTACAGTGGGATTTATAAGGTAACTAGAGAATCATCAATACTTATACATGAATGGGTGGGGTTAAGAATCTGCATATTCATTCTCTAAAGAGTGCATTTGTTCATTTATCCCTTCCTGCCCCTGATTGTGTCTTCCTCCAAGTGTTTTACCCAAATGGGCAAATTGCCCCAACTTCCCCCATGGGGCTATGGGAACATCATATGTGACAGCCTGCCACATTCCTGAAGAACAAAGGACAGATACCCTTATTGAATTAGGCAGATGAACAAATGGTCAGAGAACCCAATGATCTTCGGATATCAGACATATTTACATACCAGGGAATAGAAAAGCAGACAATTCTAAAATGTACATTAGTTCAAGAAATATCCATAACAATAGAACCATTGCTCCACAGCATTACCATCCAGACAGAGCATCAGTTCATCTACAGGGTCATTATCAAACTATATAGAATTGTCTAAAAAAGAATGAATTACAAATATTTTTGTTTGTTTAAAATGGTTAATGAATTTAAAGAATACAAAAATTTGTCTGTAAAGGAGGTCTTATCATTTCTGGGGGTTCTAGTGGTGCTATCAAGTTGATGTAGAATTTTCAAGTAGTCTATATCGTTTGTATTATGTTTCAATAACAGCCTCATTAATCCGTTGAATGGTCTTGGAAATCTCAAATTCAACCATGGCTGTGATCCTTCATCTGGGAGTATTGCGCATTCATCCCTTGATGTCATGCATTCAGGGTTTGAAACTTACTGGCTGTCACAACTGCTCCGTGTCGCGCTGGGTGCTCTCTCCCTCTCTGGCACTCCACCTCACTGGTGTATTATGTAATGGAATTTCTTGAACTGATGTATTCTTAATTCTATAAATGTATAAACAAGTTATTGATTAAAGTACTGAGTCCTCATGTTCAGATAGGAAAAGGAATGTTGGAGAGGAGGATCTGGTTTCTGTTTATGGTCATCATTGAATGGTATCAGCAGATCATTGCGTCCCCTGTCAATCTGTTTAAACCATCAGTGTATCTGTTCTTTGTCCAGATGGTGTGTGTCCCTTCTGAGTTGAAAAGTTTACCTAAAGTGTCCTTAGGTCCTTGGGGTAAGGTGGGGGGACAGCCTGCCCTTTTGGGTAAAACCTGGGTATTGATGGAATAAAGGGAACGTGTATTGTTGACATAAGACAGCTGTGCAGTATCTTACTACACCCCTTTGTACTGATGATTGTCCTGTATTAATTTAGAGACTCCATGGTTATTTTATGTCTGTGTTCTCTCTTCTTGCAAGTAATAAAGCGGTTATAGTGTCATTACGTTTGAAACTGTGTGGTGCATTCTCCTGTTGCATTAAAAAAGAAAGACGAACAGTTTATTCTCTCTTTTGTTGTTTTTTGCTTCTATAGAGTAACCCCTCCCCATAGTGGCACCTTTGTTTAATTTTCAATCAGTTTGTTTGTTTCGGTTTTCCCTTTTGATTTCCCTGCTCTACCCCATTCGAGATGAGTCAGTGTGGGCAATGTGGAGAGGGCTGGAGCCCCGGATGGTGCGTCTGGGCTAGAGTATAGGCTCCACGCCATGGGGGAACAAATTGCCAAATTGGTAACCGTTGAGACAGGACTGCGGACTGAGGTTCAGGTGGAGCTGCGTGCGTAAGCAATTCCATGCCTTTGGACGTCTACATCACCTGGACCATTGCCATCAACAGGCAGCTCCGGGACTGTGACCGTTTGGCACACTGTACCCATCCTTCTTCCTCACGGGTGGAGCCGGAACCTGAGCCCATGGTAGTGGGAATTACGAGGCTCACCGCAGAAAAGAGAAGGGGCACTTCTGGAAGGGGTGTGCATCAGCCCAGGGGTGGAGCAGGAAGGGTGTGAGTAGCCAGGCAGCGCAGGCTGGAACAGTAGGTGCCTTGCGTTTACAAACCATAGCAAGCATTCTGTTGCTCAGTGGTGATGTCTGGTGGCTTCTCATACAGTTAAGTCCGGAAATATTTGGACACTGACACAAGTTTTGTTTACCAAAATATATTCAAGTGCAGTCTCTCATCTTTAATTTGAGGTTATTCACATCCAAATTGGAGGAAGGGTTATAATATGTTCAGCTCTATAATATGTAGCCCCTTTTTGGAAGGAAACAAAAAGTAATTGGACAATTGACTCAAAAGTTGTTTCATGGGCAGGTGTGGGCTAGTTTGTTATTTCTTCATCAATTAAGCAGGTGAAAGGTCTGGAGTTGATTCCAGGTGTGGCGTTCGCATTTGGAAGCTGTTGCTGTGAACCCACAACATGCAGTCATTCCTTTGGCTGCAAAAAAAAATCCATCAGAGAGATTGCAGGAAAATTAAGAGTGGGCAAATCAACAGTTTGGTACATTCTGAGATATAGAAAATATAAAGATGGTAAAGAAAAACTCCTTCAAAACACCAGGCCAAATGAAGAACACTCTCCAATTAGGCATACCATGATCCAAGTCTACCATAAACAGATGACTTCACAAGAAGAAATGGAGAGGGTTCACCATAAGGTACAAACCATTCATAAGCCTCAAGAATAGAAAGCCCAGATTTTGCCAAAAAACATCTAAAAAAGCCAGCCCAGTTCTGGAACAGCATTCTTTGGACAGATGAAACTTAGAACAAATTGTACCAGAATGATGGGAAGAAAAAGTATGGAGAAGGTTTGGAACGGCTCATGATCCGAGGCATACCACATCATCTGTAAAACATGGTGCAGGCATTGTGATGGCCAGGCCATGCATGACTTCCATTGGCACTGGATCACTAGTGTTTATTAATAATGTGACAGAAGACAAGCAGCCGGATGATTTCTAAAGTGTATAGGGATATATTGTCTGCTCAGAATCAGCCAAAATTAGCTAAATTGATTGGACGGCGCTTTACAGATGGACAATGACCCAAAACATACTGTGAAAGCAACCCAGGAGTTGTTTAACTAATTAAGACTTTTTTATATCATGACATTAATGCATTTTAGATATGCTAAGGATACATTTAAGGCAAAGAAGTGGAATATTCTGCAATGGCCGACTCGATCACCTGATCTCAACCCCATCGAGCATGCATTATTTCACTTGCTGAAGACAAAACTTAAGGCAGAAAGACCCACGAACAAACAACAACTGAAGACAGCTGCAGTAAAGGCCTGGCAAAGCATCACATAGGAGGAAACCTAGCGTTTGGTGATGTCCATGCATTCCAGACTTCAAGCAGTCATTGCATGCAAAGGATTCTTAAAGTATTAAGAATGAACATAATATTTATGATTGTGTTAATTTGTCCAATTACATTTGAGCCCCTAAAATGAGGGGACTGTGTATGAGAATGGTTGCAATTCCTAAAGGTTTTTCCTAAAAGTCTACACCTTAATTGCATCTTAGTTGTTTCATTTCAAATCCATTGTGTTGGCGTACAGGGACAAAATAATGAAAATTGTGTCAGTGTCCAAATATTTCCAGACCTAACTGTACATCCACAGCTCTGATTGACTGCAGGGCTGTGTGGTGCTACATCGACCGGTCCCTGGTATCCGCTCTTGGGCTGCCAATGTGCCGTATGAAGTCTTCGATGCCCATCCAGGCCTTAGATGTGCATCCCGTTGGATCCAGTTCCATAACCTACACGACCCACACATTCCAGCTTCAGCAAGCTACTTCTTTGTTAAAAAGAAGGATGGCGTTGATTACCGGGGCCTGAATAACATGAACATCAAGTACTGGTAACCGATGCCCCTCATCCCATCCGCCATTGAGGGGGGCGCTCTTCTTCACCTAACTGGACCTCCGGAGTGCCTATAACCTGATGTGTATCCGGGAGGGGGAAGAGTGGAAAACAGCATTCAGCATATGAGTATTTGGTCATGCCGTATACACTGCATGCACAATTATTAGGTAAATCGTATTCCTCAAGATTTATTTTATTGTTGAACAAACATAATGCTCTCAATCAATCCAAAATATAATTGAATGTCAAACCTGAATGTTTAACAGAGCAAAAATGTGTTTTGATCACAATTATTAGGCAACTAAAATTTCTCCAACTCGCTTGTTTATTCTACATTTCTAGAGTAAGTGTAACAAATAAGTAACACAAAATGAAAACTAAACAACATTTCCTGCCGAATATTCAGTGACCGATATAGCCACGCTTCTTTTCAATAACTGCCATGAGCCTTTCATCCATGCAGTCTTGCAATGATCTGTTCCAAGGTTATAATCGTTAACGAAAACGAACGAAAAAACGAAAACTAGGTGGGAAAAAACATTGTCGTTAACTGAAATAAAAATAAAAACGAGGCATTACAAAAAAACGATAACTAACTAAAACTGTAATGTGTGGATGACAAAACTAACTAAAATAAAATAAAATTGCATTGCATTGCATCATCTTCCGCTTATCCGGGGCCGGGTCGCGGGGGCAGCAGTCTAAGCAGGGATGCCCAGACTTCCCTCTCCCCAGACACTTCCTCCAGCTCTTCCGGGGGGACACCGAGGCGTTCCCAGGCCAGCCGGGAGACATAGTCCCTCCAGCGTGTCCTAGGTCTTCCCCGGGGTCTCTTCCCGGTGGGACGGGACCGGAACACCTTCCCAGGAAGGCGTTCCGGAGGCATCCGAAACAGATGCCCAAGCCACCTCAGCTGACCCCTCTCGATGTGGAGGAGCAGCGGCTCTACTCTGAGCTCCTCCCGGGTGACCGAGCTTCTCACCCTATCTCTAAGGGATCGCCCAGCCACCCTGCGGAGAAAGCTCATTTCGGCCGCCTGTATCCGGGATCTTGTCCTTTCGGTCATGACCCAAAGCTCATGACCATAGGTGAGAGTAGGAACGTAGATTGACCGGTAAATCGAGAGCTTCGCCTTGCGGCTCAGCTCTTTCTTCACCACGACAGACCGATACATCGACCGCATTACTGCAGAAGCTGCACCGATCCGTCTGTCAATCTCCCGTTCCATCCTTCCCTCACTCGTGAACAGGACCCCTAGATACTTAAACTCCTCCACTTGAGGCAGGCACTCTCCACCAACCTGAAGTGGGCAAGCCACCCTTTTCCGACTGAGGACCATGGCCTCGGATTTGGAGGTACTGATTTTCATCCCCACCGCTTCACACTCGGCTGCAAACCGTCCAAGTGCATGCTGAAGGTCCTGGCTTGAAGGGGCCAACACGACAACATCATCCGCAAAGAGCAGAGATGAAATCGTGTGGTCCCCAAACCTGACACCCTCCGGCCCCTGGCTGCGCCTAGAAATTCTGTCCATAAAAATTACGAACAGAACCGGTGACAAAGGGCAGCCCTGCCGGAGTCCAACATGCACAGGGAACAAGTCTGACTTACTGCCGGCAATGCGGACCAAGCTCCTGCTTCGGTCGTACAGGGACCTGACAGCCCTTAGCAAAGGACCCAGGAACCCATATTCCCGAAGCACTCTCCACAGGATGCCGCGAGGGACACAGTCGAATGCCTTCTCCAAATCCACAAAACACATGTGGACTGGTTGGGCAAACTCCCATGAACCCTCCATCACCCTGTAGAGGGTATAGAGCTGGTCCAGTGTTCCACGGCCTGGACGAAAACCACACTGCTCCTCCTGAATCCGAGGTTCTACTATCGGCCGTATTCTCCTCTCCAGAACCCTGGCATAGACTTTCCCGGGGAGGCTGAGAAGTGTGATCCCCCTATAGTTGGAACACACCCTCCGGTCCCCCTTCTTATAAAGAGGGACCACCACCCCGGTCTGCCATCCCAGAGGCACTGTCCCCGACTGCCACGCGATGTTGCACAGGCGTGTCAGCCAAGACAGCCCCACAACATCCAGAGACTTGAGGTACTCAGGGCGGATCTCATCCACCCCCGGTGCCTTGCCACCGAGGAGTTTCTTAACCACCTCGGTGACTTCAGCCCGGGTGATGGACGAGTCCACCTCTGAGCCTTCATCCTCTGCTTCCTCAATGGAAGACGTGACGGCGGGATTGAGGAGATCCTCGAAGTACTCCTTCCACCGCCCGACGACATCCCCAGTTGAGGTCAACAGCTGCCCACCTCTACTGTAAACAGCGTTGGTAGGGCACTGTTTCCCTCTCCTGAGGCGCCGGATGGTTTGCCAGAATCTCTTCGAGGCCAGCCGATAGTCCTTCTCCATGGCCTCACCGAACTCCTCCCAGGCCCGAGTTTTTGCCTCCACAACCACCCGGGCTGCAGTCCGCTTGGCCTGTCGGTACCCGTCAGCTGCCTCTGGAGTCCCACAAGCCAACCAGGCCTGATAGGACTCCTTCTTCAGCTTGACAGCATCCCTTACTTCCGGTGTCCACCACCGGGTTCGGGGATTGCCGCCTCGACAGGCACCGGAGACCTTACGGCCACAGCTCCGAGCGGCCGCTTCAACAATGGCGGTGGAGAACATGGTCCACTCGGACTCAATATCTCCAGCCTCCCTCGGGATCCAGTCAAAGCTCTGCCGGAGGTGGGAGTTAAAGATCTCTCTGACAGGAGACTCGGCCAGACGTTCCCAGCAGACCCTTACAGTACGCTTGGGCCTGCCGAGTCTGTCCAGCTTCCTCCCCCGCCATCGGATCCAACTCACAACCAGGTGGTGATCAGTTGACAGCTCCGCCCCTCTCTTCACCCGAGTGTCCAAGACATATGGCCGCAGGTCAGATGAAACGACAACAAAGTCGATCATCGACCTGCGGCCTAGGGTGTCCTGGTGCCACGTGCACTGATGGACACCCTTATGCTTGAACATGGTGTTCGTTATGGACAAACTGTGACTAGCACAGAAGTCCAATAACTGAACACCGCTCGGGTTCAGATCAGGGGGGCCGTTCCTCCCAATCACGCCCCTCCAGGTATCACTGTCGTTGCCCACGTGGGCGTTGAAGTCCCCCAGTAGAACGATAGAGTCCCCAGTCGGAGCACTTTCCAGCACCCCTCCCAGAGACTCCAAGAAGGTCGGGTACTCTGCACTGCCGTTCGGCCCGTAGGCACAAACAACAGTGAGAGACCTATCCCCGACCCGTAGGCGCAGGGAAACGACCCTCTCGTTCACCGGGGTAAACTCCAACACATGGCGGCAGAGCTGGGGAGCTATAAGCAAACCCACACCAGCCCGCCGCCTCTCACCATGGGCAACTCCAGAGTGGTGAAGAGTCCATCCTCTCTCAAGGAGTGTGGTTCCAGAGCCCAAGCCGTGCGTAGAGGTGATCCCGACTACCTCTAGTCGGAACCTCTCAACCTCACGCACCATCTCAGGCTCCTTCCCCGCCAGCGAGGTGACATTCCACGTCCCTAGAGCTAGTTTCCGTGTCCTGGGATCGGGTTGTCTAGGCCCCCGCCTTCGACTGCCGCCCGATCCTCTCTGCACCGGCCCCTTATGGTCCCTCCTGTGGGTGGTGAGCCCACGGGAGGGCGGCCCCATGTCGCTCGTTCGGGCTTGGCCCGGCCGGGCCCCATGGGGAAAGGCCCGGCCACCAGGCGCTCGCGAACGAGCCCCAACCCCGGGCCTGGCTCCAGGGTGGGGCCCCGGCTGCGCCATGCCGGGCGACGTCACAGGACACACAATTTTCTTCTTCATATAAAATAAAATGATAGAGTAAATGTTTTTAGTTTTCGTCTTTGTCAATGTCTTTCCATTTTTAACGCTATTTAAAACACGCAGAGTATTCGCTCAGCTCTGTTTCCTTTCCCTGCTCTCCCTCCGTCTCTGTTACACACACACACACACACACACACACACACACACACCTCCCACACCTCCCCTCTGTGCACACCGCGTCTCCATGAGACGTTGAAGCAAGTTCGCGAAAGGTTGGTATCTTGTGAACACCTTTACACAATCACACATTAAAAAGTGGTATAAAAATATTTTAAATTCTGAATATCATTTTGTCAATGTGTTAATGTCTACCCGAGAAGCGATTGCGCCTTCTTTAGAAAGTTAACTAGTCGCAAGTTTGAGGTAAAATGCACTTGGGTTGTCGATGTCAAAACACTATAAGCTGTAATTCAAATATTAAATAATGTTATGTCATTTTTACTTTTACACTGAATGTTTGCTGCTTCAATCCAGATGAGTAGGCAGAAGGCTATTGTATAAATTTAGAATAGGGTGTGAAAATTGTACAACTGTGGTATTTTTATAGAGTGTGAATTCTGTTTAGAAGATGTGTAACGTTAGATTTTTGGTACGGCGTGTGGATTTTGTAAGAGGTAACGTTAACGTTAAGGGAATTTCCATGGGGTGTGAATTTGGTAGGCCTCTAGGGCGTTAAATGTATATATTTTGTGAAGGCGTGAACCATATTTAATATAATAAAGTTCTGTGTAACATTATTAACAAAGGAATTATTTTAACTATCCCTTTCAGATACTTTTTTCAAAACATTAAAGCAAATCTACTAAACAGCAATCAGATGGTTAAAAACTTCATCTGCATTTTGAGTTCTATCTATTTATGCTCTTGGCAAAGGTCATCATGTATGTCTTCTTTAGTCTGTTGGCTATTTAGTTTTTTTTCTTGGCACACGTCACTTCCACATTTTGCATTTATTGCTGAGTGTAGAATGTTTACATATTTGTGCCCATATGTACATTTTATGTACTGGTTTTATTGTTGAATAAATATTTTCTAAAATTGTATGATGTTTTTGTGCTGTCTTTAAATGGGTTAAATAAGTTATTTGTTGGAAAAGTAAAAAAAGGTGAAAATGTATTTAATGTTTACATGTTAAGTTAAAGTTCAGAAGGTCATGCTGTGTGCTGCCCTCTACTGGTCAGAGTTAATAATTCAGGGAAGCACTTTCTTCAGTAGAACTCTGAAAGGCAAGAAAGTCAGTGCTGGATTAATGTTGCTGAATTTATTTCTGATACGCTTCTGCCTTGGAGACTATGTGCCTGTAAGTAATGTGTAAACATTTTTAATCACTTGCATTGGTAAGGAATGTCATGTTAGAAACGTTTTTATGTTTGGCAAAACATGTGCTCTGTTAGCTAGCAGTACAGCTGTAGCTAGCTCTGCTTAATTGTTTGTGACAATGTGACTTGTAGGTGAACTGTATTTTCACACAGTAGGCTACATTGCTTGTTTTACACTTTGAGAGGAATTATGTTGTAACAGTTATGTATGCATATGTTCATGTTTTGTGTACTGATTTATATTCGTATTCTGTAATGTTTCAGTTTTACAAAACAAAACAACAAGAGGAAACAGCTTCAGTAAAATACAAGAAAAGTGAAGTCTTGTGTGTTTATTGGAGAACTTTTGAATGTTCACTGGCTGTCTAGCTTTGTACAAGAGATCGCATTGTAAGGGCAGCACAGTTTTTGTTGAGTTATTATTACACAATACTTTTTCTGACCTTTTTGAATCTTGCCCCTGACAAATAGCCCATATTACAAAAAAATACTAAAACTAAAACTAATAAAAACTAAACTAAAACTAAGCATTTTAAAAAAATAAAAACTAAACTAAACTAGCAAACCCACTTTAAAAAAACAAATTAAAACTAAACTGAATTTGAAAACAAAAAGTCTAAACGAAATAAAAATGAAAACTAATAGGAAACTATAATAACCTTGATCTGTTCACGATTGCTGAAGCAGCAACCACAGCCTCCCAAACGCTGTTCAAAGAGGAGTATTGTTTTCCCTGATGGTAAATCTCATGTTTGAGAAGGGTCCACAAGTTCTCAATAGGATTTAAGTCCGGTAAGGACTTTTCAGGCATCTCTGAGGCCCTTGCTTCTAGCCAAGCAGTGAAGTACTTGGATGCATGTGATGGAGCATTATCCTACATACATAACATGGCTTTCTTGAATGTCTTGAGGACTTCTTCCTGTACCACTGCTTGAAGAAAGTATCTTCCAGAACCTTGAAGTAGGTATGTGAGTTGAGTTTCAGTCTATCTTCAACCCGAAAAGGTCCAACTACCTCATCCTTAATGATAGCAGCCCATACCAGTACCCCACCCTGCTGGCGACTGACTTGAAGTGGTGTCGTGTGTCCATTAGTGATGACGACAGTCCCATCCATCTGGTGCATCAAGAGTGACTCTCATTTCATCTGTCCATAAAACCTTTGAAAAATCTGTCTTCAGGTATTTCTTTGCCCAATCTATACGCTTCAACGTGTGACTCTTATTCAGTGGTGGTCTTCTTTCAGCATTCTTGACCTTGGCCATGTCTTTGAGCACTTTACACCTTGTACTTCTGGACACTCTAGGTAAGTTGCAGTTCTGGAATATGATGGCAATGGAGGATAAAGGGTTCCTGGTAGCTTCACATTTAATTGTTCTCAAGACTTTTGAGGATAATGGAATCGCCGATGACTAAAGTTTTCAGTTTTTCCGGGCCACCGGTAGAAAATGTCTGCCGATCATTCCCTTCCGAAGATGACTCCGACTCCATTGGGGAAAACCTGTTAAATCTCTGTCGGCTCTAGCAGCGACACAGGTTTAATTGGTCGATGGCATTTCTTCCCAGTGACCAAGAGAAAGTTCTTGTCCTTTCCAGTCCTTCCTCAATGAGGAGTTTCGGGATATGTTGGGGAGGTTTGCGGTTGTATGGATCGTTGACATCCTGGTGTACTCCCTGACATACCTGGAACTGTGCTGCTCTACAATGTCTGCTCGTCCATACTTCAAAGGAAAAAAGTACTTCTTCCACCATTCCACCGTCTCCTTCCTGGGGTACCACAAGTGCTCTGGATGGTGTCAAGATGGAAGTGCTGAAGGTGGAGGTGGTGATGACATGGCCAGTCCTGATGACTGTCAAGGAACTGCAGAGCTTCATCGGGTTTGCCAACTTCTACCGCCGGTTCATCCGTGGATTCAGCACCATTACCATGCCACTCACATTGCTGCTGAAAAGCCAACTTCAACACCTCCATTGGACCCTGGTGATGGAAAAGGCCTTCCTCAACCTGAAGGGCATGTTCACCATTCGGACCCGCTCAAATCCTTCACGGTCGAAGTGGACATGTCCGAGGTTGGGGTGGGGGCAGTCCTCTCCCAGCCTCCTCCCAGACTCCACCCATGTGCGTACTACTCCAGGAAGCTGACTGCTGCGGAGAGGAACTACGACGTGTGTGACCGTGAGCTATTGGTGGTGAAGTTGGCACTTGAGGAGTGGAGACCGTAGCTCAAGGGCACCCGGGAGCTGTTCACAATCCAGACGGACCATCGGAACTTAGAACAGGTCAGGGCTGCGTTGCGCCTCAACTCCCACAAGACCCAATGGACCCTTTCCTTCGAGCCCTCCAGTTCACTGGGCACCCAGTCATCACCCAGACCCTGGAGGGATGCTCCGGGAGAAGTACTGGTAGCCTGGCATGGGAAGGACTGTGCGGCGTTCTGTCATGCACTGTGTGTGCACAGTCGAAGGCATCGTAAACGGCTCCAGCGAATAAGCTCCATCCCTTACCAATACCTCAGTCATTGTATGGACTTCCGGAGGACATTGTCTCCGACCGTGACCCCCAGTTCACGTCTCGTGTATGAAAAGCCTACATGTCCAGATGGGGGTAGCGGGCACCCCCTTCCAGGGGGTCCTCAGTTTCCAGCCTCTGTTGTGCCCATGTGTGTGGGGTTCCAGCAACGTCCAGGTGTTGGAGGAATGGTTCAGGAAATCTGATGAGGTCTGGTCCGCCACCCATGCAGTGTCAGAATGTGCAGGTAGACTGGCGATGGAGAAATGCACAGGAGAAATGCCTGGGGCAGTGTAGTGAAACACCAGTGGCAGTGTATTAAATGTTATATTTACTGTCCAGGTCCAGTGTAATACATTGCAGGGGGCGGAGTAATACACAGCAAGAGAACACCATCCACAAGTAATGTTTATGAATGGGAAGAAAATACCTCCCAATTTTACAAGGAAAAGAAGGCTTAAAGTGGTCCCAAAAGGACCCTTGCTATTTGCTGAGAATAGTAAACTCCCATGCCTGTTAGGGGTGCCCTTCTGTTGTACAATCGGGCAGTATTTCTTACCCATTCATATACATTGCTAATGTACTTGACTCACCATACCAGACTTTTACCAGACCACGAAATGTACATGGACTTGGGGGGCAAACAGTGACCATATTCTGGGTAACGTTGTGTCCATTATGTGTTTATTTTACCCCATTCAAATACATTGAATATGGCACAAGTGTGTTTAGGTGACTCATATACATTAGCAAAGTACCTGAATGGTTAGGAAATACTCCCTACATTTACAAATTATGTAGACCTCTTAGAGACATGGGAGTTGGATTTTCCAAGTATTCATCATGAGGCCCTATCAATAGGCTTTAAAATTAAGCAACGTTACCCAGAATATGGTCACTGTTCGCCCCCCAGATCCATGTACATTTCGTGGTTATTTCATCCCCATCCACACATTGAGAATGGACACATTCCCCCTTTGCACATGGAAGCAATAGTAAACTTATACTGTTGTGCACACAATCTAGGGAGGCCCCCAAAAACACAAATGTTTGAATCAGACACTTTAAAGTACTTTAATGTTTCATACCAAAAATGTGTCAGTCTACCCATCGACAACTCAAAAGGCAGATTTTTTTTTTTACATTTCCCTGTGTAAAAGGTCCTGTCACATGGTGGGAGGGGGGTGGTGAAATTACTAGAGCTACCTCCATATAGGGCATTTTGGACACCGTTACTTTCTGTACATTTGCAATGTATTTGAATGGGGTAAAGGGGGAAGGTGTCCATTCAAATACATTGGTCACTGTTTGCCCCCCAAGTCCATGTACAATTCGTGGTTATTTCAACCCCATTCAAATACATTGGGAATGAACAACTTTCCCCATTGCACATGGAAGATCTCATAAACTTACTCTGCTGAGCAGACACACTTTGGAGGCCCCCAAACACCACTAAGATTGAATAACACTATTTGAAATACTTTTTCCACTCTAAATATATTTCAGTCTACCCATAGACATCTCAAATAGCAAAAAAAGAACAAAATATTTTTTAACATTTGCTTGGGTGTTAAAGGTTTTGTCAAGTTAGAAAAGACACTTCCAAATAGGGCACTGGGGACACACTGTACATTTGCAATATACAGTGGGTATAAAAAGTCTACACACCCCTGGTAAAATGCCAGGTTTTTGTGATGTAAAAGAATGAGACAAAGATAAATCATGTCAGAACTTATTCCACCTTCAATGTGACCTATAATACAAACAATTCAATTGAAAAACAAACTGAAATCTTCAAGGGGGAAAAATGCAAATAAAAAAACTCACATTAACCTGGTTGCATAAGTATGCACACTCTTAAACTAATACTTTGTTGAAGCACCTTTTTATTGTTGCTTCCATCCTGAACATTTCAAAGATGGCAGTTCATAAGAACAATGTCAAGTAACAGACATTGGGGACAACAAAGTTACAGACTAGCAGAGGGAAAAAATTACTGTTCACTGACCGAGATGACCGTCAACTCATTTGAATGTCACTCAACAACCGACTTACAAAAATAATGGCAAACAGCAGCTAGGGTGAAGTGCACGGCGAGTACGGTCAAAACAGGTTCCTAGGGCTGAAGTCATGCAAAGTTAGAAAAAAGCCTTTCTGCAAAGAAGAGAAATTTGGTGCAGGATCTGTGATGATCTGGGGATGCTTCAGCAAGGCTGGAATCGGGCAGATTTGTCTTTGTGAAGGACGCATGAATCAAGCCAAGTACAAGGTTATCCTGGAAAAATACCTGCTTCCTTCTGCCCTGACAATGTTCCCCACCTATGAATTTTCTTTTTTCCAGCAGGAAAATGCTCCATGCCGGGTCAATCAAGGTGTGGATGGAGGACCACCAGATCAAGACCCTGTCATGGCTAGCCCAATCTGCAGACCTCAACCCCACTGAAAACCTCTGGAATTTGACAAAGATGAAGATGGATTGTCACAACCCAGTGAGCAATCGATGGCGGGCCACTGGCGCGCCGCAGGAGGCTATAATGTCCTACAGCCAGGGGGCCACCAGCTTTTGCTGCTTTTGTCCTGATCTCAATTTGCATAAGCTAATTTGCATCTCAGGCGGCTTTTCACCAGCGGCCCGACTGCTTTACGCTGGTGGCTAGCCACTGAAGAGAGGGTGTGTGCTGTGATCTGCTGTATCTGCCTGTGTTGCCATTTTCTTCGAGCAGAGATGCTATTGTACCCCGTTTATTCTGATACTAATTATTTGTATTTACTTTATTTTAATATTGTTAAATCTTAGTTTACAGAATTTTGGTCAACTTTGGTAGTTTATAAATAAAATAGACTTTTGCACTATTGCTTGTGTCAAGGACCTTTGTGTAGACATGTACACTAAACACATAGAAACAGCCGTCTCTCGCTATTGCTTACCATAATTTCTTCCCGAACTTATGGCCATTTTCCACTGCATGGTACCGGCTCAACTACACGCCTATAGCCTCGACTTTAATTGCTTCATGGGGGACAGTTCTTTACTGTGTTTAAACACGGCCGTGTCTGTAGATGGCACTGTAGGGAATGTGAATTGCACGTAAGGTAAGACAATCACCATTTTGCAAACTAGGAATCCCACATTCTAGTAATATGTATTCTGGATCATGACTTGGTTCTTTAAGTCTCGCTCAGGAAAAGGAACAACTATTTTTCAAAGGGTGTAAGGTATAAACTATATGCTCTGAATTGGACAATACAACATGTGAAAGTGAAACATTTAAAGTGACTCTGATTAATCACAAATAAAGCTTAGCTGTTCTAGTAGAATTTTCCAGACATTTTCTTAGTTGCATGCCAGAGCAAAAGCCATGGTCCACAGATAGCTTCGAAAGCATCAGAGGGATCTCATTGTTGAAAGATATCAGTCAGGAGAAGGGTACAAAATAATTTCCAAAGCATTAAATATACCATGGAACACCGTGAAGACAGTCATCCTTGAGTGGAAAAAATATGGCACAACAGAGTAATTACCATGAACTGGACGTCCCTCCAAAATGTATGAAAAGACGAGAAGAAAACTGGTCTGGGAGGCTTCCAAGAGGCCTACAGCAACATTAAAGGAACTGCAGGAATTTCTGGCAAGTACTGACTGTGTGCTATATGTGACAACAATCGCCTGTATTCTTCATATGAATGGGCTATGGGGTAGGGTGACAAGACTGAAGCCATTTCTTAGATGGAAAAACATCCAAGGCCGGCTGACGTTTGCAAAAACAAACATCAAGTCCCCCAAAAGCACGTGGGAAAATGTGTTATGGTCTGATGAAACCAAGGTTGAACTTTTTGGCCATAATTCCAAAAGGTAGGTTTGGTGCAAAAACAACACTGCACATCACCCAAAGAACACCATACCCATGTTGAAGCATGGTGGTGGTAGCATCATGCTTTGGGGCTGTTTTTCTTCTGCTGAAACCAGGACCTTAGTCAGGGTGGAGGGAATTATGAACAGTTCCAAATACCAGGCAATTTTGGCACAAAACATTCAGGCATCTGTTAGAAAGCTGAAGATGAAGGTCACCTTTCAGCACTACAACGACCCAAAGCACACATCCAAATCCACAAAAGCATGGCTTCACCAGAAGAACATTAATGTTTTGGAATGGCCCAGCCAGAGCCCAGACCTGAATCCAATTGAACATCTGTGGGGTGATATAAAGAGGCCTGTGCACAGTAGTTGTCCTTGCAATCTGACAGATAAGGAGCGCTTTTGTAAAGAAGTGTGGGCAAATATTGCCACGTCAAGATGTGCTATACTAATAGAGTCCTACCCAAAAAGACTGAGTGCTGTAATAAAATAAAAATAAAATTCCCTCCCTCAAAGATTTGTTTGTTTTTCAATTGAATTGTTCACATTATAGACTTTTTATATCCACTATAGCAGAGTAAAAGTATGATCAAAGGATAACTAACAATAGTGTCTCGCAGTGGCATTTCCAGTTGCCTTTGGATCGTTTCATTTTTTTTTGTGAGGAAGCTCAGGCATTGGAGCTGGCAGCTCATTAACCGAATCAGAGGAAGACTTGACATCCGACACGTGGATTTCACAGTCGGTTTCTGATCCTCCACCTGACTCCATCTCATTTAAATTTTGCAGCATCTGCAGTGCTGTCAGGGCATCATATCGTCAGGTTCTGTTTGCCATTGTGAACTAAACACTGTAAATTGTGTCTGAGTGTCTGACTTGCTCACCGAGTTCAGATTACATTTAATTTCTACCCTCATCATCATTCTTCTTCATTACTCTTCAGATACATGCTTAGGTGTGCCTGGGTTGAACAGGGTTATGATTCATCCATTGAAGTCACTGCTATTTCATTGCTATTCATTAGATTAGATTCAACTTTATTGTCATTGAACAAGTACAAGTACATTATAACTAAATTCAGTTGGCATCTAACCAGAAGTGCAAATACAAGAGTGTAAAAAATATACAAGTAAAACAATTAAGTACAATGTATGTTATAAGTGGGATTTATACATGTGCAAATTGAAGGGATAAAGTGGCATGTGCAACTGAAATACATGGATAGCAGCAATGAGGTTCCTGAGGTAGACATATACATGTAACAACTGAAATATTATGTAACCACCATGTATACAATTTCAAATAATGATTTAAAATAGCCTACATGAAAATATAGAAAAGTCATTATTGATGAAAAACAATAACGTAACAGTAACGTGTAATACATTTGCTGAATTGAACATTGGTATTTTGTTTTGTGAATAATTATTTAGGGTAATTGTGATGGCAATTTACAAAATCCAAAGTTCTATGAAAATGGTAGGTAAGACAGGAGAAATCAATTGCGCAATAAACGGTTTTGCAAGGAGAAAGTATACAGGTTACAAAGTAACAGTGGATAGTCTCTAAATAAAAACATCATTTCGACAATATTTATTACATAGGAAGAAGGGGTGTGGTAAGATGCTGCCATCTGTTTCATGTGTTGAAGTATAACACTTCCCCGAGTTGGTTTGTTGGAAAGGAGAATAAAACACAGGGAGTCAGGGCAATTACCGTAGTTATACGTCCATTTATTACAGAAGCTTCTGGAGACACGTGTCGCCGCACAATGTCTAAGGATCAACATTCAAAACATCATTTTTATACTTCTACTACGCCCAAAAGATAGAGGCGTTAACTTACAAAGTGTGTGCCATTGGCCCAATCCCAGTTTTATTCCTTATAGGATAACTGCAAGTATCTTCTTGTCTCCTCCTGGTATCTGTCTGGCCTGTCAGACTATGTGTGTGTGTCTCTGACCTGTGACCTGTTTCTCACAAAACAGACATACTAAATCTTTCTATCCCCGGCAACCGCTTGAACAGGGTTTCCTATTCTCCTACTTGCTCCTTCAGTTTCGGTTCATATTACAGACATTTAATAATTTGTTTCATTGGTTACAACAGCTTATAACAGTTCACTAACTTATATAATCAATACATCTACATTGGTTACAACAGCTTATAACAGTTCACTAACTTATACAATCACTACATCTACAATTCCCCCTTTTGATCTCTCCCCAGAGAGATCACCCCTATTCGCCAAGCTCCAGTTCTCCCGGGTCATGCTGCTCCAGTAGAGGCATCAGCATCCCTGATGGCGATCCTGGAGCCTTCTCAATGGCTGTAGAAATCACTCTCATGGCAAGCCCTCTTATGCATGGGATACAACAACACCCACAAGTAACCATTATAGCACCAAATGTAGAAAGCGATAAAAGAACAGACATTATCAAACCTTTCCACTGGCCGAACATCGAGATCATCCATTCCCCCAGCGGATTATCTATCCCAGAATGCTCGTATGCGACCCCTTGACATAGTCCAATTCAATTCCCCAAATTTCCTCAAACAGGTGTCCTCAGGTGGTGTCGCGAACCTCTTCGCTGGGGGAATGAAGACCCAATGCCAACCTGGGAAACCTGTAACAACACACAACACACATATCATTATTCTACCAATTCCCATATACCACTTCATTCTACTATCATCTCCCCAGACCTTTCTCTGTAACCCTGTCATCTTGGTACGAGTGGTATGAGCCACTCGGTGTCCTATACCCCCTTTAGTTACAGTATTTTTCAGTTCTTTCCCCTAAGAGTCTATTCCCCTGGCGCCGTCCTCTGTCTCCTTCACTCGCTCGTGGTCCTACCGTGTCCTGTGGTCCGCTCCTGGCACCGGTCCGGCTGGTGTTGGTCCTCCTTCCGTCCACGCTGGGGAAAGCTCCTCCTTTCCGGTTTGGATGAGGTCCGTTAGCGACCTTCCTGGCTCCTGCGCTGGTGTACACTGACTCCAATGGTACCACGTCTCTCCTTTGTCCCTCAGGCGGACCGCATGGCTCGTTCTCTCCACCACCTGATGAGGACCCTTCCACCTTGGCTCCGACCACTTCCGCTTGATGACCTTCAGCAACCCCCACTCCGCCTGGGGCAGGTTCTGGTCCAGCGGGTGCAGGTCCCTCCGTTCTCCGACTCTGTTGGTGAATTCTGAAACGAGAGCTCGCAATTCATCTGTGATCTTTGGGCCACTTTTCCCCTTCCGGGACCGCAGGCCCCGCGGCTGGTCCTGGAAACTGTCTCCCCGTCAGCAGCTCGTATGGGGTGAACCCAGTGGTCTGAATTAACGAGCATTGAATCTTCATAAGTACCAGTGGCAGTGCATCTACCCAGTTAAATTTAGTCTGTGCACATATCTTAGCCAACTTGTTTTTTAAGTTTTGTTTCATCCTTTCTACCTTTCCCTGGGACTGTGGATGGTACACAGTGCCAAAAGCATGTTTTAGGCCCAATAAGCTCTCTACCTTCTGTAAATCACTGTTCTTAAAGTGAGTCCCATTGTCTGACCTAATTTTCTCTGGGAAGCCGTGTCTGGGAATGTACTGGTTCACTAAACACTTGATCACTGTCTGACTGTCCTCCCTTCTTGCCGGCCAGGCTTCTGGCCACCCTGTGAACATGTCCACACACACTAACATGTAACGGCACCCCCGTACTGTTTCCCCCATGTCAGTGTAGTCTATCACTATCTCTTGTCCAGGTCTCGTCGTCATGGGGAACGCCCCCATCTCAGGTTTGATCGTCGGTTTTGGATTGTGGTGTGTGCAGATGGTGCATGTCCTAGTGTAGTTACGTACCATGTCTACCATAAACGGGTTCCTCAACATCTGTGCTGGCCCTACATGGCCCAACCCGTGGGCTTCTGCAAATTTATCTCCCCGCATGGCTGGTGGAAGTATTACTCTACCGTCTGGCCCTCTCCAGAGCCCGCTCGTCTCTGTTGCTCCTCTCTGTTGCCAAATTGTTTTCTCTTGTGGGGAAGCCCCCTTTTGATGTCTCACTAGCTCGTCTCTCTCAGAGCCTTCTCCCCCCTTTTTCTGAAACAGGACCCCGTTCATGACTCATCCTGTTTCAGAAAAATCTAGAAAAAAGGTGTTGTGTAGTCTGGTATGGCCAGATCAGCTGCGGTGGCTAGTTGTTGTTTCAGCAAAATGAAGTCCTTGTCGGCCGGGCAAGTCCAATCGAGAGTGGCTTTAAGTTTACGCATTCCCTGCTCCTTAACTAGCGCTCTAAGTGGCTCTGTGAGCCCTGAATAGTTTGGGATGTAATTCCGGCTATACCCCGTGAGCCCCAGGAATGATAGCATGTCCTGAACAGTAGTGGGTTTAGGATGGTGGAGGCTGGTTGTGCGGTGAGCTGGGGAAAGCCCCGCTCCCTTCTGCGAGATTACTCTGCCCAGAAAGGAGACCTGCGTCCTTACCAGCTGTAGCTTTTCTTTTGACACCTTGAACCCTTTCTCAGCCAGTCTGGTGAGGACCGTCATTGTAGCTTGGATGCAGGCGGCCACCGTTGGGGCCGCCATTGTCGCCCCTATGTGTGAAAGAAAAAATATCACGAAGTTCCTCTGCTGGTGGGAGACAGAAAAAAGCGTTAGCCAGGTCAATGCAGGTGTACCATTTTTACGTCTTACAGCTGTGTGAGTACCATACGTTTGGCGCCTGAGTGAGTGTCCAATCAGTACATTTGACCGCCCTTTTAACCATGGGCCCCAGGTCTTTTGCTTGGTGTTTAGGATGCAGGGCCTACATGTATGAATTTAGACCCGACCTGTAACGTGTCCCCACACACTACATCCCCAAACCCCTCTCTATACACCTCATCGCCCTGCCGATCATAAAATAGGGTTACATGTGGGGGGTCTGGCGGAGGAAAGTACGGCTCGAGGAGGGAGATCCACGGCCTCCACTTGAAGTCGATGTCCCGTCTGGTAACGTGACAGTTGGTCCATCTGGAGAACACAAGATATTAGCCCCCAGTTTTATCAACAAGTCTCTCCCCAATAAGTTCACTGGTGTGTTTGTCGACAGCACATACGGATGGCTGAGGGCCTGTTTACCCAGTATCGTTTTAAGAGGAAATGTCACTGGCAAAGTCTGTCCCACTCCTTCAAACCCCACAACTTCCACTGTCTTGGAGGATAGTAGTCCTGTGACGGTAGGGGCGGTGATGGTGGAAAACGTGGCACCTGTGTCAACCAGAAAGGAGAAGTCCTTCCCGTCGACATTCAGGGACAGCATAGGAGCTGCCCTTCCCCCGCTGTCCCCTCCCCCCCCTGTAGACCGTCACACCTGGTCCCACCCTCCCTCATAAGAGAGTGGGTATTGTCCAGGTGCGCTAGGTGGTGGGACGGCGTGTGGGTTGTGAACTGGAGCTGCCCCTTGGTTTGGGTATCCTCTGCCCCCTGCAGTGTTCTGTGGGCAGTTTCTGGACCAGTGGTTCGGGTCACCACACGTAAAGCAGGCTCCGTATGGGACTTGGGCTCCTGGAGCCCCTCTGCCTCTACCCCGCCCCCTCCCCCTACCATAACCTCCCCTCGGAGTCCCTGGTCGATAGGGCGCGGTGAATGCCCCCCGGCCACCGTGAGGTTGGGGTGCCCATGTGGGAACAGGGTATAAATCGGGTGTGTCAGGTTCTCCTGAGCCTAGGGCTGCCATCTGTCTGTGTTTCTTTTTCCCTTCATTGAGCCTCCCTTTGGCTTCACCCAGCTGTAAGCGCAACAGGTTCTCTTTCAGTCCCTGTATCTGTTTGTCTTTCTCTGTCTCCTCATCTTTTGCCCTCTGTAAATGATGTACTATGTGTCTTTCCCATACGTGTGATTCACTATCCGGCAAGTCAGGATTTGCCATCATTGCCTCCTTTATTTTCTCTGGAAGTCCCTCTAAGACCGCCCTTCTAAACCACTCCTGCTGCAGACCCCCCTTCCCCGGGTGGTGCCCTGTGTGTTTGGCCCATGTGTCCTTACATGCTTCTAGATACTGTCTAGGGTGTTGCTCTTTTTCCCAAGGTAACTTGGGCATCGGGGCCCCAGCGGGCAAGGGAAATCGTTCCCTCAGGGCCGTGGCTATGCGCCCGACCACCTGACTGAAAGGAGTGTCGTCAGGGCTCCGCCTAGTGGCGGCCCCTTTTTCTATCTCAGTCATAGCCTGGGCGGACATGGCTCGGGCGACTACTGCCCTCCAGTCCCCCAGTGCCAACATTTGACCAGCTGTGAGTTTATCAAATTGTGACAACCATGGTCCACCTCCCTCTCCCATCGGGGGTAATTTATCTACCAGTGCCTGTACGTGTCCCAGCTCCAATGGTTTATATCGCGGTTCTCCGCCTCCCACTCTAAAGAGAGGCAGCTGAAACCCAGCACAACCAGCTTCCCCTGCTTGTGACCGCGTATACATTTTATTTTGAGTCTTTTGAATTGATTCTACTGTGTCATGGTGTAGTTTATGTTCTGGTGGGGGCGTACGCGGCAGAGGGTATACGTCTACGTCTCCCTTACTCCCGTCTCCACTACTGTCTGTGTCGGGGTCTTCGTCTGAGTCAGTCCATCTCCCTACTGCTTTGCCCGTGAGTACCACCCGTCCTCTATGTGAATTCCCTTTTTTCTGCCTAGTTCTGGTCCTTCTTACTGTGTCACTATCGTCCGACCCCAACCTTGAGTCCTCACCTAACCTGCCTTTAGTACGGCCTGATCTTTTCTTTATGGCCCCTGTAATCTCCTCTTGTTTATTCTTTCCTAGTCGTCTCCCCTTCTCGCTCCTCTTTCTCTGCCCTTGCCTTGAACGGTTTCACCTCCCCCTCAGTGTCTGTCTCGCTCTCTGACTCCGCCTTCCTACTTAATTTTCTCTTATCTTGCTTTCCTGTGAATTGAGTTATGGGCTTGCTGTTCTGTGTGTCTAAAGACAATATCCCACTCTCTAAACATAACGCTGGATATAATGGTACACGGTACCATGCACCACCAGGTCATCTTCATATGCTGGGGGTTCTATCTCTCCTCCCTTTTTCTCCTTAATTTTCTGTCCCTTTTTCTCTTTGTTCACATGGTCTACGCCCTGACACCACACTGCTAATTTACACCATTCTTTTCTGTGCTTTTCCCATTCCTTCTCCTTTTCTCTATATCTCCCTCTCTTGACCAAATTGGCTGTTTCCTTCTTGTCTCTAACTCTATCTCGATTTTTAGAACACTCCTTCTCCTTATTCCACAAAATAACATGTAATGATCTCCTTTCCTCCATCCTTAATCCTGCCTCACTCACCACTTGTCGCAATTTCTCTTCTATCCCTTCTTTTTCTTTCTGAATTGGGTCCATCCTGCCTACAACAGTCATTACATTTGCCACCTGTATCCCCAATTGTTTCCACTTCCCCGTGCCTGGACACCGCCCATCGTCATCAACTTCTCTCACACTCCCCGTCCATTTCAACCTGACTTACGTTACTGTGAGTCCCAGACTCAGAATAATTAACAAATGATTAACGGGTACCTGACCCAACACTTTTTGGGACTTGAACCCAGTTCTCTTATACAGAATTTGGGGAGCTCTAAAACTCCCCGGGACTCCAACCCAGATACAGAATTTGGGGAGTTCTAAACCTCCCCGGGACTCTAACCCAGATACAGAATTTGGGGAGTTCTAAAACTCCCCGGGACTCTAACCCAGATACAGAATTTGGGGAGTTATAAAACTCCCCGGGACTCTAACCCAGATACAGAATTTGGGGAGTTATAAAACTCCCCGGGACTCTAACCCAGACACAGAATTTGGGGAGTTATAAAACTCCCCGGGACTCTAACCCAGATACAGAATTTGGGGAGTTATAAAACTCCCCGGGACTCTAACCCAATACAGAATTTGGGGAGTTATAAAACTCCCCGGGACTCTAACCCAGATACAGAATTTGGGGAGTTATAAAACTCCCCGGGACTCTAACCCAGATACAGAATTTGGGGAGTTATAAAACTCCCCGGGACTCTAACCCAATACAGAATTTGGGGAGTTCTAAACCTCCCCGGGACTCTAACCCAGATACAGAATTTGGGGAGTTATAAAACTCCCCGGGACTCTAACCCAGATACAGAATTTGGGGAGTTATAAAACTCCCCGGGACTCTAACCCAGATACAGAATTTGGGGAGTTATAAAACTCCCTGGGACTCTAACCCAGATACAGAATTTGGGGAGTTCTAAAACTCCCCGGGACTCTAACCCAGATGAACCTTTACACACAATAAATACTTCGAGGTGCCCCTAAGTCCTCGGGACTCTAACCCGACTGGTTGCCGAGACTCTAACTCGCAACTCTCCACCGTCCCCGTCGGGAAGTGGCGTAGGGTAGTCAACCCTAGAACGATTAACGGGCCTCTAACCCGACTTACAGTGAGACTCTAACTCACACACCGTTCCCCTGACCCCCTGAATTTAAACCAGTCTCCCAATACGTTTTCCACAGGTCCACAATTTAGTTCATAGCCAATATGCAGATTTAGATATAACAGGCTCTGCTTACCTTTATCATGAGCCGGCTCGGAACCTGTGAATCTCGCGTAGGTTGTCTGGACAAGATCGAATTCCTTCTCCTCTTTCCAATCCCGGAACGAGCCCCCAAATTGTTGAAGTATAACACTTCCCCGAGTTGGTTTGTTGGAAAGGAGAATAAAACACAGGGAGTCAGGGCAATTACCGTAGTTATACGTCCATTTATTACAGAAGCTTCTGGAGACACGTGTCGCCGCACAATGTCTAAGGATCAACATTCAAAACATCATTTTTATACTTCTACTACGCCCAAAAGATAGAGGCGTTAACTTACAAAGTGTGTGCCATTGGCCCAATCCCAGTTTTATTCCTTATAGGATAACTGCAAGTATCTTCTTGTCTCCTCCTGGTATCTGTCTGGCCTGTCAGACTATGTGTGTGTGTCTCTGACCTGTGACCTGTTTCTCACAAAACAGACATACTAAATCTTTCTATCCCCGGCAACCGCTTGAACAGGGTTTCCTATTCTCCTACTTGCTCCTTCAGTTTCGGTTCATATTACAGACATTAACAGACAATAATTTGTTTCATTGGTTACAACAGCTTATAACAGTTCACTAACTTATATAATCAATACATCTACATTGGTTACAACAGCTTATAACAGTTCACTAACTTATACAATCACTACATCTACACATGTCAATCAAACACCTTTCCCTTTGTTCTATCACACACGTCAAATGCTATCTTCCCCAACCTTATCCTTCCTGCCATAATGTTTACTGTAGTGTTTACCCAAAGGGGCAAACTGACCTTACTCTCCCTGTTGTATATCTTCTCCTATCTTGTCCTAAAACCCATTGATCTGCATCTGGACAGACAATAGATGCCCCCTATGCAAATACCAGATCCCACACATTCCTGTACCTATCTTAACAGTGGGACTCAATCCTTTACTCAGTCAGAATACATTGTATATAGAAATTTCCACAACAATCCATCCTCTTGATACCATGTCAAACCTTGGTATCAAACCTTAAACAGTTCACTCATTAGGATGTAGACTGCAACAAAACAGTACTCTTTAACAACATGACCCAGTCAATATTATTACCCTTAGTGATTAGAGAACTTAGCAAATCTGAAATGTCTGGATCCTCCTTTACATTCTTCTAGATCATTACCTTCGTATTAACTCCAAGATCACACATTGTCATCATACAGAATCATAACATAGTACAGCAAAACTTTTATGTTAAAATCATCATAAACACCTATCACTGAATGCATCCTTCAATTCATCACTGTTACAAAGTCCTCTCATGCCAACTGCTCAATTCACTGAAAAGTCCTCTCCATGGTTCCATTTGGATGTTCTTCCAAAGTCATCACAACTGTTCTGCTCCTTCAAACGTCAGACAGTCAGTTATGAACCATTTCTTTGACAGGTCGATGTAACAGAACGAAAAAGTCAGATGTATATTCCAAGGTGTTGTCCTTCATAGCTCAAATGCAGACACAGCTCTTGTTGTCTCCATTCTAGCTGCTTTATCAGCCAGGCCAGGAGAATCTGTGTGTTCTCCTTTGTGAACTCCAAGATGACCAGTTTTAGCCAAAGGTTCTAGAGCTAAAGGCCATGTAGAAAGTGACTGGTTACTAGCGCCCGAAAATTCACTTTTCCCTCAGTGACTTCAATTCACTGTGTCTAACCTTCAAACACTGCAATCCTCGTCTAGCGTGTCGTCGATCCCAGGTTCCTCTCTCAGCTACCTGGACATGTACCTGGTATGGACCCAATCAGCGTAGCATGATGTTGTGCAGTAGATCTTTCCTACTCCTCCATCCTCTCGGTCGGAGGTTGCCTTCTCCATCACATTGCAGAATCGTCAGGACTCGAGTCAGTCCAGCTCACAGGAACTCAGCATCCTGTAGACGTGCGGCACCTAGACGTGCAGCGCTCCAGAGTAGTAGGACAGTCTGTCTGTGAGATCCATCTCATCTCAGCCACCTCACAGTTGTCCTTTTAAGCCAAGCTCAGTCTCTCTCTGGGCTCCAGCAAGTCCTCTGTTGCCGAATCGCTTTCAAGTGTTCTGTATCTGAATGTGTGAATTATCCTTGAGAAGATTAGTTCCAACTGCACAGTACATCATCACATATGTCCATCACGTTAGCTTGTTGCATCTCGCTGATACATTAGAACCACACACTACCAAACACTCAAACCCTATATTTCAATAACAGTATCGTTATAACATTAACATCTCTGGTGCTTCTGTTCTGCTAGTGTAGCAAACTAACAATTCCACTCTTTTCTATAGTTGGTGTAACAACCAACACAAAGAACAGAAGAACACAATTTCACATTTCTCATTACTGTTCTAAAAACTCATCAGTTAAGATAGTTTGCTTGCATTGAAGTACCACTCTCTAAGAGCAGTTCATGAACAATTCTCAGTTCACCTATATAATTTACATCTGATTGTGTTGTATCGGAACTACAATCAAATTCACCCATTGTTTCACATAAAGGATCAAATACCTCATTTCAAATCAAACATTTCACACCATCTTGAAGGTCAGCTAACATAACTGTTATTTAGCCTAATTTCTCTACAAGATGAAACTTAGTGTGAACTTCTCAATCTCTTCTTATTATCCTAGCACATCAAACACACTCTGAAATCCTGTCATAAATCATGACCCCCCCCTTTTTACTCCTTTACCACCACAGGGCTCTCCCTGGAGTGGGGGGTGGTCTACTGACCTAAGAACAAACCCTGGTCTTGAAGAATTGTCACCTTATCACTAAGGGACACTGTTGTTATCTTGAAACACCCCAGGCATTGACAATAGTAAAACAACCTTTTCCTCATCATTCAACTCAAAGAAACCTCTGTTAACCATTAACATTCCCAATGATTACTTACTAGGACATAACTTAAATTAGAATTAGAATACCCAATTTTGATAATGTCTGTTTCTCTTTTTTTTTTTTGTGTCAGTGAGTGGAGTGCTACAGTGGGTCTGTACCTCTCTTTATGCAATTTAGACCATGTAAGACTTCTCAACTTGGTTTTCCAGAAATATAAATTGATGCAGAATTATTTTCTCAATATCAAATTAAAACATGGCAACATTTTGTAAACATGTAAGGAATAACAAAATGTGCTCCCTGCACGTTTTTACCCACTTATTCCTTAGTGCATAGGATTAATATGATTACTTCTTATCAAATATTAAACTAACTGAAAAGTAACACACCCATCAAATTAGTTATTGCTTAGCTAAACCATTTCAAAATGGCAAGATGTATTCTACTCAACCATAACCATGTTAGATTTCACATAAAACATACATTTCAAAAACCCAATTTGACAAACTAGATTATTCACGTAACTTCTTTAAGTACCTATTTAATTTGCTTTGAACTCTAAGTTCAACTCTTTTTCATTTGAACTCTAAGTTCAACTCTTTTCCACTATAGATAATCATTTCATACAATTTTTTCCACTATAGATAATCATTTCATACAATCCCCCCCTGCTTTCACGACAGAGACAACGAAAATGACTCAAAGTGAAAGCAGAACCATTACAGAACCAAAATTAAAAAGAAAATTCTAACATGCATTCAGTAAACGTCGCAAACTGAATATCCAACCAAAACAACCGAAAGTAAGAAAAACATCCTTAAAGGAAATTTTAAAAACTGTACCACACATACGGTCGCTCGTGTGAAGGAACTCCCAAAGTAGCATATAAAAATTTGCATTTACACAGGAAACGGCCAAACTAATTTGAGACCAACAAACATCATGACTCAATTTACCTCCTAAACTCTAGGGAATTTACTCAATTTTAGATGTAAGTCTATGTCATTCAAAATAGTGGCGGTCAGCCAAAATCTATACTTTCATGCATATCTCATGCAAAGGCATCGAATTTGTACTAGCAATTAACAATGTTGGATAACTTAAGGTCTCCACCCTTACTACAATTTGATTCGAAATCATAAATGTAAACATTAAAGCAACCAAAAGGAAAACTTATTCAGCTTTCACTTAATATTTGATTAACCCAAAACTGAATATGCTTATGTTGGTAAAATTACCACGGGTTAGAACAGGCTGAACACTCGAATTTAACCCATAGTAATATGCTACCATGATATAATGTTAAGGGTGGCGGAAGCCATCCCAGTGGACCTGCCCACCCTTCCTGAAGCTCTGAGCTCCACACATATATGGTGAGCCATTAGCAAGGCCAAATGTTCGTTTATGGTCCCCAGACCATCCTCTCAATTTAGCCTACATCGTTCGTTAACTGAAGATTCTAGATTTAGTGTCCAACCTATCTAATATTTTCGCAGTTTGTAAAAATGTGCTTATCATTATCTATACAGAAACTCAACATTATGGTGGAAATTAAGAATGGCGATCCAGGCAGAAAACAGATTTATGACGTCACTATAATCAAGGTACAATAAGTAATCCAAAGGAAATTCAATGTAGCCTTAAACACCTTTACATCAATACCCTATTTGTTCACTAATGTACCATTCCAGAATTCAAATTCCATGAACAAGTAGCAGGCGCTGGTTTTAAAAACACAAGTATTATCCCAGTTATCGTTGGTAAATACATAGAAGAGAAACTATATTATTTAACCAAACTCAATTTAGCATTTAAAATAGGACGTCTAATTTTAGGTTAATTTAAACGGGGGATAAACTGGCTTTGGCTATTTGGGGAATAAACAGGCCGTAGTAATTTTACACTCTTTTGCAGGCTATGACTATATTGGCTGAATCCAGTCTTCATTGGAAACAGCATGTTACCTTAATACTAAAAACTTTCGCTATCGTCTGCTTCCCACTCCATACAAGGAGAGAGAAAACACTATTTCAACCCCTCATTACGAAACCACGAGACCATATTTTACCAAATCACAGAATCATCATTATACCAATTTCTAAGCTATCTCTCTAATTATATTTATGCCATTATTTTCTTAGACTCCTAAGTTAGCAGGCTAACACTCCCACGTGTGCCAGCCAACAGGTAAATTCAATTTCAACACAAAGGCAAAAGCCAAAAGAGTAGGCCTTACATAATAACCATGTTAACAACGAAATGTAAGCGTTCGCCCAAACGCACACCAAACAAGAAGAAACATTGCGATTACAAATACTTCCAAGTTAACACCAACCTCGGTAAACGAGATCCAATATTCTATCAAGGAATATACAATGCAGCCAATCGGATCCCTCGTGCACAGGGAATACCAAAATGGACAAATGCATTTACTAGATGATGACCACAAACAGAACAAACACAAGTGGCACGTGCATATACAACTTCTGTAGCATACTGATCCAAACCATAAGCTGACCAACAATTGCGGCAATTTACAGGAGCCTTCTACAGGCACTGAAAGTATGAGATCCAATCTCAATTGCATATTTAAGTCCAACCTAAATTGCAGATGTTCAAGCAGTCCAACCGCTTATAATCCAGCACTAATCGCAACGCAATAGGTTAGCAGCATAGGAATGGTTGTCAGGCCTAACTACAGTCGCTATTAACCAAAACACCACACTTCACAAACACACATACAGGAGCACGCTATACTCCATCACGCAGTCCAACTGCTGCACGGGAATTGGTGTCAGGACATGGAACAAAAATGACATGTTTCTAACTACAGCCGCCCTGACTGCAATACTCAAAAAAACTTCTAGTCACCATACTTACTCAAATCCATCAAATCTGACTTACAAAAACAACCACATTGTTTACTAAAGCATATGAAAACTGTATTAAGGAACAATCTCACCGGTTGATGCTCCCTCTGGTCCCCTGTCTGACCGTCCGCACCCCTCCCTCAGGCGGTTCAGCGTTCCTGCGTGTTCCCGTTGAATCACTCGTGGCAAGGCCAAGGAGATTACGGGTGTGTACACCTGGTGTGTACAACTCCCCCACTTTTGGAACTTTTCTTGAAACTCGTAGACATGCTCAACACTTCCAAAGCGGAGCAGAAAACGGCCTCCAGCGGCCCACAGCATTTCCACGTTCACAACGAAAAGGTCCACAGAGCTAGGTCACGTGAACTGTATGACTCCAACGATGCAGTGTCCCGAGCGGGCCTCCAAGGAGACCCACCTATCGGTCCAGCTGAACTCCGCGGGGTGGGGTGACGGGCGATCAGAGGAGAACGAGCCATCTAACCTGAGCAAAAAAACTACAACACAGATCAATATACTCCACACTGTCTACACACCGTAGCCTACGCCTTCCAAACAACTTCACATACGTTACCACGTCCATCTACCTCCAATCAGCCCGACAGGCCGCGCATCCATCACCGAATGAAAACGCCAGTCGCCGGAAAACCTAATAACACTCAAAGAACAATTGGCCACATGTCCAAGCACCATAAACAGAAACACCGTCGCCGAAAACTTACCACAACACTTACCCAACATCAAAAGCAGCAAAAAAAACAAACGCTGCGAAACAAACTCTATTCTATTAACAAATCCCATAACCATCCAAACCTAATGTGTCCAACACAAATACCAGCGCCCTAACGCTGTCATCTCAATCAACGTGCCCTAACATCGTCGATAGACCCGTCGGCCCGTAAGTGAGATGTTCAAGGCCCTAACCTTGTCTGCAGAATTCAAATGTGCCCTAACACATACACTTGCGCCCTAACGCAAAAAGGAGCCCTAACCCCAAGTATACTCGCGCCCTAACGCAAAAAGGAGCCCTAACCCCAAGTATACACGCGCCTAACGCAAAAAGGAGCCCTAACCCCAAGTATACACGCGCCCTAACGCAAAAAGAAAGTGTCCTTACCTCCCGAGTTCGAAATTTAAGTCCGGGTACCTGTACTGAGGAATCCCAAAAAGTAGGAGACCACAGGATCAGTAACCGAGGACGAGCCCCCAAATTGTGATGGCAATTTACAAAATCCAAAGTTCTATGAAAATGGTAGGTAAGACAGGAGAAATCAATTGCGCAATAAACGGTTTTAATCTTGCTTGCAAGGAGAAAGTATACAGGTTACAAAGTAACAGTGGATAGTCTCTAAATAAAAACATCATTTCGACAGTATTTATTACATAGGAAGAAGGGGTGTGGTAAGATGCTGCCATCTGTTTCATGTCAATCAAACACCTTTCCCTTTGTTCTATCACACACGTCAAATGCTGTCTTCCCCAACCTTATCCTTCCTGCCATAATGTTTACTGTAGTGTTTACCCAAAGGGGCAAACTGACCTTACTCTCCCTGTTGTATATCTTCTCCTATCTTGTCCTAAAACCCATTGATCTGCATCTGGACAGACAATAGATGCCCCCTATGCAAATACCAGATCCCACACATTCCTGTACCTATCTTAACAGTGGGACTCAATCCTTTACTCAGTCAGAATACATTGTATATAGAAATTTCCACAACAGTAATACATTTGTAGTTTCTTAATCTTGAGAAAAATAAGCACAGAAAATTCAAAGAGAATTAGAAGTTATGTCATTTTTTTCTCTCTCCTAATAAAAACAGTAACGTGTAATACGTTTGTTAAATTGGTAACTGGGGATTGGTAAAGAAAGTATGATATTTTGTTTTGGAAATAATTATTTAGATTGACATTTTAGATTTACAAGCTGAACGGTAATGTGTGATACTATGGTTGAATTGTCATGTAGGCCATATCATCTGTATGATGTTACAATAATAGCCAAATTAAACAGTTGAATGTTCATGGAAATCTTGTATTTCAGTTGTTAGTTAATTCACATTCAACCAAGGCTCTATCGTTCATCTGGGAGTATCGCGCATTCATCCATTGATGTCATGCATTCATTGAGTGGTGATTAGCGCCTGGTACCATTAGTGGCTGCCTGGGTACCAACGCTAAGTGTTATATGTCGTGGAGCTCTGCCCCCTAGAGGGGCTTTAGCTCCTAGTGATTTACCCTGGCCGCGTCCGCGGCCGTACTGAAAACTCATTATTCAAGATGCGACAGCCAATCAGGGCATGCCTGCCCCTATATAGCCCAGAGAACGCCCTCCCTTTTTATTCAACGAACGTTTGCTGAGTGTCTACTGATTACTTATTTATTGTGCTTCAGCGTGAGAATTTTTGTCATTGGCATTCTTTAGTTCGACGTCTCAATAGCGCCTGCTAGCGGTTTTAGAGGCGTGTCTCATTCACTTTGTGTTACAGACGTAACCGTGGTGGCTTCTCAACACTCTCGCTATGAAGGGATCAATCGCCAGGTAACGTCGCCAACTCTCGCTACCTGTTCCTTCTGTTCACCTCATTCTGCTGGCTCTGATCAAGATGGAAGGGCTTCGGATCATCCTGGTGGCACCTGATCGCCCTGCGGCTATCTGGTATATATGATCCAGTTGCTGGTGGACCGCCCGTGGTCGGTTCCACTCAGACAGGATACACTGTCCCAAGCGGAGGGCTCAATTCTACACCCTCCATCACTGTCAGGAACTTTCAGGGTCTGGCTCCTGAATAGAGGTTTGCCCACTTCCGTCATCTGCAACATCCAGAGTGCTAGGGCAGCGTCTACGTCCAAATTGTATTCCTCTCACTGGAATATGTTTGTGTCGTGGTGCATGCAGATGTCCACGGACCTAACAATTTGTCTGCTCATCCAAAAGCCTCAAAATGTAATGGATTTCACTTCACATTGCAGGATAATTCAAACTTAATTCAAATAATCCAATGCTTCTAAAGCAACCTGTGAGGTTTTCAGGGCCAACATGTTGAATCTTCTTTATTGGCTGAGTCAATGACCCATTACTACGGAAAGATACCCAATGTCTGGTGATGTCCACGGGTCGAAGACTTCAAGCACACAAATGATTTGCAACCAAGTACTGATTATGATATTTATGGAAGATAATGTACATTTGTGCAAATTGTTTTGGTCCACTTAAATGGGGTGGACAGTGTATAACAAGGGCTTGAATTCTTAAACTGTACTGAGTGTATAGATGTAATGTATGATAGATATAAATACCTGAAATTAAAGTTGATTGTTGACATCTCAGTCTTTATTTCATTTCAACAACAAAACTGGTGTCCTTGACCAAATACTTGCACTGTCGATATATACCTTTTAGAGAGATGCCCAAACCTAGGGACGCTGCCAGAGATTTTGGGCCACCTGAAAATATTTTGGGCCACAGCCAAATGCGCCGGGGGGAGGGGGAGTCTGCACAATGCATACAGTGGTGTGGGGGCCAAAGCACCTCAAGAGGTGTGCGATTGTTTAATATTGTGTGTGAGTTCCTTGGGAACAGTATCACTACTGTATATACTAAATACTGGGTATAAATTGTTGTCTAATTATTTTTATCATAATTTCTGACATTTTACTACAATGGAATGAAACTCTATGACTGATGAACATTGTACAGGCATGGGATGCATTTTCATTGTATATCTTTCTTAATTGGTAACTGTCACTTTAAGAAAGGTGGTGATTGAATTTAACAGCTGTTTATTCATCTGTAACAAAATACAACTCAGGAAAAAATTAAGAGACCACTGCACCTTTTTCTTTCCATTACAAAAAGGTTGAAAAGGAAAGTTTTGAGTGAGGAACAGAAGCGTTCGATTTGGACCGGTAGTCTCTTAATTTTAACCCTTATGTTCCTTACTGAAAGCCTTCCTTTGGTAAGGAAAGAAAAAGATGCAGTGGTCTTAATTTTGTGCGGAGCTGTAGGTGTCCGTTGTCTTGGACGGTGGCGAAACACAGTTTTCTTACCATAGTTGCATGCGTTATATGTAGGAATTACTTTACTTTGTCTATGAAGATTTCTTTAACATATTCTATTAACTGTGAAGCAAACAGAATAAGCACTATACATCTTATTATTCATAACTATGTGGAATCTTGTGGAAGTATTTTCTTTATATCAGCATGCAGACGTATCAAGGAGCTGTTGCCAGCAAGCTACCACCAAAGCTAAAGGCACCATCTGCTCTTATAAGTGGAATTCACTATTTGATTGAAGACTGATACCATCTATAATAAATGTGCTAAAGGACATCTTTTACGATCTAAGTGTTTTTAATGGTACAAGTCTTGAGTGGAAAAATCTCAACATTAATGAATAACTTGAAATAAATATAACTTAAATATAGAGCTCATGAAAAAATTGGGAGACCACTGCAAAATTAACAGTTTCTCTGGTTTTACTATTCATAGGTACAGTGCATTGTTCAAAATATAGGTCACAGTAAAGGTGGAAAATGTTCTGACATGATTTACCTTTGTCTTATTCTTTTACATCACAAGAACCTGGCATTTTAACAGGGGTGTGTAGACTTTTTATATGCACTGTATGTGTTTGAATAATTTTTTGTTTTGTTTTATTCTATAAACTACTGACAACTTTACTCCCAAATTCCAAATAAAAATATTGTCGTTTAGAGTATTAACTGGTCAAAATAACGAAAAAATTAAAGTGTTGTTTTCAGACCTCAAATAATGCAAATAAAACTAATTCATATTCATTTTTCAACAACAAAATACTAAATGTTTTAACTTAGGAAGAGTTCAGAAATCAATATTTGATGGAATAACCCAGATCTTTTATTACAGCTTTCAAGCGTCTTGGCATGCTCTCCCACAAGTATGTCACATTGCTGTTGGGGGACTTTATGCCACTCCTGCAAGTATCTCAACTTTGTTTGATGGCTTGTGACCATCCATCTTCCTCTTGATCAAATTCCAGAGGTTTCCGATGGGGTTCAGGTCTGGAGATTGGGCTGGCCATGACAGGGTCTTGATCTGGGTGGTCCTCCATCCACACCTTGATTGTCCTAGCTGTGTGGCATGGAGCATTGTCCTGCTGGAAAAACCAATTATCCTGGATAACCTTGTACTTTGCTTGATTCATGCATCCTTCACAAAGACAATTCTGCCTGACTCCAGCATTGCTGAACCATCCCCAGATCATCACCGATCATCCACCAAATTTCACAGTGGGTGCGAGACACTGTGGCTTCTAGGCCCTATTCAGTTCTCCGTCTAACCATTAGACGACCAGTTGTTGGGCAAAGCAGAACATTTGACTCGTCAGAGAAGATGACCTTACTCCATTCCTCTATAGTCCAATCCTTATGGTCTTTTGCAAACTTCAGCCTGGCTCTTCTTTGCTTCTCATTGATGAAGGGATTTTTTATAGCTTTGCATGACTTCAGCCCTGCCCCTAGGAGCCTGTTTCGAACAGTCCTCTTCACCCCAGCTGTTGTTTGCCATTCTTTTTGTAGGTCACTTGATGTCATCCTACAGTTGTTGAGTGACATTCGAATGAGTTGACGGTCATCCAGTCAGTGGACAGTCGTTTTCGCCCTCTGCCAGTATGTAGCTTTGTTGTCCCCAATGTCTGTTACTTGACCTTGTTCTTATTAACCGCTGTCTTTGAAATTTTCAGGATGGAATGCAAGGCTTTTCTTTTCAACTCTTTTGTCATGCTGAAAAGTAATTTTTTTATTCAAATTACCTTTTAGGTACTTCTTGCCATCCAGCTGGTCCTATTGCAATGAGGATAGTGATGACCACAGCAGTGTTTTTTATACTTTTCCTCGTTAAATTAGAGTTGGTTCAGGTAATCCCCTAATCAGTACCTCATTAAGTAAAATGAGGTGTGCATTTGTTGGAATTTAACAGACACTGGAATGTAGAGATGCTGATTTAAGAAAAATTAGGCTTGGTCTCTTAATTTTTTCCAGAGCTGTACATTAACCTTTTCAATTAAATAAATTAACATTATCATCTATAGAATGATACAGGATGTTTGAATTCTTACTGAAAAGGATTTATTCTTTTTTCAAAATATATATTTTTTAAATACCATGGACCCCCTTGCAATTATGCCAACTGACATTGCATTTAGCATAATACTGCTCAGCTCCTTCAGTTGGGAGTAGGGCTGGTTCAGTGGTATGGGGATGGACAGACAGGGCTGCTGAGCCTGAAGCGGCATCTGTTGGACCTGGCACCAGGCAGGGGCAGGGAAAACTGATTTAGTATCAATAGCTTGCTACAAGTTTGCCTGAGGAAATGTCAGCTCAAAGAGGAACAAAATGTACACACTTAGAATATTCTGACACAATGTATGAGAGTATTAACGATCTCTGTACGAAAGACACTAGGTAGGAAATGTGATGACCCATTTCTGATGGGTTCCACACATCCTGTCCATACCTCCTGATAGGAGTGGCCCATGTGACTGTAATAGACTCTATGAATAGACCCATGGACCGTAGGTTGGCACATACCATTGTGAGGAAGCCTGTCTTCACCAGATGATACGCATGTATTTTAGTTATATTCTCTTGTTAGAGGAGTGGTTCGTTATCTTGTGCTATATGAGATACCGTATCGAAAGCATTTGGTATCCACTATTGAGGTGCCCCATACAACCTGATAAGCTGTGGAGCCAGGAAAGTCATGAGGGGACACTACCAGGCCATGTAAGGTTAGGATATAGAATACATGTATGTGATTCAACTTCCGGTTGCATTAATTTTACTAATGGATCAAAAATTGACCGAATCTAACAGTGTGCAAAGGTAGCCTATTTCACTATGGGCTAATTTCCACTACTCACTGACTACACCCATCTTCCTTTTTGAAAAATTGGGTAAAATACTGTCGCCATTTCTTTTCACTCTTCTATACTTTTTTTTCTTTTTAGGAAACATGATTTTGCTTTAGTAAGTGGAGACATCCTTGATTCTCCACTGGCACTCCTTACTCGCAATTCACTGCTAGAAAGTACTGTTCACGCATGGTTTGGAGATGGGACCAAACCATTTTATGTGGAGGGGGGTTGCACAATGCACAATACAAAGGCTCTCTGGATTACTTTTTTCCAAAAACAAGAAAATAGAATAGGTGGATAGGTTCATAATTGAATGTTTCAATAATAGATTTTACTACCCTAATGTTCTAATAATCTTTTAGGGCCCCTGTCAGTTACATACAGTGCCCCTGCCCAAACCCTGTAGGTATTCCCTCAAACTCTGGTTGAGAGATGATTGTCCCTCTGAAAGATTCTCCCCACCACACAGGAACTTTGGAGCTCTGTCAGAGTGATAGATTAGGTTTTTGGTCATCTCCCTGACCAAGACCACTTCTCCATTGATTACACAGTTCAGCCAAACAGCCAGCTCTAGGCTCTAGAAGTATGGCGATTCCAAACTTCTTCCATTTAAGAATGATGGATGCCACTGTGTTTTTATGGACACATCAGATATTTTCTGGTACCCTTCCCCAGATCTGTGCCCTGACACAATCCTGTCTTGGAGCTCTACAGACAACTAACATAAATAGTTTTGCCTCCCACTGCTCAGGGCAGTATGACTAGGAGAGTTACAATTAATGTTTTATAAACTCTACATATCACTGAACTTGTTATATTGTGTGAGATTAATTGACTTGACAAAAAGAAACTGCAAAAGTGCCTAAGTTTACAAATATAGCAGATTTCCTACAAACTTATATACTATACCTCTCAGAGATACAGCTTTTGTCAATATGGTTGTCATGGTTGACAGGTAAAGCAAAGTTAAGTGATACAAAAGTAGACTTGTGCCACTGTTCAAAAAAACATGTATGTGTCATGAGTGACATATCAAGAAAAGATGACTTAGAGGTAGGCTTGTATCATTTTTTAATCCCCCATGTTCCACACAGAAGAAAAAATCAAATGTGGCATTTCAGTAGCAATCATGAGAGAGAAGTGCTACTGTGCAACACTACAGTATGTGGGTGATGAGGGTAATTCCATCTTGAAACGAAAGAAAGTTCCTTTCTGCCAACAGACCAATCATGGGATCAAACACTATTTGAAATAATTTTAACTTGATTGGGCTTGTCTTCACCAATGGTATAGTTTAACCAATGGCATAGTTACAAACCTGCTCACCTGGCACTCCAGACAGGCCATAGGTATTACAAAAATTTTAAGTATTATTTAAGTTCTGGTCTGTGCTTAGTTTTTCAAACCTAATTTGTCTGGTTAATGTGCCCCTCTGACTACCTGATTGCAGTCGATGACTGGGGAGAAAATCTGCCATAATTATGTAGAGCAAAACCTTTGATTGGGGAGGGATGATCATTGCCCAGCTGCCTCCTTTGACAGGACTGATGTGAAATTTGGCCTCATTGATTTCAAATCATCAAAGTGGCACATATAATTGTAATCAGACCCTAGGACTATGTTCTCAGAACAGTCTATTCTTATATTCTAAAACCCTATAACGTCCTTGCTGTGCAAACGTTTCAGCTTGAACAATATGATATAATGTATTACTTAACCCTGTTAGCCCCCTGGAGTCAATCGTCCATGTATGCACCATTGCATTTGTATCAATAAAAGTTGGTATTTTTAAGCTACAGACTTCAAGGTTTTTGCATTGGTTGAGTTCTCAATCCAGATTCCACCAATATGGGCCATACGTCTGATTGATCGCAAACATGCATGTCTTTTTCTCCCAAAGACAATATCACTCTTTGGACAACAAAGCACCTGGATGAGAACTACTTGAATGACCTAGCCTGGTAACTGGGTTTGTCCCTATGATAAAGCCAATTCATAGGGACAATAATGTCAATTCATACTAAAAATCAGGGCTTGCCAACCCTGTTCCTCTCTCTCTAATCCCACTGCACTGTTCGTCATCTTCATTCAAACTCATTCCATTAGGTGATTTTTTTTCTTTCTTTTTGGTAACCAATTCATCTAGGTTTTTGTATTGTGTCAGTTTGGGAGCAAAGGCCAGTTTGGGTGCAACCAGATCTACAAATACCTAATACACCCATGTAGTAAATAGATGTATTGACTAAAAATATGAAGATTTCAAGATCCACACTGTCAGCCCATATAACATTTAGGAACATAACCTGACATGTCAGAAGCCCTTAGTTGAAGACCTTAACTTGTGTGAATAAGGCTGAACAAGTGATGATGATCAATTTGGTTGTGGGTTTGATTTCCACTGGGGGCCAGTACAATACAAATTCACTAACTACCTCAAGTTGTCCTAGACTTTGCAAAATTACATAAAAAATATCGGTTCAGGAGTGTGTTACTATAATGTAGAGTTGGGGATCTAGGGCATGTTTATGACACTGACAAGTAATAATATGAGAATGAACACTGAGCGAGGCATGCTTAACCTGTACAGTAGGTGTGGAGGGTACAGTCCTGCAGACACTACTAGTTAGCTCCCGTTTCAACAGTATTCATTTTCACACAGTACAGCAAGTTTTTACAGCAAAATTAATTAATATCAAGCTAGATAGCTAAGTAGCGACATGGGTTACACGTTTTCATTGTAACAAAACAAGATGGGAGGCTAAACTAGCTAAGCAATGACAACACTGACAGCAGTTAAATTGTCAACATAGTGATATAAATGTTTCTCCTAATAAACAGAACTTTAACAATGTAATCACATTTTCAAGTGACTAGTTTACTATTAGACAAAACATGAGTCACACTACTGAATTGACTCATTCAGATTTTCCCCTGCCTTAAAACTAATGTCCCCCTATTATTGGCCACCCTCTACTACCCAAGGGGTGGATCATTGTTTGTGTTACATGCAATTCAGTTTGTGTTTGCGTTCGAGACTTTGCTTTGTGTTATTTGGAAACCAATAAAGTATGGATGGGAAACTGAGGCTTTCTGAACCATTGAGGCTCGTTTAAAATAAAAAAAATTAAACAATTCCAACACTGTCCACAGCAGGGACAGTCTGGACAAAATGTTATATGACATGTTTGATTTAGACGTATTGTATTTAACTAAGAGCAGTACACATTTTTGAGGGTTTCACGGCCACTAGCCCTTACCTAAGTTGTTATCGGTGCATTCAAAGTAGTGGTAAGTATGAATGAATAATGAAGACCACTGAAAATGATAAGCTCAATAAAACAAGAATTTGTTGACAAAGAAAGGCTGACATTTTGTGTCAAACAAAATCATATTACCTGCAACAGGAATAATCCGTGTGAACAGTACTCTGGAATAGTACAGTTACGCCACAGTATTAGAAATGTTGATCTGGTATTTGGTCATTTGTGCACTGTGGGGTATTTCGTTCTGGTTTGAAAAGAACTAGGTCAAAAGAAGCTTTTGGACGATCACATGATTATTACTTTGAAGCTGTAAAGTGGTGTCAACGTCTTCATTCCCTCCCACACCTCCTTCCCTCCTCTTGTTTCCTGTCTAATATCTTTATTTTTTCCTTTCTTAGTGTGTGTGTGTATGCATGCTGTGTTATTATTCATTCCTACATTAGTTTTGTTTGGTCCTTTAAAGCACTCCATTACATTTTTACATTTTAGTCATTTCGCAGACACTTTTATCCAGACCGACTTACAATAAGTTAATTATTCTTAAGCTGTCTTGGAAAAACAACATCTGACAATCATGATATGTACACTTTCCTTCATCAAAGCCATTAATTGGCAAAGTCAGTGCCAGAAAAATCAAAGTTAAGTGGATTCTTTTTCAGGTGGTTCGGGTGGGGGGATACAAAAGTTAATTTAAAAGAGGTAGGTTTTCTGCCGCTTTTGATTGGCATGTGCCAAGACAGAAGAGTTTTGCCTAGGCTGAGCGGGAGCTGCCCACCCGTGAGGGTGGCCAAAAGACATAGGGAGGTGCAGTTCCCTTTGCTGCACTATACACACGCATCATGGTCTGGTAGCAGATGCAAGCTTCAATCCGAAGCCAATGGGTAGAGAGGGGTGAAGAAGGGTGGCATGGGTGAATTTGGGAAGATTGAACACAAGACGGGCTTTGTTGTTCTGGATAAGTTGCAGGGGCTTGATGGCACAAGCGGGAAGCCCAGCCAACAGTGCATTGCCCGCAGCCCTGTTGTGTTAAATCTCAGTGAGTCAGTCAGCTGAAATATCAGTGATAGTGGAAAGAGAGGAGAGTAGGATTGAGGAGGCAGACTCAGGAGACAAGAGGGAAAAGGAGTTGGTAGAAGGGATAGATGTTGGAAGGTTAAAGTCACTTATCACCGTGAGTGGTGAGCCATCATCTGGAACTAAGCTTAACAAAGTGTGAAGCTCATTTAGGAACTCTCCTAATGCCCCTGTGGATGATAGATGACAAGAATGTTAAGCTTTAGTGGGTTAGTGATAGTGACAGCAGGGAATTCAAATGAGGATATGGAAAGGGGGAGTGGAAAGAGAGAAAATCTCCAATTTGGAGAGATAAGAATACCCGTGCTACTGCCCCATTGACCGGATCTTCTTGGGGTTTGAGAGAACTCATAGTTGGATGAAGAAAGGGTGGTTAGATAAAGAAAGGGCAGAAGGGGTACCAGTGATTTCTTGAGTGATCCATGTCTCCGTTAGGGCCAAAATGTCAAGTGATTGAAGGACAGCATAGGCTGAGATGCAGTGTGCTTTATTGATAGCAGACTGGCAATTCCAGAGGCTGCCAGAAACCTGGGATTCCCCATGGGATGTACGTGTAAGATACAGTAGGTTAGATGAGTTTGCATGAAAGGGAAAGGAGCGTCTAAGACACCAACAAGGGGGGAAAAGACAGTAATAGGAAACAAACATTTATCAAAAGCAACAGCAAAAAAGGTAGTACTAGATTTATGTATTGCTGTTATTAATAAATGCTGACACTTATCTAAACCAAATATGAATAAAAAGATGCCTAACCAGGGATTCAAACATGTAACCTGAACATGCCAAAATATTTTTCAGATGCTATTATCAGCCATCTTGCATCTAAGCCGCCAAACTACTCAAGCTTCAAGTTTGGATAAAAATATAAACCTTTGGATGTTTTTGTTTAGACCTTTTTGGCACGACAGATTGCCGGGGGCCTTGACACAGACCTTGACCATTTTAGTTTGTCAAGGTGTATAGTGACTACATAAATAATATTAAAAAACTATTAAATTCAAGCTAGTGAGTCCACAACTCCTGTTCTCGCATAGACTGTTCAAACATAATGTGGCCTTCAGTTACAAATATACACACATTCATACACATATATGAGTGATTTTGCAAATACAGGGCTTTTTGTGTCTCTGGGTTAGCTTTTTAAGATAGAATGATTATTATTGTATGAATGTTTTTAATGTTTTATTGTATATACATTAAGTGGAGAATAAAATAACAATAAACTTTTTTCTTTAGCTGTCAATGTGTGTTTGTTTTTATTTTCTGAAGAGTTTCATGTCAGGATTTCACTGTTTTTGGCCTGTCTCCAACCCAGACTATGCAGAATGTCCTATGTACAGTGGGGAGAACAAGTATTCGATACACTGCCGATTTTGCAGGATTTCTTACTTACAAAGCATGTAGAATTCTGTAATTTTTATCATATGTACTCTTCAACTGCCCGGGTGGTTGTGGAGGCAAAAACTCGGGCCTGGGAGGAGTTCGGTGAGGCCATGGAGAAGGACTATCGGCTGGCCTCGAAGAGATTCTGGCAAACCATCCGGCGCCTCAGGAGAGGGAAACAGTGCCCTACCAACGCTGTTTACAGTAGAGGTGGGCAGCTGTTGACCTCAACTGAGGATGTCGTCGGGCGGTGGAAGGAGTACTTCGAGGATCTCCTCAATCCCGCTGTCACTTCTTCCATTGAGGAAGCAGAGGCTGAGGGCTCAGAGGTGGACTCGTCCATCACCCGGGCTGAAGTCACAGAGGTAGTCAAGAAACTCCTCGGTGGCAAGGCACCGGGGGTGGATGAGATCCGCCCTGAGTACCTCAAGTCTCTGGATGTTGTGGGGCTGTCTTGGTTGACACGCCTGTGCAACATCGCGTGGCGGTCGGGGACAGTGCCTCTGGGATGGCAGACCGGGGTGGTGGTCCCTCTTTTTAAGAAGGGGGACCGGAGGGTGTGTTCCAACTATAGGGGGATCACACTTCTCAGCCTCCCCGGGAAAGTCTATGCCAGGGTTCTGGAGAGGAGAATACGGCCGATAGTAGAACCTCGGATTCAGGAGGAACAGTGTGGTTTTCGTCCGGGCCGTGGAACACTGGACCAGCTCTATACCCACTACGGGGTGTTGGAGGGTTCATGGGAGTTTGCCCAACCAATCCACATGTGTTTTGTGGATTTGGAGAAGGCATTCGACTGTGTCCCTCGCGGCATCTTGTGGAGGGTGCTTGGGGAATATGGGGTCCTGGGTCCTTTGCTAAGGGCTGTCAGGTCCCTGTACAACCGAAGCAGGAGCTTGGTCCGCATTGCCGGCAGTAAGTCAGACTTGTTCCCAGTGCATGTTGGACTCCGGCAGGGCTGCCCTTTGTCACCGGTTCTGTTCGTAATTTTTATGGACAGAATTTCTAGGCGCAGCCAGGGGCCGGAGGGTGTCAGGTTTGGGGACCAGACAATTTTGTCTCTGCTCTTTGCAGATGATGTTGTCATGTTGGCCCCTTCTAACCAGGACCTTCAGCATGCGCTGGGACGGTTTGCAGCCGAGTGTGAAGCGGTGGGGATGAAAATCAGTACCTCCAAATCCGAGGCCATGGTCCTCTGTCGGAAAAGGGTGGCTTGCCCACTTCAGGTTGGTGGAGAGTGCCTGCCTTAAGTGGAGGAGTTTAAGTATCTAGGGGTCTTGTTCACGAGTGTGGGAAGGATGGAACGGGAGATTGACAGACGGATCGGTGCAGCTTCTGCAGTAATGCGGTTGATGTATCGGTCTGTCGTGGTGAAGAAAGAGCTGAGCCGCAAGGCGAAGCTCTCGATTTACCAGTCAGTCTACATTCCTACTCTCACCTATGGTCATGAGCTTTGGGTCATGACCGAAAGGACAAGATCCCGGATACAGGCGGCCGAAATGAGCTTTCTCCGCAGGGTGGCCGGGCGATCCCTTAGAGATAGGGTGAGAGGCTCGGTCACCCGGGAGGAGCTCAGAGTAGAGCCGCTGCTCCTCCACATCGAGAGGGGTCAGCTGAGGTGGCTTGGGCATCTTTTTCGGATGCCTCCGGAACGCCTTCCTGGGAAGGTGTTCCGGTCCCGTCCCACCGGGAGGAGACCCCGGGGAAGACCTAGGACACGCTGGAGGGACTATGTCTCCCGGCTGGCCTGGGAACGCCTCGGTGTCCCCCCGGAAGAGCTAGAGGAAGTGTCTGGGGAGAGGGAAGTCTGGGCATCCCTGCTTAGACTGCTGCCCCCGCGACCCGGCCCCGGATAAGCGGAAGAAGATGGTATGGTATGGTACTCTTCAACTGTGAATAATGGAATCTAAAACAAATATCCAGAAAATCACATTGTATGATTTTTAAGTAATTAATTTGCATTTTATTGCACAACATAAGTAAAAGTATTAAATATAATAATTAATGCACCTGCCTAGAAAAGAAGTCACATGGAAACTATATACATATTTGATGTTCATAAGCCATCTTTTACTTTTTAAATACAAAGTTACAGTTGTCTCTAAGTATTGTGTCATTACCACCATGACAAGCAAATCGCATGCTCAAAGTTTTTTCAAAGATTTGAGTACTTTGTTACCATGGAAATTAACAGTGACAATGGAGCGTATGGATGTCATAGAGGGAAATTCAACATTTTCTCCTGGGAAATTACAGAAAAATAAAGGTAAATATAACTTGGAAATATTCTATGTCATTACCAAATAATCTATAATATCATTAAATTAAGTTATATTTAGGTAATTACGTGTAAATTATGTGTATTAAAATTAAGATAAACAGTATGCTAGTTGTTCAACTGGAGTTAGCATACTGTAATCCATGCTATTTATGACCAAATAAGTAAAAGATGTCATTATAACCACATAATAAAATATGACAGAATGTGGTTATTAGATAACAGGAGTATCTTAAGAAACAAAAAGAAAGATGCCTGAAGAGAAAAGAAAGTGGTGAATTGAAACCCATCTCACAACTTTCCCACTGAGAAAAAAGAAAGAAAAGGAGGAAAATAAACCAAATAATAGAAGATCAAAGAAAATAGTGATTATGGAGTCTTACCTGTCAAGGAAAACACCACCACAGTCACCTGAAGTGTTTCAGCTGCAAAATGATGACTTACCTACCCCTCCCATGGCACAGGATTCCTCATTAGGTTCAAACTTGGAAACTCCATTACAGAGATGCCATAGAAAGGTGCAAAAAAACAGATCCAAAATCTAGGGATCAAGCTGTCATACACACATAGTTCACCAAAAGACATCCCTTTTGAATTGTCAATCGATCAGTGAAAGATAGGGACACATGCCAGTGTATGACACATTCCAACAGTTACTGGCAGACAAGTTGTTCTATCACAGAGTGGTCAAAAACAGCAACATTGAAGAATTGGTTGGGTCTTTATGCTGTGAAAAAATTACCAAAGAATGCATGTATCGAGAGTGGTCTCTTTGCAAAGAGAAATAACTCCAGACTTCCTCTTTTGATAGTGGTGTGATGGTAATTCCATCGATCAACACTCTTAAAGGAGTAAGAAACAGAGACAAAATTCTCGTAGCACAATTAAACAGTTTATTAATTATTTGCAAATAAGAGAGACGCGTCAACCGCTTACAAACATAATCGTCCGAGGAGTCTCTGACTCAAAACATGTCATTCAACAGTATATATTACTTAGAAAAGGGGTGTGGTAAGTTTTTGCCCATCTGTCTTGTCAATAAAACACATTCCCTTTGTTCTATCACATGTCCTAGGTTTCAGACAAGTCACACGTTGTCCTCCCCCATCTGATTAACTTTCTAACCCTTGAGGGGGACTTAAAGCATCTGGACAACCTACAGATTTACGATTAACCCTATAATCTACTGTTACCAATCAAGAATGCCCCCTAGGAAAAATACCAGATCCCTCTCTAACACATTCATCTTCACATCTAAACAATGGGACTCAGTCCTTTAAACAGTAAGAATGCATCAGGTTTCAGAATTTCCACAACAGTGGACAACAAACATGGTGGTTTGAGTGGAAAGGCAAGGCAGATGAGAGAGAGAAGAAGACAAAAGATGGAACAAAGAAGTTTACTGTCCATTTAAGTGTAAAGGAGAAGATGTACAGTACCCTTCAAACTCTACTGGAAGACTTGACATCCTATTTGAAGAACACATTTGTGAAATATCTTTGATCTTCAATAAGTTAAAAAAAACTACATATAGTAAAAAAACATGATTTAATTAAAATATCATTTGAAATATTATATGTACAATACCTTGGCCACAATTTCAGTAGCTTCCTTTTCAATTTATTACATGGTGGTAATGATATTTTCCCTCAGGTATTTGGAGAAACCAACAAAAATCTGTATATTCTGAAATTGTATGGTCTTAGCCACTATTAAACACCTACAATCTAAAGTGCCTGTATTTGCAAAATCACCCATATACATAACAAGATCTATTTTATGACTTTCTTGACTAACTTGCTCTTTGAATTACTTCTCTCTAATTTCCATTTGCATTTGTGATAGCCCTTCAAGTGACTGGATTTCATTAAACTTTTAATGCACGCATTTTCAAAACAACCATTCCAAAAACGGCACAGGTTGGAACTCAAAGGTGAATTTGTGATGTCTATAGCATCGTTCGCGTGGTGTTGTACTTTAAAACAAGCTTCTGGTACACTGCATCGAAACCGTAGAGCTTGGAATACTGAACAGTGCTTTGGAGCTTCAGTTTCATTCATCTTATGCCTACAATAAACAAATGTCTATCTACTATTGCTCTATGCTTCGGGTCTTGTCATGACAGCAAGGTAGCTACTACTTTCTAGTAAACACTCTTGGGAAGACTATGATGTGTCATTTTCAATAAAAACATGAAGGAAATGTAATGAAATTGAATAAAATATTAAGTAACAAAATAACTGTTGACGATAGCTGATAAAAGGCGGTGGTATATATATTTTCTTGGACAGCGTAAGCGGAGCCGGCCATGAAGAGCGAATGTCTCTTACTGAGTGAGTGAGTGAACGAGCAAGCAACTACCCCTTGTTAAATAGCGTAGTGGTTAGAGGAGCGGATTTCTGGACTATTACATTATAGTAAGCCTTAACTGAAACTGTATATGGTTATATTGTGACTGTTTCTGGGATGGAAAAGATAATCTTCAGTCTCGCTAGCAATTGCCCAATTCTTATGATAATTCCTAGCAAGTTAGTAGAGACTAGTAAGCCTATTACTGGGTAATAAGCTGTTAAAATGGCCAGTGGCAAACGCCATTCATAGACGCTATTTGTGGTGGACGTAAACTTAGTTAGAAGCGTTTTAACTGTATCAATGTCATTCACGAATGGCCAATTAACTATTAAAACGGCCAGTGGCAAAAGAAGATTTGTTCAGGATAGACAATAGGCTATAATGACATCCGGCAAAACATCCGTTGACTATACCGATAATATAGGGTTCTACTCTGACTATTCAGCTCACTGGCTATTCTAGCAAACTATGTAAAGTTGATAATTACAAAGTTCTTCGTGATTTCCCTAATTCCATAATGTAATGTAGCTGCAAAATCTGAATGTTTGGAGCACTTTCTAAAAATCCATATGGTTCTGTAGTTGTTCAGTACACTTCAATAATTAACTTTGTATTTATGACTTACTGACCCTAGTTATTCAAATCCTAAGCATGCCACTACACACAATGATTCTGTCTGCCTTTCTGCTTCTGTGAATGACTACTGTTTACTCTTTTATTGTGGGTTACAATGCTGTTTACAGTGTTGTTTATGAAACCATTGTCACACAGCTGCTCTTAATTTGTATTTATATATTCTATTATTTTTTTATTTAACCCAATCGAGTACTCCTTGCAATACTAAATGTCGACCTGGCAAGAGGCATTTGATTACAAAATGGCAATAACGCTATGTAGAAATTAAATAAAAAATAAATACTTTATTAGTGTTGTTGTCACATCCACGGCAGGTTTGCGATGCCAGTGAATCCAATGCCTTCTCATACTCAGTTCATCACAAACACTTTTTCCCTCATTGAGGTCCCTAATTAAGTTCCTGGGTTCTCATTTATCAATGTTGCATATGAACAGAAAACCAGTGCGCGATCATATTTAAGCAAAGTGTGGGATTTATAAATTTTTACTGATACTTAAATTTAAGCACACCTCTGACCATGCGTATACACAGCACCTTGTGGTAGAAAAGTCAAACTGCTAATGAAATACCATCCACCAAATGGAGAAAGGATTGACATACTGGACCACATCATGCACTATGAAGAAAAACGATAATACATTAATAGTTTACGGTTTATCCATGTATTGCTTTTATAGACACTTAGGCTAATAATAGTTTTCACAGGGTGCCATTGAATTCATAAACATGAAACAATTTAAGCCTAGTTGAATAATAAAGTAAATTAGAAATAGAATAGAATGTAAGGTTGGAGGCAATTTAGTTAAACCAGTCAAATAATTTAAAAGGCAACACTGAGGAATTTTGACTTGTCCAAATGGCAAATCATGCATTGCTGGAGGATCTGGCACAAGCTGCAATATGTAAAGAGCGTGTATTCAAAGAGCGTGCAGATTCTTTTGCTGAGAGCGACACTTGGCTTATTAGTAGATGTCGTTTTCCATTTATTTTGTCATGTGAATTTGTTATATTTTGGAATAACAATTAGGTCCATGTCTGAATATGGTTGTGAAAATAAAGCCTGACTTGCCATCAGCTTGTGTGTCTGGTATTCCTTCAGACACACCATCTGAAACAACTCCTGTTACACTTATATCCCTTTTGAGGGTCATCATTTTTTCTTTGCATATTTAAATTAAACAATTCATTTTTAATTTCATTAACTGTTTTGCACTAAGATGAGGCAGAATTTACCATAGCTCTAACCTGCTCCCAAGCAATATTTTTTTTCTTATTTGTAAAGCCATTGCTGAGGGTTTCAGATTTCTTTTTTCTTTGTCTTCAGTTTTTTTTGTTCCTGTCATTCTCAGTTGATTATCCCATTTTCTATGTTGCTATTTATTCCATTATTAAATGTCCTCTGTTCTCCCTGCGATTGTGTCCTGCCTCCATGTTCCAGTGTTCCAGTTGTCAGACCAAACCTGGTGGGATCCAATGGGCTTTGACTGGGCCTGTTTCTAAAGAACATATTCGGCATTGGTTTGGACTTGCCAAACTGTAAAGAATAATATAAAAAGGTATAACTGCCAGGCTGTCTCACATTCATAATCCATGTCAGCTGCAGAAGCAGGTGTGGTACTGAAGGTGCGTTTGCGATTTACTTCGAGACTACAAAAGCTTTTACAGTTTCTCTCAATTGCTAAAACACTAAACCCTATTGCCTGAAACAAATGCTCAGTTGCCTGAACCCACTGATTGAATCAATCACTCTTTTGGTAAAACCATAAGCACTTTTCACCTGTTCAGACACAACTTGCCAACACATTTTCATTGTGATGCACCCGTACTGCATAATGGTGAGCACAGGTGACAAAAGTCAAACACAATTAAAGCACAGGTATCACCACTTGAACACAACAACTCAATATGTATCACACTTGTGGCTAATGATGTGAGGGAACATATACAGTAAGCCAGTTCAGAGAGCACTGGTTTGTGAGGCCCTACAATGGATAGAAATCTGAGAGGAAGAGTTTGTGTGAGAGGAGGTCGAGGTGGTCAGCAAAGACAAAGAACAGTAATATCTGATGAAATCAGAGCTACTGTGATTGACCATGTTCTTGGCCATGGTATGAGCATGAGGGAGGCTGGACAAAGGGTACAACCAAACATCAGTAGATTCACTGTGTCCACCATAATGATCGCAACTCAGACAAGAGTCAAAGAGCAAAGATTCCAGTATGTACAGGCATATATCCAGACACATTCAATGTTGATTACTCTAAGTAGTGATTTACTGTAGTGGTCTAAATCACTTTTTCCGTATCACTTACAAAACTATATCTATTTCTACAGAGGGTTTTTCAACCGGATGCAATGGAAAGACCCCATGAATACATCTACATGGATGAAGCTGGGTTTAATCTCACCAAAAGGAGAAGGAGAGGCTGTAATGTGATTGGCCATCGGGCCATTGTTGGTGTTCCTGGGCAGCGTGGTGGCAATGTCACATTATGTGCTGCCATCAGCAATCATGGGGTTGTCCACCATCATGCCAACCTGGGGCCCTACAACACTCACCAACTCCTCATTTTCCTCAATCACATGCGAGATGCTCTGTTAGGGCAGCAGGATGAGCATCCCATTTATGTTGTTGTTTGGGACAATGTGAGTTTTCACAGAGCCCTCCAGGTTAGAGAGTGGTTCAATATGAACCAAGGTTTCATCAATCTTTGCCTTCCACCGTACTCCCCTTTCCTAAACCCCATTGAGGAATTATTCTCCTCATGGCGGTGGAAGGTATATGAACGCCAACCTTACACCAGACTTGCCTGTGGTGACATAGGTGTGGAGCCATGCCAAGCCTGGATACAGCATACCAGGGGTTTTTTCCCCCGTTGCCTGGCCAGACAAAATGTGGCCTGTGTTGTGGATGAAGTCCTGTGGCCTGACCCAGTACGGAGACATGATGCTGTGGCTGAGTAATGCAGTCATTTGTATATTTTTGTACTTTATTTTTACATGGGCTTACTGTACCCAAGTGGCAAACGCACAAGATTTCTGTTTTGTCTTTTTGTAAAAGTGCTAAATGAAAAGTTTTTTTTTGTTTTGCAACATGCATTTAGCCTACAGTGAACAATAAACATGTATTTTTCCAGCTTCATGTCCTGAGCATTGTGTTTTCTATTTTTCTACGTAGTGTTTAGTGACTGTTTAGTAGTGTTTTTAGGGCACGATTTGACAACATAGTTCAGTTTTGAGCACAGATTGGACTGTTTTGAGATGAAAGTTTGGTTTTGCAAGAAGAGTCTGAGGTTTTGTGAATGTAGCTTGAAACTTGGGTTTTGTGTTCACAGTTTAGAGAAAAGGAGAGCAGCTTTCAAGAAATGTGTCTTAGCAATGGAGAAAATAATAGCACAGTTTATTAATTTTCAGATGTGTCTTCTCTGCATGCAGCCTGCATTTACTCATACTTATATTTTGCAATATAGTATTTAATAAGAATCTTAAGAAAACGACTAAGAAAAGCACTGTGTGTTGTACTACTGCCGACCAAAAAAATCTAAATGGCTTGGTTTGGTTGTAGCACTAATATTTGTAAATGTCGTTTAGCCTTAGTTTGTTACCAATTTATGCTATGCAGTAATCTTTGTACTTGTCTGAATCATATATTTATACACAGCAAATTCCATAGTGTTAAAATAACTCTGATATAGTTATAGGCTGGTGTTTATATTGTCCCAATCTTGGCAGTGTTAATGTAACACTCCTTAAAGTGTTGATAATACAACTCAAATGGAGTGTTGAAATAACTCTATGCATAGTTAAATATTAACTCTCTGTAACAACAGAAAGTGTTATCTACTTGCTACCCTGTTGTATAGAGCTATATATTTCAACACTGTGAAAACTACAACTAACTCGACTACAGTGTTAACTCCAATTATATTGAGTTATTTGATTTAAACTGAATGGTTTGACACAATAGTGATTTACAGCAATGTCATTAACATTTTAAACTGATTCAATACTATTCTCCATACTGAACTCCAAGGCCAAAATGAGGTTTTGTTGGAACACTATTTCAAAAGGATATTCACATTTCAAGGCTCTAAGAAGACCATCCAAAATGAAATCCAACATAGACAAGATACCTTTATTGAACATTTATTGCAAAGTAAATGTGTCTGACAGGTGTGTGAAATCAGCAAAGATGACAGTGTGGCACAATATAAATATTTCCATCAGACTCAAAAGGTTTGTGGTAAAATAAAAAATCAACACTGATTATATAAAAAGGGCGGGATCTCTCCTCTATACAATATGCACTGAAATGGTAATTGAAACCCAATTTTAGGACATCACAAAGTAGAAAATATGCTCAGTTATTTTGTAAAATTACATTAAAAAATGTTTGCCAATATTTAATCCAGTTGGTGGTATAGGCATCACAATGTGGACTCAGATCAAGACCCAGACAAATGATGTCACACAACGTCTTAAAATGTATTGGTCCGTGTTAAAATCTTGTGAAATTAAAAGTTTCCCAGTAAAAGGCCATGTGTAATTGATGTTCATTCACCATAGTTTTGGTAATGTTTTTGAAGTTAATTGAACGTTTGAAAGTTATGTTTAGCCACAAACCTCATGCACCAAACATGAAGGGGGGGGCCTATTTGTCTGATACAACGAGGATAGTGAACTAGAAAATGGTGTTTAGGTATTAGTCTTTTGTTTGGGAATACTGTCTTGAAAAGTCTATGGTGATCTGAAATTAAATGCTTAAGAAAACAAGCCATGCCTTCAGTTACACGAGGAGAAAAACTATGTAAACAATTTTTAACAAAATTAAAAGCAAGTGCCACACAGAATTGGTACGTTCAAAGAGATCTCCAAAAATTAGAGATATGTTTGCGCAACAAACACCATGCCTGATTGGCATTTAAACCAAGACCTTTGCTTTCATCCGTTTTCAAACAGATGGACGATATTCTCTTTCAAGGTATCTGTAATTGAAAGCGTGAAGCCGTTCACACAAATCAGTAAGTGTTAAGCAAGTGCTGATAAACAAGTTTTAGTTCATATTGTACCACACCTTCCAAAATGTCATGCAATATATCCACTGCGAAATTGTCACAAATATGGTAATATGTAAGTGTATTAAACAAGCAATCTCTCTTCAGACCAAAAGTAGATGTTGTTGATTATCTCTTAGAGTATCACAGTGTTCAGAATGAAGTTCTTTAGAACGAAACACAACACCAGCTTGATCTTCACATAAAATATTCTGGAAAGCATCCCTTCCTGCTAAACAAAAACGACAATAGTGTGTTGCACTGAACGATTCAACATATACAAATAAACTATGCATAGCAAGGTTATCTCCTGTAATCTGTACAACACTTCCTTTCAATGGGGTATCAGATACTGGGGTAGAAACACCATCATTTTTCAAACATTTCAAATAATCCACTAGAGGCTTAACAATGGCATCAAACCCGTATTTCTTAATGTCATCTGTATGAAAATGCAAAATAAGTTGAATGTTCATCAACACAGAATAATATTTTGGAGGAAGATTTCTCTAAGGAGTGGCGGACCGGGGTGGTGGTTCCCCTGTTCAAAAAGGGGGACCAGAGGGTGTGTGCCAATTACAGGGGTATCACACTTCTTAGCCTCCCTGGGAAAGTCTACTCAAAGGTACTGGAAAGGAGGGTTCGGCAGATAGTTGAACCTCAGATTGAAGAGGAACAATGCGGATTCCGTCCTGGTCGGCTCTTTTCTCTTGCAAGGATCCTGGAAGGGGCCTGGGAATATGCCCATCCTGTCTACATGTGTTTTGTGGATCTGGAGAAGGCGTATGACTGGGTCCCCTGGGAGATACTATGGGAGGTGTTGCGGGAGTATGGGGTGAGGAGGTCCCTTTTGAGGGCTATCCAATCCCTGTACGTACAAAGTGAGAGCAGTGTTCGGGTTCTCGGTAGTAAGTCGGACTCGTTCCATGTGGGGGTTGGCCTCTGCCAGGGCTGCGCTTTGTCACCAATCCTGTTTGTAGCTTTTATGGACAGGATATCGAGGCATAGTCGGGGTGGGGAGGGGTTGCAGTTCGGTGTCCTGGGGATCACATCGCTGCTTTTTGTGGATGATGTGGTCCTGATGGCATCAACAGTCTGTGACCTTCAGCACTCACTGGACCGGTTCGCAGCCGAGTGCGAAGTGGTTGGGATGAGGATTAGCACCTCTAAATCTGAGGCCATGGTTCTCACCAGGAAACCGATGGAGTGCCTTCTCTGGGTAAGGAATGAGGCGTTACCCCAAGTAAAGGAGTTCAAGTATCTCAGGGTCTTGTTCGCGAATGAGGGGACAATAGAGCGGGAGATTGGCCGGAGAATCGGAGCAGCGGGGGCGGTATTGCATTCGCTTTACCGCACCGTTGTGATGAAAAGAGAGCTGACCCGGAAGGCAAAGCTCTCATATACCAGTCAATTTTCCTTCCTACCCTCACCTATGGTAATGAAGGCTGGGTCAAGATCGCGAGTACAAGCGGCTGAAATGGGTTTTCTCAGAAGGGTGGCTGGCTTCTCCCTTAGGGATAGGGTGAGAAGCTCAGCCATCCATGAGGAACTCAGAGTAGAGCCGCTGCTCCATTGCGTCAAAAGGAGCCAGTTGAGGTGGTTCAGGCATCTGGTAAGGATGCCCCCAGGACGTCTCCCTAGGGAGGTGTTCCAGGCACGTCCAGCTGGGAGGAGACCTCGGGTAGGCCCAGGTCTAGGTGGAGAGATTATATTTCGACACCGGCCTGGGAACGCCTCGGGATCCCCCAGTCAGAGCTGGCAAATGTGGCTCGGGAAAGGGAAGTTTGGGGTCCCCTGCTGGAGCTGCTGCCCCCGCGACCCAATACGGATAAGCTGATGAAGATTAGATGAGGAAGATTTCTCAAAATAAAATACATGCAACCAAGTTTGTGGATTCCTTTTTTGGACCCCAAAGGATTAGCCGTCTCAAAGTCATCGTAGTATAGTTGAAGCTGTAAAACATTCTTCTCTAAAGCAAATAACCTGTTACTTTTGACATATTCACCATATACAAATATTTACTTTCTTTTGTTTTCTGAAAAGCCTCCAAGATTTCTTTGTTTCTTAACATTGACTGAATAGTTGTGAGGACAGGCACCTAAATGAATGTATCTGTAACAGGAATCTGGCTGTATATCCCAGTTGTTCTGTCACGTCTACCATTAAATCTAACACCTAGAACATATTCTATAGGTTGGACAATATGCCACTTGTCTTCATAGTGTTTGCCGTTTAGCTTCTGTATTCAATTTTGTCAATGGATTTTCAACTGCCACCTTAACGTGGTGGAGAGGTTTGAGTACCCAAGTGACCCCTTGAGCTATGTTGTCTGGAGCCAGGCCCGGGGTTGGGGCTCGTACGCGAGTGCCTGGTGGCCGGGCCTTTCCCCATGGGGCCCGGCCGGGCTCAACCCGAAGGAGCGACGTGGGGCCGCCTTCCCGTGGGCTCACCACCCACAGGAGGGACCATAAGGGGCCAGTGCGGAGAGGATCGGGCGGCAGTCGAAGGCGGGGGCCTAGACAACAAGATCCCTGGACACAGAAACTAGCTATAGGGACGTGGAACGTCACCTCGCTTGGCTGGGAAGGAGCCTGAGATGGTGCGTGAGTTTGAGAGGTTCCGACTAGAGGTAGTCGGGATCACCTCTACGCACGGCTTGGGCTCTGGAACCACACTCCTTGAGAAAGGATGGACTCTTCACCACTCTGGAGTTGCCCATGATGAGAGGCGACGGGCTGATGTGGGTTTGCTTATAGCTCCCCAGCTCTGCCGCCATGTGTTGGAGTTTACCCCGATGAACGAGAGGGTCGTTTCCCTGCGCCTACGGGTCGGGGATAGGTCTCTCACTGTTGTTTGTGCCTATGGGCCGAACGGCAGTGCAGAGTACCCAACCTTCTTGGAGTCTCTGGGAGGGGTGCTGGAAAGTGCTCCGACTGGGGACTCTATCATTTTACTGGGGGACTTCAACGCCCATGTGGGCAACGACAGTGACACCTGGAGGGGCGTGATTGGGAGGAATGGCCCCCCTGATCTGAACCCGAGCGGTGTTCAGTTATTGGACTTCTGTGCTAGTCACAGTTTGTCCATAACGAACACCATGTTCAAGCATAAGGGTGTCCATCAGTGCATGTGGCACCAGGACACCCTAGGCCGCAGGTCGATGATCGACTTTGTTGTCGTTTCATCTGACCTGTGGCTGTATGTCTTGGACACTCGGGTGAAGAGAGGGGCGGAGCTGTCAACTTATCACCACCTGGTGGTGAGTTGGATCCGATGGCGGGGGAGGAAGCTGAACAGACTCGGCAGGCCCAAGCGTACTGTAAGGGTCTGCTGGGAATGTCTGGCCGAGTCTCCTCGGAAGGACTATCGGCTGGCCTCGAAGAGATTCTGGCAAACCATCCGGCACCTCAGGAGAGGGAAACAGTGCCCTACCAACGCTGTTTACAGTAGAGGTGGGCAGCTGTTGACCTCAACTGGGGATGTCCTCGGGCGGTGGAAGGAGTACTTCGAGGATCTCCTCAATCCCGCCGTCACATCTTCCATTGAGCAAGCAGAGGATAAGTGCTCAGAGGTGGACTCGTCCATCACCCGGGCTGAAGTCACAGAGGTGGTCAAGAAACTCCTCGGTGAATAGATTATGCTTTGCGGACTTCCGGTTTGGGTGAGCATGTGAAAGCAGCGTTGCCTCAGACTCCCGCAGTAGAAACTTTGCAAACATACTTTTTCCTCAAAACCCCAACCAACTGATAGTTAAAGATTTAACATTAGAACCTTGAACATCCTAGAGAAATGTCAAAAGCATCTAAAGCACCCAAAAAGACGGAAGCAGATGCCTCTCCCACGGACAGCAGCACAACGCTAACGTTGGCTAGCATAGCTAACATCCTAGAAGACCACAGGGCTAGTATTGCAGCCGACTTCAAAACAACATTCGCTGCCCTGGAATTGAGACTCGATAAAATGCAGTCAACGATAACAGAACATGGTCAGCGAATGGATTCATTGGAATCCCACGCTGAGCTCCAAGCCCAACGAATCCAAGCGCTGGAAGAGAGGTGTGTCGCATTGGCAGACCACAACGCTAAGCTAACAGCGAAGACGAGTGATCTTGAGAGCCGCAGCCGCAGAAATAATATTAGAATGATCGGCCTCCCAGAATCAATCGAGGGACCCAGGCCTACGAACTTTTTCGCCGAACTTTTGGCTGAAGTACTGGGCGACGAGATTTTTCAGTCTCCTCCTGAACTGGACCGAGCGCACAGAACGCTCACCGCTAAACCACAACCAGACCACAACCAGGACTACACACCAGAAGTTGCCGGCGAACGAGCTAAATACCGAGCGGTGATGGCCGATCTTTACAACCTCGCTCTTCGGCCAGCGCTTCTATTCCCGGCCCGTTTACAGATCACTCTGGAGAGCGGAGCGAAGAAGAGATTTTCATCTCTCGAGGAAGCCACCACATTCGCGGCCAAATATAAACAGACCCCGAGGCCCAACTAGCTTGTCTGCTATTTTTCTCGCGACCAATATGGGCCATGCTAACCTAAAGTTAGCTGTCTTTCTCCTTACAGGAGGAGCTACTTTCGTATTGGTAAGTCTTAAGATTAAGCCTGCGTAAGCCTGCTGAACCTTAATGTGTATAACTTGTACAAGGACAATATTCTAAGTGAATTATTGTATTTATTTAAAAGAGATTTAAGAACTGTTCGGACTATGGTCTAAGTCTGATGTTTACCTTGTAACTGATATGCTGGAGTAACCCTGTATTTAGTTCAGCGGGTTCAGACGCTAACGGTAATGTTGTGTATTATACTCCGTTTAATTCTAATCCGAGGGTAAAGTAAATAACTTGTATTTTATTTCTTATTTAAGTTAGAATTTTGTCAAGCCAATTTAGGATGATAGATGATTAGGGGGATGGTAGGGGTATTAAATCTGCAGTTCACTCGATGTGTAATTCTAAATGATTAATACCCTGCATATATATATAATATATATTTTTTTTTAATTGTTATTTTATTTATTTATTGATTTTTACTTCTGAATCACTTTTTGGTATTCAGCGAGTTCAGAAGTTGGTGGTGTGTATTACATGCCATTTAATTCTACTTTGAAGTTAAAGAAAAGAATAGTTTGTATTTTATTTCATATTTAAAAAAAAAAAAAAAAAAATATTATTGTTATTATTTTATATTAAAGTCGTCAAGCTAATATTTGTCTATAAACGATTATGATGATGGAAGGGGTACTACGTCTGCAGTTCACTTGATTCTTAACCCTAAGTGAATAATACCCTATATTTTATTTGATTTTCACTCTACATTTACTTGAGATTTATTTATTTCTATTCTTATAATTATCTTTTATTGTTATTATTTTATCACTCTGTTATTTCTGTTTGGTATTCTATCTTTATATTTACTCGCGCTATATAGCCGTTATGAAAAATGTAAGGTTCACGTTCATTATGTTGGGGGGTTCCAACTGGCTCTTTAAGCTGCAGGAGCTGGGACAAATTAAGGAAAAAGACGAAAGATGACGCAAAGAGGGAAGTATGAACACTTGGGTTTAGTTTTGATTAATGGGACAGGGGAGAAGGGAGGGGGAGGGAAGCTTTCACTTGACTTTGTTTATTTTGTGTTCTCTGTTATGTATGTACTCATTTCACATTGGGCTGTTTCTGTACAGAAGATCCTACTCGCTGTCTGCTGCTTACTACTTGAGACTGACCTGTCAATTTTACCACGGGGTAAAAAATTTTTTACCACCCCATATTCCCCAAGCACCCTCCACAAGATGCCGCGAGGGACACAGTCGAATGCCTTCTCCAAATCCACAAAACACATGTGGATTGGTTGGGCAAACTCCCATGAACCCTCCAACACCCCGTAGAGGGTATAGAGCTGGTCCAGTGTTCCACGGCCCGGACGAAAACCACACTGTTCCTCCTGAATCCGAGGTTCTACTATCGGCCGTATTCTCCTCTCCAGTACCCTGGCATAGACTTTCCCGGGGGGGCTGAGAAGTGTGATCCCCCTATAGTTGGAACACACCCTCCGGTCCCCCTTCTTAAAAAGAGGGACCACCACCCCGGTCTGCCTTCCCAGAGGCACTGTCCCCGACCGCCACGCGATGTTGCACAGGCGTGTCAACCAAGACAGCCCCACAACATCCAGAGACTTGAGGTACTCAGGGCGGATCTCATCCACCCCCGGTGCCTTGCCACCGAGGAGTTTCTTGACCACCTCAGTGACTTCAGCCCGGGTGATGGACGAGTCCACCTCTGAGCCCTCATCCTCTGCTTCCTCAATGGAAGAAGTGACAGCGGGATTGAGGAGATCCTCGAAGTATTCCTTCCACCGCCCGACGACATCCTCAGTTGAGGTCAACAGCTGCCCACCTCTACTGTAAACAGCGTTGGTAGGGCACTGTTTCCCTCTCCTGAGGCGCCGGACGGTTTGCCAGAATCTCTTCCAGGCCAGCCGATAGTCCTTCTCCATGGCCTCACCGAACTCCTCCCAGGCCCGAGTTTTTGCCTCCAGCGGGTGCAGGTCCCTCCGTTCTCCGACTCTGTTGGTGAATTCTGAAACGAGAGCTCGCAATTCATCAAAATACACTTTATGGTCTTTGGGCCACTTTTCCCCTTCCGGGACCGCAGGCCCCGCGGCTGGTCCTGGAAACTGTCTCCCCGTCAGCAGCTCGTATGGGGTGAACCCAGTGGTCTGATTTAACGAGCATCGAATCGTCATGAGTGACAGTGGCAGTGCATCCACCCAGTTCAATTTAGTCTGTGCACATATCTTAGCCAACTTGTTTTTTAAGTTTTGGTTCATCCTTTCTACCTTTCCCTGGGACTGTGGATAGTACACAGTGCCAAAAGCATGCTTTAGGCCCAATAATCTCTCTACCTTCTGTAAATCACTGTTCTTAAAGTGAGTCCCATTATCTGACCTAATTTTCTCTGGGAAGCCGTATCTGGGAATGTACTGGTTCACTAAACACTTGATCACTGTCTGACTGTCCTCCCTTCTTGCCGGCCAGGCTTCTGGCCACCCTGTGAACATGTCCACACACACTAACATGTAACGGCACCCCCGTACAGTTTCCCCCATGTCCGTGTAGTCTATCACTATCTCTTGTCCAGGTCTCGTCGTCATGGGGAACGCCCCCATCTCAGGTTTGATCGTCGGTTTTGGATTGTGGTGTGTGCAGATGGTGCATGTCCTAGTGTAGTTACGTACCATGTCTACCATAAACGGGTGCCACCAATGGCACAAGTTCCTCAACATCTGTGCTGGCCCTACATGGCCCAACCCGTGGGCTTCTGCAAATGTATCTCCCCGCATGGCTGGTGGAAGTATTACTCTACCGTCTGGCCCTCTCCAGAGCCCGCTCGTCTCTGTTGCTCCTCTCTGTTGCCAAATTGTTTTCTCTTGTGGGGAAGCCCCCTTTTGATGTCTCACTAGCTCATCTCTCTCAGGGCCTTCTCCCCACCCCACTTCCTCTTCTGCTCTTACCACCATCACTTGCGGAGTGTACCCTGCTGCCTGTTTTGCTGCTGTGTCTGTCGCTTGGTTTCCCTGAGCTACTACACTATTTGAATTATCGTGTCCTTTACATTTTATGATGGCTACCTTTTCGGGCAGGTCTAGGGCCTCAGCTAGTTCTCTCATCTCTGCCTCGTGTTTAATCGGTTTGTCTCCTGCTGTTCTAAACCCAGCTTTTTACCACTGTCCTAGCTCCACGTGTGCTGCGCCTACTGTGTATGCCGAATCAGTGTAAATGTTTACTGTTGTTCCCTGGGCCAGTCTAAGGGCCTCTATTAGTGCTCTAACTTCTGCTCTCTGGGCTGACTGCATCCCCTGGAGCCTCTCTGCTTTCAGCGTGACTAAACCCTCTGGTGTTAGTTTCACTACCGCAAAAGCCGCCCTCAGGCCGTCTTGTTCGTGTCTGAAACAGCACCCATCAGTGAAGAGGTCCTCTGCCCCTGGGAGGGGTTCTTCCTCCAGATCGGTTCGGGTCTTACTCTCCCTCACTACCTCTTGCGCGCACTCATGTGGTAGCCCCGTCCCCATTCGGTCTGCGATATTTATCCCTTCATGTGTGAAAATCAAATTTGGAGCCCCGAGAATTTTGCTTAGGTGTTGTTGCCTGAGGGAAGTCATAGTGAACATCTGTGAATTTCTATACGCCACTACACTGTGTGTTGTGAGTATCTGAAGGTGATGCCCCATCACTATGTGTGCGCATTTTTGATTGAGTCTCGCTACTCCCGCTGCATGCTGTGTGCAGGTGGGGTGCCTTTTTTCGGTTTTGTCGAATCCTATGCTTATGTACATAAGGATGTTCCTATCTCCCCCTTTTTTCTGAAACAGGACCCCGTTCATGACTTGTCCTGTTTCAGAAACATCTAGAAAAAAGGGCTTTGCGTAATCAGGTATGGCCAGATCAGCTGCGGTGGCTAGTTGTTGTTTCAGCAAAATGAAGGCCTGGTCGGCCGGGCAAGTCCAATTGAGAGTGGCTTTAAGTTTACGCATTCCCTGCTCCTTAACTAGCGCTCTAAGTGGCTCTGTGAGCCCTGAATAGTTTGGGATGTAATTGCGGCTGTACCCCGTGAGCCCTAGGAATGATAGCATTTCCTGAACAGTAGTGGGTTTAGGATGGTGGAGAATGGTTGTGCGGTGAGCTGGGGAAAGCCCCGCTCCCTTCTGCGAGATTACTCTGCCCAGAAAGGAGACCTGCGTCCTTACCAGCTGTAGCTTTTCTTTTGACACTTTGAACCCTTTCTCAGCCAGTCTGGTGAGGACCGTCATTGTAGCTTGGATGCAGGCGGCCACCGTCGGGGCCGCCAGCAGCAGGTCATCTACGTACTGGACCAAAGTTACCCCTGTCGGCAGGCAGCATCCCTGCAGCGCTTCTCTCAGTACCTGGTTGAATATGCCAGGGGAAAGCGCGAACCCCTGTGGTAGTCTCGTGTACCTCCATTGTCGACCCCTATGTGTGAAAGAAAAAATATCACGAAGTTCCTCTGCTAGTGGGAGACAGAAAAAAGCGTTAGCCAGGTCAATGCAGGTGAACCATTTTTGATCCGGGGTCAAATTAGTGAGTGCTACATACGGGTTAGGTACCGGTATAGTGGGTGTGAGTAAAATGTTGTTTATAGCCCTGAGATCATGGGCCATACGGTATTTCCCTGTCCCTTTCTTTTCTACCGGGAGGATAGGTGTGTTCCACGCGGAACCTGACTCCTCTAACACCCCGGTGGGCCACAAACCATTCAATGTCACATCTAACCCTTCCTCTGCCTCTGGTTTGTGTGGGTATTGGGGCAGCCATATGGGCTCTCCCGGGCTGATTTTAAAGGTGACCGGTGGGCAATCGGTGAGCCCCACATCCGTGGGACCCTTGGACCACAGTGAGTCAGGTAACTCATTAAGTCTGGCTGTGGCTACAGGGTGATCCATCTTTTCCCTCCCATGATCCCGAGTTATCTCCCTTCGCTCTAAACACACCCAATCCGTCCCTGGTGCTTCTAACCGATACGTCTTACAGCTGGGTGAGTACCATACGTTTGGCGCCTGAGTGAGTGTCCAATCAGTGCATTCGACCGCCCTTTTAACCATGGGCCCCAGGTCTTTTGCTTGGTGTTTAGGATGCAGTGCCAGTGACACATGCGGGACGGACTCCTCCGCCATCATGTACCACTGATCCTGCTCCTCTGTCAACTGTACATCTGCCGCTACCCCTTCAGGGCCTACATATATGAATTTAGACCCGACCTGCCACGTGTCCCCACACACTACATCCCCAAACCCCTCTCTATACACCTCATCGCCCTGCCGATCATAAAATAGGGTCACATGTGGGGGGTCTGGTGGAGGAAAGTACGGCTCGAGGAGGGAGATCCACGGCCTCCATTTGAAGTACTGGGACAAGATACCCTGTTTGTCCGGCTTTTCCGGTGTCAATAGTCCCCAATATATCTCTGCTATTTCACCCTTCACCGGTTGTACCAGGTACTGCCCTTTGCGTGTGGTTTCAGGTCCACACATCGCCGATGTCCCGTCTGGTAACGTGACAGTTAGTCCGTTTGGAGAACACAAGATATTAGCCCCCAGTTTTATCAACAAGTCTCTCCCCAATAAGTTCAGTGGTGTGTTTGTCGACACCACATACGGATGGCTGAGGGCCTGTTTACCCAGTATTGTTTTAAGAGGAAATGTCACTGGCCCACTCCTTCAAACCCCACAACTTCCACTGTCTTGGAGGATAGTAGTCCTGTGACGGGAGGGGCGGTGATGGTGGAAAAAGTGGCACCTGTGTCAACCAGAAAGGGGAAGTCCCTCCCGTCGACATTCAGGTACAGCATAGGGTCTGCCCTTCCCCCGCTGTCCCCTCCCCCCCCTGTAGACCGTCACGCCTGGTCCCACCCTCCCTCATAAGAGAGTGGGTATTGTCCAGGTGCGCTAGGTGGTGGAACGGCGTGTGGGTTGGGAACTGGAGCTGCCCCTTGGTTTGGGTATCCTCTGCCCCCTGCAGTGTTCAGTGGGCAGTTTCTGGACCAGTGGTTCGGGTCACCACACGTAAAGCAGACTCCGTATGGGACTTGGGCTCCTGGAGCCCCTCTGCCTCTACCCCGCCCCCTCCCCCTACCATAACCTCCCCTCCCTGATTGATAGGGCGCGGTGAATGCCCCCCGGCCACCGTGAGGTTGGGGTGCCCATGTGGGAACAGGGTATAAATCGGGTGTGTCAGGTTCTCCTGAGCCTAGAGCTGCCATCTGTCTGTGTTTTGTTTTCCCTTCATTGAGCCTCCCTTTGGCTTCACCCAGCTGTAAGCGCAACAGGTTCTCTTTCAGTCCCTGTATCTGTTTGTCTTTCTCTGTCTCCTCATCTTTTGCCCTCTGTAAATGATGTACTATGTGTCTTTCCCATACATGTGATTCACTACCCGGCAAGTCAGGATTTGCCATCATTGCCTCTTTTATTTTCTCTGGAAGTCCCTCTAAGACCGCCCTTCTAAACCACTCCTGCTGCAGACCCCCCTTCCCCGGGTGGTGCCCTGTGTGTTTGGCCCATGTGTCCTTACATGCTTCTAGATACTGTCTAGGGTGTTGCTCTTTTTCCCAAGGTAACTTGGGCATCGGGGCCCCAGCGGGCAAGGGAAATCGTTCCCTCAGGGCCGTGGCTATGCGCCCGACCACCTGACTGAAAGGAGTGTCGTCAGGGCTCCGCCTAGTGGCGGCCCCTTTTTCTATCTCAGTCATAGCCTGGGCGGACATGGCTCGGGCGACTACTGCCCTCCAGTCCCCCAGTGCCAACATTTGACCAGCTGTGAGTTTATCAAATTGTGATAACCATAGTCCACCTCCCTCTCCCATCGGGGGTAATTTATCTACCAGTGCCTGTACGTCTCCCAGCCCCAATGGTTTATATCACGGTTCGCCGCCTCCCACTCTAAAGAGAGGCAGCTGAAACCCAGCACAACCAGCTTCTCCTGCTTGTGACCGCGTATACATTTTATTTTGAGTCTTTTGAATTGATTCTACTGTGTCATGGTGTAGTTTATGTTCTGGTGGGGGCGTACGCGGCAGAGGGTATACGTCTACGTCTCCCTCACTCCCGTCTCCACTACTGTCTGTGTCGGGGTCTTCGTCTGAGTCAGTCCATCTCCCTACTGCATTGCCCGTGAGTACCACCCGTCCTCTATGTGAATTCCCTTTTTTCTGCCTAGTTCTGGTCCTTCTCACTGTGTCACTATCGTCCGACCCCGACCTTGAGTCCTTCCCTAACCTGCCTTTAGTACGGCCTGATCTTTTCTTTATGGCCCCTGTAATCTCCTCTTGTTTATTCTTTCCTAGTCGTCTCTTTTCATCGTATATTCCGTATTCTCTAACAGCCCTTGCCTTGAACGGTTTCACCTCCCCCTCAGTGTCTGTTTCGCTCTGTGACTCCGCCTTCCTAGTCAACTTTCTCTTATCTTGCTTTCCTGTGACTTGAGTTATGGGCTTGCTATCCTGTGTGTCTAAAGACAATATACCACTCTGTAAACGTAAGACTGGATATAATGGTGCCTGGCCCGTACCAAGCCCCAAATCATCTTCATATGCTGGGGGTTCTATCTCTCCTCCCTCTTTTTCCTCCTTAATTTTCTGTCCCTTTTTCTCTTTGTTCAAATGGTCTACGCCCTGACACCACACTGCTAATTTACACCATTCTTTTCTGTGCTTTTCCCATTCCTTCTCCTTTTCTCTATATCTCCCTCTCTTGACCAAATTGGCTGTTTCCTTCTTGTCTCTAACTCTATCTCGATTTTTGGAACACTCCTTCTCCTTATTCCACAAAATAACATGTAATGGTCTCCTTTCCTCCATCCTTAATCCTGCCTCACTCACCACTTGTCGCAATTTCTCTTCTATCCCTTCTTTTTCTTTCTGAATTGGGTCCATCCTGCCTACAACAGTCATTACATTTGCCACCTGTATCCCCAATTGTTTCCACTTTCCCGTGCCTGGACACCGCCCATCGTCATCAACTTCTCTCTCACACTCCCCGTCCATTTCAACCTGACTTACGTTACTGTGAGTCCCAGACTCAGAATAATTAACAAATGATTAACGGGTACCTGACCCAACACTTTTGGGACTCAAACCCAGTTTTCTTATAAAGAATTTGGGGAGTTCCAAAACTCCCCGGGCCTCTAACCCAGCTGAACGGGTCCTTGACCCAACACTTTTTGGGACTTGAACCCAGTTCTCTTATACAGAATTTGGGGAGTTCCAAAACTCCCCGGGCCTCTAACCCAGATACAGAATTTGGGGAGTTCCAAAACTCCCCGGGCCTCTAACCCAGATACAGAATTTGGGGAGTTCCAAAACTCCCTGGGCCTCTAACCCAGCTGAACCTTTACACACAATAAATACTTCGAGGTGCCCCTAAGTCCTCGGGCCTCTAACCCGACTGGTTGCCGAGACTCTAACTCGCAACTCTCCACCGTCCCCGTCGGGAAGTGGCGTAGGGTAGTCAACCCTAGAACGATTAACGGGCCTCTAACCCGACTTACAGTGAGACTCTAACTCACACACCGGTAGCGGGCCTCTAACCCGACTTATAGTGAGACTCTAACTCACAAACCGTTCCCCTGACCCCCTGAATTTAAACCAGTCTCCCAATACGTTTTCCACAGGTCCACAATTTAGTTCATAGCCAATATGCAGATTTAGATATAACAGGCTCTGCTTACCTTTATCATGAGCCGGCTCGGAACCTGTGAATCTCGCGTAGGTTGTCTGGACAAGATCGAATTCCTTCTCCTCTTTCCAATCCCGGAACGAGCCCCCAAATTGTTGAAGTATAACACTTCCCCGAGTTGGTTTGTTGGAAAGGAGAATAAAACACAGGGAGTCAGGGCAAATGCCGTATTATACATCCATTTATTACAAAAGCTTTTGGAGACAAGGTGTCGCCGCACAATGTCTAAGGATCAACATTCAAAACATCATTTTTATACTTCTACTACGCCCAAAAGATAGAGTCGTTAAATTCACAGAACAAGTATGCTATTGGTCCAGTTCCAATTCTATTCCTTATAAGGATAAACGCAAACATCTTCTTGTCTCCTCCTGGTATCTGTCTGGCCTGTCAGACTATGTGTGTGTGTGTCTCTAACCTGTGTCCTGTTTCTCACAAAACAGACATACTAAATCTTCTACATTGGTTACAACAGCTTATAACAGTTCACTAACTTATACAATCACTACATCTACACCACCTTTAAGAAGTTACCTGAAATCCAGCAACACCAGTTATTGTTAATTTTCAAACAAACTCTCCCCTCTCCTTGCGTGGAGTAAGTTTTACTTTCACTTCTAGTCAACCAACTTACAAAAGCTGTAAAATATTTATTTTGATATTTTAACAATATTAAAAGGGATTTAGATGGCACTCTGATTCTCTGTACTATTCAATGCATGTTCCTCTTAATTGAATAGATACTGACTATTCAAATTTTTACCAACCAGGAAATGACTGACAGCATGTCTGCCATTGTTAACTCCAGGAGAGATAACCGTTGCTCATATTCAGTGGTGTAGTGGAGGGTATATGCAGGGATACGCTGTATACCCTCTTTTTTTTGTCAGCTGCCCTGGTGTACACTCACTTCTTACCAGTGGTTTAGTGGAAGGTATATGCAGGTATATGCTCTCTACCTACTTTTTTGTTGTTGTAAATACAGTGGGGAGAACAGGTATTTGATACACTGCCGATTTTGCAGGTTTTCCTACTTAAAAAGTGTGTAGAGGTCTGTAATTTTCAACTGTGAGAGACGGAAACTAAAACAAAAATCCAGAAAATCTATTTGCATTTCATTGTATGACATAAGTATTTGATCACCTACCAACCAGTAAGAATTCCGGCTCTCACAAACCTGTTAGTTTTTCTTTAACCCTTTGGCGAGTACAATCACACCGGTGTGATCAATCTAGAGTGGTCCCTGAAGCGTACGATCACACTGGTGTGATTAGAATGTCATGTTTAGAACGCACCATTAGCATGCCTAGCTACAAGTAACGTAACAATGGCTGGTCAGACCGTGCTGTTATTTACTCACATTTAGCTCACAGTGTTTATAACTTTATTTCCTGATTGTAATTGTTTTAAGACCATACTATGATATTAACCAGGTAGAAAGCATTCAAATCGGGAAAAGAAGTGTTACTTACGTACCAACAGACAGCCAACACTAATACACAAAAACAAATTATATTAGCGACTACTACCAATCAAAACCATTGCAAAAACTTTCTAGAAGTTACGTTCCCCGTTGTATAAATTTTATATAGTTTATTCATTTTCACTGCAATGAATTACTGGTCACGATTTGTTAGCTAGCGGGCAGCTGACGTTTGCTAGCGGTTAGCTGACGTTTTCTAGCTAGCTACAGTTATAAATAAACCAACTTTTGCAGCTCTTAGAATTCGAGTCAACGAGAGAAGCTTGCAATGCAATGCATGTAGTGTTCCTTACCTAGCAAGGTGACTGTTCAAATGCTGGCGTGAGTTCAAATGCTGGAGAGTACTGAAGTCACGTGCAAAAAAACTCACGCTTGCGGGTCGGTAAGGAATATTTGAAACTCACGCGTGAAAAAGTTAAGAAGCCCTCCTGTTCTCCACTCATTACCTGTATTAACTGCACCTGTTTGAACTCGTTACCTGTATAAAAGACACCTGTCCACACACTCAATCAAACAGACTCCAACCTGGCCAAGACCAGAGAGCTGTGTAAGGACATCAGGGATACAATTGTAGACCTGCACAAGACTGGGATGGGCTACAGGACAATAGGCAAGCAGCTTGGCAAGAAGGCAACAACTGTTGGCGCAATTATTTAAAAAAGGAAGAAGTTCAAGATGACAGTCATCTCCCTCGGCCTGGGGCTCCGTGCAAGATCTCACCTCGTGGGGCATCAATGATCATGAGGAAGGTGAGGGATAAGCCCGGAACTACACAGCAGGACCTGGTCAATGACCTGAAGAGTGCTGGGACCACAGTCTCAAAGAAAACCATTAGTAACACACTACGCCGGATTAAAATCCTGCAGCGCACGCAAGGTCCCCCTGCTCAAGTCAGCGCATGTCCAGGCCCATCTGAAGTTTGCCAATGACCATCTGGATGATCCAGAGGAGGAATGGGAGAAGGTCATGTGGTCTGATGAGACAAAAATAGAGTTTGGAGGAAGAAGGATGGTGTGATGGCAATTTCATCGATCAGAACTTTTAAAGGAGTAAGGACTGAGACAAAATGCTCTTGCACAATTAAGTTTATTTGCAAGTAGAGAGACACGTCAAACTCTTACAAACAATAATCCAAGGAGTCTCTAATTTAATATATGAACAGTTCGTATTTTCAGAGGAAAAAGGGGTGTGGTAAGTTGCTGGCCATCTGTCTTGTGTCACATAGGTTTTACCTAAAGGGAGGGCTGTTACCCCCACCTTATCCTTCCTGTCATAATGTTCACTGTTGTGTTTACCTAAACAAGCCAATTGCTCCTACTCCCCTCCCCCCCAAGGGCCACATTCCTAAGGAACAAAAGGACTGACACCCTTCTTGGTCTAGGCAGGAGAACATGGTCAAAGTACCTAATAATCCTCTAATATACCAGCCAATAGAAAGACAGACATTTCCCAAATGTACCTTAGTTAAAAATTTTCATAACAGTACAACCCCATGAACACATCCCAACCGTGAAGCTTGGAGGTGGAAACATCATTCTTTAGGGATGCTTTTCTGCAAAGGGGACAGGACGACTGCACCGTATTGAGGGGAGGATGGATGGGGCCTTGTATCGCAAGATCTTGGCCAACAACGTCCTTCTCTCAGTAAGAACATTGAAGATGGGTCGTGGCTGGGTCTTCAAGCATGACAACGACCCGAAACACATAGCCAGGGCAGCTAAGGCGTGGCTCCGTAAGAAGCATCTCAAGGTCCTGAACCCAATAGAAAATCTTTGGAAGGAGCTGAAACTCCGTATTGCCCAGTGACTGCCTCGAAACCTGAAGGATCTGGAGAAGTTCTATATGGAGGAGTGGGCAAAATCCCTGCTGCAGTGTGTGCAAACCTGGTCAAGAACTACAGGAAACATATGATCTCTGTAATTGCAAACAAAGGTTTCTGTACCAAATATTAAGTTCTGCTTTTCTGATGTATCAAATATTTATGTCATGCAATAAAATGCAAATTAATTACTTAAAAATCATACAATGTGATTTTCTGGAGTTTTATTTTAGATCCCGTCACTCACAGTTGAAGAGTACCTAAGATAAAACTTCCTACATGCTTTGTAAGTGGGAAAATATGCCAAATCGGCAGTGATTCAAATACTTGTTCTCCCCACTGTAAATCATGCAAAAAGTAGCATACAAGAGCCAGTCGCATAATTATTACAAACGCAATAAAACGACCAATAAATAATGTGCCTGAGACCGACGTATGACATAGCTCTGATTGGCTGGTTATTTAGAACCTCATGTTACTTCACTTCAGTCAAATATTTTTGTCTGACAGAATATACAGGTTTTTTTTACCCGAGGCATATTTATATTTCCATAGGCTTAGCGTTACTTCAGAAATACATTATGAAACAAACTCATCAAACAACTTTGTTGTGCACCTCCAGATTTTGAAAGTAACCGGATCCTCCATGGTAAGGACTTGGTACCTCCACTGGTACAGACTATACTGTACAGTATATCAGTGAATTACATATTTTTGCCTTAAATCAATTTGTCAATGTTGCGGTTTGGCAGTACTCACTCCTTAACTGCCTAGCTAACGTTTTCTAGCTAACTTTACTGTTGCAAATTTTTTAGTTTTGGAAATGGTAGCTAGTTCAATTGGAAAATGCGGGTAGGGAAGCTGACATCAGGACTGGTAGCCAGCTAGCTAGATTTCTTATTTAATACCTTTCAGCTTTCATATGGCCAAGAGTGGATCATACATAGCTTGCTATTTTGATAAAATATTGCAGTCTTGTTGTGGTGTAAATTGGTAATCTTATTTGCACTTTCAATGTAAATTACTGAGTATACTGTATGTTTTTTGTTCTTCATAGACAACAATGATTGGCCAGACCTATAGACAGCAAAGCAAGTGAAAGATTTACTATAATGTCCAAAAACCTCTGGTTACGATGCAAGTAACTGGGTAGGTTAGGGTAGTTCTAAGACTTAGTTTCCAATGTATCTACATGATGTTAGACAGGGATGGGCAGTATTTATGATACATGTATTTCAAATACAAAATAGAATGTTGTCATTTGTATTTGATGACAGTAGCTTCAAATGTTGTATCAAAATACTTTAGTTTGTGAAAAGTCTACATGATGACATCATAAAAATTCTGCCTCTGATTGGTGCCTACTAAGTCATTTGCCCAGACTTGTTCAGATCAGAACAGAAAAGGCATCCATACCTGAAGAAGAAGGTCAAGGTGAGAAATGTGTACTTGGGATCTTTGGAGCAGTATCCTCTAATCAAGCACCTTTTCGGAGGTTTAACACAATCATCCCATCCTCAGCTCCAGTTTATTTTCCTTTGCTGGACTGATCAACCAGCCCCATCAACAATATTTAAATGCCACACCTTTTGAAAAGTTAGTTGTGCTTAAAGGCATCAGTTGCTAAAGAGCTACTGCAATGTAGTCCACAGGGCACACACTCTCATTCAATACACTCCCTCTCTCACACACACACTCACTCAATCACATGCTTACTTTCTCACCCACACTCACGCATAAGTTTGACTGTTTTTGGTAGAACCTTTGAACTGTTTTGGAATACCTGGTCTGTAGTATTCTCTATTGTAGTATTCTCTATTGGAGTTTAAGTAAATGTTCTTACTAAACAATGTGTATGTGTACTCTAAACTAATATTCTGCATCTCTCAAAAGATTGGGGGGCCCGTTGCTGTCCTTGTCCATCTGTTCATACTTCTGACCTAGTCTAAATTTAAATAGACTCTGGATTTTGCCCACATGCATTTATTAATTATTCCAATTGGACTCTTAATATCTCACCCGGCACAGCCAGAAGAGGACTGGTCACCCCTCTGAGCCTGGGTCCTCTCTAGGTTTCTTCCTAAAATTCGGCCTTCTTAGGGAGTTTTTCCTAGCCACTGAAATTCAACACTACTGTTGTTTGCTCCTTGGGATTTAAGGCTGGGTGTTTCTGTAAAAGCACTTTGTGACAACTGCTGTTGTAAAACTGCTGTTTATAAATATATTTGATTGATTGATTCAGTGGTTGGAGTCGGGTTAATACTCCTTGACAAGTTCTGTTGCTATTTTTCTGATTACATTGCTGGCTACATTTAAAATCGAAACATATTGATCATTTAATAATTGTTGACAACGTGCTGAAATGTTTATTTTCAACTTCCAAATAGGTGTCCAATGATTGATAAATAACTGATTGATAAATGATTGTATCCTAATTGAAATAGCTGTTTAATAGGATCGGGATTTTACAAACCATTGCATGAATGACACATAATTTATTATATTTATGATTAACAATCAAATTATTAATTATTTAGAAACTTGTTGAAATGAATAAAGGTGCCATCAGTTGTATTCTTATGAATTACTTGTTTGTCACTGAGTCAGTGTTGCTGATGCAAAGTAGGCCCTTCATTTCCAATCACCTACCCTGTCTCCTACATCTAAGTGATCCAGAGTGTTCAAATTTAAATTAAGATCAGTGACAGGATAAAAGGTTAATACTGGTTCCCATGGTTACTGCTCACACAGTGTGGTAATTGCATTATAATCCAACAGTAATCAAATCAAAATGAAACAAGGATTTTTGTGTGTTGCCATAACAACCACTGATACACCTTACAATTGTAAGCAGGGTTGGGGTCAATTCCATTGACATTTTAGTCAATTCAAAAAGTGCTGGGAAATTCCAATTATTTGGAATTTGATTTAATATAGTTAAGGTCCACTGAACTGTCAATAATTTAAATGGAGTTGACACTTACTCTGACTGTTAGGCACCCGTCTAAAATAAGACTGAATTTGCTCAACAACACAATATATACAGTATAGAATATACAGTCAGGTCAGGAAATAATTGGACACTGACAAATGCTTTGTTATTTGGGCTGTTTATCAAAATCTACACAGGTTACAGTTAAATAATGAAAATTGGCTTAAAGTGCAGTCTCCCAGCTTTAATTTGAGGGTATTCACATCCAAATTGTAGGAAAGGTTTATGAATTACAGTTCTTTAATATGTAGCCCCCTCTTTTTCAAGGAACAAGTTCTGCAACACAAAAAGGCCTGGACGTTCACAGAAGACAACAGTGGTGGATGATCGTAGGACCCCTACCATGGTAAGGAAAAATCCTGTAACAACATCCAGCCAAATGAAGAACACTCTCCAGGAGGTTATCATAATCCAAGTCTACCATAAAGATAAGACTTCACGAGAGCAAATACAGCGGGTTCACCACATGGTGTAAACCATTCATAAGCCTCTAAAATAGAAAGGCCAGATTAGACTTTGCCAAAAAACTAGAAAAGACAGCCCAGTTCTGGAACAGCATTCTTGGAGAGATGAAACTAAGATTAACTTTTGCCAGAATGATGGGAAGAACAAAGTATGGAGGCTTGCAACAACTCATGATCCGGAGCATACCACATCATCTATAAAACAGTGGAGACAGTTTGATGGCATGGCCCTGCATGGCTTCCAGTGGCACTGGGTCACTAGTGTTTATTGATGATGTGACAGAAGATAGAAGCAGCCAGATGAATTCTGAAGTGTATAGGGATATATTGTCTGCTCAGATTCAGCCAAATTCAGCAAAGTTGATTGGAAGGCATTTCACTTTACAGATGGACAATGAACCAAATCATACTGAGAATGCAACCCAGGAATTGTTTAAGGCAAAGAAGTTGAATATTCTGCAATGGCCGAGTTAATCACTTGATCTCAACCCAATCGAGCATGCATTTCACTTGCTGAAGACAAAACATAAGGCAGAAAGACCCATGAACAAACAACAACTGAAGACAGCTGCAGTAAAGGCCTGGCAAAGCATCACAAAGGAGGAAACCCAGCGTTTGGTTATGTCCATGCGTTCCAGACTTCAATCAGTCATTGCCTGCAAAGGATTCTCTATAATGTATTAAAAATGAAAATGTTATTTATGATTGTGTTAATTTGTCCAATTACATTTGTGCCCCTGAAATAAGGGGACTGTGTATGAAAAGGGTTCCAATTCCTAAACTTTTCATACAATATTTTTGTTCAACCCCTTGAATTAAAGCTGAAAGTCTGCACTTCAGATACATCTCAGTTGTTTAATTTCAAATCCATTGTGGTGGCGTACAAAACCAAAATGATTTCCTAAATATTGTGTCCAAATATTTCTGGACCTAATTGTATATACACTGCCATTCAAAAGTTTGGGTCACCTAGAAATGCCCTTTATTTTCGAAAGAAAAGGAAATTATTTTGTCCATTACAATAAAATCTAATTGATCAGAAGTATCCTAGGTAAGTAGACTTTTAACACTATTAATAATCAGCTTTAAATACCTGTATACGCTTGGTCTTCTGTTAACCCCTCATTGTTTTTATTTCAGACCAAGTAACCAGCATCAGTGTCAGTTGGACTGCACGGTTGTGATCTTACACATCCTGATCATAAACGTTTTGTGTAAGTCTAATTATTTACACACTTTCGCTTTGTACTAAAATGTTACTAACACTACGACAATATGCATACAGCTGAATCTTTGTACTCCATACAGCTCTGGAAAAAATTAAGAGCTCACTCCTAATTTTTCTTAAATCAGCATCTCTACATGTTTGGCAGCCATTCCAGTATCTGTTAAATTCCAACACAGTCATACCTCGTTTTTTCTTAATGAGGTACTGATTAGGGGATTACCTCAACCAAATCTAATTTTACAAGGAAAAGTACAAAAACCATTCCTGTGTGTTCGTCACTATCCTCTTGCAATAGGACCAGCTGGATGGCAAAAACAGTGCAAGTAGCAACGCAACGGTAATTTGAATGAAAAAATATACTATTCAGCAAAATAGAAGCTTTGAGTAAGGAAAAAATTAAATAATTCTGGCTTTACTGGCAGAGGGATACAGTGAGTGTCAGGTTGATTCCATCCTGAAAATTTCAAAGAAGGCAGTTCATAAGAACAAGGTCAAGCAACAGACATTGGGGACAACAAAGTTACAGACTGGCCTGGGCGAAATCGACTGTCCACTGACCGATGTGACCGTCAACTCATTTGAATGTCACTCAACAACTGTAGGATGACATCAAGTTACCTACAAAAATAATTGCATAGAGCTGCTGGGGTAACATGCACAGTGAAGACAGTTTGAAACAGGCTCCTAGGGGCAGTGCTGAAGCCATGCAAAGCTAGAAAAAAGCCCTTCATCAATGATGTTGAAGTCTAACACTTCCCCGAGTTGGTTTGTTGGAAAGGAGAATAAACACCAGGAGTCAGGTCAATTACCATACCGCATATTCTGTTTATTACAAAAGCTTTTGGAGACAAGGTGTTGCCGCACAATGTCTAAGGATCAACATTCAACAGATCATTTTATACTTCTACTACGCCCAAAAAGATAGAGGCGTTAACTTACAAAGTGTGTGCCATTGGCCCAATCCCAGTTTTATTCCTTATAGGATAACTGCAAGTATCCCCTTGCCCCCCTTCTGGTTTCTGTCTTGTCTGTCTGACTATGTGTGTGTGTGTCTCTGACCTGTGACCTGTTTCTCACAAAATAGACATGCTAAATCTTTCTCTCCCCGGCAACCGCTTGAACAGGGTTTCCTATTCTCCTACTTGCTCCTTCAGTTTCAGCTCATATTACAAACATTTAATATTTTATTTCATTGGTTACAACAGCTTATAAAAGTTCACTAACTTATACAATCAATACATCTACATTGGTTACAACAGCTTACAACAGTTCACTAACTCATACAATCACTACATCTACAATGAGAAGCAAAGAAAAGCAAGGCTGAAGTTTGCAAAAGACCATAAGGATTCAGACCATAGAGGAATGGAGTAAGGTCATTTTCTCTGACAAGTCAAATTTTCAGATTTACCCAACACCTGGTCATTTAATGTTTAGACAGAGACCTGGAGAGGCTTACAAGCCACAGGGTCTCGAACCCACTGTGAAATTTGGTGGAGGATCGGTGATCTGGGGATGCTTCAGCAAGGCCGGAATCGGGCAGATTTGTCTTTGTGAAGGACGCATGAATCAAGCCAAGTACAAGGTTATCCTGGAAGAACACCTGATTCCTTCTGCTCTGACAATGTTCCTCAACAATTGTTTTTTCCAGCAGGACAATGCTGCCTGCCACACAACCAAGTCAATCAAGGTGTGGATAGAGGACCAACAGATCAATACCCTGTCTTGGCCAGCCCAATCACCAGACCTGAACCCCAATGAAAACCTCTGGAATTTGATCAAGAGGAAGATGGATAGTCACAAGCCATCAAACAAAGCTGAGCTACTTGAATTTTTGTGCCAGGAGTGGCATAAAGTCACCCAACAGCAATGTGACAGATTCGTGGAAAGCATGACAAGACACATGAAAGCTGTGATAAAAAATCTGGGTTATTCCACCAAATATTGATTTCTGAACCCTTCCTAAGTTAAAACATTAGTATTTTGTATTTTGATACATTTCCAAAATACTGTTGAAGTTGGTGATTTTGACACATTCTATGCACTCATTATGGAAGGCTTGGATACTTTGTTAGAGCTTCAGACTTTGTACACGGCCTGGTGATCGCCTGCAGATTGAGTTGATTGGTGAATCTCTGATCTACCCCATACATGTGACCATGACAGCAGATGAATATAATGAACACATGTTTGGTCATTTACTTGAAAGTGTTATGCAGAGTAATGCCGAGATTTTGATTGATGAATCACTAGAGTTGGTGGTACAAATTGCCAACAACCGTGAGAGTGGTGTTCCGCAACGTAAAGCTCAAACACTATTGATAGATCAGATTATCAATAAAAAAGAAGGCATTTATATGTGGTGTTGATGAATGATTCTATGTGTTTTTTCCGTTTGTTTGATGGGTATGATGAACCCATAGTACATTTATGCTGAGGCCATTGTTAGTGGTCGCGAGCTACATGTGAGGGTTGGTTTAGCCTTAGATGACGGTATGACATTCATAGTTGTTGTTTGGTTTGTAGAAATGACAGGGTGTAACATTTTTGTCTTTCATCAAACACGGGATGATTACTTTACCAAGGGAAGACCCCCACCCTAGAACCGTGTTTATGTACTTACACAATAAACATAACAATGGTATCATGAATCTGAAGGGTTTTCTGGGTGTGTCATAAAAAGCCCTCATCAATGGAACACAGATAACGTGATTCATCATGGCAACTCCACTTCTTCCCAGTGGAGTTATATATATTAATGAATGCACATGCAGAATATGAGTATACATTCTGGGAAAAAAACCTTGAGTCTGGAAGTGCATGCTCCGATGCTCCGTTAGTGTCAACAAGATGGCAGCAGCAGTGTGAATAGTCCATAGTCTTGGTGGCTGTAGTCTTTGATATTCCATGCTTTCCTAAGGCATCATGTACAGTAGATGCCTTGCATGGAGGGGTGATTGCAGCCAATGACACACTCCGCAGACCTTACCACCATCTGGAGGGACATGCGATCGGAGCGGCTGCCGTATCAGGCAGTAATGCAGCCTGAGAGGATGCTCTCAACGGTGCAACTGTAGAAGTTGGTGAGAGTTTTTACAGACATGCCAACATTTTTGAGTCTTCTCAGGAAGTATAATTTATTTTGGGCAGTTCTCACTGCCGAGTTCGCTTGTTTGGACCAAGTGAGGTCACCTGTTTATGCAGGTGCAACCCAACAGGCACAAAATGTACTTGGCAGCAACTGAAGATGAAATAAAAATATATACTTCAAACAGGAAATGTATAATATCAGTACAAGCAATTGTGATGCTCTTTAGCCTCCCCTACCTAATTAAACACCTTTCAGTGGCTACATGCAACATATATTTATGTAGTAAGTGACATTTTCTAAGCAAAAAGTAAGTACAGTTCTTAGTTGGCCTACCTGCACATTAATGCTGTGTACAGTCTTCCTATTCATAACATTTCCTTCATTTACTGAACGAGCTGTGATAGAAGAATGAGTGCCATCTATGCAGGCAATCATTCCTGGAAACCCTAAAATATGAACTGAGTTGTCCTTCAAGTCTCAAAGCTTCATACTAAATGAACTGGTTACTGCTTAGACTGATACATGCAATTGTGTGCTATTATTTTTTTATGAGTCTTGTGTGTCTGTGCCTAGGGACACAACAAAAGTGTAGAGAAAACATTTCTGTGCAAGAGTAATATCTCTGACAGCCCGACAGTGATGGTTGCCTTAAACATTCACTCTTTCCCGACTGAGATTTCAACGGTTAATTTGTGCTTCTACCGGCTCTTTGAGAAAAGGACACACCCTGTCTGACACATTCAGATTGTGGTGTGACAACCTCTTTTATAGCCATGGGGGCAGATGGCCATGAGAGGTGTGATTTGCATATTAAAATTTTCAGCGTCTGCCTATTGGCAGAGGGGTAAACCAATAGGAGCCGATCACTGAGCCAATTGTTTCAAATGTCAAAGGATGTTAACTGTTTTGACAAATGGCCAATCAGCTTGCTTTTTTTTGCTTTTTCTGGTGCTTACTCCATCTTTATCTCTACAAAAGAAGGTAAATCAGTATAATAAATCAGTGTTATTTAAACCATAAAAGAAAAGTATATTTTTCATGGTGGACATTTTAGCCAATGTTACTTAAGTTAGGGGATAACCTTCTTTAATAGAAGCAGTGTGGCTGTACTGGACATCACCATTTTGGGTGTTTAGTCTCCTAAATTGCGCAGAATCGGTGAGAAATATTCACATTGATACACAATATTTTGCACTTCACTTTACATTTATAGGAAGAATTATGTATTACAAAAAGATATGCTATATAGTTGTACTCAGCAGAGGGAAATGGTTTTGTTAAATATGCTTAACTGCTTAATCCTACTTCATGTTAGTACCTATATTCATGATATTTTCGCTGCCTGTTTGTATACAGGTCAGGTTCATTTAGTTTTTTTGGTTTTCATATTGTTTTAGTTTTAGTTTTTTCAAGACCAGATATTTCAAGATTGCGAGCTTCCCACTGGAGTCTACAAGACTATCTTTTTATCAACCCTGTTACACTCAGTGGTGTGGTAGGACAGATTTGAGAATGCATTCACGGACATTAACATACATTCAGACATTTACGTATATGTTACTTATTTCATAGGGTCAACTTACAAGTGGATTTGAATATAACTATTGGAATCTATTGGTTCTTATTTGATCTAACAGTGAACTGATACTTGAATTTGCTGAGCTTGTTAGCTTTAGTATTATAGGGTGCACCCGAGGGTATACAGAAAACTAGTAATAGGTATTGAATTGTATGTTGTGGATTACTCGACTATACACTGTGACATATTTCATTTTCTGCTCCAGGAGCCGAACCTACCAACCAATAAGGTATTGTAGTTCTAAATCCAAATAATTCAAATTAGTGATGCGTTACAGAAAGGAACTGTGAATATATCCAACTCCGTTTTCATACATTCACCAGACATACAGTGTAGGAGTGCCATTTTCCTAAAATATTTTCGTAATCAACCTTGCAGTGTTCCCGTTGAGTGTCCTCCGAGCGGTATGTTTTTCTTTTAACCGTGGCTTTTGTTTTTGTCTCATTCTTGTGTTCTTTGCTGTTTGGTAGGCTCTTCCTACTGGGTGTTCTCTTTCTAACACCTAGAGTCATAACCATCAATCCTGATCCATCATGTTGTTTTGTTTGGCTTGCCATATCATTGCTGACAACCTCGTCAACTATATTCCTCGCTGCATTTTTCAAATGTGGTTTTGCTATTGAGAACCCACGCTTTAACAATGGTATTGCCATCCGGAAAAGCCCTTGGAAAAGACCCCCTAGACCAGCCCCATACATTGCAGCGCTACCATGATACCCCGGTAAAATGTTACCGGTCTGTGTTGTGTAGTATTCAACATACCTTTGAGGATCATCGTAGAGTTTCTGTGGCTATATCTTATAGTCTAAAAGACTTTGACAGATCTGAAGTGTAATTTTGCTATCATCTTTCCCACTACGAATGAAACCAACTGATACTGATCGGATTTTACTTCAATACAGATCTCATCACACTGACTCTTACTAAGAGGTATGTATTGTGGCTTTTTGTATGTGACCTTGACAACTTTTTTCCCCCTGCAATATGTACAGTTCTCAGCAGCGGGACATGGCTGTCCCCAAATCTTTTATATCCAATTATATCTGTTTAGATATAATAGTATATGGTGTTAAACCCTGCCAGCATATCTGTGGGGAATGGGGCGTACCACGGGGCCTACCACCATTCGACTGCTTTTAAGCCTAATATCTGTTCCAACTTTGCACTAAATTTTAAACTGAAGCGGGGCTCGCCTTTTAGAAACATTCTATTTTTAAATATGTCATACCCCGCCCATAAGCCATGTGGTTTTATATAAATGTTGAACTGTGCCACTAGTTTTCCTATGCCGTTGTAATAACCGGTGTTGAGTTCATACTTCCAAGTTTTGTCATGTTTCGAGTCATATGGTTCAAATGAGTTTTCATCCCATGTAAAAGACTTCCACGTATGTGAGTATTGGAATTCTATCAAAGACACTTCCCAATCACCATTCAAATCTATACCTTTGGCAAATATTGTGGTATAGCTAAAACTCAAATTTTTTGGATAGACATGTCTCGACGAGTTGCTGGGCAGCGTTGTGTAGAAATCACCGTCACCCATGCTGATCGCAGTCAATGTAAATGTGTCCAGCTAGTGTTTTATCTAGTTTGTAGGCCAAGGACTTGTTCCAATGTTATCCAACTGTTGAATTTCTCAGGCCAACCAAGCCATTTCACAAGACTCATTTTCTTCCCTTTCTGTACTTTCTCATCCAGAACTGCTTCCACTTTAAAAGTATATCCTTAGCCACAATTATTTTCAGTAATTCCTGTTCATAAAGTGTCACATCACCATCATAATCTTTTATTCTATGAACAGGACGTACCCGCGGAATGCATTCTGTTATTGTAAAATATGTCTGTGTACCCTTTTCATAGCCTTTGGTAAATGCCCCTCTCAACTTTGAGATTCTCACAATATCTCCAACTCGGAACATGCAACTTTGATTACCATTTCCCATCATTGTTGTACCATACAGGTTCTTGAGAAGCAGTCTAACATTGTCTTCACAAACGTCAACAGGCTTCATGTTAATAGACGGATGGTAGCTATGGTTGGAACCATGAACTAAATCTTGAATAACCTCAACATTGCGATGAGTGTTGGCAGCTGTAAGATACCGCCACATTTGTGATTTGTTTTCTCTCAATGATACTCGCTTTGACATCATATCCTGTAGCAATATGTTTTATGTTGTAGTTCTTCGTTAACATTTCAAAATGTTAATTAAAAACTCCCTCCCCATGTCTTTAGACTTTTTGGGGTGTTCTTTAGTCTTTTAATGTCTTCAAAAGCTTGCTTTACCTCGATAGCGCTTTTATTTCCCAGCAATCGAATCCATGCGTATTTGCATGTTATCCTTTTCCACACTATAAACACTCATGTCAACTAAATCCAGCTGAAATTGTGAAAGTATATAGATACAGGCCATAGTAAATACTTTTCATAACCTGTTCAGACATCATAGAGCACTGGGTCAATAATGAGAAGTAATACATGTTTAACATTGTTCTATTAGAGTTTTTGGAATTACACATCATCCAAGAATTTCTGAAAAGTTACACAAACATTCAGATTTCTGCTGATTAGAAAATCTGTAAACATTTTAGAAATACAATCTACATCCACAGCTTCATTAATCAGCAATTTTATCACAAACATCTGTTATATATGTAAACACACATAACCAATTTTAAAGTCTGTTGTCAGCATTTGAAAATGTTAGAAGTTTATACATGAAGTTGTTTAAAGAATTTGATTCAACACTATTTGACAACAACTGCAGCCAATCATCAGATGTGTTCCTGACGGTTTCCATATGCTTGTTCAGATCATTAAAATGCTTTATACTGACATGGTCTTGGTTTTTAAAAAGTCTACAACCATCAAATCCACTCTTGATAGCTTTGTGTATAAACCATTTATTCGCTAAAGCCACATAAAATTTGTTTAGAGACATGTTAACAGGACAACTGAAGTTACCCATCCTTAGACAACAGTCGCTTTGTTTTTGTCACACCAAGATGCTACTGCTCTGCATAGAGCTTCAGCATTACATTTATCCATGTATTCATCCTATTCTCACAGTCTCTGTGTGATGTTTGGCACTGACTTGAGTTTGAGCAGAAAGTTTTTAGCTGCCACGTGATGTTCGGTCAGCCATGCTTGAAAACCAGATACATTCAAAGCCTTAATCCAGCACATGTTTCAGTTGCGGTGTTAAAACTGTCTCCACAATGTCATCATAATTCGCATTATTCACCTAAGGCACTTCCTTTAAACCAAAACGAGGCTGTGGGGTACGGAAGTAACGTTGGCCCGCCCATCTGTAGACTTCTGTCATAACGTTACCTACAATGCCGCCGCATTGTTGTGTTCCCAAATGTACGTCTTCAAAGAGAAAGAAATCCTATACAGGTCAAACCTTCCATCGTTTCCCCAAAGATCCTGTACTTTGCCGTGAATTGATTCATAAAACAAGAAGAGATCCCGGTCGCCATTTCAAGGTAAGATATTAACATTAGTTTACGATGCTAACGTTAGCCATATTTACGTTAACTGTCATAGAGATAGCTAGCTAAACATTCCGGCTAAATAGACATGACTTGATTAGCCACGCACCGGTCCTTTTTAAGTTATAACATGCGAAGGGCTGATTCGGGGGTAATGTTAAGCAAGTTGTTGCTCTTTTTACTAGCCTGGAAAGCTAACGTCCTGCCGTGGGTAGCCGTGTCTTACAGCAAAATATAAACAAGACGTGATCTGTGCCTGTTTATGATAATAACCATTGCTAATCTAGACCATGTTAAGCACACAACTACGTATAAACAGTAACATCCATTTTACTGGGTTTGTGCATCGCAGTAGACGACATTACTGATTCGTTTTTAGCATTTTTGTTACCTGTGAGACCTGAATAGAACCTTCCCCAACCCTACGTAACATCACTATGTGAACTGAGCAACCCATGCCTGTAAACAAATTAACTTATACTTAATATTTAATCATTTTAATAACCAACAGTAGCACCCTGCCTTGCTTTAGTGATACATTGGAAACAAGCTATTTTGACTGATGGTTCCAATACACTTTTAGCTAAAGATCACATCAACTGCACATAACGTTATTTTTAGTCTAGCAGGGAAAGATGAACTATTGATATGAATGATCAAGATGAACTGTTGATATGAACGATCAAGATGAACATTTTAACGTTTAGCAAGCGTATTTGTTCTAGCAGTGGCACCACTCCTCAAACTGAGCAGTTTATCCACAGTCATCCCACACAGCAAAAGGACTCCGCGGTGGAACCGCTGCGGAGGTATTGCGGCTTTCGGAACGGACTCGCGAAGCGGAACTGTATCGGTGTCTGTTAGAGCTCAGCGGCTCCGCGCTGCATCTGTTCCGCATCCGCGATTAAAACCTTGCCTCCGCGGCAGGTCCATTTGGGACCCGCTAATTGATACATACATCCGCCACGGATCCGTAACGGCCTCATAAAATTCCTGGCTCATCTGGCCCGGGTCCGTTTTGGACCTGTTTTTCTCATTTTCAAAATCCCTAGGACTGTTCTTGCTGTAGGATAAAAATAGGATAAACTAAACCATAGGATTTCTATCACTAGGCCTAGTCTAGGTTACTCCAGCAATATAGACCTAATCTTAAATCTGCATTGCCTTGTATTTTTAACCTAACAATATTGTCAATAGGCCTAACAGAAAAGGTTCAAGTCAAGACATCAATTCACTGTACAAAAGTAATCACTACTTAATGGAAATATAAAATTGTCATTTACATTTATGGAAAGTTACAAGTTCTTTCTATTCCGTTTTTGTTATGTAGCCTATGTTGGCTAAGCTGCTTTACATTCATTTTGTGGTCAAAACCTAATTTAGTGCTTTATAGGCCTAGGTCGGTGCAGACATAAAATATTTTATCCATTAGGCTAAAACTTCAATGAAATGCACAGCTAAAATATCAGAAAATTAATAACTGGTGAACGACAAGAAGTTCAATAAAAATATTGTTTATTGCTTATTTCTCCTATTACTCCGTTTGTGTGGCTTGAGGCGGGACACGTCTCCTCGTTGCCCGATCCGCTGCCAGGTTGAACCACCTGATTGCGTGCTTGGTGACCTCTGCTTCCATGGCTGACCGTGTCACTGTGTTTTTCCTCACAGCACCTGTAATCAAACAGACAGATATGATTATGTTATGTGGCATCCAAAGCCAAGTATGCTTACACAATACAATATGAGATAGGTATTAAGGAGATTAAATAAAAAAAGAAACATGACTATAAATTATTATAAAGTTATAAACAGGGTTGCGGTGGTTAAAATAAGAGGTGGGTAAACTATGAATTTGTGATCAGGGTAAGGTTTGCCACACCTTTCGCTATCGGATGTTTAAAAAAGACATCCAAAATGTTCAAACAATATCAGTGGTATTAAATGGTTTTTGATCAGAGCACAATTGTATGTGGATAAATCAGTATTTTAAGTTTGGTAGGGTCCTACATAGATTCTATTTGGAGGTAAACTCTTAACAGATGGATAAACTCTATTTCTGACATTTGAGCGGTGGGTAAACTCCATTTACTTGCGTTTAGTCTCTATTACAGCCCTGGTTAACATTACGTCAGTTAGCAGATGCTTTTATCCAAAGCAACTTAACATTCAAGCTATATGTTGCAGCAGAGACCTTAGTGTTAGATTAACCATTCCAAAAGCAACACTAAATTAAAATACAACTCACATGGTCATTTACAAACCACACAACTGCATTCAATCAGTGTTTATTATTATTATGGAGAGCCAAGACAAATGTACGCGAGCGAAGCTATCACAACCACCAGGCAGCCAATACATTTGCGTGCATTTACTTCGATAACATGGCAATCCACTGTGATTCCAACCCCCAAATTTCGACCGTAGTTGCGCTCTTACGCACAAATACAGGTATGCCACTGTCTTGCCCAAGACTGTGCCGGAAATTAGCATCTCCACGAGGGAGATTGTCACTCACTGACAGAATCTAACCACTGGGAAAAGGCGGATCAGGACAGGCCTGTTCAGGGCTGTTCAATAGAACATTTGCAATAATCATGGACAATCAATAAACCTAAAGGCAAGATTCATATTAAGTAAGAAAACTCACCACGCTCTGTCGAGCTGGGCCATTTGACGGTTCCTTTAAAAACATTTCAAATGCCTCCAATTGTCCTAGGGGAAACTGGATATTGTCCAGCATCTCAACATCTGGCCCTGGGGTTGCTGTTCAGCCTGCTGCTGAGGTAGTTCACCTTTGCCACAAGCTGGTCTTGTTGTTGTTTAATGGTCTCCAGCAGGCTAAGGATGTGGACCTCAGCCACTGTTGACACACAAGAAATATAGCTAAAATGTAGTGGATAAAATATATCACGTTTCAGTGTTTATCCTCATTACTCATAATACTAACCTTAGTTATTGACAATAGTTAATGACAAAAGTTATGAAAATATGTGATGGTTGTGGGATGTTTTTCCAAAATCTGTGGCACAGAATGCCCCTATGGATTTGTCAGTTAGTGCTCACCAGAGCAGGGAATGGTATCGGTCATTCCTCCCCCTCGCCATGTTGGTCTGTAGGCCAGGCTTGAAGAGGGCTCCTCTGTTCGCCTCATGTTGAGGGCCGGTGCGGGGGGTGGAGGGAGTTGAGGAGGGACTGCCGTTCCTGGCCCATAGTGAGTTGGGTGGTGTGAGAGAGTGGGAATTATTTTTAATTAAATGGTAGTCATCTGTTAACCATGACTTATAATACACTTTGGGGCCTTCCAATTCACTAATATTTCAGAAATCAGTCCCTACCTTGAGTAACTCTCCTCATTTTAAATACAGGTGCAGGGAGTTGAGGTGGTGAAGGGTGTTGGGGTCCGGCCCCATGGTCAGGTGCTAAGGGAGAGAAATTGCTATTAAATGGTTGTGATCTGTTAACCAATGGTATGCTGCGAGCTACAGGGCCAAACAATGGCAAACAAAAAATCTCTGGTCATGGGGAACATGAATTTGTATGTTTCAACATTTTGGTATGAACTACCTATTTCAACCCCATGAATGGATTGCCAGTGAAAAACAATTAATCTAGACGGGGCCCCTTTACCTAGACAGTTTCCTCCAGGTTGAGGAGTAGTGACTCTGCTGCATGGCACTCAGTGAGATGGTGGAGCTGGAGGAATGGATACAAGGAGAGGGGAATATCTTTAGCACTAACAAGGTAAACCATATATATATTATTAATATTATGATTTTGTTATTTTGATGTTAAGAGATTATTCCTTACTCTGCCAGTGTAATTGGTTTGGGCTTGAGGCTCCAACTGATACACCAGCCGAATTTTCTGGCTCTTCTTCACTCTCATCAGAGTCCCCAAAACGATGGCTGTTAAGTAACCATATCATTTTGGTTATTGCAATCCCAAAATTGCCAAATATACATATAATACATATAGTATTTTTGAATGCTACAAGAAATAACCTTCCTATTACTGTAGAAACATAACAAAAACAAGACCGAACCGACTTACATTGGCTTCCTGAATCATTTCTCTGGCAGCTATCCCTCCTGCTCTGCCTCAGACTGTAGCTCAGAGGCGTTGCAGCCGGTCTGATATTGATTCATTAGCCTGATGGCGTCTTTGTAGTTGTCTAAAATGAAATATGTTAAAATGAACATGAGTTTCAAATTAGCTGTAGAGCTGGACAGAATATTATTATTGATGATGATAATTGTTAGTATCATTATTATTCTTTATTTAACCACGTTGGTCTCGTTGAGAACACAATATCTCTTACAAGAGAGACCTGGCCAAGAATAGCATCAACAGATATAAATTGAACATTTTAAAAATTGCAAGGCAAAGACAATTTCATGTGCATTTTCAGAAAATAAAAGGGTTTGTTATTCCAAGCATAAGGAGAAGCAACCATGAAATTATTTTTAAACAATAATTTTATGAATTGGCATACCACAAGTTCTGACGACCTTTACGTCATATCTTGGCCAGTTTGGCTCATGCTTCTCCTCGTTAGCAGCTGCCCGTTTCACACGTTCAGCTGGGCCAGTACACCATCACGTCATCATACCAGTCAACTGGCACAAAAGCAATGTCCTCGCTTGCCTGAAATTCAATTAGATGAAAAGGCATCCTTAATGTAGAAAGAAAGAAAAAGGGTATTTATTCATCATCAAAAAAGGAATAACATGGACTACAGCATTGCCCAAGTATAGGCCTACAATGTATACAAATAAGCAAGTTAGATGGGCTGAAAGTTAACCTGAATGGTGCCCCAAGGTGGGAAGAAGTATAAGGAAGGAAAAAGTACTAGACTGTTTATTAGACCCCAAATGAAACAAGAAGCTAACGCTGCGGTGACTGTCCCTCTGCCTCTGACTCCCCCGCTGCATGGAGTATTCCTCCGTATTAGCTAGCTAGCTAGCTAATTTTACTGTTTTAAAACTATTTTCTAGGTTAGTGGGGGAGCCTACCGCTCAAAACCAACATGAAAAACGTAGCTAGCTAGCTAGTAATGTTCACTCATTACTAGCCGCTCATTTTAAACGGTGTGTAAAATGAGCGGTGATGTTAAATCTCCATTTGTACTGTGTATTTGCTGAATGGTTTCAAAGTAATGGTCGGTAGCAACCATTAGCAGAAAAGCCCGTACTTCTTGACGTTCAAACAGGCGCCAATACCCATTAGTTGTCTGAACCGACTTAAACAGTGATTAAAATGCCGAAGCTTGATTTTCATTATAAAGAGGATGGCAGATAGACACTACACATGAGACCAAACTTGACAAAATGCAAACTTAATGCACAGCTAGCTAGAAACTAAACATGCTAAAATTGTACCTGCTAGCTATCATAGCAGACAAGTGCTTCACTGGCTGTAATATTGACCCCACTTCATTGACTGAAATACCAGTGCCAATTTATCAGCTATAGGTTTGCATCGCAAACGTGAACTCAAACATATAGCTATATATAGGCATTATCAATACTTGCGAAATGATGCAATCGCGCCTAGCAGCATGCTAGCTAGCAGCTACATGCTGCTAACATAGCATAAGCTACATAAGGATAGCAGCGACACATTAAAACAGACCAAACCAGTCTTTATCACACTACCATAACATATTCTGCCGAAATGACTATCCCATTTTAAATCAAATGGGCTACAATATCATAAAAATCTCTCAGCTAGCAATAGCATGTTGCACAAAAGTCCTAATATCAAACAATGTCATTACAATCATTATACATAATGAGCAAAAAAACACAAAGGCCTATGTTTGCTGTGAATGTCGCAATAAATCAATACACTTACTCAGATAGTTCAGCGCAACCGTGTCCCAGGAAAGAAAATCTCCACTGATATGACTCGTCTCGGCGTAGCAAGAGCACACCAAGAGGTTGTAGTTCAACCTTTACAGTAAAGGCGCGTCCACTTCTGCGGATCCGACACGGATCCAGTGTCGGACAGTAGAATTCACCGCGCTGCCCGGAGGCGGAGCGGATCCGACACGGGTCCAGTGTGGGACAGTAGAATTCACCACGCTGCCCGGAGGCGGAGCGGATCCTCTGGGCGGTGCCAAAACGAATGTGACAGTCACGCGGGTTTCGCGACTTGGATGCGGATCCGCGTAGGCGTCTACTGCTGTGTGGGACAGTTCTCCTGGCCTGGCTGACAAAGCAGCTGGAATGAAGACAACAACAGCTGCATTGGAGCTATGAAGGACAACACCTTGGAATATACATCAGATTTTTATGTCCTGTTACACCGGTCTACAAAGAAATGGTTCACAACTGACTATCTGACATTTGGAGGAGCAGAACATTTGGGATGACTTTGGAAGTACATCTAATTGGAGTCCAGAGAGAGACTGAGTACTTAGTTGACCATGCGGTGAACAAGTAGGTTTTGATTGAGATAATGGTGAATTTGGATTAGACACAGCAGAACCAGAAAACCTTTGTCTCGCTTTCTGGTCACCTTGGATGCAAGATGAGGAGTCAGATAACGAGGTCGGAGAAGAAACTGAATCTCTTGTATAAATCATGGTGTACTCTATTCTTTACAACTTGTTTACATTCCTTTCCAGCAATCCACCATGAAGTATTTTTACAACTGGTCTACAATAATTGATGTTTACATTTGTCATATTTCTGTTTAGGTAATGATCTTATTCTCAGTGACATTTGTAGTTATTTTCACACCATAAATGGTGTGAAACGGGGGATTGTTGAGATAAATGTAGTTTAAATAATGCAGATTTAATAACCATGTATTCTTATGTTTTTGTTTTATTAAATTGTATGCTGCAGCCAGGTTAGGGAAAATGATTGAATACAATAACCATAAAAAGTTTAGAACTCCATACATTACACTTAGCCACACTCACTCAGACTTTACACCTGGCTCAGATAGAGAGACAGGATTAAAACCCCACAATTAACATACAAATGAAACTGCCGCCTATACAGCACAAAGAGACCTTCTGTCTCCAGCCCCCTGATGATCTAGTCTAGGTTAGGACAATAGAATGTAAATTACTGTAACCTGATTAAGATTTCACACCTGTATGCAAAGAACCTGTTGATCTATGACCGAGAGTGAGAGCATGTCCTTCCTCATTGGATGGCGAAAACCAAGAGATTCGTCCAACATGTCACCATGCCAACAAAGAGCCAATAAGGATGGGTTTTACTCACGAGAGTGAAAAGTAACCGCCCCTGTGGCGGGAGTATTAAAACCAATGTTCGATCTTTATTCGGGGCGAATATTTTGTGGAAGCTCGAGGGTTGAGCAAATATTTGACCACTGCAGTGTATTTCATGTATTTTGACTTATCAATTCATATTAATAAATCTTTGTGCTAAATTTCCATTTGGACCGGAGCCTCGTCCTTCTTCAGAAATTCTGGTACACGTAAAATTCTTAACACTTACAATGAGCCGTCTTCTTCTGATTTCTTATCTTGATGGTCCCAGAGATATAGCCAAGCATCGTTTTGTTTGATTAATTCTGTTTTTATGATCCAAAACGATTCATTCCACAGCGTTGTACAACAAAATCCAACTCGGAGCAAAACTATTCATGATATTCAAATCTTACTAGGTTTTAACACTGCAATAATTGGTATTCCTGAAAAGAACAGAGTCTCTAGCATGTAACCAGACATAGTTTATCCTTCTGCGTTGCCTATATGCTTCTGGCACCGGTTACGCATGAGCGCATGTCTTTGGGAGCATGTAGCTCCCTCAAATGACGACCAATGGATTTGAAACTCGCTAGGTTGAGAGCACACGAGCCACACTTTACGGCAATTTTTTAACGATCACCGTCAGACGCACACACAGTACACACCAACAGTTTGCACCCCACCCCCACAAATCTTCAACCAAATTTGACTATTGCGCAAGATGCATAGCTGTCTCTGCTCACGAAACTATACTCGGCATTTAAAGTTTAAATGGCTACTCCTAAGTGGAAAAGCAACATAGGAGACCAACTTGGTGAGTACAATAAGATAGATTACCCAAGACATACAGTGTATTACCATTAGCATATTAGGCTATGTTATGCTATGTTAGGCTATGTCATTTAGTTTCTGAGCATTTACTGCCAATTGGGTCACGTCATTATAGTAGATTTCAGTTCATAATGTCCTTATATGTAACCAATTGTCTGTGATTTGGCTATGACATTTTGTGGCTGTTTTTATGGCCTATTCATCCCCATATTACTCCCTGAATAACCAACAGTGATTCAGAAGGTCCCTCTGGCGTCAAACAGTTACAAACAATGTCCGAGGAGTCTCTAACTCAATACAGGTCATTCAACAGTATTTATTACAGTTAAAAGGGGTGTGGTAAGTTGTTGCCCATCTGTCTCGTGTCACATAGGTTTTTACCCAAAGGCTGTCCCCCCACTTTATCCTTCTCAACTCCTGAGGAGTCACAATGTCTGGACAATCAACAGATAGACACTAAAAGATTATACAGATTTACTGATTTACGAGTAACCCTCTAATCCGCTGGTGCCGGTCAAGGATGTCCCCTAGGCAAACACCAGATCCCTCTCTGCATCTTTAACTAGTAACCCATTTATACATGTATAGGACGACCAAGTATAGATCAGTGCAAGAATTTCCACAACAGTGGAGATGTGAGAATTTTCCAGTACTATACAATTCAGGCCTCTGTGGTACTGGAGGTGGACAGACAGAAGACTCAGTAAAAGGCACAACAGCCATTTGGAGTGCTTGGAGTTTGCCAAAAGGTACCTTAAAGACTCTCAGACCATGATAAACAAATGATAAACAATATTCTCTGTTCCGATGAACATGGATGTAGCACAAAATTCTGGGCCCTGTACATAGGCGGTCTCTGAGGGCCCCTCCCCACTTTATTCAAGATTCAAACATTTTTGAGGGCCCCTCTACACATTAGGGCCCTATATACTTAGTACCCCTTTTCCCCCCAGTCCAACGCCCCTGCCGATGAAACCAAGATTGAACGCTTTGGCCCAATTCCCCAACATCACCCCTGACCTCACTCTTTGCCTGGCCAATTCTATCCCTACAGTGAAGCATGGTGGTGGCAACATATTGCTGTGATAATGTTTTTCAGCAGCAGGGATGGGGAACCTAGTCAGGATCACAGGAAAAATGAACAGAGTTCATAGTACAGACAGATTCTTGATGAAAACCTGCTCCAGATAGCTCAGGACCTATTAAGGACCCTTTTAAGGACACAGTGAATGTCTTGAGTGGCACAGCAATTGCCCGGACTTAAACCTAATCAAACATCTCTAGAGAGACCTGAAAATGGCTGTGCAGTGACATGCACCATTCAACCAGAGCTTGAGAGAAATCAGCAGAAAAGAATGGGAAAGAACTCACCAAATGCAAGTGTGCCAAGCTTGTAGTTCAGACAAAGTTGATTCAACAATGTACTGAATGAAGCAGTCTGAATACCAATGTACAATGAATACCAGGGACAAATCTATGAAGTTCCCCATAGCCCCCGAATTGACCAGGTGGTGCAGATGGCACTCTCGGTACAGCAACTCAGGATAACTGTCGATGAACGGACCTCTACCACAAGGCACTAGCCCACTCCCTTGCATTCCCCGTTAGGCAAGACACAAGGGTGGTGTTCTTGGTCCTCCCAGACAGGATGTCGGGCCTCAGGGACAGGTAGTCGGGCCTCAGGGACAGGTATTCGGGCCTCAGGGACAGGTAGAGGTCCAACTGGATGAGGAAGCCCTGGCAATCCATCACCTCCCCGCCATATTTCTCTGGAAATTACAGGGCACAGGACTCCCACTCTATGGCGCCCAGATGGTAAAGGGGCAGCCTTTACCCCTGCAAGGCCAGGTGGGTGAGGCAGAGCGGAAGGGCCTGCCTCAAGGACGTGCAGTCTCTGATAAACCGCCAACTTGAGGTCTTGCAGTTCCCAGAGTACCTGGTCCATAGTGGTCTCAAGTTTGACCAGGCACTCCTGATGTTGTTCCATTTGCGCTGACAGATGAGCAACATCAGCTGTCAGCCCGGAGGGCTCCGCTGGTTCCATTTTTCTGGTCCAGTATTCTGTCATGGAGTGGTTATGCAAGTATCAAACGAGGAGGAGGAATGTGCCAAGTATATAAAAAAAGGCAGAGAACACTTGAAAATATGGTGCCAAACATGCACAGAATGACACAGCCAAATAGAGCTGCTAATTACACAGCAGCAAAACAAATAAATAAATAAATAGCCTAGGGAATGAGGGAAGTGGAATCAGGTGTATGTAATGATTGTCCAGGGCTGGGTTCGTGTGCAGTCTGGAACTATGATAATGGCAGCTAGAAAAACCGGCAATGATAATCGATGAAGCTGAGACGTCTCTCCAAGGGAGATGTCTTTATGACAACTTAACAAAACTACATACAAAACACTTAAGATTAATAAATTGTTTGTTCATTTAATTATCCCTACTGCATTTAAATGACTGAATACATGAAGAAGGTTCATATAAAGCAGTTAGGCTATATTGTTCAAAACATGTTTTTGCATTCGTATTTGAAAAGTAATAATTAAAGCTAAACAGCATTTCTGATAGCACATTGGTTACTATCTGGTCAAATAAAACTAAGGCCTTGTTTTAAGCTTTTAACAGAGTTTCTAAGTGCTTACCTTGTGTACCATGTACTATTATAAAGCAACTGTTTATCTTTATTTCCATAATAAATGTCCGTAGTTCAATCACGTCAAAATATGATACATTTTCAGCAGTTATACATGTTAACTCATTTACAAATTATCATTGGCATATCACTTTCAGTTGTAAATATTTATAACTCATTAATGTTTGTCGGTATGCTACTTCAGAATATGGTTCCCTTTTTAAAACTTAAACACTTTTAACATAAAACTAGTTAGAGAAAGGTCATCAGGGTGCACTCAGAGTTTAGATATATTGAAGTAGTTGGGTATCTAACCCAGTTTCACATTAGAACATTCACACAACAATGACTATTACAGACATTTGTTGCAATATGAATCTGGTAAAGGGTAATATAAAAATGTCTAGGTTGTACATCTGTGCCAGACATCATAAGAGTTGATAATTTGTCAGAAAAACAAATAACTTTGGTTTTAGGTACAGCAAAAGTTAGGACCCTATTTTTTTTTGCCCAGTCTATACGCTTCAACGTGTGAATCTTATTCAGTGGTGGTTTCTTTCAGCCTTCTTGACCTTGGCCATGTCTCTGAGCACTTGACATCTTGTACTTCTGGACACTCCATGTTTGTTCCCCAGACCTGAATCTTTTGAGACCCTCTATGGCGTTATGTATCGGTGCATCCGATGCCACCAAGTAGCACCACAGACTGTCCAGTGTCACGTTTGTAGATTAGGAGACGGAGGCATGCGCAGAAGGTTGAGGGTTTCCCCTTTTTATTTAACAAAAAATAAAGAGAACCAAACAGAGTGCCGGGCACTGCAGAAATACCCCAGAGTTCAGGGGTTCAAAGGCACAGGAGCACACAAACATGACAGGCATACACGCACAATGACCAACAATAACACGGAGAAAATGGCTGATCTAAATACAATGAGAAATGAGGAGAACAGAAACAGATTAACTGAAACAAGAACAGGAAAGACCATACAAGGACAAGACAAGGACACACAGAAAACACGAAGTGGAATGGTCCCTTCAGGAAGGGACCGTTACATCCAGGAGCTCACTGATGCCCCGATCCAGGTCTGGGAGGAGATCCCAGGACACCATCCGCCATCTCATCAGGAGCATGCCTTGACATTGTCAGGAGTTGTGACGGCAATTTCTAAAGTCAAAACGATTTACGAAATTGGGGTAAGACAGTGGAAAACTCAAATGCACAATAAACAGTTTATTCTTGCAAGGAGAGAGTACACAGGTTACAAAGTAACAATGAATAATCTCTAAATTAGTACAGGAAAATCATCAGTACATAAGGAGGGAAAAAGGGGTGTGGTAAGATGCTGCCCATCTGTCCTATGTCAATAAAACACATGCCCTCGGTTCTATCACATGTCCTGGGCTTGACACAAGGGACATGTTGTCCTCCCCCATCTGGGTATCCTTCTTAACCCTTGAGGGGGACTTAAAGCATCTGGACAACCTACAGATAGGTAGATGATTAACCCTATAATCTACTGTGACCAATCAAGAATGCCCCCTAGGACAAATACCAGATCCCCTCTTCCACACTCCTCTATTCATCTAAACAATGGGACTCAGTCCGTTAATCAGTAAGAATGCATCAGGTTACAGATATTTCCCTAACAGAGTGCATTCAGGCACGTGAGGGCCATACACAATACTGAGTCACATTATGAGTTGCTGTGATAAAATTCACGGAAGTTGGAACCGCCTGTAATTTCAGTTATTTACTTAGATTTTCAGTGTGAGTTTGTATCCTGGCCTCAATCCGTTGGTTTGTTGCACTATTTGCCTCCACTGATAACCATCCCATCCTCATCGCCAAATTGTCATGGAAATCACTAATGGGAAAGGCACAGAGACTGTAGATTATTTTCCCAAGTAAAGCTTTATTCAAGATTTATAAACCTGGAGCAGTTAACGACACTCTCAGCAGTCAGGTCAAGAGCTCCCCGTTAATATTAATAATAATACATTTTATTTTTAGGCGCTTTTCTAACCACTCAAGGTCGCCATACAAGACACAAATAACAATAAAAATATAAACAAACAGAACAATGCTAAAAGCAGATGAATAGTGATGATGAACATTGCTATAAGCAGATGAATAGTGATCACGTTAGATATGCCAGTGTGAAAAGATGAGTTTTCAGACGTGTTTTGAAAATGGAAAGAGAGTTGATGTTACGGATGTCTGGTGGAAGAGAATTCCTGAGGCGAGGGGCAGAGCAGCTGAAGGCTCTAAGCCCCATAGTGGTCACATGGGCAGGAGGTACAGTGAGGTGAATAGAAGAACATGACCTGAGTGGGTATGTTGATATGAAGGAGGTCTGTGAGGTACAGAGGAGCGAGGTTGTGAATGGTCTTGAAGGTGAGGAGCAGAATTTTAAAATCAATGCAGTATTTTACTGGGATCCAATTTAGCTGCTGAAGAACAGGAGTGATGTGATTAATCGAAGATGTTCTGGTGATGATACGAAGGGCAGAGTTCTGAACCAGTTTAAGTTTTTGTATAAGTTTGAGAGGAAGACCTAAGAGAAGAGAGTTATAATAATCGATACGGGATGTAACCTGGGTGTGAATGAGAATGGCTGTACTAGTGGGTGTGAGAGACGGACGAAGACGATTGATGTTACGTGAATGGAAGTTGTTATGAAACTTTTTAACTAAGGTGCATTTGAGAAATGTCTGTCTTTCCATTGGCTGGTATGTAGATCTTTACTTTGATTGGGACACACATGTCTGTATAATATCAGAGGATTATTAGGTATTTGGGCCATGTCCTCCTGCCTAGATAAAGAAGTGTGTCAGTCTTTTGTTCCTCAGGAATGTGGTCCTTGGGGGTAGTAAGGTCAGTTGGCCCCTTTAGGTAAACACTACAGTAAACGTTATGGGAGGAAGGATAAGGTGGGGGGACAGCCCACCCTTTGGGTAAAGCCTTTGTGACACAAGACAGATGGGCAACAACTTACCACACCCCTTTTCACTGTAATAAATACGGATTGTGCATGTATAGAGTCAGAGACTCCTTGGACTATTATGTTGGTAAGCGTTTGACGCGTCTCTCTTATTTGCAAATAATATTAAAATGGTTAACTTGTGCTTAGAGAATTTCGTCTCTGTACTTCCTTATTTAAGAGTGTCGATCGATAGAATTACCATCACAAAGTATGCAGTCCGTGTGACATTATTAATGTGAGCTTGAAATGAAAGTGTGCTGCCGTTGAAGGTTAAGCTCAGGTCTATATACATTCAGTACAGCCCACTGTGTCCCCCTCCCATGCATGTTTAGTCTACATGTCTCACCAGCTGCTGATCAGTTATCAGTGCACAGGGACCACAACAGTGTGATTCAAGGAGCACACACTCAGTCTAGGCTGGAGCAGAAGGGACCCACCTCGGATCTAGCAGGGAGCATCAGTGGATGGATACGCCATCCCAAACATAACCTCCTGAGACCCTGTGTCCACATATGAGGACCCTGTTTTAGGCTTCCTGCTCCATGTACTTCATTCTGCTTAACGTAAACCTTTTGTCCTTATTAGAGGACAGTTGTCTGGGCCATGTTCAGATAGTATACCTATCAGGTCCACCAATCCTACATAGCTAAGAGAAATAAAAAATGCATTCATTATTAAAGCTCAGGTCTTTTCAGACCTTTTAATCAAGCATGTTCGGGCCCGTAGGGCCCCTCGTGGGAAAAGGCTGCGCAGTAAACAGTTTTGGGAAACTGTAATTCGAGGATGAATATAAGATGCGTGTATAGACAAGAGAATTGCTATGACATTGCATAGATGTATACATGAAAGATAATGAAAACAAAACTAAAAATAGAAATATTGAAAAAACATAAAATATTAATAAAATGTAAAAAAGAATAAAGAAAAAGAAAAGAGTACCAGACTTGTAAGGTTTGGTGACAAGTGAAAAATTAGAGATGTCTCCCTCATGAATAAATACTTGTTATTTTTTGTGTGCTATCATCTGTTTTGAGTACAAGTGAGGGGGATTGGATACACCATGGGGACGAGCAACAGTAAGAACAACCCCTACCTGCCGGATCCACTGATCGGACCAGTAAAGATAATGGTGGATAAGTGGGGCACGGATGTCTCAGGAGAAGTAGTATTATGGCACGAAGTATCTGATTTTCCATTGAAGAGAACATTTAGCGAGGCTAAGTTAAAATAATGTAGAAAGAAGTTAGTATTTGAGAAGAGTAAGAAAGCTAAAATACACTGGGATGACTATGGTAAGTGGGAGAGAGAGGCTGAGAGAATGACAGAGTGGGAGTAAGAAGAGAGTGGGGCCACGGCCAGCCCAAGGACAGTGGCCATAACGAATGGATGCCTGAGGTCAGCATCCAAAAGACTTGGAGACAAGATGAACTGAGGGACATTGCTAATGAGATGCCAGATCCCATCAAGGACTCGGCTGAGTTTGGGATTCAAATGATCAAGTTGGTGCGCCTGTACACGCTGTCAGGAGCAGAGATTGCACACATCACACGTTCTAGGATGAAACTACGCTGGGCAGATGTCCAGGAGGGGTTCAATGAGGACCTTCTCTGGTCCGCAGAGGGGGCATACCAAAATCAACTTACTATTCAGGAGAGAATCAAGACTGCCTAACCCACATTGACTGATTGGGCAGCAATCCACAGTTGTGTACAGGGTCCTAAAGAATCCCTGGAAGACTATTGAGACAGGTTGGAGAAGTGTTTCAGAAAACAGTGGCCTGACCAGCTCTGAGAACTATAATAGCTGACTAAAGGCTGCCCTGGTGCATGGCCTCCAGTCTGCTATTAGCAAAATGTGAAACTCACTTGCATTGGGTGGGAGATACAGTGGGGAGAATAAGTATTTGATACACTGCCGATTTTGCAGGTTTTACCACGTACAAAGCATGTAGAAGTCTGTAATTTTTATCATAGGTACTCTTCAACTATGAGTGATGGAATCTAAAACAAAAATCCCGAAAATTACATTGTCATTAATTAGCATCTTCAGCAGAAAAGCAGAACTTAATACTTGGTACAGAAACCTTTGTTTTCAATTACAGAGATCATATGTTTCCTGTAGTTCTTGACCAGGTTTGCACACACTGCAGCAAATATTTTGGCCCACTCCTCTATACAGACCTTCTCCAGATCCTTCAGGTTTCGGGGCTGTCGCTGGGCAATACAGACTTTCAGCTCTCTCCAAATATTTGGGTTCAGGTCTGGAGACTGGCTAGGCCACTCCAGGACCTTGAGATGCTTCTTACGGAGCCACTCCTTAGTTGGGCACTCCTTACGGAGCCAATCCATAGCCCTGCCTGTGTGTTTCGGGTCATTGTCATGCTGGAAGACCCAGCCACGACCCATCTTCAATGCTCTTACTGAGGGAAGGAGGTTGTTGGCCAAGATCTCGCGATACATGGCCCCATCCATCCCCCCCTCAATAAGGTGCAGTCGTCCTGTCCCCTTTGCAGAAAAGCATTCCCAAAGAATTATGTTTTCACCTCCATGCATCACGGTTGAGGTGGTGTTCTTGGGGTTGTACTCATCCTTCTTCCTCCAAACATGGCGAGTGGAGTTTAGACAAAAAGCTAAATTTTTGTCTCATCAGACCACATGACCTTCTCCCATTCCTCCTGGATCATCCAGATGGTCATTGGCAAACTTCAGATGGGCCTGGACATGCGCTGGCTTCAGCAGGGGGACCTTGCGTGTGCTGCAGGATTTTAATCCATGACGGTGTAGTGTCTTACTAATAGTTTTCTTTGAGACTGTGGTCCCAGCACTCTTCAGGTCATTGACCAGGTCCTGCCGTGTAGTTCTGGGCTGAGCCCTCACCTTACTCATGATCATTGATGCCCCACAAGGTGAGATCTTGCATGGAGCCCCAGACCGAGGGAGATTGACCATCATCTTGAACTTCTTCCATTTTCTAATAATTGCACCAACAGTTGTTGCCTTCTCACCAAGCTGCTTGCCTATTGTGCATCCCAGCCTTGTGCAGGTCTACAATTTTATCCCTGATGTCCTTACACAGCTCTCTGGTCTTGGCCATTGTGGAGAGGTTGGAGTCTGTTTGATTGAGTGTGTGGACAGGTGACTTTTATACAGGTTAACGAGTTCAAACAGGTGCAGTTAATACAGGTAATAAGTGGAGAACAGGAGGGCTTCTTAAAGAAATACTAACAGAACTGTGAGAGACGGAATTCTTACTGGTTGGTAGGTGATCAAATACTTGTGTCATGCAATAAAATGCAGATGAATTATTTAAAACACATACAATGTGATTTTCTGGATTTATGTTTTAAATTCAGTCTCTCACAGTTGAATTGTACCTATGATAAAAATTACAGACCTCTACATGCTTTGTAAGTATGAAAACCTGCAAAATTGGCAGTGTATCAAATACTTGTTCTGCATTTTAAACATGCAGAACGACAGCAGCAGTCCGCTGACAACAAGGCTACATCCAAGCAATAAAAAGAGAACACAGAGCTCCAGGTTGCATGTATTATCAGGGACAAGGTCAGCAAATCAGTGGAAAGGGGGGAGGAACTGGTGGTTTTCAGAAGAGTGGGAGAAATCAAAAGGGAGGACCAGGCCGAGGGAGAGGTGGACATGGACAGAGCAGGGACCAGACAAGAGACCAATCATGTTACAAATGCGGTAAATATTATCACTTTTATGTAAGGTGTCCTAAACCGGAGAGACAGGAAGTTGTGGGTGGCAGATGGCTGACAGGACCACCACACAATGTCACACTCAATAAACATAAGGATGACTGAAGTGTAGCGTGGACAGCTGACAAATTTTCACAGATGCAGTTCCATTAAAGATTTACCACGTCCAAAGATACCCCTTGTGTTACCCTTCTGAAGGGATGCCCTTACGTTTTGTAGTAGATACTGGTACTGCAATGTCTGTTATCAGGCATGAATACATGTTGAATTTTCCCATGTCAAATGAAACTGTAGGTGCTTCTGGTGTAGAGATGATTGAGTCCTTAACTATGCCTTTATCTGTAGATGGTATTTCAAATTGCAATCAATTCATTTTACCTACATGTTGTCCCTCCTTGAACTGCCACCTTAACGTGGTGGAGGGGTTTGAGTACCCAAGTGACCCTAGGAGCTATGTTGTCTGGGGCTATATGCCCCTGGTAGGGTCTCCCAAGGCAAACAGGTCCTAGGCGACGGGTCAGACTAAGAGCGGTTCAAAAATCCCTTAATGATGAAAAATAATTTGTGTCCTGTGACGTCGCCCGGCATTGCGCAGCCGGGGCCCCACCCTGGAGCCAGGCCCGGGGTTGGGGCTCGTTCGCGAGTGCCTGGTGGCCGGGCCTTTCCCCATGGGGCCCGGCCGGGCCCAGCCCGAACGAGCGACATGGGGCCGCCCTCCCGTGGACTCACCACCCACAGGAGGGACCATAAGGGGCCGGTGCATAGAGTATCGGGCGGCAGTCGAAGGCGGGGGCCTAGACATCCTGATCCCTGGACACGGAAACTAGCTCTAGGGACATGGAACGTCACCTCGCTGGCGGGGAAGGAGCCTGAGATCGTGCGTGAGGTTGAGAGGTTCCGACTAGAGGTAGTCGGGATCACCTCTACGCACGGCTTGGGCTCTGGAACCACACTCCTTGAGAGAGGATGGACTCTTCACCACTCTGGAGTTGCCCATGGTGAGAGGCGGCGGGCTGGTGTGGGTTTGCTTATAGCTCCCCAGCTCTGCTGCCATGTGTTGGAGTTTACCCCGGTGAACGAGAGGGTCGTTTCCCTGCGCCTACGGGTTGGGGATAGGTCTCTCACTGTTGTTTGTGCCTACGGGCCGAACGGCAGTGCAGAGTACCCGACCTTCTTGGAGTCTCTGGGAGGGGTGCTGGAAAGTGCTCCGACTGGGGACTCTATCGTTCTACTGGGGGACTTCAACGCCCACGTGGGCAACGACAGTGACACCTGGAGGGGCGTGATTGGGAGGAACGGCCCCCCTGATCTGAACCCGAGCGGTGTTCAGTTCTTGGACTTCTGTGCTAGTCACAGTTTGTCCATAACAAACACCATGTTCAAGCATAAGGGTGTCCATCAGTGCACGTGGCACCAGGACACCCTAGGCCGCAGGTCGATGATCGACTTTGTTGTCGTTTCATCTGACCTGCGGCCGTATGTCTTGGACACTCGGGTGAAGAGAGGGGCGGAGCTGTCAACTGATCACCACCTGGTGGTGAGTTGGATCCGATGGCGGGGGAGGAAGCTGGACAGACTCGGCAGGCCCAAGCGTACAGCAAGGGTCTGCTGGGAACGTCTGGCCGAGTCTCCTGTCAGAGAGATCTTTAACTCCCACCTCCGGCAGAGCTTCGACTGGATCCCGAGGGAGGCTGGAGATATAGAGTCCGAGTGGACCATGTTCTCCACCGCCATTGTCGAAGCGGCTGCTCGGAGCTGTGGCCGTAAGGTCTGCGGTGCCTGTCGAGGCGGCAATCACCGAACCCGGTGGTGGACACCGGAAGTAAGGAATGCCGTCAAGCTGAAGAAGGAGTCCTATCAGGCCTGGTTGGCTTGTGGGACTCCTGAGGCAGCTGACGGGTACCGACAGGCCAAGCGGACTGCAGCCCGGGTGGTTGTGGAGGCAAAAACTCGGGCCTGGGAGGAGTTCGGTGAGGCCATGGAGAAGGACTATCGGCTGGCCTCGAAGAGATTCTGGCAAACCATCCGGCGCCTCAGGAGAGGGAAACAGTGCCCTACCAACGCTGTTTACAGTAGAGGTGGGCAGCTGTTGACTTCAACTGGGGATGTCGTTGGGCGGTGGAAGGAGTACTTCAAGGATCTCCTCAATCCCGCCGTCACGTCTTCCATTGAGGAAGCAGAGGAGGAGGGCTCAGAGGTGGACTCGTCCATCACCCGGGCTGAAGTCACAGAGGTGGTTAAGAAACTCCTCGGTGGCAAGGCACCGGGGGTGGATGAGATCCGCCCTGAGTACCTCAAGTCTCTGGATGTTGTGGGGCTGTCTTGGCTGACACGCCTGTGCAACATCGCGTGGCAGTCGGGGACAGTGCCTCTGGGAGGGCAGACCGGGGTGGTGGTCCCTCTTTTTAAGAAGGGGGACCGGAGGGTGTGTTCCAACTATAGGGGGATCACACTCCTCAGCCTCCCCGGGAAAGTCTATGCCAGGGTTCTGGAGAGGAGAATACGGCCGATAGTAGAACCTCGGATTCAGGAGGAACAGTGTGGTTTTCGTCCAGGCCGTGGAACACTGGACCAGCTCTATACCCTCTACAGGGTGATGGAGGGTTCATGGGAGTTTGCCCAACCAATCCACATGTGTTTTGTGGATTTGGAGAAGGCATTCGACTGTGTCCCTCGCGGCATCCTGTGAAGGGTGCTTCGGGAATATGGGGTCCTGGGTCCCTTGCTAAGGGCTGTCAGGTCCCTGTACGACCGAAGCAGGAGCTTGGTCCGCATTGCCGGCAGTAAGTCAGACTTGTTCCCTGTGCATGTTGGACTCCGGCAGGGCTGCCCTTTGTCACCGGTTCTGATCGTAATTTTTATGGACAGAATTTCTAGGCGCAGCCAGGGGCCGGAGGGTGTCAGGTTTGGGGACCACACGATTTCGTCTCTGCTCTTTGCGGATGATGTTGTCGTGTTGGCCCCTTCAAGCCAGGACCTTCAGCATGCACTTGGACGGTTTGCAGCCGAGTGTGAAGCGGTGGGGATGAAAATCAGTACCTCCAAATCCGAGGCCATGGTCCTTAGTCGGAAAAGGGTGGCTTGCCCACTTCAGGTTGGTGGAGAGTGCCTGCCTCAAGTGGAGGAGTTTAAGTATCTAGGGGTCTTGTTCACGAGTGAGGGAAGGAAGGAACGGGAGATTGACAGACGGATCGGTGCAGCTTCTGCAGTAATGCGGTTGATGTATCGGTCTGTCGTGGTGAAGAAAGAGCTGAGCCGCAAGGCGAAGCTCTCGATTTACCGGTCAATCTACGTTCCTACTCTCACCTATGGTCATGAGCTTTGGGTCATGACCGAAAGGACAAGATCCCGGATACAGGCGGCCGAAATGAGCTTTCTCCGCAGGGTGGCTGGGCGATCCCTTAGAGATAGGGTGAGAAGCTCGGTCACCCGGGAGGAGCTCAGAGTATCAAGAGGGGTCAGCTGAGGTGGCTTGGGCATCTGTTCCGGATGCCTACTGGACGCCTTCCCGGGAAGGTGTTCCGGGCCCGTCCCACCGGGAGGAGACCCCGGGGAAGACCTAGGACACGCTGGAGGGACTATGTCTCCCGGCTGGCCTGGGAACGCCTCGGTGTCCCCCCGGAAGAGCTGGAGGAAGTGTCTGGGGAGAGGGAAGTCTGGGCATCCCTGCTTAGACTGCTGCCCCCGCGATCCGGCCCCGGATAAGCGGAAGAAGATGGTATGGTATGGTATGGTACACCTCATGTGCAAATTGGGCATGAAAGTTACCTGTGGACCAGATGGTCTTGTGATTACACAGCCACAGGAGTACTGGCAGATACTGATGCTGTCTGACATTCAGACAGGTTCAGATTGGCACTATGCATGGGATTTACAACCAGATGTGAAATCTACTTCATTGTACACTCTTTTTGGAAGCAAAATGGTTACATTTCAATAGCAAAGACAGATCAGGTTAACTGGGAGGATGCTGGCCCCTGGCTGGAAACTGTGTTGGATGTGAATGATTGGATTACCACGAAAGATGGTTCTAAATTCTTCCCCACATTGCATGTTTGGTGTGTTCCATTCTATTGGGCTGTCCCGGCCCAGCGGGGTGTTGATGGTGTTGACAGATCAATGCCTCTGCTGCAGATGGTCTCGTTGCCAGTTGTTGATTCCCCACTGCTTCAGGGCCTTCCAGATACACTGTGGGCTAAAGATAAGTTTGATATTGGACAAATGAAGGCGTTCAGCCTCTCACAGTCACACCGAAATCCACCTTCAGGCCCAGTAGGGCCTAGTACCCTTTTAGTAAGGAAGCTGAAGAAGGGATTGCTATTGTTTATGATTCCCTGGTAGGGAGGGGTGCCATAATTCTCTGCCCTGATTTTCCGTGTAACACTGCCATCCTTCCTGTTCGTAAAGCTAATTTGTTCAAGATCTTAGACCTGCTAATGAAGTAATACATGCTGGTTCCCCTGTCGTTCCCAACCCCGTCACTGTCTTATCTGATGTTCCACCCACCGCAAATTGGTTTTCCATTATCGATTTGGCTAATGCCTTTTTCAGTATTCCTGTGGCAAAGGCATCTCAATTTTGCTTTTACGTTCCATGAGAAGCGATGGACCTGGTCTGTCCTTCCTCAATGGTACGATGAGTCTTCGGCTGTCTTCTCAGCAGTGCTTGCTAAAAATTTTGAAGGGTTCATACCTCCGGCTGGGGGTAAGCTCATACAATATGTTGATGATTTACTCTTGTCCTAGATTGCGAAACTGATACCGGAACGTTGTTGGATATCTTAGCTGAGAATGGCCACAGAGTTTCCAAAACAAAATTGCAACTTGTCCAACAATCTGTTAGGCACCTAGGCCATGACATCACACCTAACGGTAGATCTTTGGGTCCAGAACGTGTTACAGCAGTGCTGGGATTCCCCAAACCAAAAACCAAAGCCCAAATGATGAGCCGTTTGGGCATGGCAGGCTACTGCACAGCCTGGCTTCCAGACTTTGCTGAACTCACACAGCCTCTGTCTGATCTCATTAATAAAATGGCCATGAAGGACAAATTTGTTTGGACCACTGATGGACTGACTTCCCTGGATCGTCTCAAACACTCTCTGTCTACCACTCCCTGTTTAAGTTTACTAGATCATCCGAAGCTGTTTAACCTCTTTGTCTGTGAAAAAAATGGGTTAATGTCTTCTGTTTTGACGCAGGACCAAGGTGGTAAGCAGCGGCCGGTTGTGTACTACTCAAAGCCTTTGGATCTAGTCTCTCGTGCTCTGGTCTGCTGCCTACAGGCAGTTGCCTTAGCTACAGAGGCTGTTCTGCCCCCACTTTGTGTTGAATTAAAAACATCTAGTGGTGTAAAGTTGTATTGCATTTGAGTTCTCAAAATTTAGTCCCTCCTCTCTTGCCGTTGGTTTCCTGTTTTGCTTCTGACTCTGGTCTACTGAAAGGACATGCTGCAGTTACTTTTCTATCCTCGTCTTTGGTAATTTTTGAAGGTCTAAGTCTGTAAGTATGTCTGTAAGAAGAATATCTACTTTGATATAATCTTTGTGTATTGTCCATTTTAGCATAACATGTATGTTGTGTTGATAGATGCTAATCGCGATTAGCATTTCTCGCTTGGTTATGCTAATCGCGATTGCCATTGCTCCATAGAGATCCATGTTAAATTTAGCTTAAATGCTTACTAGTCATGATAATGGTTTGTCCTAGGGGATAGCTATATGTTAGACTTAAGTTGCATATTCATGTATATGTATATATGGGCAGTTTGTAATGCCATATTATTATGTTTTCACAGTTTTACAGATAAAAGATACTAAAGGCCTCTCTCTACTCCGATTTCCTGGGTCTTTATTTCAAGGATCTTATGTTAGCTATCTGCTATGCTAACCTGTTAAAGCAAGAGCAGAATAATAAAAAGACTTATAATTCAGTCTGCTATCAAAAGAAGATTGAGTTATCAACACTGCAGTACAGAAACTCAGCATAGATTCAACTATCTATCATGGAGGAACAAAACGAAGAAAAACCTCTGCCATACATAGAAGATGGACAGTCTCAATACTCCTAACCATTGGACAATCGCTGGCACGACGCCGGCGTTTTGCTGCTGGCGGGCCGCCGGCGGCTGTAATGTCGTACAGCCAGCGGGCCACCAGCTTTTGCCGCTTTTCTCCTGATCTCAATTTGCATAACCTAATATGCATCTCAGGCGGCTTTCCACCAGCGGCCCGACTCTGTTACGCTGGCGGCTAGCCGCCGAAAAGAGGGCATGCGCTTTAGTCTGCTTTATCTGCTTGTGTTGCCATTTTCTTCCAGCAGAGATGCTATTGTTCCCCTTTTTTTCTTCTACTGATTATTTGATTTATTTCAATATTGTTAAATCTTAGTGTACAGAATTTTGGTCAACATTGGTAGTTTTTAAATAAAATAGACTTTGACTATTGCACTATTGCTTGTGTAAAGGACCTTTGTGTAGACATTTGTGTAAACACATCTCACCATTGCTTACCATCATATTTTCACGAATTAATGGCAATTTTTCACTACATGGTACCAGCTCAACTCATCTATAGCCTCGACTTGCTTCATGGGGGACAGTTCTTTATTGTGTTTAAACACCGCTGTGTCCGTAGATGGCACTATAGTAGGGAATTGAACATGTGTAAGTCAAGACCATGAGGTTATGTGTAAGAACGCCACTTGGATTCCATGCTGTTGTACCGTGCAAACTAGAACATTCCTTTTAGTGACTTGGTTCTTTCGTCAGCTCTTGTTCAAAGTGTATAAGCTATATGCTCTGAATTGGACAATACAACATGTGGATTTACTCATTGTTTTACTACAATTTGATGAACTCCCGAAACAAACGAAGATCAAGGATTTTTTGGACATCAGAACGAAAATTGTTCAACGCCGAGTCACCTACATAGCTATGGTGAGTTCTGTTCCATTATAAATAACTAGTGTTAAGTGTTGTTAGGTTACTGAGTAAGAACGCAATGACTGTTTTTTATTAAACAATGACTGTTTGCAATATTCTATTAACATTCAAATTCTATAGTCAAGTTACTGGTAGCTGAGCGCAAGTTCTAAACCATTGGCAGGAAAACAAGTTACAAAAACGGAGCTTGAAACAAATCTCTTGTCCTGAGATTAAATACCTACAGTAACCCTTGTTTCTTCGTGTGTCCCCAATTTTGGTTGCTTATTATTTTTTGTTTCTTCGTTTATCCTCAAGTTCGGATGTTTTGTGCTTCTTCGCATATCAACAGTTGAACAGGTATGGTAACATCGTTAGCTAACTGGTCTAAATCGTGTTTCTTAGGGTATCAACAAGTCAGAATTTTATAATATGTGCTTACTCCTTGTAACTTTTATCAACTGATACATAATGTTGGCTGAATCGTGTTTCTTTGTGTAACGTTATATAACGTTACTCTTGACAGTAAATTTAGATAGACTAGCTCATTCCGTTACTGAGGTGTCTGTGTATCCACATTGTTCTTAGCTAGCCTGTGTGTGTGTCTTATGCTTCCGGTTTTTAAACTTATTTTCTAAATAGTGCTTTCAGGTGATGACGTTTTCTGTAGATTTTTCCCGGAGGAGGATGACTTTGTGGCAGCAGTTCCACACCAGGTATGTGAATTACATGTTGATCTCCTAATTGCTACAATGTTTACTTGGTTTTACCATATTTACCTGTTCCCCAACTTTTATGTTTATTTTTAGGATGGAGCAAGCACAGTACTCCAAGGTACCAGAGAGGTACTCCACGCCACCATTTAGAGGATGGCTACATAGGTAATTGTGGGTTCATTCACTTAACCCAGATGCTTAAATTGTTGTTACAGCATGTTGCTTCCAATTTTATTTGTCATTTCAATTTATTTTTTAGGGCAAGAAGGCAGAGGTAGGGGGAAGTTTTAGCTCTGCACATGAAGGTAAGAATGAACATTTTGGTGGACACTGCGATTTGAGTTCTGATTGTAAAATAACCAGATATTTAGGACTGAATAATGAACTGTCTGTCTTTACTTTCAGAACAATTGGAGATCAAGCGGCTGACTGAAGAGAAGGTCGAGCTGAGGGCATAGCTGGCTCTACAATCAGGTAAAAACAAGACTATATTTACGCTAGCATCTTGTCATAATGAAATTGCCTGAACGTGAGCCCTTTACTGAAATGCAATACTGTACAGCCTTTCTGAAATTACATGTATATGGCAGTTTTGTTTATTTCACTATTAAGCTATTGACATTTCATTGTGCTTTTTAGCTTCTGATAAACGTCTGACTGAAAAGCCGAGGGCACAGCTGCCTCTACAACCAGGTAAAAACAAGACTATAGTTGCGCTAGCATGTTGTCTTCATGAAACATTTCATTTGTCTTGAATGTCATGCAATTCTCAAAATCATGTCAGACCATTTAAGTACAATATCTGATTACTGTATTACAGGAGCCATAAGGAAGAATCTTTCCAACCGGGATGCCACTGATGAGGCTGTCCAGAACCAGGTCCCCAGGTACCAGAAAGGGGCAGCTGACCGTGCAGGTGGGAGATGTCGCAGCGGTACAAGGGACCTGCCGTGAATATGAATGACATCTCCAGCACAACCAATATTGCTGCTAAGCTGCAGTACTGTAGCCTATTTCTTATTTATTTTTACTGCTGCTATGTACAGTGTTGTATATGATTGCATTATCCTCAATATATTTTTAGCTCTGTGTGAATGTTCTTAATTCTGACTGTAGTTGTAGTGTTATGCCACCATTCATAAGCTTATTGCACTGATGTATCTGATATTCAATAACTATTGATTGCTGCTAGGTCATACTTATGTATATTACTGCCATTCTAGCCCTTGATTATTTTGTATTGTATTATGTTTATTTTGTACTTTGTGATGGCAATTTCTAAAGTCCGAACTATTCACGAAAATGGTAGATAAGACAGAGGAAAACTCAATTTGCACAATAATCAGTTTATTCTTGCAAGGAGAGAATACACAGGTTACAAAGTAACAATGAATAATCTCTAAAGTAAAACAGGACAAGCATCTTCATTTAAAGAAGAGTAAAAAGGGGTGTGATAATATGTATGTCAATAAAACACATTCACATGGTAATCCTTTTCAACCTTTTAGGAGTCACAATGTCTGGACACCCAAGGATAGACCCTAAAAGTGTTATACAGATTAACTCATTTACGAGTAACTAATCCACTAGTGCCGGTCTCCCTGAGACAAACACCAGACCCCACTCTACCTACATTCCTTTACTTATCTAAACATGGGGACTCAGTCCTTTAATCAGTAAGAACACATCAGTGTAAGAAATTTCCCTGACAATCCGCCCTATATCATAAAATGTCATGTAATACAAACATGCTACGTTTAACCAATCAGACCATTTACATCTATTCATTAAGCTTCAGACTACTACAAACAATGCTCCTGAACAACATGATCTTTTATGATATCATCATCCCAGTAATTTGGGAACTGGAACATCTCTGAAACATCAGAATCCTCATTTACATGCTGCTGGACCATTACCTGTGTTGCAAACTTAGAAACACACACTTTTATTAAACAAGACAAAAATATACCACAAACAAACAAAAAGGCAATGGCGGCTAAAGCAGAAGTCAATAACTTGTATATTGTCATCCCCCAGGGACCAACCATATAGGAAAGTCCTGAGAATGGGTCCCACCCATGAACTGTATGAAGCTCTTCTATTCCTTTATTAGTTTCTTGGACTAAATTAATTACCTATTGTGATGCATCTGAAATGTATGTACAACACTCAGATCCCACCACCTTACAGACACCGCCCTGAGAAGCCAAAATCATATCTAGGGCCATTCTGTTCTGCAGAGCAACTGAACGGGTTTCGCTCAGCTCCGTGCCTATTGCCACAATTGTGTCAGTTGTCAAATTCATGTGTTTCTCCAACACTTTGGACAGAGCCATTATCTCTTCCTGTGAGGTATATGTGCCATATCCTGGGATCAGAACACTAAATATACGTTGAGTTCTAGTAAGTGTTTGCTTATGGCGAAATTGGGACTGATATAAGGCTGCCATTTCCCTGTGATCTGCTCGCCTAATCAAAGGGACCAAGTACGCCATATAGCATACTCCACTTGCGTCTCTAGGAATGCAACTGTATGCTTTCCCTCCACAGACTATATAGACCTGCTCCGGCAAAGCCCCTAGAGTCGTGAAGTTGGTTTGAGTTGTGGTGGAGCAATCACTTTGTCCTAAACTCTGTGTGGCTCCTGAAGCACCTGTAATACAGAGTGAGACATTATGCAATTCATAAACAGGTATTGGTGACCAAATCTGGGCACAATCACGCAACCTGAGTTTCTCAGGTATAGCTGGAGTAGAACAATTATGTAAATTGATGGTCATTGAATCTAAATTCATATATCTCTCCCATGGGATAGAGTTAACCACCGCATCAATACGAATAGAGAAACCCGAGGGTAAGGGATTACAGGTCATACCTGATCTGACTTCATCCTCCTCTGTGCGACAGTCTGTCTGCACCAGGATCATTTGCATCCTTACAATGAAGCCACGTGCTCCTATTCGCTCGGTGTAGGTTAGCCTAAATAATTTGGTTATATTCACTCCCACAGGACGACGGTGATTGTTAAATTCTACTATCACCATATAGACCAAATCTAAGTTAGCCCCACTTGGGTGGTCAGGAACGGCAGACGGGGTATAACAGTCCTTATCTGGTGGTGTCATTTGTGCTGCCACCTCGGTCCAACCGTGTGCCTGCCAGTCTGCTACTTTAGGGAAGTCAGGTGATCTGCAAGGGGTGTCATCCTCATCGGTACTGAAACACCAGTAATCCTGGATTACTCCTAGTGGTTTGGAAATGTTAACAGTACAATAATCATTATCATAACATCTCCACCTATTCACATGGTTGGGCAAATAGTATGAGGGGAACATAGTGTTCCCTCCTGTATATAGGTGAGTCCAATACCACTTATTATCCTTCAACACTGGGCTTGTCTGTACATAGCAATCCCCATCCGGGGGGCAGTTCATCATGTCACAAGAGATTAACCTAGTCCGTTCAAAATCAGGCCCTATCTGTCGTTCTGACCTTTTCTTATGGAGTACAAACGTCTCTTTCCTTGCTTCATTAGGTGTCATATTTACAATCTGTCCAGAATCATCACAGTGCGGTTTGGAAATCCACACTATCGGTATGGTGATGATAATACTCAAAATCAGCAGGCACCCGATGGTGCATCTCATTCCTCCGAATCTCCTGAAGGGGTTCCATGGTCCTTGTCTCTCTGGCTCCATGGTCGCAGGATGTGTTGGAGTTGATGGTTACTAGCACCACAACCCACGCCGCCCTTAGGTAACTTCAATTTACCTATTCTTTCGCCGTATATTCTAACGCTGGAGCCTTCTTACAGTGCGTGGCGTGGACCCAGGTTCCTCGTTCAGCAACCTTGACAGCAGACTGAGTGACCAGTTGAACTTGGTATGGACCCAACCAGCGTGGCTTGCTCCAGTGCTTTCTCTTGCAGTCCTTGATGACTACCCAATCCCCAGGCTCGATGTCGTGCAGCGGGCCGTCAATGGGAGTTGGTAGAGCAGCTTTTACACTCCTGTGGATGTTGTTCAGAACCTTTGACAGATTAGTGCAGTAAGTTAACATTGTATCATTCACATGTTCTGTGGTGAGGTCTGTGTGAGTAGGGGCACCTAAGCCTGTGTTCATTGGTCTTCCAGTGATGACCTCATGAGGGGAGAGGCCTGTTTTCACCCTGGGCCTTCCTCTCATGTATGTAAGCACAAGGGGGAGTGCTTTAACCCAGGTCAACCCTGTCTCCTCACCCAACTTTGAGAGTTTCATTTTAATAGTCCCATTTTCTCTTTCCACTGCCCCTCCACTCTGCGGGTGGTAGGCACAGTGAGTCTTTAGATCAACTCCTAGGTACTCAGACATCTTCTGAATAGCTCCGTTCACAAAATGTGATCCATTGTCACTTGACAGTTTCTTAGGAATACCCCATCTGGGTATGATTTCGGTCAATAGTGCCTTAGCAACCGCCGTTGCATCAGCCTTCCCAGCCGGGAAAGCCTCAACCCATTTGGAAAACATATCAACAAACACAACACAGTACTTCTTTCCCTCGCAGGGGTTCAACTCAATGAAATCCATCATTACAGGGTCAAAATGACCATCAGGAGTAGGATGGCTGGACTGGGGAACTGCTTGTCCCCGCCCTATATTAAACCTCAAACACACCAGGCATTTTGAACAAAAATGTTGAGCATAATTTGTAAAGCCCTGTGTGTACCAATACTTATTTACAATATTCACCATCCCCCCTTTTGAAGCGTGATCTTTACCATGAGAGAGCACCGCATAGAAATGAAACAGACATTTTGGTAAGCAGGGGTTGCCATTAGGACCTATCCAAACAGTATTCACATAGGATGCCCCAGCTTTCTTCCAAGCGGTTCTCTCTTTAGGCGAAGCCTGAGATTGCGCTTCAACAAGATCAGAGAGGGAAACTGTGGGGGTCAGATGGGTCATCTGCAAAGCAGAATGAGGGGGGGTCTGAGCAGCGGCTTTAGCAGCTGCATCTGCCCTGCGATTCCCAAGAGAAACAACATCTCTGCCTGTAGTATGGGCCTCACATTTACAAATGGCCACTTCCTTAGGTAACAAAACAGCTTCCAAAAGGTTACGAATAAGGTGGCCATGTTGAATCCGTGTACCAGAAGAAGTAATAAACCCCCTCATTTTCCACAATGTACCAAAGTCATGTACAACACCAAAAGCATATCTACTGTCAGTGTAAATGGTAACACTTTGACCCTCAGCAAGGATGCAAGCTCGAGTGAGAGCAAACAGTTCTGCAGCTTGAGCAGAGAGATGGTGTGGCAGTCTGTGACCCTCAATCACATCATGATCAGTGACAATGGCATAACCCACATTATTGACAGCAGAAATAGGAGATTTACTAGCAGAACCATCAACATAAAAAACAGGATCACAATTCGGTAGAGGTTCATCAGACAAATCATCACGAGGAGTACACTGTTGATTAATAACAGAAAGGCAGTCATGCGGCTCACCATCCACCTCAGTGGGGAGGAAAGTGGCCGGGTTCAAAACAGGACTCCTTACAATAGTGACATGGGGTAAAGACAGTAGAACGTTATGATAATGCAGAAACCTAGCACCTGACAAATGACTAGTCTTGTGTTCCTACAAAATAGAGGCAACAGAGTGAGGAACTTGTAGCTCGAGTGGGTGATAACACACCAGAGGCCGAGACCTCAAAACAGCATCTGCTGCTGCTGCCACAGCCTTCAGACAGTAGGGAAGGCCTTGTGCTACAGCATCCAGTCTAAAAGAAAAGTATGCAATTGGCCTCAACTTATCACCATGTTTCTGCATTAAGACTGAGGACATATAACCATTCTTTTCACAAACTGCTTGAACAAACTTCTTCTTAGGATCAGGGAGCCCTAAAGTGGGAGAGGTAGCCAAGGCCTGTTTTAAGGACCTAAAAGAAGCATCTCCCTCAGGGGTCCACACTACCCTATCATGTGACGCGAGCTTCTGGCCATGGGCCATGTCCTGTAAGGGCCGTACCAAACGAGCATATTCAGGAACCCATTGTCTACAGAAACCTGTCATGCCCAGAAAAGACAGAAGTTGAGTTTTAGTGAGAGGTTTTGGGATGCCAACAATGGCTTCTATTCTGTCTGCACTGAGACTTTTACCCTCTGGTGTTAGTTTATGGCCCAGAAAAATAACGTCTTTCTGGACTAGCTGTAGCTTATGTAAACTGGCTTTATGACCTTGCGAGGCCAAGTACTGTAGCAACAGTACAGTGTCCTTTTCACATGCATCTTTGTCTGGAGAACAGACAAGAAGATCATCCACGTATTGAATAAGGGTGCTGCCATGTTGAAATTGGAACCCTTCCAAGTTATCTTTTAGCGCGGATGCAAACACGGCAGGAGATTCACAATAACCTTGAGCCAATCTGGTCCATACAATTGGCCAGAGAATTCAAATGCGAACCAAAATTGTGAATCCTTGTGCACAGGGATGCTAAAGAACGCGTTGGCTAAGTCGACCACTGAGAAAAATTGACTATTACTTGGAATTTGAGTCATGATTGTATATGGATCAGGTACAATCAGTGCGCGCGCATATACAGCCTCATTAACTTTTTTAAGATCTTGTACAAATCGCCAAGCCACAGGTTGTCCAATCACTTTGGCTTTCTTTACTGGGAAAATAGGAGTGCGACAGGGGCTGTTTGGACATGGAACAATTATACCTTTTTCTAACAATGCTTTAAACACGGGAGCTATCCCTTCAATAGCCTCCGCTTTCAATGGGTATTGAGCCTGGCATGGTCTATGGGGTCCTCTAGGTGTAACTACAAGAGGCTGTGCATTGTTAATCAACACAACATCATATTTATGCTGTGACCACAAGGAGGGTGGAACTTCTGCTAACCTAAGATCTGTAGCAGCCACCTGGACTGCACAGACCTGACGGACCCAGTCGTCATGCGGCACAAGATGTACTTCCCGTTTACCCAAAACGGTGCACCCAAACCTCTCTCTACAGGCCTGGGCTGCCACGGAAAATTCCACTCCCACCATGTGACAAGGGACCCAGTCCAACACTTCCTTGCACCCCTTCACCCAAGGACCCAAGCTTGCCCACGTGCCAAACACAGGTTTAGCCAGCGGGACATGGGGGTCTGAACCCTCCACATCAAAAAAGCGAGACACCTCTCTCACATTCCGCACAGACCATGCACAAAACCCTACCGAAGACCAGTATACATATTCACCCGTCAAAAAATCACATTTACCATCACCAAACCACACATCCTCAAAACCAACATCCTGACTTTCTGAAACTTTCGCTGAGCAACACAAGTCGCCCATTTCCATAAACTGGGCCGTACCTGTGTCTACTATCTTCATCGCTTTATTTACCAACTCATGTGAAACAGCTCTAGGACCGGTACTTTCTAAATCCCACGAATAACAATAATCAACAGACTGCGCACCATTTTGAACTGCTTGCAAAACAGTACGTTTAATTCGCATGCCTTTGTCTGAACATTCTAATGTGATCCCTAACTGTGTCATCAAGTCCCTAGCTAACAAATTAACTGGACAACAATTGGAAAACAAAAATTAATGTCTCGGATAACGCTAGCCCTCGTCGTCTACAACCGACAGAGGGGTTGTAAATCGCTCCGTAGTCTGTCCTCCACTAGCCCCTACCGTAATTATAGTTCTACCACTCAATTTCGGAAGCGGATCCCATTCCTGGGCTCTAAGGACAGAATATCCAGCTCCAGAATCAACCAAAAATTCTATCTGTTTACCATTAATTGTAAGAAACATTGTGGGTTTAACTTGGTACTCTATGTGTTCTCTAAATTCTTGTACATTAAGTGTCTGCATAACATCAATATATGCAGGGTCATGTAATGGATTGATCTCACCGGTAGATGGGTCCTGTCCTGCCCTCTCCGAGCGTCAAAACCCCTCCTCCTGGTAGCCTTCGTTTCTCCGAGTTCCCCTTGGATTGTTCACTGTAAATCCACTGGAATTAAAATTGTCTCTATTGTTTTGTCCATCTTCCCTTGTGTCTTTTTCAGGACAATCGCGTACCCAATGTTCAAACGAGCCACACCGATGGCAACCTTTGTCATAGTTGTTTCGGTTAGCAGACCCTCGTCCTCTGCCTCTAGTCTGTGTTCGTCCTCTCGCTCTGCCCCGTCCTCGGCCTCTTTGGTCGTAGCCGCTGTAAAAACCTAGTTGGGCCATCTGTAATTGGGGATGTCGCACCAAGGTCGGCCACGAGCGAAGGATAAAACTTCCGGGCAGGAGGGGGACTGTTTTGAGACAGCTTCGGTGGCTTTTCCGCCGTTGATTCAGGAACAGCTGCAGACTTTTGCACAGTGTTATAAGGAGGAGGTCATCGGGGAGGGCAGTCCAGGTCCACATCCACTCTAGTAGGAGAAGCCAGAACACATTGATCAGTAGTCCCTACACTACTCTGCCTAAATCTTTTATCAGTCTCTTCTTTCCACATACCATAAGCTTTCCAATCAACTTTTCGTTTCCCTTTCTGTACTTTTTTAATTTTCCCCTGCTCGTATTCCTCCAACTTCTCTTTCAATCCATGCAACTGTCTTTGGCTAAAGCTGCCATTTTTCGGAAAACCCAAAACTTCCCAGAGATTCAATTGTTCACAAGTCCAAACACCATACTTATCTTTCATTATCTCTGCTGGCCCAACGTAACTACGAGGGACATTTAATGGTTTACTCCCGGACTTACCCATGTTCAGAAAACCTGGCAAATTAACGTGGCGAAATGCAAGATCTATTTTAGTCTAAATAGTGTGCTCTAACACATATACTTGCGTCCTAACGCAAAAAGGAGTCCTAACTCTTAGTATACTCGCGCCCTAACGCTGAAGTGCCCTAACACTCTTATCTCAATTAACGTGTTCCTAACACCTGTTAATAGACCCGTCGGCCCGTAAGTGAGATAATATAACTGCAGATTTAAAATGTGCCCTAACACATATCCAATGGCCTTTTCCAGACTGTATTGTGCTCTTACCTCCAAATTCAATTTCCACGGGCAACCTGTACTGATCATGCACGAGTCTCAGTTCCAGCCAGGCACTCCTTCTCAACCCCACAAAGGATAGCCTTTTTAGGGGGATAATGGAAGTTCCAGAAAATCTCTTTCTGGCCGTGCACGGTTAACCTGTTTGGAAAAAGGACTCAAACCGAGCAGGATTAGGATCCCGGACGAGCACCCCAAATTGTGATGGCAATTTCTAAAGTCCAAACTATTTACGAAAATGGTAGGTAAGACAGAGGAAAACTCAATTTGCACAATAATCAGTTTATTCTTGCAAGGAGAGAATACACAGGTTACAAAGTAACAATGAATAATCTCTAAAGTGAAACAGGACAAGCATCTTCATTTAAAGAAGAGTAAAAAGGGGTGTGGTAATATGTATGTCAATAAAACACATTCACATGGTAATCCTTTTCAACCTTTTAGGAGTCACAATGTCTGGACACCCAAGGATAGACCCTAAAAGTGTTATACAGATTAACTCATTTACGAGTAACTAATCCACTAGTGCCGGTCAAGGATGATGTTCAAGGATGTCTCCCTGAGACAAACACCAGACCCCACTCTACCTACATTCCTTTACTTATCTAAACATGGGGACTCAGTCCTTTAATCAGTAAGAACACATCAGTGTAAGAAATTTCCCTGACAACTTTCACATTCAAATACTGTAATTTTACTATAATCTGTTACTGGACATGTTTTCTAGCACTATTTGATTTGGTAAAATGTTTATTTCAATTCATTTGCACATTTTTATTTTGTATGCTTGCTGTATAATGCATGTTTTTTGTATGCATCTTGCACTACTAAATTGTTTACATTATATTCAGTTTATTGTCATTTGTGATATGACCAAAATGATTATAAAGGATAATAATAATTTGATAATATTGGGGTGTGGGTTTATTGCATAAAAGCAGCTAGCCGCTGGTGAGCCGCCAATCAAGGCATTGTTAGAAGGCATTGTCATGAAAGCGGCCCACCGGCGGCCCGACTGCGATGTGCGCTATTAAAAAAAAGCGGCTGCCACCGGCGGCCCGCTGGCCGAATGCTTTGCAGAAACGCTCGGTGGCCGCAGCGGCAAAATGCTTGTGGCCTGCCAGTGGGCCACTGGCGTGTTGCTTGCTGGGTACCTATCCAGACGCTCAACCCATTCTAGTCGTGCCTCATCACATGGTTCTGCTGCCACAAGAGCTAGAGCGGAAGCGGCAAAGGTCAAGGCTTCATATGCACAAAAAGAAGCAGACATGCTAATCAAGCAGGCACAGATAGAGGCAGAAGAATGTAGGAGAAAAACTGAGCTTGAAGTGGAACTGAAACGTAAGGCAACCTCCAAGCACTGAAAATACAGGGCGCTGCTGAAGCAGCTATTACAGAGGCTGAAATCCTTGAAGCAGCTTATGAGGCAGAAGTTGGAAAACCAACGCAGCACAATGTCACAAAATTTGCTCTGTATCAGTTACATCAACACACTAGTGAGTATGTGCAACAACATTCTCAGGAGCATGAGGAGCAACAGTCTCAACTCATGAAACCACAATCCATCTTTTCACCAGAGCACCAGCCAAACATGGACAACGGTGATACAGATAATCGTGGTAACCAAATACACAGTGTGGAAGAAATTATCCATGTCATGTTCCAAGAATTACCAGCACAACGACAGAGCACAAGTACAGCCTACGCTCAGCAAAGCCACGCACGCCCTTTGAAATTCTACCAAGATGAACGTCGCCCCCTACAGACTCACATCCCACAATCTAAAGGTAAAACCTACTTCATGCCCTCTAGAGCACCCCTGCATGAGCAGTTAGCCAGATACCTGATTCGCAAAGAAATAGTTAGCTCTCGACTACTGAAGTTTGATGATAAACCAGAGAACTACTGGGCCTGGAAAGCTTCCTTTGTCAACTCCACCAGTGATCTGAACTTAACCCCCAGGGAAGAGCTAGATTTATTGACTAAATGGCTGGGACCACAGTCTGCAGAGCAGGCCAAACGCATCCGTGCGGTTCACATCAATAATGCCAGCTCACTTAAAATTATGTGGCAGAGATTGGAAGAATGCTACGTTTCAGCAGAAATGATAGAAAACGCTCTGCTTAAAAAGTTTGAGAAGTTTCCAAAAATATCAAACAAGGACAATTGTCCTCATTCATCATTCTCGCGTAGAAACGGGCGTATATGTTGGCGTAAGATTTTGCTTACACTCCTCTCACCGCTTGATTTATGAAGCTGTGCGTACCTTTAAAATCCAGGTGTACGCAATACCTGCCCTTGATAAATGCCGCGGCTGAAAACGATCGTCATTTGAATAACACGCCCCTATATATTTAAGTCTCCGCTTCCCCCACACCCTCATTTTACGCCATGGACACACGGAAGACGGCAAAAAAGAGAAACTTCTCTGACGTGGAGATTGAGACGATCACCAGGGAGGTAGAAAGAAATAAAATTGTTTTATTTGGCAGTTTAAAAAGTGGAATAAAAGGCGCCCACAAAAACAGAATTTGGACCCAAATTACGAGTGCTGTGGGGGTTGAGAAGCGCACTCCAGCAGAGGTAAGAATGTTTTATTGCTTAATACAAGTTAAGCATGAGTTTTCTTTATTGCTTAATATAGACCGATCAAGTTAAGCATGAGTTTTCTTGTTTATTGTAGGTGAAAAAAAAGTGGTCCGATTCAAAGATCGCCACAAAGAGGCGCGTCTCGGCACTAAAGAGGAACCAGAGTCAGACTGGGGGAGGCCCACCGGATCCAAGTCTCCAGCTGACACCGAACGAGGAGCGGGTGGCAGCCCTCATCGGAATGGTGTCTTTGGAAGGTATCACCGGTGGGGGAGATACCGACGACATTCATGGCAAGTAAACTTAAATTTGATAGACCAATAATAATAAAAAAACACAATAACTCGTTTTATTTAAATTGTGCTCTATTGTTTTGCAGATGATGGCACTGCAGGCCCCAGCGCCCTCGAGGCATCTCCCCCTCAGCCCATCCAGGAGCCTGAGCCTATCCTTGCGCCAGAGCCTAAGCAGGTGCAAGCGGGGGAAGCCGAGTCCCGTCCACCAGCCTCCCGTGCGCCACGGCCAAGGGTCCTGACGGATGAGGTCCTGGAAAGACAGACAGAAACTTGTAGACTACTGGTCAAAATTAACCATTCATTAGTGTCAATAAATACGACATTAAAGCAAATAAATGAAAACTTAAAAAAATAAAACAATGAAAACAAAGTCTGTGTTATTTTAACTTACCCTTAAAACCCTTAAAAGGTCCCGTCTGAGCTGAATAGCTCCTAAAGTCGGTAGTGCAGCCCACTGCTCCACTGGCACTTCTGGGTCTGGGGCCAGCGCGTCAAATGGCACACGGTTTACCTCAGCTATGTTGTGCAAGATGGCACATGCCAAAAAGATGTTGCACACCTTATTTGGCGAATAGAGCCAGGCACAGCCATCTACCTTTTAGGAGCCCCACGCAGCGCTCCACAGTGGCTCGTGTTTGTGCGTGCGCGTGGTTGAAGTTGCGCTCCTGATGCATCACGGGATTTGGCACAGGGGTGATCAAAGAGTTTAAAAGAGGATAATCCCTGTCACCTAAAGGGGAAAAGAGAGGTTAGGAAACGAATATATTTTGCAAAATAAATTTGTTCTTAGTACTCACCTAAAAGATAACCATGACCCCTCAATGCGCCCTCCTGCAGCCGTCTGCACACGCTGCTGTGCTTAAAAATGAAGGCATTGTGGGTGCCTCCAGGCCATCGTGCCACAACATTTAATAGGCAGAGTCTGGCATCACAAATAATTTGCACATTGACTGAATGATAATTTTTGCGGTTGATGTATGCGTAATCATTAACCGATGGTGGTTTCAGACGCACGTGGGTACAGTCAATTGCACCTATGACATTTGGAATCCCAGCAATCTCATAAAACCACCTTTTAATCATTGTTTGCTGGGCATTGTCGTATGGGAATTGTATGTAGTGTGGGATGAGAGTCCTGATGGCAGCCAGCACGGATGACAGCAAGCGGCTCATGGTGGGTTGGGATATACCAGACCAGTCAGCAATCTCCCGTTGAAAGGTTCCAGTGGCCAAGAACCCCAGTGTGGAGAGAACCTGGACTGGAACAGGTAAGGCCCTTGACCGCCGGGTCTCACGTTGGAGGTAGGCCTCCAGGTTATTGCACAGCTCCAGAAGAAGACGGAATCAGCCAGAGATATTTGACCTTCTACGTCCAGAGTCTGATGCAGAAATTCGCCCTCAAGTTTCAACCTTTGCTACGAAAGCTACAGCTGGGGTTCTCAGCTCTCATCTATTTAGTAGATTTTCCAGTTGGAAATCACTTACCCGTGCAACAGCCAGGCTCATCCAAAAGGCCAGAGCCTACTCCAAAAATACAGACCATAAACAGAGAATGGATGAACTTCCTCAAGCAAGACTCATAATTATGAGGAGCATACAACAGGACTTCTTCAAAGAGGAAATGAAAAATCTCTCAAAGGGTGAAGAAGTCTCAAGACACAGTTCAATCAGAAGTTTGGATCCCATCGTTGATGATAATGGTTTGCTGAGAGTTGGAGGCCGAATATCGTCAGCAGACATGTCTTGGGAAGAAAAGCATCAAATCCTTCTTCCAAAAAACCATCATGTCTCTACTCTGCTGGTAAGACACTACCATGAACAGCACTTCACTGAAGGTGCAGTTCGAACAGCTGGACTTTGGATAACAGGAAGTAAGAGATTGGTGTCAAGTATGATTCACAAATGTGTGATCTGCAAAAGATTAAGAGGAAAATTGGAAGAACAAAAAATGTCTGACTTACCCCTGGACAGACTTACCATGGATCCTCGTTTTCGGACCTTGGACCATCTTGGTGCGCAGGACCAGAGGTGGGCATGTAGAAAACAAACGCTGGGCAGTTATGTTCACCTGTCTGAGTACACGAGCGATGCATATTGAGATCATAGAGACAATGTCAACCTCAAGCTTCATCAACGCTTTGAGGAGATTTACCGCTATAAGAGGTCCTGTGAGACTACTCCGTTCCGATAGGGGCACAAACTTTGTTGGAGCTTGCAAAGAACTGCAAATACACTCAGAATATCCAGAGTTGAAAGCTCACCTGCAAGAAAAAAGTTGCACCTGGACTTTCAATCCTCCACACTCCTCTCACATTAGTGGAGTGTGGGAGAGGATGATCAAAGTTGCACGCCGCATTTTGGATGCCATGTTGTTGAAGGAGAACTGTCGCCTCTCTCATGAAGTACTTGTGACACTCATGGCTGAAGTCATGGCAATCATTAACGCAAGACCCCTAGTTCCAGTGTCCTCTGATCCAGGGATGCCAGCTGTTCTCACGCCAGCAATGCTGCTCACTCAGAAGATTGACACAGTATCTGCCCCTCTAGAGAATATGGATCTCAAAGATCTATATAGCAAACAATGGAGGCTAGTTCAAAGCCTTGCTGAAACTTTCTGGAGATGCTGGAAGCAAGAATACTTGGAGACCCTCCAGCCCCGCAAGAAGTGGAAAAAAGAAAGACCAAACCTGCAAGTTGGAGATGTGGTACTCCTTAAAGACACTCAAGTTAAAAGGAATGATTGGCCCACAGGTGTTATTGTGGAAACCCTAGCCGTGATGGCAGGATTCGTAAAGTCAATGTGAAGATCATGAGACAGGGTACTCCCAAGGTATATTCAAGACCTGTTTCAGACATTGTACTGCTCCTCAGTAAAGGGACATAGTGGTATTATTTAATACCAGACAGGGAGTGTTCTGCCCCCACTTTGTGTTGAATTAAAAACATCTAGTGGTGTAAAGTTGTATTGCATTTGAGTTCTCAAAATTTAGTCCCTCCTCTCTTGCCGTTGGTTTCCTATTTTTCTTCTGACTCTGGTCTACTGAAAGAACATGCTGCAGTTACTTTTCTATCTTTGTCTTTGGTAGTTTTTGAAGGTCTAAGTCTGTAAGTGTGTCTGTAAGAAGCATATCTACTTTGATATAATCTTTGTGTATTGTCCATTTCAGCATAACATGTATGTTGTGTTGATAGATGCTAATCGCGATTAGCATTTCTTCATAGAGATCCATGGTTATGCTAATCGCGATTGCCATTGCTCCATAGAGATCCATGTTAAATTTAGCTTAAATGCTTACTAGTCATGATAATGGCTAGTTTGTCCTAGGGGATAGCTATATGTTAGACTTAAGTTACATATTCATGTATATGTATATATGGGCAGTTTGTAATGCCATATTATTATGTTTTCAATGTTTTACAGATAAAAGATACTAAAGGCCTCTCTCTACTCCGGTTTCCTGGGTCTTTATTTCAAGGATCTTATGTTAGCTATCTGCTACGCTAACCTGTTAAAGCAAGAGCAGAATAGAGGCTGTTCTGGCGTGTGCAGACATTGTTGCCATGTGCCCTATCACTGTTCATGTTGTACATGCTGTTCATTCTCTCATTTCACAAGCTAATACAGAACATTTGCACCCTGCTAGGTTACTGCTACTCTTTTGCCTACAGATTATGATGGTGACCCCCACGACTGTGCTGCCATTGTGGAAGAAGTCAATAAGCCACGACCCGACCTCTCAGACACACCCATTGATAATGCTAATCTTGAATTTTTTGTGGATGGCTCAGCCCAGCATTCCCCCAAAGGGGAGCCCTTGGAAGCATATGCTGTCACCTCAGCATTAGAGGTTGTTGAAAGTGCTAGATTACCCTCACACCTATCTGCTCAAGCAGCTGAACTGTTTGCACTCACTAGAGCCTGTATTCTAGCCCAACATCAGTCTGTTAATATCTACACAGACAGCAGATATGCCTTTGGGGTCGTGCATGATTTTGGTACTCTGACGCCAGCGCAGGTTCCTAACAGCATCTGGTAAGACAATTTGTCAGTCTAGGTTAGTTGCTAATCTACTGGACTTTATCCTACTACCATACTCTATATCTGTGTGCAAATGTCAGGTTCATACTAACGCCTCTGATCCCGTCTCTAAAGGTAATGCTGTAGCTGACATGGCTGTTAAAGCTGCTGCCACGTCTCCTGTCTCCCCCATTTTGCAGATGGTTTCTCTGCCTTCAACTGATGTTTTCTCTCTTAATGATGTTTCTGACTTACAATCAGGTGCTGACACTGCAGAGGTCTCTCGTTGGAAGCGGTTGAAATGCTCCTTTGACCAGAAGCTGAAAATTTAGTTTGGTCCTAATGACCTCCCTCGCTCCTGTTTTTCCTCACTCCTGTTACCCCAACGTTGCTAAGTTGGCACATGGCCAAGACCATTTTTCCAAGAGTGCGGTTGGGTATATTGTACATAACTTTTAGTTTACCAGGTTTCTTCAGGATTGAACAGGATTTTCCTTATATGCTGAAAATGATATGAATCAAAATGTGTGATTTGTATGACGAACATGTTGGTAGGGGCACACTGATGCCAGTGTTGGCCTACCCAAGGCCTGAGGGGCCGTTTGAGCACCTATTGATGGATTTTATTGAGTTGACTCCATGCCAGGGATACAAATATTGGATGCATTCTCCAAGTGGGTAGAAGCATTTCCATGCAAACATGCCACAGCCATCGCTGTCGCAAAAAAATTTATGCAGGAAATTAGTCCCAGATGGGGCCTACCATCAAAATTGACATCAGACAATGACTCGCATTTTGTAAATAGTTTAATTGAATGAATCTCCACTAGTCTAAAGATAGATCTATACACACATTGTAGCTATCATCCAGCCAGTGGTGGCTTGGTTGAGAGAGCTAATCAGACTCTAAAAACCAAATTGACCAAATTGATGGCTGAGACGGAGTTGTCCTGTGTAACAGTGATAAAACTTGCTTTAATATACATGCGAGGCAGAGAGCATCGCACTACGGGTCTTTCTCCTCATGAAGTGCTTACAGGCACACCAATGAGGATGATCACCGCTCCTTTCCCACAGAATAGATTGATGATGTCACACTTAACAATGTGTTTAAGTCTATTTTTCCTCTGGTGGAAGCAGCCCTGCCTGAGCCAAAAGGAAGACCACTCCACAAGATCCAACCGGGTGTCAAGGTTGTCGTGAGGGACCTCCATAGGAAGTACTGGCATCAGTGTAGGTGACTGGGGAACATACCAGGTGCTACTGATCACCCAGACGGGCCGTGAAGGTTGCTGAGAGAGCCACTTGGGTCCAAGCCAGCCACTGCAGGAAGGTGCCATATGAACCAGATGACAATGTATGCCAGGACAATGACCACCACGATGGCCATGGTGTAGCGAGGAGTGCATGCTGAAAATTACGTTAATTACCTTCATCGTCGGTCTAGCTCTTTCTGCCATTATCTGGACCATAGAGACTGGGCGGAACAACGGAGAACCACCAGGAACCAGCAGCAGCAGCAGCATAGTTCAACGGCAGGACATAAATAATAGCCGCCTCCAAGACTGGAGTCTGGCAAATAACAGCCGTCCCAGCTGTTACAGGAGGACCGCCGAAATGCATGATTGGGCAACAGCCCACTGGAAACACCACCATAAGAATGGCTGGTGGATGCTGTTGAACCACACAATGGTGATTATGAGGAGGCAGAAGTTGGTCTCCATAATATCTATCCCACGATAGAATAGCTGGATTATTTTTCTTGTGGTTGTTTTTGTTTTTTCTTGGCCTTCACATTGTTCTCCCACTTAACCTCACACTGATGTTGACCTAAACAACAATCACATGAATGTTATGCAATTGCACAGGGGATTAATAATGTAATGTAATAAATCCAAGTAAACATTACTATTTATATAATCATTGCTTGATTTTTTGTCTACTCCTTAGGATATGGGAAGATTATTTTTTTTGCATTATTAAAGGATTGTTGATTGTTTTGCATCTAATCAATATTAGTTTATATGATGATTAATGGTAGGAGAAAGATTTTTTTGGATAATAATCTGTTGCTCTTGCTGGAATGTATGATGTACTTTCTACTGCTTTTGTTCATCATTGATTGTACTGTTTAAAATGTGTTCTTGTTGAGACTTAGTCTCAAAAGGAGGTAATGTGGTAGAAATGTTCTTATTCCATATTCTATGTATAATCCAGTAATTCAGTAAGGCCATTTTATGTTTCGTCTCTGCTCACATGTACAAGATGTGCCTACAACATAGCTTTGGCTAAACTCCTCAAGGGCTGTAGACATCTTTTATCTTGGTAAGCCGAAGTTTGCACAGCAGCTGGCAAGATGTAGACTGACCATGCATGGGAAAGGGACACAGTGGGCTGTACTGAATGTATATAGGCCTGAGCTCAACCTTCAATGGGGAGCTTTTGATCTGACTCTGTTGAGTGTTGTTAACTGATCCAGGTTTGTAAATCTTGAATAAAGCTTTACTTGTAAAAAATAATCTACAGTCTTTGTGCCTTTCCCATTAGTGATTTCCACGACACTACTCACTCAAGAGTATTTCTTTAGTTTTACTATTTTCTACTTAATAGTGAAGACGTCAAAACTATGAAATAACGTATGGAATCATGAAGCAAACAAGTGTTAAACTGATCAGAATAAATAAAAAGATTCTTCAAAGTAGCCACTCTTTGCTTTGATGACTGCTTTGCATTCTCTTTGCATTCTCAATAGTTTCATGAGTTAGTCACCTGGAATGCACCTCAATTAACAGGAGGGCCTGGCTAAAATTTAATTTGTGGAATTTCCATTTCAATGCATTTGTTAGTTGTTTCGTGACAAAGTATGGCTGGCATACAGAAGACCATCATTATGTCTGTATTATAATAGTCCATATAATCCTTTGGTCTTATGAGTTCAAATTTGGGGTGAACAGATGATCTCTGTATTTGTGGTTCCCACAGTGAAGCATGGAGAAGGATGTGTGTTAGTGTGGGGGAACTTTGCTGGTTACACTGTGATATACCTAAAATTAAAGGACAATAAACCAAAACACTCCTCCAGACTGTACGGTTATTTGACCAAGGACAGGGCTGGTCCTGCATCACATGACCTGGCCTCCACAATCCCCACCCTCCACAATCCCCACCCAATTGAGATTGTTTGGGGTACGTTGGACCACAGAGTGAAAGAAAAGCAGCCAACAAGTGCTCAGCATATGTAGGAACTCCTTCAAGATTGTTGGAAAACCATTCCAGGTGACTTCCTAATGAAGCTGGATGAGATTGTGCAAAGCTGTCATCAAGGCAAAGGGTGGCTTATTTAAATCTAAAATATAAGTGCACCTTGATTTGTTTAACACATTTGGTGTTACTACATGATCCCATATGTGTAATTTCATAGATTTGATTTTGACACTATTATTCTGCAATGTGGAAATAAAGGCGCAGATATCGGTCCTGCTGCAGGGTTGATCCCCTTCTACGTCCCTGTCCAGCTCTCCTCGTGTAACGGCCTATCTCCTGTTATTTCCTCTATGCTCTTGAGACTGTACTGGGAGACACAGCAAACCTTCTTGCGATGGTGCGTATGGATGTGCCATCCTGGAGGAGCTGGATGGCCTGTGCAAACTGAATGGGCTGCAGGTACCGCCTCATGCTACCAGTACTGACAAGGACACTAGAGAAGAATCAGTCAGGAAGGATAAGAAGAGAGCAAATGTCTGTGGCCACCACCTGCAAAATCATTCCCTTTCTGGGGGTTGTCCTGTTGTTGCCTCACCAATGCACCTGTTGTCACTTTCACTTGCACCAAAACAGGTGACTTTGATTCACAATTGCTTACACTCCCGAACTGGACAGATTGATATCCCTGAAGTTTAATTGACTTGGTGTTATACCGCGAAGATTATGTGTTCCCTTAATTTTTTTGGGCAGTGTATTTACTATTTACCTAGCCACTGGGGTATATATTGGAACATAGCCATCCAGACTGTATAGAGAGAACTGCATTTTGGCCTACATGTTGTTTACAAACTTATTATAACTGAATTACAGATGAATTTCAAAACATATAGTGACTGATTACCCCTTTAACTCATTTATTAGATGACAATAACAGATGTCCCTTGTGCCTCCCAAATGGCACGATTGACCTGAACAACACCCTTCTCTAGCTGTAACTGAAGAATACACATATGTTTGTATGCATATATAGTTGGAATTGTTTGAACATTGTTCTTTCAGACTTCTACTTCTACCCTGTTTATAACCAATGCTTTGTGGACAACAAAAAGTCCTTTGACGTTGTCAGATGTTCACTCTGTAGTGAAAATATACTGGGAAAACAAACTGAACATACAACAAACTGAACATTCAACAAACTGAACATAACTATTTTGACATGTTTCTTTCTGATTTTGATTGAGAACTCAAACGCAACAAATTGAAATACCTAATGATGTATGAATAAGACTTTAGCTGAGCTCCATCTCCAACAGTACAGATACTGTACTGTATGATAAAACAACTGTGCCGCAAATGAAACCCTATTCACTTTATAGTGCACTACTTTTGACTAGTCTTGTTATTGAATGATATGACAGTTAGTGCAATCACCACATTGGCTATGTGTCTTTTAGTAGCATCCACCACTGGGCTGTGAACTTCCTTTTGGAAGAGTTCTTGTGTTAAGCAACCCACCGGAAGGTTTAAATACTGCCACACACATATCTCCATTCTCTTTCTATCTAAGCACACTTTCTGTTTACATCCCAAATGGCACCACATTCTCTAGTTACAACTTTTGACCAATACGTAGTATTGCACTATGTAGGAAATAGGATGCTATTTAGGATGTGATCCCTAGTTTCTTCAAACATTTAAATAGTGTGTCTCCTTATTAATTCACTTTCATCCACTGTGTTTGTGATAATTATGATGTGACTGCTTGGAAAACTCCTATAGGACAGAGGAGGGATTGTAGTGCCCACGCCCAATCCAACCCCCACCATTCACTAAGGGATAAAAACAATGTGAAAGAGACTGAAGAAGAAAATCTAAAATCTAGCCCATGCTGTTATGAAAACCTAATTAAAAAGAATATTTTCAGCCATCTATATTTGTTTTGTTGTAGTATGTGAGAGGCTAGTGTGATCAGAATGCAACGAGAATGGGACTCAACCCTCTAGAGGTGGTAGAGCATCACTTGGATTTTGTTCTCAAATCCTCATCCTAGACAATTAAACTATTCATGCGTAGTAACAATGAGTCTTTACACATTATATTTGGTTAATGAAGCCAATAGTATCCAGACTACTGGAATGTTTTTTGTAATGTAAAAGTTAAAACAACATTTTATGTCAAATACAGCTTTGGTCTGCACAGTCAAACACCATGCATTGCTTATAACTCTTCCAAAGACAATATCTAACAGATATCTAATAGAACATGTAATAAAGAAAAAAATATATTGCCTATCATTCACAATGTATATGATGTATCACGAAAGAAAGAAAACTGTAATGGTGTATTAATGTCTGTGGTAAAAACTTAACAGTGTTTTGTTAATTGCAGTGAGTGCAGTTACCTTAATATACACAAGATGGCGCTAGTATGCAAGTTTGACAGTAGTATATAAGACAGTGGGTAGAAATTACATTTTTATAACTTATTAAGGTAAGCCAACAATATTTTTTATTCCCAAAGCCCTGCTCTTTAAAAAACCCTACTCCAATCTCAAAAAATGTATCAGTTAAAGAATAGGACTGAGGAAATGTAGGTATAGAACTGTATAGATTCCTTAAGGAATAAGAGTCCATGTAATTGACAAAACTAAAAAGGCATTCCCGAGTTAGTCATATATACCACAGTAATTAAATGCACTTCACATACTAAAGCACTATAAAATCCATGTTAATACCCTGGTGTTACCATTGTACATACTGTATTACTTCACCGAACTCAACTTGTTAAATTATGTTACATTATGTTACTTGTTATCTTGTTACATGACTAACTTGTAATATTGTGGGTAACGCTTTGATCACACCTATAGCGTCGGTGAGTTTTGGTACACCGGAAGTCAAATACTTTCCATTGGAATGCCGTGCTTGCCTTTTAACTTTGCCTTGCAAGGCGTTCTGTGTTACGTGTGTTGGATATATCCAACACATGCATCAAGTTTTATGAGAAATCGGTTAGGCGGATGTGGTAGCAATTTAATTTTCAAATCCCTAGATGATGCATGCACTGAAGTTTCTGGATTGACGCTGTAGATGTGATCGATCCCTTATGATCAGATATGCTGTCTGTAGTTTGTGATTCTTTGGGACATTTTTGGAGAATGCTTTTTCATAAACATACGGTAGCCAACCATGAAACGGACTTAGGCCCTACTGTCAAGCTTTTAATGGCTCCATTAGGGGCAGTAACGTAGCGGCTCTTAGAGCCAGGATGAGCCTCTACCTCCCTCAACCCGTGGTGTACAAGACGCATCCTTTTCTGCATTCTTCTTCCTTTACTCGTTGTCCAAGTCAAGTCCACGTTCTTCTGATTGGGTGCGTTTGTTATTCCGCTTGAATTGACCGCGTGGAGATTGGCTGCGGAATGGTGTACGTCATCCAACTAGAGGAGGTTTACTTGGGATTTTCATTCTTTCACTGACACATGCAGAGCAGGCGACCGTTGGGGACTAAGTAGTGGTGTAGCGGTGTTCGCAGAACAGGAGAGAGGCGGTAGACTTCTATTGGAACATTTTTGTGCGTGCTTCATACACAAACTGCCGGAGTCTTCTGTGGAAATTATTGCTTGCGTAAAACAGATCATCCTGCCTTGGACTGGCCTCTGATTCCTAAAGAAAACAAGAGAGAAGGCGAAACGGTGGCGTCACGAGTGGAAATACTATATGAAAACTCAATTTGCTTTACTTCGTTTTTGTAGTCAGTCACAGCAGCCTATTTCGGAGGACGGGGATCGCGATTTCAGGGACCGCTGCAGAACAGTCTCACGTGTGTCGTTTGATTAATAGACTAAATTGATTAAGATAATTTCCGCAATAGACTCGTTTTCTGGACTGCTTGTACTCTTCATTTTGTCGACCGACGTAGCCCAAGCTTATCCCTATACCTAGTTGCCCATAACATTTTTAGGAAATCTACGTGTCATACAGATTCAACCATTACTCTCAAAAGGGACAAACGAGGTGGGTGTGTTTTAATGTTGTTATTATGGTTCTATATGTGTCGCATCATGACACTTTATTATTATTAATTACAATGTTTGTTGTAGGCTACGTGAGAATAATTAAGATATAGCTTAGGCTATATGTAAAATGTACGACCATTATGAACAGAATATGGGGTAGTTTTAATTTAAAATAATATTAATAATCTAGTAGGATATTCATTCGTATATTATGCTACTGCAATTACTATAACCTATTGTCAATATATTTGTAAACATTGCGTATATTGAGGCAGCCAATTACGCCTTCTTTTCGATGTCATATCTATAATCCACCGTAGCTTCCATTTAGTTAGACTTTCCATTAAAAAGCAGCCTCTAGATTGCCAGAACTAGAATGGGGTCTGTTTAGCCTAGGGCTGCAGCCGGGCGGCCTGATGTATTTTGTATTTTTCCCGACTCCATCTCGCTGCTCCTAAATTGCCTGTCCGTGTAATTACTTGAGTTAGCCCATTTAAGTTAAAAGCGTCCTCGCCCGCAACTAACTGAAATATTTTCTCTACCACAACTCGGAATGAAACTTGATGATAGGCCGTATTATTAATCTAGGGAATCATTTCCTCACCGGCATTTTGATTCATCCCCTTTTAGATTAAATCAGCACGAAGGTATTGCATGTCCCTAAGAGCCTCCGCTAATGAGGGATACTGAATGCTGTTCTCCGTGCTGCGTTTTCGCTCCCTCCCCTCCTCTAATTACCTTTCAACGAAGATTTGGGTTAGCCCACCACGAAGTCAGTCTGTATGCTGAAAATCGGAAAGGATGAGAATTAAAAGATATTACGTTTAGTCCTGCTTGAAAAGTGTTACATTGCATAACTAGATAATCACACAGGATTTTGTAGGATAGCAATAGTCTGAATAGTGCACTCAGAACATTAATGTATTAATCCATAATAGCCCATATAGCTAGATTGAGTCTCAGCGGAGGCTACACGGGCTGGACAAATTGATTGGGACTGTGCTTACTGGGCAAACCTCATGCAACTTTTATGGCTTCTCAATTATTAGCACTTCTGTGTCCACTCAGTCTTCCATCTACTATAACAAGTAAAAGGCAGACCACCTTTTTTCTCATAGAGAAAATAACTTTGACAAGTGTGAAGTTATAGCGTGGTGGACTATTGTGTTATTCAAAATGCACTGGGACACCACAACAAAAGGCAGTCCTTGCAGCTCTTCTCTAATTGTTTACTGTTCCTTGGTGTTATCAGTGAACACACATCACACCACACATGGACCCGAAAACTATTGAGGAAAAAAAAGAAAGGGGGAGAAAATGAGAGAGATCAAGGTCAGATTAGTAAATTACTTGTAGCCCTTCTGTTCTGTACACTAGATCCAGTTAACACACTGAATGCAGGGAAGAGACCTAGTGTTGTTTATAAACACAGTTATTACCTTCTGCAGTCCGCTTCAGCAGCATCAACTAACCGTGACATGCTAATTACATATGAACACATACATAATTACCATTTGGTTCTGACCATGGATTGGATTTTATTGGTAAACTCCACTGTAGGTACAGGTCTGTACAGTCCGACAGAGCTTTCATAGACTAAAACCCTCAGATGCTACTTGGGTCTCTCATCCAGCTGGGTCGGTGATGATTAGGTGTGGTTTACATGTGGCTAGTCACGTGACTGAGACAACAATGTAATTCAAGCCTACTTCAATTACCATGTCACAACACTGCTCTGCTGTGGACCAAAAATCTACATTTCACTCTACACTCATTGGTTCAACTATACACAAATAACCTGTATAGCCACATGGCTACACAATGGAAGTATCACATTATAGCAGCTGTTGTCGCGGGTGTGTGGAGAGGCTTATGTACCTGCTCCTGAACAATGAAGTTAAAAATGAATGATCAAATATATGGAACAAAAATACAAATACAATAATCCAAATGTAATTGCACTTATATACCAGTCCAAGTAAAACTGTGGAAAATACTGTACAAAATGATTATGCCATCTTTTATGTCATAATGCTGTTTCTGACAAAGAAGAACATGTTCATGATAGGAATTCTCTTTCTGACCTTTCCAAACACACTACCAGAAACGTCTTTCAGCAGTCCCCTGCCATAGCATTTGTATGTTGAAGTGTATGTGTTGTAAATAATACAACAAAAGGGATATGTATAATTATCAGTAGCATCACTTTTTCTTGTTTGCACATCCATCGTCATCAATTCTTTCGTCACTAGGGACCATGGTGAACCCTGGAGGCAACAGCCAGCCCCCTCCTGTGGGAGTAGGGTCCCTGTCTTGGAAGCGGTGTGCAGGCTGCGGGGGGAAGATTGCTGACCGCTTCCTCCTCTACGCTATGGACAGCTACTGGCACAGCCGATGCCTTAAATGCTCCTGCTGCCAGGCTCAGCTTGGGGAGATAGGCACCTCCTGTTACACCAAGAGCGGCATGATCCTCTGCAGAAACGACTACATAAGGTTGGCGGGTTGGGGTTAGCAGTTGTGTGTGTATGACTATGTATTTGTTTTTGTGTGTGTCTGTTTGGGAGATTTAGCATGTGTGAGATTCTACAGACATTTACATTTATAGCTTAAATACTTTAATTGTGTAATACATTGAGAAAAAAATAACGTAACAACGGTCAATGGATAACAAAATCAACAACTGATTGAGGGCAGGATTCAATCTCACACTGAAAATGTAAGTAAACTATTCAAATCATAGACTGTTCCAACTTGCCTGAATTTCATCAACTCATAATGTGAATCAGTAGTGTGTATAGCCCCCACGTGCCTGAATGCACTCCTGACATCTGGGCATGCTCTTGATGAGATGGTGGATTTTGTCCTGGGGGATCTCCTCCCAGACCTGGATCAGGGCATCAGTGAGCTCCTGGACAACCTGTGGCACTACTTGGCGGTGTAGGATGCACAAGTACATAATGTCCCAGAGGTTCTCAATTGGATTCAGGTCTGAGGAACTTGAGGGCCAGTCATTGGCATCAATGCCTTTATCATCCAGGAACTGCCTACACACTCTGCCCACATGAGACCGGGCATTGTACTGCACCAGGAAGAACCTAGGGCCCACTGCACCAGAGTAAGGTCTGATGATGGGTCTGAGGATTTCATACTGGTTCCTAGCACATGGAGATCTGTTCAGCCCTCCAAGTACATGCCTCCCCAGACTATCACTGACCCACCGCCAAACCAGTCATGCTGGATGATGTTACAGGCAGCATAACGTACCCCATACACTCCAGACTCTTTCACGTCTGTCACATGTGCTCAGTGTGAACCTGCTTTCATCTGTGAAGAGAACGGGACATCAATGGGGGACCTGCCAATCAAGCTGCATGGTGCTGGGCTGTGAGCACAGGTCCCACTAGAAGATGTCGGGCCCTCATGCCACGCTTATGGAGTCTGTTTCTGACAGTTTGATCAGAAACATGCACACCAGTAGCCCGCTTGAGGTAATTTTGTAGGGCTCTGGCAGTGCTCCTCCTGTTCTTCATCACACAAAGGATCAGATACCTGTCCTGCTGCTGGGTTGATGCCCTTCTATGGCCCTGTCCAGCTCTCCTCGTGTAACGGCCCATCTACTGCTATCTCCTCCATGCTCTTGAGACCGTACTGGGAGAGACAGCAAACCTTCTTGCGTTGGCACGTATGGATGGACCATCCTGGAGAAGCTGGACGGCCTGTGCGACCTGAATGGGCTGCAGGTATTACTTCATACTACGATTAGTGACAAGGACACTAGCAAAATGCTAAATTAGAGAAGAATCAGTCAGGAAGGATAAGGAGAGAGCAGTTATCTGTGGCCACCACCTGCAAAACTACACCTGTTGTCACTTTCATTTGCACCAAAACAGGTGACATTGATTCACAATCGCTAATGCTTCCTAACTGGACAGATTTATATCCCTGAAGTTTAATTGACTTGGTGTTATACTGTGATGATTACTTGTTCCCTTAATTTTTTGAGCAGTGTGGTTAGCTCAAATCAACACTATTGGCTAATATCTGCAGTCTGTAAATAAATGGGTGGGACATTAGTTGAGTCTGCTGCCACAATTTGATTTGAGTTGCTCTCTTCTCAATTCTGCAGACAGATGCACAGGTGTTGCTCTGGTCTCTATCATCACAGATTTCAGGGCACGACTCTGTTCTTGTCTCCAGCCATTCATGATTTGTGAAATGGAGCCCGGTATTGTTTTTCTCGCTGTCAATTCTGACTCTTCTGAGACATGTTTGTTTACTTGGTGTAATTTAGTTAGTTCTGTCCAATATATTTTCATGTAGAATATATCAGTGTAGTGTCAGCTATCTATTCTTATTCCAGAGTATAGTGCATTCCTCTTAAAATCAATTCAGTCATAATGAAAACATTTGTAGTTAATGAAGTTGCTATTAGTAAACCATGGTTTTTAGTGGTGGGGGATTTTGTGTCATGTTAATTCACAAAGGAATACACTTGGGCATTTATGTTTCTATATGCAGTGAAGAGTGAACAACACATTAGAAGATGTTTAAATAATTAATTTAGATTCTGCAAATGTTCTGGCATTGTCCAGCCTCATACCAGGAATATAAACGTTTTCCTTTCCTTCTCATCAGTCTGCGTGGGGTGAGCTGTGAGCAATTCCTTCAACCAATAAAACATTTACCCAATATTGATAGATGGCTCTGTGTGAACTTTAAGTATTTTTCAGCAAATGTTCTATATTTGCAGATTAGTGTCAGATGCAGGCCTCCGATTTTTACTGTATTACCAATAGTCGGGCAGTTGCAGATCGTTTAATTTTTTTATAGTTGTGGGCGCGTGAAATAATAGCTGACCCTTGCTGGACTTGTGTGTTTTTGTCTTTTTGTATGTACAATACAGATCCATCATTAAGCAATGGTACAGTACAGGCAGTCCTTAAAAAATATTTGCTCTTCCTACAATATATGCTGTGCTCCTACACATGTCAAATCAGTTCTGTAATTTAGAGCCTTGTGTACAGTTACAGTAACTTGTGTTCCATAACATTTTGGAAGGTTGAACTTGTATTTGTGAATGTCTGTCCCAGATAATTTGGCAGACATAAGATGGATGTTACAGTAATTAAATTAAAGAATACACCCAGACGTCTGTGAAAATAGTATCTCAAGTTCAACTTTCTTCAGGCATTAAAGTCTCTCCTCATTGAATTCTCTGCAACCCATTCTCCATAGGTCTGCTGACATGTTGACAGAGAACAAGAACAAATTAGATGTTTTCTTTAAGAACATCTGCATCTGAACATTTGTTTGTCATGTCATGTTTCATTTAGTTACCTGAAAGAGGTATATGAACTAAGGGCTGTGCAGCATTTGTGTTGATTTGGAGACTAAATTGCATAGGCATAGATGTCTTTTGTTTCTGGTGGAATTTAAAAGTGTTGGTGTATTAGACATAACTTTATATTTTCTTTAATTAGTAAGAAAGTATTTTTTATTATTTATATAATGTGTCTGAGACACTTAACCAGCTAGCATAACTCTTGGTGATGACAAGAAAAGCATTCTCATTCTGTTAATGTGGAATCACCTGATTTGGCAGCCGAATCATTCAACCAAATTACCTCACGAAAGACGAGCCAAACCTCTCAGTGGGTACAGACGCAGTGTGATACAAAGGTCAGGAGTTGATTGAATAGATTTTTCTTATCAATAATTTAGCATGTTTACATTTGGGAGATCGTTGTGTTATTTTTGTATATGCTTTTCTATCTGTGAAGTACTGTGCTAATCATAATTAATTTGAATCTCAATTTAAAACATACATTTTGAAGAAATATTGGTTATTGAATGATTGCTGTATTTTACCCATAAAGGAACACTCTTCTTTTGATTTATTTATTTTTTCAAATATGACCTATGACCATAAGTGTGTAGGAGCAATATGAAACACACCCCTACACTCTTGCATGACAATATGTTCTCTGTGTATGTGTTCTATATTTATAACTGTAATGGTGCATGATACAATGATGAATGTAGAGCCTATGTTTGTGTTATGATACACAGAACATTTATTAAAAACTGTATAGAAGCATTCACACATAGCCAAAATGGTTATTAAATTAGATCACTGGTGTTTTTAAGAGGGTGGTCTTATAACCCTTTTTAGGTTTCAGAGCTTGTAAAAGGCATTATCAAAATACAAAAACCAGTGAAGTCCTGTCCTATGGAGAATTCCTCCCCAAAAAATGTTCAGTGCTTTATTTAGACAGATTAGAAACATTAGAAGACAGAGAAGGAGAAGACGTGGGACTGGAATAAGTTGAAATACAACCCCTTGGGCAGTAAGATGGTTAATTTTGTTGGAATGTAATTGTCAACTTACTCATTCGTACACATAGCCACACTGTAGATAATTATTTTGTGGAATGCGAATTCTAATAAACAAAGAAACGACTATCATATAATTTATCCAAAGTAATGCAGGTAATTTCATAGATATGTTAATTTCATTTAAAAAGGAAAAAACTAAATTAATGTGCTCTTAGATTTATTTTCAGAATGTATTCATTTTTTTTTTTGCAGTGTTGTGTGCAAGTTAATAAACAGGGCTGTGGATGCAAGGACTGATCATCCAAGATATCAAATTATAGTTTGAACCATGTTTGGAGGCTATAGAGGGTTTACATTTGTTTGAAAACATTGTATTAAACCAAAGTATTGTAAGTTGTAATGGCTCATGATAAATTGCTATTATAACAATCAGACACAATTATGTTCAGTGATAAGAAAAGATACCATTTCCACATTTCCAACGTTTAATTGTAAAGACAAATAGGGTGTCCTGCAATGTTTGCTGTAACACTTTTAGTTAGTGCTGGTGGATTGACTACTTATACTTAAAAATGCCTGACAAAGTTGGATGGAACTGGCAAATTATCAGATACATAAATACATGTTAAACATTAAAAACGTTCCAGAAGAATTTATCAGATTCTAAATGGGATACAATTTAAATCAAGAGAATAGTGTTTCGGCGCTTTAGCAAGACACTACACTAAAACAGTATGTACCTCATTTTGCACTAAATAGAGTTTGAAACACCAAATGTATTTAAAACCTTTTCCAGTAGTTTTTCCAGTTATTACCACTTTGTGGTACAACAAACCATGAAAACGGTTTAAAACATCTCAGGATGATGTGTTTCACTGCCACAAAAAAAATTACAAATATATATATATATATATATATATATATATATATATATATATATATATATATATATATATATATACCAGTTTGAGTGTTACTATGCAACTCAGTTAAATGGGACACCATTCATAATTGGGCTAAAACCTAATTAAAATAGGAAGGGACAGTGAAGGGAGGGAGGTAAACACGGTTACACCTTTCCACTTGTAATGTAATGAGAGCAAGTTGAATAGAAGAGCTGGAGGAGCTAAAACACAATTTGTATCTTAAATGGCACACTATTCCTTTGAACTAAATAGGGAAAAGTGTGCCATTTGGGACATAGCTCCAAGCTTGCCCTACACTACACTAGCCTGTGATCTGAAGAGAGATAAGGAAAGGAAAGGTGAAGAGAGAAAAACATCTGACAGTGAGTCCACACAATTAAAGGCTTTAATTAGAGTACCCCTCCATTTTGCTTTAGTCCTGATGGGTTTTATCTAATGAGATCTGCTCTCTGGCTCCCATCCGCTCACTAGCTATGCTCTGCTCAACTCCCAATGACGTGTCCCTGCCATGAATGGGAGCCACATTGCAAACAAAACATTTAATTAACCAAATTGGCTTTTGAGAGAAGAGGGGAAAGAGAGAGGCAGGAGGTTTATGGTTAAGGCCAGTTACTTGTTGGTTAGTTTGTTTTAACAGGATACTGTCATTCTGTAATAGATTATAAAATTTCCCTTGCAGTATAATTAATAGAGGTACAGTATATCTCTAACTTTTCTTAATAAAGCTGATGTGTAAACTGCTCTACCACCCAGATTGTTCAGGACGCAAGAGTGAAAATGAATCACATTATGCCTAATGTGAGACGCATGACCTAAAATGATTATCAGCTACCATCCATCAAACAGGGTAGACCGAGAGATACTACAAACACTAAGGCTAAGCCCCACTCTGTAGGCTCTCTCTATGCCTCCCAAAAATGCATCCCAAAAATCTAGTGCACTACTTTTGATCAATGTCCTAGTCAACAGTAATTAGGTGCATTATATAGAAGGTGCTGTTTGCATAGCGCCTGGTATGTTTTTCTATCTTTATGAAACCAATATAGCTACCAGCTTTGCTTTAGCTTGCTTCAAAGTGAGTGGGTAGCTTTGCCTATTTGAGATCATGTTGTGTTTAAGCCAGAGGTGGTATTATTTGTCGGTCGGGTTTAGGTGGCGAGAGAGAGAATTAAATTTGATAGTGTAGCAATCATGTGCAGTCTGGATCCATGCTAAAAACAAACACTGACCCGTTAATTAAATAGAAGTTAAGTAATTAAATATAATTTTTCCAATAGAATGTGCTGCTAGGTAAATCCAATTGTTTGTTATTTAATATTACTTTGAAGTCTGGCCACTCAAGCACTATGACAGCAATGGGAGCATGTGAACTATTAGGGCCAGGAAAATAACCAGGATCTTAGAAATTAATTAAATCATGTGCAATTTAAGCAAAACGTTTATCTTGATTTGTCATAATAATAGAATTAATTCAAGGCCTTCAATTCACAACAGACCAGATCTGTTACTCTGAATTAACCATCAACATGGCCTAGAGAATTTGGCTGATACCCCCCTACAAACCACCCCCGCTTTCCTCTCCTCTCACCACCTCCCAACCTCTCTCACTCTAATGTAGCTCTTTCCATTATGCAAAGCCCGGCTTAAGTATCAATATAGCCTAGTGCTTTTAAGGTGCTTTGGCTGCCGATGTAGAGAGATTTTTTTTAATGGACTATGTTGCAGAAATCATTGTTGTGCGGTTACTTTACTGCCGCTTCAAAAAGCCTCAGCAAGCGGAACGAGGCCTTGCATTTACCAGACAACCTAACAACACAAAACACTGCAATGCTATATTTCACCTTGCACTCTCAGTGCGGTGTGCACAGAAATGACATCCAGTAGTCCCTGCCTACTATTGACAGACAGTCAACAGCACCAAATAATCTTTTAATGAAATACATAGCTTCTAGTATCTCTAAGTCAGATCCATGAAAGGGAGGAGGGGCAGGGGACACAGGGGAAGTAAACACAAATAAATCACCACATTGCCCATGTGTTGGTTGACAAAACCATCCTCTAATAATGTGATTGGTCAGGCAAAATGATTCAAAACCTACTAAAGAAACTTGTTGAAATCTCTGAACCTCTGATTTGGAGGGAAGGAACTGAAAACCAATTGTGTCATCACAATTAAAGAGTCCCCTGACCTTAATTATACCGACCTGGGGCTTTCTTACTCGCTCCTCACCTCTACTACTCTCCCCTTTGCCCCACTCGAATGTAGGAGCTCAATGGAAAACATAGACCATTAGGAGTACAAGTCCAGACTGATAGCAACTTAATTGAGCGCCTAAAGCCTTCAGCCCTTTAAATCAAATACTATCAGCCACCATCCACTGGCCTGGTTATTAACCTAGTATGTATAGAGGCTCAGGCATGGGGAGATGAAATTAAAATGAAGAATTGCAAGGGGAGAAAATCCACACAGTGTCTCTGCTTTTTCTTTTAAACTGCCCCAAAAAGAAGTCCTTAATGTCAGGGGAAATTAGTCAATAGATACAAATAATGGTACTGCTGCTTTTAGTTGTAACGTGTTGTTATATTGTAAACAACCATTTAAGAAGACAATATTTGTGCTGTAGTATAATCGTTTTCTATATGTTTATGGTTATATTCAGTAGTTCCATTTTGACAACACTGAGAGGAGAGGTCTTGGTGTCGAACAAAACATTAACGAGCACAATTTTGTACATATCTGTATGTTTTTACAGACTTGGAGGAGGATAATTTGAACAGGATTGTACTTTTTAAAGTCCAGATACTTGATACAAACTCATTTATTCACATAACATAGTATTTGTATTTAAGTAATGTAGACTGTTGCGACTGCCACACGTTTCACGTTTTTGAAATTGACTTTTTGATAGAGTCCTTCCAGTCGATGCCAAGACAAGCTTCCTATTGAAAGGCATTTCAGTGGCTCCCTTTACAGTGGACTCTCTGTCACTCCATGTCAATACATTTAACAACTACTTCACAGGCTAAAGTCAGTCAGAGAGTGGACAGCTGAACCAAGTCTAAGACCTGGGTATAGTATAGATCATCCATTACATATGTGATTTTTTTCTGGTATTTAATGTTTGTAAATGAGCAATGGATTTGTCATACACCTGTATTAAAATTGTTCCCTTGGTAAGAATATTTTTTATATTCTGCAATATTATTTTAAGTTAGCTAACTCTTTTCATTTTAAAGCTGTTAATAAATGTAGAAACCAATGTGTTTTATTTATTAATATGTAAATAATTTAGTGGACCCTGTTATCCACAGTGACCTACAGGAGTAGTAAAACGCCTTGTTGAGAGGCGTTTGTTCATCTTGTCATGCCAGGGATTTGAACTAGAAACATTTTAAGTTAACGTCTCAACATTCAAACCGTTAGGACATCTGCGGCTCTTTATGCCTTATCTGCAGTTTAGGTTGAACATGTTTGTCTTCTGAGTCACATAAACCAGTACGTAACCACTCCCCTCTATCCCTCACTCTTTCAGAGTCTTCTCTCTTCCTCCTCTCTCTCTGCCTCTCAATACCTCTCCCCCTCACCCTTTTTCGAGCATGTCAAATGCTGTGGTCTTATTTGATTGCATAGGAAAAGTGCAGTGATAGAGCAAACACCCAGTGAGATATGATGACAAATGGGGCCAGATCCCAGTAAATTACTTTTTGCTCAAATCGAAATTTCATTCAGTTTGTTGCTCGGTGAGATGAAGTAATCTAAATTGTGGACTCAGAAGGCAGATAGAAGGGAAGCTGGAGCAAGCATTTCATTATCAAGAGGCAAGAGAGAGAGAGAGACAGACAGAGAGACAAGGACAGAGAGAGAGAAAAGTGGAGAGAGAGAGAGAACGAAAAGGTTTAGGGATGAAAGAGATGAGCAGAAGCAAATCTGAAGTGTTGACACCATGATTGAAAAGGTTAACCCATCCACATTGAATATCAACCCCAGTGGCTGCAATTTTCAGATGGAACCCGCGTTACTGACTGAGCATGCTACCTGAGTCTTAATGGCAAAGGCACCCTGTCTCTGCCTACATGGAGAATGATATCCTCCGTCATTTCCATAACGTTAGGATTAAAGTAATTTAAAGCAAGCGTTTTTAAAATATAGTTATGATTTCATTGTGGAAATAAATATAAATAATCATAGGGAAACATGGCCACAAATCTGACTACATTTTTTAAACAATTATATGATCTGATGAAAATCTGGACAAGATCAGGGTAAAGGACATGTTAGCACCAATGAATGAATCAGGTTTTAATAGTACATATGAATTGAGAAGACTGAGTAATGAAATTATGCTTGTCAATCTGCCATTCCCTTTAGTAGGTTGCATCTCTAAAAATGTAGTAATGTTAGTGTTTTTTAGTGTATGGAGATATGTACATTTGATGTTCATGGTTGCATTTCCAATATATTTCCTTTCCTGTCCTGAAGGTTATTTGGGAACAGTGGGGCGTGCAGTGCTTGTGGTCAGTCCATTCCAGCCAGTGAACTGGTCATGAGGGCACAAGGCAATGTGTACCATCTCAAGGTGAGCACATCTCCTCCTCATACATCTAAACAGGGTCCTGCAGTGTCTTGTTTAGCTCACTTAATAAAAGCATGGTACTTGTAGCACCAGGGTTGTTGGTTTGATTCCCATGAGGGGCCAATACTAAAGATTAGGAAAATATATGTATTCACTACTGTTGTTCTGGTAAATGACTTAAATGTATAAAGGTCTTGTTCTTTATGGCATGCATTTTATTTCTTATTGTTTGCTTTAATTTAGTACCTAATTAGTACAACCTTGACCTCACATAGTAACAGAACTATAAAAGATATGGTACATACTATCAGCATTAAAACTTTAAGCAGTAAACATATAGTAGTTCTAATCATTTGGTAATAGCTCATTTACCGTTTAACTAGGTTGATCATTTATGCACTATAATACTAGTTATAAAACTGGTGGTTTTGATACTGGATGCTGAGCAGCGTTCCAAGCTATGTTATAATGGTTGTCTAAACACACTTCTGCCTGCTAACAGTTACATCTGAAAATGTTTACTGCGCCTCAGCAAGAATTTAATCACATTTACATTGCTGTCTGAAACATCCATTGTATATCCCCATGTTTCTAGCCTAGCACTGAGTTTGGTACTGCAAGGTTAATTTAAATCTAGCGGTTTACCTGTCTGAACATATAAGATAAGTTTAAGTTTTAATATTCAAACTACCCTTACTACAGGCAACCATAATAAAGTGTGAACCGTGCAGTCGAACCGTGCAGCTTCAATGTTAGTATTTTCAACATGGATAGATCCAAGTAAATGTCAAAAGAAATTCAAAAAGATGCAGCTACTCACAGTCCAGTTTATTTTGTTACAGGACTAAGTTAGCTGAAGTATCTGAAGAAAAAGCAAGCATGTGGCGCAAATGTTAGGCAGGTGCTGGAGTCTGGTGTAGCGGACTAAGCTCCCGACTATCTGTGCCCTTCCTCTCTGTTTCATTCACAAATAACTTTCTCCTCAGCCTCTTTTTTCTAGCTGTCCTGTCATTCCAAATAACATAATACAAATTAATATATAGCTCCGGAAAAAAATAAGAGACCACTGAACCTTTTTCTTTCCTTTTGAGTGAGGAACAGAAGGGTTAAAATTAAGAAACCACTGCAAATTGTATGCCTCTGTTCCTCACTCAAAACCTTCCTTTTCAAAAGTAAGGAAAGTAAAAGGTGCAGACTTGGTCTGGACTATATCTGAATTTAAAATGTTATGCTTATTCTTATCAAAATAAAATTTGAATTATAATGATAAGTGATTGATAATTAAATATGGTGTTAACTTTTTATAAAAAGAATAAGGCAGTTCTGTATCAGAAAAACAGTCAAAAGTAAATTGTCAGGCTAAACAACAATGTTTCTCTTGTGAATTTATTCATGATTGACACCACTGATTCTGATTCTGAAAACGTAATAATTTTTTTACACAAGGCAAGGCACAAGGCAGCTTTTATGAATATAACACAATATCATGAGTTATATCTCAGTTATTTGGATTTTAAGTGGAATGAGATTTTATATAATTACTTTTTGTTGTTACCATAAATACTTTCAGTTCCTGGACAGTGTATTTATGTTCTCTCTCCGTTCCCCCACAGTGTTTCACATGTTCTACCTGTCGGAACCGGCTGGTCCCAGGTGACAGGTTTCACTACATCAATGGCAGTCTGTTCTGTGAACACGACAGACCCACAGCACTCATCAATGGCCATTTGAGTTCACTGCAGACTAACCCATTACTGCCTGACCAGAAGGTATGTTTCGTAGGACTCAATCGTTAATTAAAGACAACGATAAAGATGCCTAGAAGCTTGCACATCTGACTAGAAACTGAAGGTTTGCTGGATCGAATAATTAAGTCATTAAGGTGAAATATCTGTTGAAGTCAGTTAACCATAGCTGCTGTCAGGTTTAGAGGTAAACCTATTGTAGGTTTACCTCTAAATCTAAGAAAGGTGGGTGCTGGTCTGTCCCTAAATGGCAGACAAGATTCTGCTGTATGTGGTGTTGGAGGGACAATAGGGGGAACTCTTTCCTCTGGTCTAATGATCAAATCCCAATGCCCCAGAGTAGTAAAGTGGACACTCACTACTCTGCCTAGGGTGATGTCTTTTGGATGGGACGTCAAACAGATGTCCAAAGATGTGTAAGGGTGTTAACCCCCAGTGTCATGGACACATTTCAGGGACCTTAAATGGGTTTTAAAAGTGAAGCGATCATGTCTGAATGGGTACCATTTTATACATGACATATATTGTGTGATTTGTCATGTACGTATGTCCAGATATGTTCACCACATCATCACAACCACTCTGTATATGGAGTATGTATTTGTCCTAATATAGCCACACCTGACACAGAGGGAGAGACAGATGTGTAAAAAGTACAAAGTAAAAGTACTCAACTGGGTTCCGCTGTGTTCACCACTTTTGGGAAGTATCTAATTAAGATCTAAATAACCAGGTAAAGGGAGTTCAAAACTAACTAGTGATCAATTAAATAAAAAGGAATAGTGTAAATTATCAAATAAGGACACTGATGAGTTATGAACTCTGTTTACATGGTCATTTAACCCTTCTTTAGGAACTTCCCAAAACTGGTGAACACAGCCGAGTACTTCTACTTTGTACTTTTTACACCCCTGGGGAGAGATATATTGAAACTTCAATTTCAGTAAAGTAAAATAATATGACCCTAAGGAAGATTGGCTAAAATGTATGTCAAGCCATGCCAAGGTCATTGATGATAATTCAAACGTTCCTAAAGGAATGCCAGTTGTGTTTCTTGATTACTAAAGGGTGAAGGCATGTTCAGCTTTTGATGATGTCATGACATGATCTGGTTGAGCTGTTCAAACATCATAAATAGTGTGCAAGGACAGTTACTTTAGCAGGAATAACGCAATTTAACAGACTTCAATTACACACAGTCAATTACACACAAATGGTATATTCCAAAGCCTTTCTGAATCTGAATAAATATTAGTATAATTTCTTTTGTATAAGCCTGTAAAATAATGTTGGTAGGGCTGTGTATTTTCTTACAGCCTGTACATAGATGATCAAGACATACATGTGTTTTGTTAATGAAAACATTTGAGTAGGCTCACTCTTTCTCCCAGTATGCTACATTTCAACAGTTTTTCCTGATCTTGTGAGCGCACATTCTGTTTCACTACACTCATCAGTCTGGATACACACATGCTCTAAACGTTTGGTAGGGCCGTTGAAGAAGTTATTCTTCAGATGACTGGACCCTAAACCTAAACAAAACAACAATATATATGAGTATGTTGTTCCTTTTAAATTTTGCGCTTTTTGTGGTCATCATCAACTAAAACCCTCCCACAGATTATCAGAGAACGCTGATTGACCGGAGTAAGACACAATTACATACAGGCTGATGTGTGGAGTGAAACAGAATGTGAACTCGCCAGATCAGGATGGTCATATGAGGCTAATAGATGACACCCCTCTATCCAGATAGGAAAATCCAGGTGCAGTTTGTCCTGTGTCTTAAATAAATAATAAAAACTATTACTTACTTGGGGGGAAAGAAAAGAAAGTATTAACAGGCTATAGTTGTCATGGTGTTGTAGGCAGGACACATTATTATTTAAAACGTTCTTCAAAATAAATACTGTCTTCTGATTGTTGCCATATAAAAAAAAGTTGAGTCCTATACATTTTAGGAAGGTAGTAGGCCAGAGATTGGGTTACTTCAGGCCTGTAAGTCATGGAGGGTGCGTTCCTTCTGGCGGAAGACACATATCTCAACATTGAGGCAGGGCCTTAACCTGAAATCAAAATATTAGGAAGAAAAACAGGGTAAAATTAAATAAGTTAAATAAGAAGAAAGGATTTCATGCCTATTGCACAATTCACAGAAATTCTAAATTTTCAACACTTTGACAGTGTTTGACATTAATATTAGTTTACAAGACTAACTTGTCAAAGTAGTAGTGTTTGTGCACGGTTTCAGTATTCATGTGTATATATGTTATGTATGAATAAGCAAATGTGTGTGTCAGGTTTGAGTACTGGCAACATTTTAATTCACTGAACATTCAATTCATTTTACCAAGGACATACATATTAAGATAAATGCTATTAAATAGCTAGCATCAAACGCACATGCACACAGTACACTTAAATTTGTGTGCAAAATTGTGGAGGCAATCATGTCATGTGGGTGAATATTTTTTTTTCTCTCGTACCTAGACACTTTGCATTGGGCAATAAGCTTGGGGTGAGGTTAACAGCAGATAAATGTATGGCTAAACAAAACTGAGTATGTACAAATTGTTTCTAAAGGAGTGACGTTGTGGGAGGCTGCATTGCAGTCATCATTGGTGCTGCATCTAGCTAGAATTATTTTTCTTTCTTCCTGACATTTATTCTGGTGGCCAAAAACTGGCAACAGCTAATGGAAACATTAGTGTGTATATATGGGTTAGACTTTATTCCTAAAATAAATAGGGCCAGGCTTAGTCTGGGGCTTTGGCTATTGAGAATAACTCTACAGATGTAACCACATGCAATTGTTGGAATATTATTTTAGCAGCACTCGTGCTCCGAAGTCAACGTCTACCCAGACTATTTACATGGTTCTAGTACAGATTTTAGGAATAAAGTCTGGACTCAACTAGGGATGTTGTGATATACCGGTATTGACGATAACCGTGATTTAAAAAAAATATAATATTGATATCATGCTAATAATACATATATGATAATATCGTATTCACTAGGTGAAACTGAAGTTGTATTTTTCACAAAAACCCTCTCGGTTTTTCGATAACTTATTCATGTCACGTATAGATAAACCACTCGTTAGCCCCACTAAAACCCCCGGGAGATATCCGCAAAGACGCGCTGTTTTAATAGCTTATTCACATGGAAAAAATGACATATTTTTCCAAAAACTGCTTGGTTTTTCCATAGCTTATTAATGGACAAACAATGCCTGTGCTTAAACTATGAATCTGGATCTATACACCAGCGTTTGAATTAACACCTTTTCTTAGCCTATTAACTAGGCAAACATTTTGTGTATTTTTCCACTCCTCTCTGTGTAAGGCCTTGTGGATCTTTTGTTCATCAGTTCATCTGGTTGCCTTTTCACTATCCATTAAGTGTACTTGTTCTTTTTGTACGCTTTTGTTGTTTTATTTGTACAGTTATGGTTACAGTCTCTCTCCACCTCCGTACACTCGTATTTTGAGTGTAATTAATTTGCCAAAAAAGAGGGAAAAAAATCACATTAAACAAAGTTGAAAAATGAATTAGAGAGCATAGATACTGCAATAATATCATTACCATAAATTATTTTGGCCACGATAATCGTGTGGTGAAAATCTGATATTGTGACAGCCCTAACAGCTAACAGAAATAGGTTTCTGTTAGCTGTTACCAGCTTTTGGCCACCAGAAAAAATGTCAGGAAGAAAGAAAAAAATACTATCAAACAGCAAGATGCAGCACCAATGACGACTGCAATTATTACTTTGGTTGACTGTTTTTTCAAGAATATCTGGGCCCTTCCTCTGACACCACGTGTTTTTGAGCACTTTATTGGCGGGGACTATGACCCAGTTGATTAACTCTACAGTTTGCACAACCCTCTGAAGCGCCTTGCGATAAAGGGCATTGTAGTTGCCAAGTGATGATGCAGCCTGTTACGATGCTCCCATCGGTGCAGATCTGAGGATCTGACCTAAAGGCTATCTTGCTATGATCGGTGATCAGGCCTACCATTGTTGTGATATCAGCAGACTTGATGTAGAACATTGGGGTCATTCTTGACCGTGGTGGAAGGAAGAATGGAATTGTGAACCATGACCAGTATTCTAAAATGGCTAAAGATGTCAGTCTTTTAGGCAAGATGACGAAATAAAGAAGAAAAAGTCAGAGATGTCACAGAAGGCTTTATCTTCCCTCATAGGCTTGCGTCACTGGGTAGCTTGTGGCTGGATATCCCTTTGTGTCCAAACCAGCAAAGAAGTGCTCAGTCTTCATCCTTTATTGACACTGCCTGTTTGATGGCTTGTTGCCATGGGATATGTACATATGGTACTGTGGGGAAGACGTCATATATATATCGTAGTGACTGTTATGGTAAAATTGTAGATGCTATTTCTCAACATGCTATTTCACAACCTCCACAACATAATCAAGTCTGTGTACTTAAAAGTACTAGTTCATCAGACTGCATGAGGGTTGACTGTATCACTGGTACTATTTTGTGCTTCACAGTGCCGTCCTGAATTAAGGCTGTGAAAAGGTTTTGCTGCTGTTTATCATCTTAATCTTAGAAATAGAACCTTTCATTGCAATTAATTCATTCAAATAATGATTTTATCAAGTAATATACATATATATATATATATATATATATATATATATATCAGCAATAACATGACCACTGACAGGTGAATTGAATAACAAGGCTGGCCCGTGTGGTCCGATCCAACAGACGAGCTACTATATTTTCAAATTGCTGAAAAGGTTAATGCTGGTACTGATAGAAAGGTTTCAGAATACACAGTGCATCGCAGTTTGTTGCATATGGGGCTGCGTAGCCCCATACAGAGAGATCAGTCAGGGGGCCCATGCTGACCCCTATCACTGCTGAAAGCGCCTATAATGGGCATGTGAGCATCAGAACTGGACCACAGAGCAGTAGAAGGTGGCCTGGTCTGGTGAATCGCGTTTTCTTTTACATCACGTGGATGGCCGCATCAAGCGTTTGTGTCACTTACCTGGAAATCACATAGCACCAGGATGCATAATGATCAGAAGGCACGCCGGCGGAGGCAGTGTGATGCTTTGGGCAATGTTCTGCTGGGAAACTGCCATTCATGTGGATGTTACTTTGACATGTACCACCTATCTGAGCATTGTTGCAGTCCATGTGCATCCTTTCATGGCAACGGTATTCCCAAAAGGCATTGGCCTCTTTCAGCAGGATAAAGCGCCCTGCCACAAAAGTAAAAATGGTTCAGGAATGGTTTGAGGAACACAACAACGAGTTCAAGGTGTTGACTTGGCCTCCAAATTCCCCAGATCTCAATCCAATCAAGCATCTGTGGGATGTGCTGGAAAAACAGGTCATATTCATGGAGGCCCCACCTCGCAACTTACAGAATTTAAAGGATCTGCTGCTAACTAACTCATAGTTTCAAGATTCAGTTGTGCTCAAAAGTTTACACACCCTTGGAGAATTGTATATATATGTACCATCATCATCATCTTCCGCTTATCCGGGGCCGGGTCGCAGGGGCAGCAGTACATATACACTCACCTAAAGGATTATTAGGAACACCATACTAATACTGTGTTTGACCCCCTTTCGCCTTCAGAACTGCCTTAATTCTACGTGGCATTGATTCAACAAGGTGCTGAAAGCATTCTTTAGAAATGTTGGCCCATATTGATAGGATAGCATCTTGCAGTTGATGGAGATTTGTGGGATGCACATCCAGGGCACGAAGCTCCCATTCCACCACATCCCAAAGATGCTCTATTGGGTTGAGATCTGGTGACTGTGGGGGCCATTTCAGTACAGTGAACTCATTGTCATGTTCAAGAAACCAATTTGAAATGATTCGAGCTTTGTGACATGGTGCATTATCCTGCTGGAAGTAGCCATCAGAGAATGGGTACATGGTGGTCATAAAGGGATGGACATGGTCAGAAACAATGCTCAGGTAGGCCGTGGCATTTAAACAATGCCCAATTGGCACTAAGGGGTCTAAAGTGTTCCAAGAAAACATCCCCCACACTATTACACCACCACCACCAGCCTGCACAGTGGTAACAAGGCATGATGGATCAATGTTCTCATTCTGTTTACGCCAAATTCTGACTCTACCATCTGAATGTCTCAACAGAAATCGAGACTCATCAGACCAGGCAACATTCTTCCAGTCTTCAACTGTCCAATTTTGGTGAGCTTGTGCAAGTTGTAGCCTCTTTTTCCTATTTGTAGTGGAGATGAGTGGTACCCGGTGGGGTCTTCTGCTGTTGTAGCCCATCTGCCTCAAGGTTGTGCGTGTTGTGGCTTAACAAATGCTTTGCTGCATACCTCAGTTGTAACAAGTGGTTATTTCAGTCAAAGTTGCTCTTCTATCAGCTTGAATCAGTCTTCCCATTCTCCTCTGACCTCAAGCATCAACAAGGCATTTTCGCCCACAGGACTGCAGCTTACTGGATGTTTTTCCCTTTTCACACCATTCTTTGTAAACCCTAGAAATGGTTGTGCGTGAAAATCCCAGTAACTGAGCAGATTGTGAAATACTCAGACCGGCCCGTCTGGCACCAACAACCATGCCATGCTCAAAATTGCTTAATTCACCTGTCTTTCCCATTCTGACATTCAGTTTGGAGTTCAGGAGATTGTCTTGACCAGGACCACATCCCTAAATGCATTGAAGCAACTGCCATGTGATTGGTTGATTAGATAATTGCTTTAATGAGAAATTGAACAGGTGTTCCTAATAAACCTTTAGGTGAGTGTATACACAGACACTAATTGCAATTTAAAAAGCCACAGGTGTGGGAAGTTCACCTTTAATTGCCATTTTCACCAGTGTGTGTAACCTTGTGTGTCTGTAACAAGACCAAACATTCAAGGGTATGTAAACTTTTGATCAGGGCCATTTGGGTGATTTCTGTTATAATGATTTAAAAGGGAGCCAAACAACTATATGATAATTAATGGCTTCATATGATCACTATCCATAAATAAAAGTTTTTTTGCATGATCAGTCATATCTTCAAAATCAAGGCCAAAATTTCACAATTTCTGCCAGGGTACGCAAACTCATGAGCACAAATGTACCAACAGTCAGGTCAGTCGGAGTAATGGTTGATTTTATGTTAATTTCTTTAGTGGTCATTAGCATCAGCGTAAAGGGCTACATTTGTGATGTCATAATTCAGTCGATTTTTGACATATCATCTAGTTTGTATGGCCTAGACACCTGAAATTTACTGGCGAGTAAATCCGATGTATGTTTCAGGATAATACTTTTTAAGCATTTGTTAGCATTAGCATTAGATTTTATGGAAAATTGTCAGAATTCTGTCAGCTGCAGTTTCAATGTCTTTTGAGATATGGTCAAACTAATGCACATGGTGACATATGGGGGTGGTATCAGCATGCACAATTACGATGAAGTGCATAGGTTATTGTTTCTTAATGGTGTGCTCACATGAACATTGTGCATACTTTTTCAATACTGATTTGCCATTTTGTCTGCCATCTTGCAATGTATCTCTTATTCCTCACCCTGTAGGTTGGCATTTATGAGACACCTGTATGCCAAAGGCCAGGTCAATTGGACTTATTGTTGATTTTAGGTAGATTTCTTTAGGTTTTGCCATATTTCCACTGTACAGAAGAATCCAGTATGGTGGACTTTATGGGTTCTTGAGGCTTTTTTGTTCATCATAAGACATGTGGTATGTACACAAAGAATCAGCATTCTAGTTCAAATGAGGTGGAAATGCCATAATTTTTTAATTAGCTAATTGAATCGTGCATTTTAGCGCCCCTGGTGGACAAATTGGGTTGGGTGTCGTTGAGGTAATTACACGGGGCTAAAGTTTAAGTGGGCAAAGTTATATAAAATGGTTACCAGGGACCTTTTGTGTTATTTAGCAATTTAGGCCACAATAATAATAATAACGATACTAACGATTACAGTAGGGTTTCTCCTACCGGAGAACTCCTAATAATCCTTTGGGGCTCAAGGAGCCCTATACAGAAAATGTAAAAGCATTATTATTTTATGTTCAAATTTACATTGTCTATACTTCAGCATCATGCCAGGGACATATCCGTGTTACTAAAGTTCATTTTAGGCGATTTTAGTCTGGTTCTGGTTTAGAATATTACAAGGAGCTGTCTTTGCGCTGAAGTCAAAGAGTGTCAGCTAGACCACTGACTAGCACATAATATTAGTTTATATATATAATAAAATTAGTACATACTTTTTTTCTGTCTGTCATGCAAGTAAGTAAACACACTGTTGCCTGAATGTTCATGCAATTGCTTTATTAGTACATTATCTGTATATGACAGATAATAAGACTGTTTGTGTGTATTCAGTAGAGGAAAGAGGTGTGCTCTTAGTACATCTGAGTCGTACTGATTTCTTTTAGTATTGTTAGGACTAGGAGAATGTATTCCACCTTGAGTGTAGCTACAGAAAAGCTACTCCATAAAGCCCTGCTTTCCTCTTTTCCTCCCTCTCTCTTTCCCTCCCCTCTCCATCACGACACATTTTAGGGTTTTTACAAATCAGCACTAAGAGCACCTCACATTCAAATTGAAAGCCTTTGCATTATCTAGCTTAATTTTAAATGTCTGTTTAAGCCTTACTCTCAGCCATCCATTGCATTGCGTCTCTCACAATGCAGGGTGCAATAAATATGAGGACTCATTGTTTATTGATGCAACAACATCAATTGTAGTGAAAATAGGTAAATTATTAACGTAAATTGGCTCCAGTGCTTTTAATTATAGTAGAGGAGAAACATGGAATTGTTAAACACTTACACATACTGTACACATGTGTGCACACAAACTCAGTATTTTAAGATATTGTGCAATCTCTTTAATTAAATGCTAAATGCTTAAATCATTTTGCTGAAGAGGCACGTTACTGGATGCAGATGATTGCTCTTATTTTCCTTTACTGGGATTCACTTAAGAGTATTGTCAGATTTCCTAATGCATTGCAGTGCTCAAAACTCCCTCTTCCTCGTTACTCAGTTTGACAGAACTACAGTAGTGTTTGTAACTCTTCCAGCAGTTCTAACGAGTGTCAAAACCAAGAACATGTCTGTGGTCTGTTCCAATGTGGATATGCATCAGTCTGAATGTCCATTGGCCTGTAGTTTTTATTATTGATTTCTAGAGTAACATAATTGGTCTTGTCTATGTTGATGGCGGGCTACACGGCAATATCGGTGCCTGGACATTTAATTCTTATTCATTAAGTAGCTTCCCAGCTTCACCCTAATCTCTTTGTTCAGGACAGACAAATTACATTTCTCAACCAGCACCTGAACCCAGGGGAACTAGACCCTCCCTACCAGCTACCGTACTTTAATTAGCCCCAAAGTGGTGCTTCACAATTACTAATGGACTCAAGCCTTCTCCCTGGAAGGAGGGGAAAGCAAATTGCCCTCTGGAATCTTAAAAAAGTTCTGACTGTTGGTGTTATCATAACAGGATAAAATTGCTCCTCAGCTCCTCAAATTGTCTTTGTTTCTTGGTTTCACAAATAATGTAGTTACTACATTTTGGGTTGTATTATTTCATGCATTGTTAAAGTTATATGAAAAAAACACTTTATAAATATGCTTCAAAGTTAATGCAGATGGCTCACAAAAGCCTCACTGATCAGTAAATTAAGCACAGGCTTTATAGAAATCATAAATAATTTGGAATCTTTATCAGAAAGACACAACAAATGTTTACTACATTGTTTTGAAATGGTACTTCTTTTTGTGATATTAATCAGACAGAAGATGAGAATTGTCTTTATTGCTGCAGTCATGTACATTTTAAACAGCAGATTCAAATAATGGTTTGAAAAAAAAAAGTATGCCCTTTGTCAACATTGCTTAACATGGCTCAAATTTCTGCAACTTTTCTTTTTTTTCTGTCCTTCAGGTGTGTTAGGAGAAAGGTGTGCAAGAAGTAGGTTGCGTGCCTTCATTTGAACCCTCGCCCATTGTCACACAAGACTTTTTTGGATCACCTTCCTGCCCTTCTGGCCCAGGCCCTCGGCTCTCCAGGCCCCCAGACTCTCACCTGAGCCCCAAGTCAGCTACTTCAATCTATCAATGACCCTGCTTCTCCCAGAACAATACCCACCATTGCACCCACCCATACCTCCCCTTTATGGATACTCTTGCACATGTGATGCGGCTGAGATAAAATTCTGAGGACTCCATGACTCTGACCTTGGACTAAAAGGAGACTTGATCAAAAATGGAGAGACAAATAATAAAGAGAGGAAGAGGATCTGAGAACAGATGGACAAAACCCTAAAATGATAGAGCGTTTTTCTTCCTTGTTTCCTTTTTCTATCTTTCTTTCCTTACAACAAGAATATTTCCTTGTTACATATTTTAAGTGTTGTAAAGGGAATATGTTTTGATTTTGGTGGTGTATAAAAGAAGACTGGGTTAAGAAGTATCCGTGGCTTTTTGTGAAAAACAAAAATACAATGTATTTGTTAAACTACCATTTATGTATGCATGTAAATGTGTTTGTCCCAACGTGGCTACAGTACATGCTGACAGCCTAAATGATGGGAAACACTGTTCTGAACAATGGCTAAAAGTAGTGGTTTGCCGCAATGTTAACAAGCTATCACCTGCTGAATGATAATGAACAATGGTGATTTTAAGTAATCAGGAAATGAACAGAAATTGATGGCCAATGTTCTGGTCAGAGGGGATAGGGCGACAACTCGCTGCTTTTATTTGTTCACCGGCAAGATGTATTTTGTCTTTACCCGCACCTCAACACCCCATAGCTAAACAAAATAAACATGCTCATAGTCAATAATGTAGACATTTTCACCAACCCTATAAAAGCTGAATGAAAGAGAAATCTATTTGTGATATTTTCAGAGACATTTTCTCCTCTATGGTGTATTTAAATAATAAAACAATTAGGAAAATAAAAGCCTTTTCAATTTCCTCTTAAAAATGATTGAATTTTTTTACCATGCATTGACCAACATATTTAAACATTAATAACTTGGCTTGGTACATAACATTTACTTTATTAGTTATGTTTTGGTCTAGTTGAATTTCAGTTCATATTTACTCTGCACTTTACACATGTTTATTGTTATTTACACATTTATTGTTACTTTTTTAAGTCCTAAAGGGGACAATAACTGAATTGAATCGTATTCAGTATGCAAGCACTTCTCTCTTTCATGTTAGCCCTTCATTATGACCCTGCAAACTTTTGTTGTAAAAAGCAGTAGTTGTTTTCAACATTGCAATTAGCAATTCTGATGATGGAGAACATCTAACTGCACTGAAAATGGAAAAACTAAGTATTTTGTCACTTTACTCTTCAAATGAAGTTTTTTCACTAATCACCTCTAATGCATGGTGGAAGTGAAGGAATACTCCCTTTGAATATTCACTTACTATAGAGAGAGCGAGACAGAGAATGGAGAGCGACATATGTCTCTACTTAGCGGGCACAAATGGAATGGGGTATTTAAAGTAATTTTTTGACCTAATAGGTCAGAGGAAGAAACCCAGGAATGGCCAAGATTTTGCAATGAGTGTCCCTGCTGACTGGTGTCATTATGACACTAGATGCATATTTTTTATCAGAAAATAATAATTCTGACAATGATCATTTCACGTCTTTGTAAATGTATTTATTAATCAATCAATTATTATTAATCAATACAAATCATCAATGTTTCTGTATCAATATGCAGCTATTTGTCTTTTTAGTTTAGAAATTTGGGGTACATTACATTTTGATTATCTGTCCTAGCAGGACCTGTATAATTGATTTTGACCTTATAGACAGTGCATCTGCATAGATACAGCTAACATCTACTTGCCTAAGATTAGGCAAGTAAGGTGTTTTCTATACAACATTTCGTATGTCAGATCATACAGTGGATATAAAAAGTCTACACACCCCTGTTAAAATGCCAGGTTTTTGTGATGTATTAGAAAGAGACGAAGATAAATCATGTCAGAACTCTTTCCACTTTCAATGTGACCTATAATGTGAACAATTCAATTGGAAAACAAACTGAAAATCTTCGAGGGGGAAAAATTTAAAAGAAAAACCTTACAGTAACCTGTTTGCATAAGTGTGCACACCCTCTTATAATCTGGGATGTGGCTATGTTCAGAATTAACCAATCACATTCAAACTCATGTTAAATAGAAGTCATTATACACCTGCTATCATTTAAAGTGACTCTGATAACAAATAAAGCTCAGCTGTTCTGGTAGGATTTTCCTGTCACTTTCTTAGTTGCATCTCAGAGCAAAAGCCATGGTCCGCAGAGAGCTTCCAAAGCATCAGAGGGATCTCATTGTTGAAAAATATCTGTCAGGAGAAGGGTACAAAATAATTTCCAAAGCATTAGATATACCATGGAAAACAGTGAAGACAGTCATCATCAAGTGAAGAAAATATGGCACAACTGCCACATTACTAAGAACTGGACGTCCCTCCAACATTGATGAAAAGACGAGAAGAACACTGGTTCAGGGAGGCTTCCAAGTGGCCTACAGCAACATTAAAGGAACTGCAGGAATAAGTACTGGCTGTGTGCTACATGTGACAACAATCTCCCGTATTCATATGAATGGGCTATGGGGTAGGGTGGCAAGACGGAAGCCTTTTCTTACAAAGATATACATCCAAGCCCGACTGAAGTTTGCAAAAACAAACACCAGGTCCCCCAAAAGCACGTGGGAAAATTTGTTATGGTCTGATGAAACCAAGGTTGAACTTTTTGGCCATAATTCCAAAAGGAATGTTTGGTGTAAAAACCATACCCACAGTGAAGCATGGTGGTGGCAGCATCATGCTTTGGGGCTGTTTTTCTTCAGCTGGAACTGGGGCCTTAGTCAGGCTGGAGGGAATTATGAACAGTTCCAAATACCAGGCAATTTTGGCACAAAACCTTCAGGCGTCCATTAGAAAGATGAAGTGGAAGTTCACCTTTCAGCACGACAATACCCAAAGCACATGTCCAAATCCACAAAAGAGCAAGACAAAAGAAGATTAATGTTTTGGAATGGCCCAGCCAGAGCCCACACTGGAATCCAATTGAACATCTGTGGGGTGATCTGAAGATGGCTGTGCACAGGAGATGTCCTCGTAATCTGACAAATTTGGAGCGCTTTTGCAAAGATGAATGGGCAACTATTGCCACGTCAAGATATGCCATGTTATTAGACTCCTACCCAAAAAGATTTCAGTATGTTTTTCAATCGAATTGTTCACGTTATAGGTCACATTAAAGGTGGAAAAAGTTCTGACATGATTTATCTTTGTCTCATTCTTTTACATCACAAGAACCTGTCATTTTAACAGTGGTGTGTAGACTTTTTATATACACTGTATATACAAAACCAAAATTACCCAATGTGTTGTCCATATAAAAATATACCAACCGTATGCAATGTATGACACTGGTATAAATATTTTACAAAATGACAATACAAAACTCAGTATGTTCTGAATCTGCATAGAGAGCTGTGTTTGTGTGTATTCCCACAAAAAGTAGTTATTCTATTGCAGATTAAAAAAAAGTCCTTGCATTCTTCAAGGTTTCTCTGGAGAAATAATATGCTGTTATGCATTTCCTCACAGAATGGAAAGGGAACTGTTGGAATGACCTTGAAAGAAAACTCACCTGCTCTGAAGGAACAATTTATGTATGGATTTAACTGGTTATAATTAGATAAGATTGGGTAAAAAAAATACTTCAGGTATTTGCTTAATCTGTCAAAAGAAAGACCTTTCGATGCTATAAATAATTAAACTGTAATACAGAAACCAACTGCCCCCTTAATCTGTACACTGCTATACATTAATGCATATTACTCATTAAAAAAACATTATACTATGTTCTGTTCAGTATTCTACACTGTTCAGTATTCTTTATGTTCTATGTCTCTTAATGTTATTTAAATTTTATAATAGGTTTAAAGTTACTATCGACACACTGGTGTCACCATCTTGCAAATCACCTTGTAGTATAAAGATATGGATTAAGTTAACAAAATAGTAAAATAAGTCATTTAACAAATGGAAATGGGCTCTTGGATTTTTGTATACTTTCCTTGCTTTCTTTATCTCTTACTCTTAATTTCTGCTATCAAACCCACACAATCGTGATATTAAGAGTTACTGTACATTGCAGTAAGTGAACTGAAAGAAAATGTAATCATTACTGCCACTTGTGGTAAAATAGAAAACAGAAAGATGTTGTTCAAGCAAGTGTAGCAAAGCTTTCACTGTGATCAATCCTTAAAATCTAAATCAGTTGTATTTTGAACTGGCTCAGACATTTAATTAATCAGAATGCCTCTGTTGCGGTAGAACATAGAATCAGTTGTTAGGGATATATATGCATGAGGTTAGACAGGCATTAACACAACCCTTGGTGCATGGTGTCATTGGAGGTCCTATTATATTGTCTGAGCAAGTGAATCAGTTATACAGCCATTGACTGTTTAATGTAGCTTGAGAGGTTGTAAACTGTTCATAGTTTCTGACCACTCAAAATTTACAGACACACCTAGTCAGGGTGATTCAGTGACATTATCAATTATTTTTACCACTGTAAATCCAATACATTTCTCATTTAAACAATACTTTTTTTGGGATGTGTGAAGTAAAAAAATATGTTTAATGGTGTCCTTAAAGATCTGGGGCCGTATTCACAAAACATCTTATGGCTAAAAGTACCTCCTGACTTGCTGATTTAGGAGTAACTCTTAAAGATTGGGCAAGAGTAGTTAAAGTAGGGTTCATTCTGTCACTTTGGATGATTGATTGACAGGTAAGCGGGACTTCTTGTTTGGGAGCTGGACTTTAGGTTTGGTATGTGGTACTTCCTGTGTGACCTATGTTAGGGGTTGTACATCCCTGTATGATGTATGCATATCCGGAGGATGAAAAATGGTATGGGGGTGTGTGGTATGTAATTTATGGTGGCTCTGATGTTTAACAATTGGGCTCCAGGGTTCTGGGAATGTTAAATTCACCAGACATTCGATTTTAAGATAAGTAACGATAAGTCAGATGTTTAAAAATAGGGTGCCAGGGTTTGGAGATGTTAAGTTCCCAAGGCAAAAGATGTTACGATATGTAGTATGATGTTTGATGTTTAACAATAGAGCGCCAGGGTTCTGGAATGTTTAATCCCACAGGCAATTGATGTTACCATAACTGCTTAAGCAGATGGGTATGTAAAAATAGTTTTAACCATCGGGTGTTGACCTTCCATGTTTTACAATGCTTGTGTAACATGGATTTGTGCAATGTGTGACTTTTAATAAGTACAGAATTTCTTGTGTAAGACAAAGAAGGGGTCTGGATTTTTGAGAGTTTTTGCCCATTCATTGCATTAATATGAAATTGGTTTTAAGATCAGATATGCCCATTATAATGGTCCACAAAAATAGAAAATATTCTTTAGCACAAACTGTAATACATTCAGGTTTGTAATCCACCATATTACTACTTAATGCATACATTGTGGGGGCGACATTTGTATCCTAACAAACCAAACCTGGGTCGAGCAGACATTATGGCTAGGTTGATTGTATCATGGTTGGGTTAAAAATATTGTTAAAAATAAAACTGATGACATTGGTACATGTGTATGTATGAGTAATGTGGATTTGTGAAATCAAAAGTCAGCAAAAGAAATCATTAAAGTGATTCGCAGGGCAGTTTAAAATATGTAATTTCTGTTAAACAAAACCTTTGTAAATGTGTCTTATCAAATTGTACAATGAGCATTAACGCAATACTGTTTTCTACACATTGGTAGAATTGTTTAACAGGCAGAGATGCTTATGAACTGTTTTGTTTGTGAGTTTGTAAATACCTGTTTGTGTGTGCGTGTGTGGGTGTACGCGTGCCTGGATGTGTGACTTCCGGGTATACAATCTAGTCTGTACATTTTATGTTTAACGTCCGTTCCAATGTTATTCTTGTCTGTTCTTTTTCACAGACTAGATTGCCTTAGACATTTCAATGATGGCTTTTATTGTGATAAAGAAAATCTGAGTGCTGCCAGCATAATATCCTGCTGCTAAAATAATGCTAATGAAGCCTTGAATGACCATCACTAGTTTACGGTTTCAAAGAGCCAGTTCAGCGTATCTCTGAGTCAGTTAATATGGCAACATACTCCGTGAAGCTAACCTGCTCGCAAGCAGGTTTCATCCAACTAACCCTGAGTTTGCCCTACTCTTTAAATGAAACCTGCCGTCTGAATGTGTCAGACAGGACTTGTCCTATTCTCAAAGAGCCACTTGAAGCACAAATACTCTGCAGAAATCAGGAGAGAGTGATCAGACCCTGCATGGATGTTTCATCACTCCTTAATGGATTATCTGTTCGAGAATTACAGTTTTTCTGCACAATCGATCATTTATCCGAATAATATTCTCACCCCTCATATCGTTCCTATGATACATCGTGGACATGCTCTCATTTAAGAACACAGTTTTTGTGTTACAGTTTTCTGTATAACATCAGTGATGCTGAGCATATGTCCAAGGCAACCATCTCTGTCAGTCTGTCACTGAAACATTTTCTGTACACTTTTGTAGTGTTCCAGATCCATAAAAAAATAATTCCACAGAATTACAGGTATCAGTCTAAGCAGTAATCAGTTTATTTAGTATGAAGCTTTGAGACTCGAAGCACTAATCAGTTAATATATTAGGATTTCCAGGGGTGATTGGCTGCATAGATGGCACTCATACTCCTATCACAGCTCCCTCAGTAAATTATGGATGTGAATAGTAATTCTTTCCACAGCATTAATGTGTAGATATTCCAAAAAAGTATTGTACTTTTTTCGAGAAGTGTACTTATTTTTTGCTTAGGAAATTTACTACTTAAATATATGTTGGATGTAGCTGCTGAAAGGTGTTTAATTAGGTAGGGGAGGCTGAACAGCATCACAATTGCTTGAACTGATATTATACTTTTCCTGTTTGTATATATTTCAATTATGTTTTGTGCTTGTTGGGTTGCACCTGCATAAATAGACTACCTCACTTGGTCCAGGCAAGTGAACTCGGCCGTGAAAACTGCCCAAAAGCATCTATACTTACTGTGGAGACTCAAAAGGTTTGGCATGTCTGTAACTCTCACCAACTTCTACAGGTGCATCATTGAAAGCATCCTCTCAGGCTGCACTACTGCCTGGTACGGCAGCTGCTCCGATCGGAGCACCCACTTCCAGATTCACAGTTTTTTCCCTCAGGCCATAAGGCTCCTCAACCAGCAACAATGATCTATGCTCATACTGATCACACGTGAACATTACAAATGCTGTGATGTCTTTCTATGTACATTTAATGTACGTTAGAATATTCATGTGTATGTACCATTCATAGGCATATAACACTCATATTTATAATATTCAATACTTCTACCAATATTGTTCATATTTCCCATACTACTCTCTTTTAAATTGCTGCTAGTTTACATATTTATGTATATTATTTCTATATTTTTGCTTTATATATTTCTTAATTCTTACTACATAGACGTGTGCCATGTCACAAGAATGTCACTGTTCAGAATGAAGCTGTGTTATTCGGTTAATTTGATAAATAAACTCTGAACTTGATATTACACGCACACACATTATACGGTGCAGAGTGCAGAGTACCCGACCTTCTTGGAGTCTCTGGGAGGAGTGCTGGAAAGTGCTCCGACAGGGGACTCTATCGTTCTACTGGGGGACTTCAACGCTCACGTGGGCAACGACAGTGACACCTGGAGGGGCGTGACTGGGTGGAACGGCCCCCCTGATCTGAACCCGAGTGGTGTTCAGTTATTGGACTTCTGTGCTAGTCACAGTTTGTCCATAACGAACACCATGTTCAAGCATAAGGGTGTCCATCAGTGCACGTGGCACCAGGACACCCTAGGCCGCAGGTCGATGATCGACTTTGTTGTCATTTCATCTGACCTGCGGCCGTATGTCTTGGACACTCGGGTGAAGAGAGGGGCGGAGCTGTCAACTGATCACCACCTGGTGGTGAGTTGGATCCGATGGCGGGGGAGGAAGCTGGACAGACTCGGCAGGCCCAAGGGTACTGTAAGGGTCTGCTGGGAACGTCTGGCCGGATCTCCTGTCAGAGAGATCTTTAACTCCCACCTCCGGCAGAGCTTCGACTGGATCCCGAAGGAGGCTGGAGATATTGAGTCCGAGTGGACCATGTTCTCCACCGCCATTGTCGAAGCGGCCGCTAGGAGCTGTGGCCATAAGGTCTCCGGTGCCTGTCGAGGCGGCAATCCCCAAACCCGGTGGTGGACACCGGAAGTAAGGGATGCCGTCAAGCTGAAGAAGGAGTCCTATCAGGCCTGGTTGGCTTGTGGGACTCCTGAGGCAGCTGACGGGTACCGGCAGGCCAAGCGGACTGCAGCCTCGGTGGTTGTGGAGGCAAAAACTCAGGCCTGGGAGGAGTTTGGTGAGGCCATGGAGAAGGACTATCGGCTGGCTTCGAAGAGATTCTGGCAAACCGTCCGGCGCCTCAGGAGAGGGAAACAGTGCCCTACCAACGCTGTTTACAGTAGAGATGGGCAGCTGTTGACCTCAACTGGGGATGTCGTCGGGCGGTGGAAGGAGTACTTCGAGGATCTCCTCAATCCCGCCGTCACGTCTTCCATTGAGGAAGCCGTGGATGAGGGCTCAGTGGTGGACTCGTCCATCACCCCGGCTGAAGTCACAGAGGTGGTCAAGAAACTCCTCGGTGGCAAGGCACCGGGGGTGGATGAGATCCGCCCTGAGTACCTCAAGTCTCTGGATGTTGTGGGGCTGTCTTGGTTGACACGCCTGTGCAACATCGCGTGGAGGTCGGGGACAGTGCCTCTGGGATGGAAGACCGGGGTGGTGGTCCCTCTTTTTAAGAAGGGGGACCGGAGGGTGTGTTCCAACTACAGGGGGATCACACTTCTCAGCCTCCCCGGGAAAGTCTATGCCAGGGTTCTGGAGAGGAGAATACGGCTGATAGTAGAACCTCGGATTCAGGAGGAACAGTGTGGTTTTCGTCCGGGCCGTGGAACACTGGACCAGCTCTATACACTCTACGGGGTGTTGGAGGGTTCATGGGAGTTTGTCCAACCAATCCACATGTGTTTTGTGGATTTGGAGAAGGCATTCGACATCCTGCTTCGGGAATATGGGGTCTTGGGTTCTTTGCTAAGGGCAGGAGCTTGGTCCGCATTGCCGGCAGTAAGTCAGACTTGTTCCCAGTGCATGTTGGACTCCGGCAGGGCTTCCCTTTGTCGCCGGTTCTGTTCGAAATTTTTATGGACAGAATTTCTAGGCGCAGCCAGTGGCCGGAGGATGTCAGGTTTGGGGACCACACGATTTCGTCTCTGCTCTTTGCGGATGATGTTGTCGTGTTGGCCCCTTCAAACCAGGACCTTCAGCATGCACTGGCACGGTTTGCAGCCGAGTGTGAAGCAGTGGGGATGAGAATCAGTACCTCCAAATCCGAGGCCATGGTCCTCAATCAGAAAAGGGTGGCTTGCCCACTTCAGGTTGGTGGAGAGTGCCTGCCTCAAGTGGAGGAGTTTAAGTATCTAGGGGCCTTGTTCACGAGTGAGGGAAGGATGGAACGGGAGATTGACAGACGGATCGGTACAGCTTCTGCAGTAATGTATCGGTCTGTCGTGGTGAAGAAAGAGCTGAGCCGCTAGGCGAAGCTCTCGATTTACCGGTCAATCTACGTTCCTACTCTCACCTATGGTCATGAGCTTTGGGTCATGACCGAAAGGACAAGATCCCGGATACAGGCAGCTGAAATGAGCTTTCTCCGCAGGGTGGCTGGGCGATCCCTTAGAGATAGGGTGAGAAGCTCGGTCACCCGGGAGGAGCTCAGAGTAGAGCCGCTGCTCCTCCACATCGAGAGGGGTCAGCTGAGGTGGCTTGGGCATCTGTTTCGGATGCCTCCGGAATGCCTTCCTGGGAACACGCTGGAGGGACTATGTCTCCCGGCTGGCCTGGGAACGCCTCGGTGTCCCCCCGGAAGAGCTGGAGGAAGTGTCTAGGGAGAGGGAAGTCTGGGCATCTCTGCTTAGACTGCTGCCCCCGCAACCCGGCCCCGGATGAGCGGAAGATGATGATGATGACACACATTATAGAAATGTCTAATAAGTGGAACGCTCGAGATGTGACTTTTTTTCAATTAATACTCACGCATTGTCTCGGTCAGTAATCTTCTGCCGCGCTAGCTCACGTTCTTTTGCTGCTGCTACTGTATTGCTTTTATCTTGAGTAGTATTCTGCATGTGTCTTCATTAATATACAGTGGGGAGAACAAGTATTTGATACACTGCCAATTTTGCAGGTTTTCCCACTTACAAAGGATGTAGAAGTCTGTAATTTTTATCATAGGTACTCTTCAACTGTGAGTGACGGAATCTAAAACAAAAATGCACGTGGTTTACTCAGGGTTAACTTAACTCAGAGTTGACTAAACAAATTGTTTCCACCTGTTCTGAAACTGTCAACTCTGAGTTTGACAGCTCAGAGTCAGTCAACCAAGAGTTGTGGTTTCAACCACTATAATGATAAACGCTGGCTGGTGTATGAAAGAGGATTATGTTTTTATTAACAGAAAAAATAAAATGATGTGAAGACACAATAACTAACGAGAACAGCGTTTCTACCTGACCGGAGGTATCAAACATATAAACAACTATGTGAACTAACTAGTTTAGCTTTATCTGTATCACAATTGTAATTATTGTTACTGGTGTAGTTCTAACATGATGAACAGTGATGTGTATCCAATTACAACGTTAAGAGGCATACTCTTTGGAGGCGTAGCGGTTGTGTTGTTATCATTAAATCCGCGAAGACATCTGTGGTTTCTAGCACCGGAGTAGGCTGTTTACATAGTAAGTAAAAGTTGTTTTATTTGAAAGAATTGGTTTGAATTGTGTTGCCATTATAATTGCTATTCCAATTGAAGATTATATAAAACAATTACATTATGAACATGATGGAACAATTCAAATGTTAAGCTTTTATCTATCTTTCATATTGTCTGTTTTTATATCTGTGAGTGGAATTAAACACGGCCTTGTTTGGAAAACACCTTTTGGACCTTCTGAGTTGGGTAACATTAGCAAACAGCAGCTTTAAATACCTGTATATGCTTGGTCTTATGTTAACCCACTTTGTTTTTATTTCAGACCAAGTAACCAGACCAAGTAACCAGCATAAGTCGTACTGAATGGTTGTGATTTTATGCAACATCCTGAACAGATATTTATTGTGTAAGTGTAAACATTTACAAAAACAATTCAGTGTTGTACTAAAATGTTAGCAACATTACGACAATCCACATACAGCTGAATCTTTGTACTCTATATGTCAACCCACAGAGTGTGGACCGGGTGATGTTGGAGTCTACTACAGTACAACACAATAATGGCTTCAGTCACGGAACCCCCCCACCTTGTGGAGTTTTTTGTTTCATTTTTGCCCCACTACATGATGCTTGAAACCTAAAGGTAATACATCTTTACAGACAACTCATCAAATCAGTGATGTATGGAAATGTATGTTTGGGTTAGAATATTATTTTAACCTGTAAGTGGATTGTTATTTACACTCTAAGCTAGAGAAATGGAGAGAGATAGTGCTAACAACAGACCAGATACTAAACAACCATCATCCTATACCTACACTGAACAAAATTATAAACAAAACTTTTGTTTTTGCGCCCATTAATCATGAGCTGAACTCAAAGATCTAAGACTTTCTGTATGTACACAAAAGGCCTATTCCTCTCAAATATTGTTCACAAATCACTTTTCCTTTGACGAGATAATCCATCCACCTCACAGGTGTGGTGTGGCATATCAAGATGCTGATAAGACAGCATGATTATTGCACAGGTATGCCTTAGGCTGGCCACAATGAAAGGCAACTCTCTGATCTCATTGGTACATCTGGCCATGAGAGCTGAAGAATATAATGAACAATCATTTGGGGGTTTACTCGAAAGTGTTATACAGAGTAATGCAGAGCTTTTGGTTAAGGAATCACTAGAGCTAGTGGTGCAAATTGTCAACAACCGTGAGGTTGGGGGGAAGCGACATAAGGCTCAAACACTATTGCTAGATCAAATTATCACAAAAAAAAGAAATAATTTATGTGTGGTAGTGAAAAATGATTCTACATGCTTTTCAAATTGTTTAATGGGTTCACATATGATGAGGCCATGACTAGTGGCCGTGAACTACATTCAAATGCTGGTTTAGCTTTAGATGATTGTGTGACATTCACGGATATCATCCGGTTTGAACAAATGACAGGGTCAAAAATTGTTCTCTTCCACTGAACCTGCAATGGACGTTTGACCAAGTTTCAAAACAGTGAGGACCAACATCCTATAACTGCCTTCATGTACTTAAATGAAAGCCATTTCTATGGCATCATGAACCTGAAAGGTTTTCTAGGGGTGTCATATGTCTGAGAGTGATGTTATACATGTTTTAACACCCGCAGTGATCACAGAAAAGTCACTGAAAAGTTGGTGACTCTGAAATCCACATCATTTAACGAACAAATCGAATAATACAAGAGCACAGGTAATGATAGGAGAACTAGTTACTCCCTGATTGGGCCACGAATTACATCATGTAAAATATCTATAGGGGTGGATAAATTGGAGAGCAGACCTGGTTAGTCCCTGAGTAGGCCACGAATAAAATTGTGGAAAAATCTCCAGGGGTGGATAAATTGGAGAAGCACTGAACTGTATTTCATTGATAATGGTAATTGCTTTAGGCGCTGAACTGTATTTCGTTGACAATGCTAATTGCTTTAGGTGATTATACACTGACTTGTACAAGTAAAATATAATGCCGTACAGTTGTACAAATACGACGGGAAAACGACTGAAGCCTCTGGCATGAAGCGTTTATATTTAAATAGCATGGCGCGAATAGGACACCATCAGGAATGAAAAGGATCCTTTACAACGATGCATGGAGTCGAAATGGACAAGGAAAATAACGTTTTCCGGCTTAACAAGATGGATTCCGAGGGAGTTGTATATGGACAGATGGAGAGTGTGGTACAGACGAAGAGAGAAGACAAAGGAAAGTTAAGATGGCCGAGAAAGGACAACAGTCGTAAGGAGGGAAAGGAGACAAACAAAATGGACGAAGATTAATTCTGTTTGACCACCTGGCCGACTGACAGTAGTCTCAAGATGGAGTCTCTCTTATGGGATCCTGGAATCATGGACGATACTAAGAACTGACGTGAGCTTTCATAATCACTGATTCATCGTCATCATCCTCATCGTCATCTTCTTCCGCTTTATCCGGGGCCGGGTCGCGTGGGCAGCAGTCTAAACAGAGATGCCCATACTTCCCTCTCCCCAGACACTTCCTCCAGCTCTACCAGGGGGACACTGAGGCGTTCCCAGGCCAGCCGGGAGACATCGTGTCCTAGGTCCCTCCAGCGTGTCCTAGGTCTTCCCAGGAAGGCGTTTCGGAGGCATCCGAAACAGATGCCCAAGCCACCTCAGCTGACCCCTCTCGATGTGGAGAAGTAGCGGCTCTAGTCTGAGCTCCTCCCGGGTGACCAAGCTTCTCACCCTATCTCTAAGGGATCACCCAGCCACACTGCGGAGAAAGCTCATTTCGGCCGCCTGTATCCGGGATCTTGTCCTTTCGGTCATGACCCAAAGCTCATGACCATAGGTAAGAGTAGGAACGTAGATTGACCGGTAAATCGAGAGCTTCGGCTTGTGGTTTAGAGATGAAATTGTGTGGTCCCCAAACCAGACACCCTCTGGCCGCTGGCCGTGCCTAGAAATTCTGTCCATAAAAATTACGAACAGAACCGGCGACAAAGGGCAGCCCTGCCGGAGTCCAACATGCACTGGGAACAAGTCTGACTTACTGCCGGCAATGTGGACCAAGCTCCTGCTTCGGTCGTACAGGGACCTGACAGCCCTTAGCAAAGGACCCAGGACCCCATATTCCCGAAGCACCCTCCACAGGATGCCGCGAGGGACACAGTCGAATGCCTTCTCCAAATCCACAAAACACATGTGGACTGGTTGTGCAAACTCCCATGAACCCTCCAGCACCCCGTAGAGGGTATAGAGCTGGTCCAGTGTTCCACTGCCTGGACGAAAACCTCACTGTTCCTCCTGAATCCGAGGTTCTACTATCGGCCGTATTCTCCTCTCCAGTACCCTGGCATAGACTTTCCCGGGGAGGCTGAGAAGTGTGATTCAGAGTTCTTAAATGTTTATTTCCTAAATGTATCATAACCTAACCATTAAATTAAACTGGAACTTATCAAGGAAACCTGATCACCTTCCTCAGTAACAGCCAAGCTTATTCAATGTAATATAACATGTAGTTTGAAAAGCACTTTGATGGTATATAGCATGTTTTAATAGGCATTCGAAATAGCCTGTTTCGTTCTGTCATGCTTGAATATGTTTTAATAGGTATTCCAGAAATAGCCTGTTTTGTTGTGCTTTGTCATGTGTACTTTTGAATGTAATGTAAACCGTAAGGCCTCAAGGGGGTCTCACGACAATGTGGGTAGGCCTTAACCGAGGCCCATCACAAGGTAACTGTCCACTGCATGGCTGAGCTGTTCGCTAGCACACATGGGTACATCTGAAACCTAGTGATGAATTAGAAATTGGTAGAATAATGATTTTCTAATCTGGTAAAATAGTCTCATGGTTGTCTTACAAAAGGTAAAAAAAATCTCTCTCCTTATATACTGTGTAAGTGGTAGAATGAAGAATCTACATGGTAATAGTCTAATGTTAAAGATACACGATTTGTCCCATGAGGACTGAATTTGAATCCAATATAGTTATAGCCTAAAAAAGAGGGTAATACAGCAAAAGTGAATTTACTCCCCACAATAAAAGTTGATATTGTATTTTAAATGCTGAATTGAGTTTGGTTAAATAATATAGTTTCTCTTTTTTGTATTTACCAATGATAACGAGGATAATACTTGTGTTTTTAAAACCAATGCCTGATACTTGTTGATGGAGTTTAAATTCAAACTGGTAAATTGACTAATAGGGTATTGATGTAACAGTGTTTAAGGCTTACACTGAGTGTCCTTTGGATTACTTATTGTCCCTTGATTTTATTGACGTCATACATCTGTTTTCTGTCTACATCGGCATTCTAAGAGTTCTCTTAATTTCCACCCTAATGTTGAGTTGGTGTGTAGATAATGATAAGCAATTTTTTACAAACAGCAAAAATATTAGATTGGTTGGACACTAAATCTAAATCTTCAGTTAACGAAAGATATCGGCTAAATTGAAAGGATAGTCTGAGGACCATGTCAGATTATTTATGTGTGGGAATTTAAATCTCATATTCTAAACAAACATTTGGCCTTTTTAATGGCTCACCATATGTAGGTGAGGCTCAGAGCTTCAGGAAGGGGGGCAGACCCACTGGGATGGCCCTTACCAACCTTTCCCATTAAATCAAAGTACCTATTACTAAGGGTTAAATTCGAGTGTTCAGTCTGGTTTCATCTGTGGTCATTTAACCAACACAAGCAGCGTTTTGGAATGAACAAACATTAAGTGAAAGCTAAATATATTTTCCTATCAAAAGCTTTAATGTTGAAATCTATGATTTTGAAACCAACTGAAGTGAGGGTAGAGACCTAAAGTCATCCCCCATTTTTGCTGATAGAACAATCAATAGAACTACAGACGTGGTCAAAGAAAAAGCATAAAAGTTGTGACTAAAAATGTTTGTTAATTCCCTAAAATGTATGAGGTTAATCAAGACACTGTGTTTTTCATGAGGTAGTCTGGCCTTTGCCTGTAAACATGCTAAATTTGTATGCTGTAGCTACGCTAAAACAATCACCCTGGTGGTTGCAACAGGTAAACCAGTGCAAACATGGGATGGAGTTTTTCACTCCTATAATTTAGTTGTGCAGCTTATCCCCTACGGGGAAAACAATTTATTTGTCAGGCATGTGCCAAGAAACTACAGGATATTTTGATATTATTATTGATATTATCAATTTCACACACCTGTGTGATGGTACTGTGGTAAAGTCAAATTTGAGAGCTTTTTAGCTATATCTTCTTCCGCTTATCTGGGGCCGGGTCGCGGGGGCAGCAGTCTAAGCAGATATGCCCAGACTTCCCTCTCCCTAGACACTTCCTCCAGCTCTTCCGGGGGGACATCGAGGCGTTCCCAGGCCAGCCGGGAGACATAGTCCCTCCAGCGTGTCCTAGGTCTTCCCCGGGGTCTCCTCCCGGTGGGACGGGCCCGGAACACCTTCCCGGGAAGGCGTCCAGTAGGCATCCGGAACAGATGCCCAAGCCACCTCAGCTGACCCCTCTCGATGTGGAGGAGCAGCGGCTCTACTCTGAGCTCCTCCCGGGTGACCGAGCTTTTCACCCTATCTCTAAGGGATCGCCCAGCCACCCTGCGGAGAAAGCACATTTCGGCCGCCTGTATCCGGGATCTAGTCCTTTCGGTCATGACCCATAGGTAAGAGTAGGAACGTAGATTGACCGGTAAATCGAGAGCTTCGCCTTGTGGTTTAGCTCTTTCTCCACCACCGATACATCGACCGCATTACTGCAGAAGCTGCACCGATCCGTCTGTCAATCTCCCATTCCATCCTTCCCTCACTCGTGAACAAGACCCCTAGATACTTAAACTCCGCCACTTGAGGCAGGCACTCTCTACCAATCTGAAGTGGGCAAGCCACCCTTTTCCGACTGAGGACCATGGCCTCGGATTTGGAAGTACTGATTTTCATCCCCACCACTTCACACTCGGCTGCAAACCGTCCCTGAAGGTCCTGGTTTGAAGGGACCAACACGACAACATCATCCGCAAAGAGCATAGCTATGTTTAGCTATGTTAGACAAATTTGTTAGTAGGTTATATGGTTTGTAATTCCTTCGCACAAGCATCCCTGTTGCACATTGATGTCTGATGGTGTTAATGAATGTTCATGTTTTTTAACATGTTCACTTTGTTTTGATGAATATACTGGATGCAACTCCTTATCGAATGGATTCCAGATCCATCCCCATTACCAATTCTCTATTTTTCATGTCCGTCCTGAAAAGATGGCCAGTGCGGGTTCAGGCTTGCGCCTCCTGTGACCATATTTGTCATTGTTCTGCATTCACTCATGGGGTCACTTTCCATTGACCTAATGAAGTGAAGGCAGGGGGAATGTAGGATCATTGATTATGATTAGAAAGAGGGTTAGGGTTAGAATAGATCTAACCATTTCTGATTTGGCTAAGCAAAGTCAAGTCTGACAATCTTATTCCACTGCTATTTGTTATTGGGCATTAATATACCCCAAGGAACCAAACATCAACCAAGCCAGTTCTGGATGGAAAGGGAACTTTGACAGACTTTTATGGAAACTTGTCTCACTGATGTTGAAACTTTTGAGATCCACAAGTTTCCAGGATTGATCTATTGCCTTCATTGTTGGGAGGTGACGGAATCATACCCAGTGGATGAAAGTCCAATGGACTGTTGAACCACACTAATCATTGTTTTGCATTTATACTTTCAACAGATCAGGACATCACAACCCCTTTTATGATGATATTTCATGTCACTGACTAGACACAGAAAACTGAGACAACCAGCAACATGTTCAAGAAGGATATCTACAACCAAATTGGTCGAATTTGTTCCAAATATTCCTGACTACTAACATGGCAGAACGATGCCAGGGTCAGATCACTTGGTTTCACATTCCATTTCTAGATGAATCGTCAACAGCGAGATCAGAGGAGAAGGGCTTCACATACTACAGGTCAGAGTGCCACAGACCACACAGTAAAATCGTCAGAGTAAATTTTACTAAAATTGAATAAAATGTTACTCTAAAAAATATAACGTGGTCCCAGTCTAAATAGAGTGTAATTTACTCTTCTTGCAGAGTTACATTTTCAGTTATTTCTACTCTATTCAGTGTTTATATGTAACTCAACATGATGACAATTTACTCTATGTAGAATAAAATGAAAACAATGCTACTGCCATTTTACACAACATGATTGTTTTTTACTCAACATAGAATAGTTTTTACTCAGTATAGCATGGTATTTTACTCAACATAGAATAGTTGTTTCTCAGTATAGCGTGGTATTTTACTCAACATAGAATAGTTGTTACTCAGTATAGCGTGGTATTTTACTCAACATAGAATTTCACACTGATTTCATCATTTTATTTAACAAAGTACACTTTATTATTTTTCTTTAAGATGCAAGAATCAAAATATTTGATGTTTAACAGTTTAACATTAAGAAATATTTGGCCTCTGTCCTTTAATACATGTAAATAAAAATAAAGGCCATATATTCATATACATGTGGCCTTTAAATATCTTACTTTGCTGGCCTCTTAATCACATGAAAAATCCTTAACATGTAAATAAAGACTGGGCTTTGAAGAGGTTACTCCGCAGATTTTTTTATATCACAGGAAACCATATTCAAGGCTCCAAACTGCGACTAAAATGGTCGCATTTGCGACCAAATATATTTATTTGCGAGTGAAATTTCTGCCAAGGTCGCCATTGACGACAATACAAATGTACTCCCTTTGATTGGAAAATTTGCATCCTAAGTGCATGTTTTATAACCAGTAGCCTATCGCTTCATTTGTTTTGTTAACGTCATTCATTTGTACATTGTCTGGCCCCCTTCCACTATGGCGAAAACTTAAAATGTTCTTGACCGACCGCCAAGCCGCATTAGCCGGTTTAAACCGGTTAACCGATTAGTTTAAAATATGCTCTATTTGAAATAACAGCCATTTGGAGCCGCGCCTGCAATTTTGCGCCTCTTATATGCTATTGTCTATGGTTTGCAATGAGACATTTTAATTGTTTATTAATAAACAAGTGTTTTCTGTCGGCTGCAAATTAAAGATTAGGTTGACGATAGCCTACTGACTTGCGATCTTTGCAGTAGGCTAGTGAACGCGCAAGAGAGAAATGCACATTTCCTACGGATTAGGCTATATACACTCACCCAAAGGATTATTAGGAACACCATACTAATACTGTGTTTGACCCCCTTTCGCCTTCAGAACTGCCTTAATTCTACGTGGCATTGATTCAACAAGGTGCTGAAAGCATTCTTTAGAAATGTTGGCCCATATTGATAGGATAGCATCTTGCAGTTGATGGAGATTTGTGGGATGCACATCCAGGGCACGAAGCTCCCGTTCCACCACATCCCAAAGATGCTCTATTGGGTTGAGATCTGGTGACTGTGGGGGCCATTTCAGTACAGTGAACTCATTGTCATGTTCAAGAAACCAATTTGAAATGATTCGAGCTTTGTTACATGGTGCATTATCCTGCTGGAAGTAGCCATCAGAGGATGGGTACATGGTGGTCATAAAGGGATGGACATGGTCAGAAACAATGCTCAGGTAGGCCGTGGCATTTAAACGATTCCCAATTGGGACTAAGGGGCCTAAAGTGTGCCAAGAAAACATCCCGCACACCATTACACCACCACCACCAGCCTGCACAGTGGTAACAAGTGATATGGACATAATCATGGTCAGTGGCAGTGACACTGGCTTAGATTCTGCGTACATTTTTTAAATTTGACTGTATATAGTTCATAAGTCGGAAGAGGAGAGACATGCACACAACAAGGTGAATAAAAGTAAGTGCATTGTTATGTGACTCTTAAAAAAAATATTGGCTCCATAATAGATTTTTTTTTTTGGAGCCCTGATATTGGACAATAAACAAACTTGAATCACACCTGTATGATGTCTGTATATCAAATGCTTTGTGACAGAAAAGCTCTTTGACATTGACTACGTGAGGTCCCTCTGTTGTACACACAACTTTAAATGCATTAAAATGCTCATCAAGACATACCGTTTGTAGGGCAAAAGTAACCAACAGTAACCTCTCATCTTTAATAACAACATGGTGGATTTTGTGAAAAACTGGCATCTCACAATTGACTTTAAGACAAACAACTAAACCTGAACGATTCACATTTCCATGGTGTTTGGCCCGTCTAACATTTAAAACCTTGGTGTCAATTGGTACCTGAAGAGTTACAGCCCCATTCCATCCCATTTAAAGAAATTATTTTACCTGGACCCATCATTACTCTGTTGGGGTCAAATGTCTACCAACTGTATGCCATTTGACTATGGTGTTTCTTTGCCAGTGTTTTAGTTATATTTTTAAAGCTTTTCAATTGTTTTTTAAAGAAATTATGCTTTGCTTCATAGCGCATGCACCAGCTATGCAAAATTGGTCCACTTTTAAGAATACATGTAGGGTGATGCACCATAAAATTATGCTTCGGTAGCAGTCTCTTGTTTGGAAACAAACGCTTGAATATCCTGTGGTGTTCTGCGATCAAGTGTTTCAAAAAAAATGTAATACCCTTTGATAACATTGGAGAAAATATAATGTTAACAATTTGAAGCCACAGCACTAGCAGATACCAGTGCTGATCATTGGGACAAACCAAGTCTCCAAAGATTAGTGGTAGATTGCAAAGTAAACACCAAGCTTGGATGGCATTTAGCCCCAAGTCATATGAGTCCTCTCTTAACTTCACTGAAGGAGGTTTATTGTTTTGCTCCATGTAACCATAGTTAAAGCTCTTTATTCTCCTGTCTATTTCCTTTGATGTTGTGTACTTCTCTATCAAGTGTGTTATAAGCAGTTTCATTTCGTATTGTGCCACTCCCTCCAGGATATCATGAATAATATCAACAGCAAAGTTTTCACACGTATTGAAGTATGGCAAGGAGTTTAGAACGCAAGAACATTTAACACCCATCACATAGGGAAGAGTGTTCTGCATGAAGTGCTTGAGTTCGCATAACTATCTTGGGTGAAACTTCAATAAATTCTGTCTGAAAGTCCTCTTTCTCAGCAAGACAAAAGCGGCAACAATATCTGGCACTGAAAGACTGGACAAAACCAAATAAACAGTGAAGACCAAGGTTGTCACCTGTAACTTGAACAATAGCTCCATACACTGGCTGATCATACAAGGGAACCCTTATAAGTATTTTAGAAAAGCCATATGTTTTAATGTCTTGAGCATAAAATAAAGCGACCAAATGAAAATTTTTCAGACTTGATTTGCACTTTAGAGAAAAATTTTGCAAGGTGAAATAGATTGCTCCCAATTTGTGTATTCCCCATTTTGATCCTAAAGGATTTGCAGTTTCAAAATCATCATAGAAAAGCTGAATCTGAATTGCATGCTTGTTTTGAAAATAGAGCATGATTCTTGAAAAGATCTCCATCACACAAGTCATTAAGAAGATTTTCTTGTCACGGTGCGGTGAGCTCACCGCCAGTGGCAACCGCTTTTTAAAAGTGGCAGCCGCCTTCCTATCGCCTGTGTTCTGCGGCCGGCCCGTGAGCCAACCGCCGTTATACAGAAGGCGGACCTTCCGCAGCAAACGCTATTTTCGAGCGATCTGCCGCTTTTATATATATATATATATATATATATATTTAATATTTATAGCATGCAGTTTATCGAGAACAATAATTGATCAAACCAGAAAAATTTCCATTTGGTGTTTTAATTCCACATTTCAAAGTACAGTAACTGTCATTCAAACAAGATGTGTCAGATCACTGAAAAAAATAACAGGCAGAAAAAAATATACATATAAATACACCCTACAGAACATGCAGGTTTCCAATTAAATTTTGGCAAAAAAAAAACTGCCATACAAGCAAATTATAACAAACACAATCATTGTTAATAATATAAAGAGGTCAAATAAGAGGAAAATAATTACCAGTAAACATAACAAGTAATGAGGATATTTGGTACCAAAGAATGTGCAGGATACCAAATAAATCGAGGTATAACATCACATTTTCAAGCCATTTCTAACAATAGGAAAAGTGGTAATAATTTAGAGTAAAGCTCTAGAGTAGAATAGACCATTATAATGGCATTGCTGACCTGAAGCACAAGATTTACACCGTACTGCAATAAGATCTGTGTCTCTTGTATCTGTGATAAACAAAACTTGACATATATTTATATAAAAATACGGAGGTAAAAACAGTAGTAGAACAGACCAACTGCAATGCTGACCTGTGGCACAAGGATTTACAAGCTATATTTAACAATAGAATAACACTTAAGCACTGTGATGGAATGAAAAATGCTGATGTTAAAAACAGAGTAAGTAGAATATTTGTTACCAGGTAATGTGCAATATCAAGTATCAGAGGTATGAAATAGTATTTCCAGACTAGTATTAATAGAATAACAGTTAGGCACACTGATGAAATTAAAGTAGAATTTTGGTACTAGTTAATGTGCAATATCAAGTAACAGGTATGAAATAGGATTTACAAACTATAATAGAATCGTTAAGACGGAATGAAATAAGCCAATACTTAAGTTAAAATACAAAAAGAAAACAGGGTGGATTTGGTGATTGTAGCCTGGCACTTCTGTCTTCTTGATGTTACTGACTGCAGGATAAAGAAAGTGTTCCAGTTCAGTGATGCTGGGGTGTCAGTAGTCAGCCTAGGTTTAAGGGGTCGGCTGTGGGTCCTTCTCAGCTGTGCGGCACCTTTTTCTGCCTTCACGGTCAGATGCTCCTTTCAGGTAACGCACCTACAGGGGTTCCCAGGACAAAAGAATAAAGTAGTCAGTCCTGGTCCCTCAAATACTAAACTACGACATTTATATCTAGGTCTACTACATGTACAGGTATTAAACTAACAACCACAGGTGTTGTTTGCAAGTTGTACCTGATTGCCCAGTGAGAGCAAATGTCTTCAACATTGTCCCTACTTGCATCACTTGTTCTTGAAGTGAGCCGCTGTCATTCGAAGCTACAAAATCAAAGGCATATGGTAATTCTGAACCTACATTACACACAAAAAATTAAAATTTAAGAGTGCACGTTCTCACCTGTTTGTGCATTGCATTGCATTCCCTCAGAGCTTGGTTTTCATTCTGGAGTCTCTGGAAATCTACATCAAAAAAAAAAAAACTACTAAAGGCAATATTTTCAATACTGTTAAAACACAGGACAATAAGACATAGGCCTAGAATATACCTTCATAGCTGAAAACTTTGTGCTGTACGCGAGATGCCAGGGGCGTCCAAGGGCCAATAACAAAGCGATTACTTTCTCCTGTTGATAATCATTGACGTAAAGATATGTTTGAAGTAATTGCATACATTTAATGAATTGGACCTAAATGTAAAACTTAGTTTAGTATTACATACCTCCAGCGTTTTCACCCATATGCTGCCAGGGTAAATTCGCTGCTGGTGGTGTAAAGCTTAGTACTTGACGAGCTGGGGGAACAAACATAACAGCTTGACACCTTTTATCCAGAAAGTCAAGTGCCCTAATGAAAAACAGATTATGGATAAATCTTAATCTTAAATAGAAGCAATAGTTTTCAAGACAAAAAACGCCACAAATAACATCACTTACTTGTACTCAAACTCTTGGCTCTGAAGTGGAGTCTGGATTACTGGGGAGAAACCTGGTTCTGAGAAAGGGAACAGAAATTTGAAAATCTAACAAAGTGTATAGTTTAGTTACAGGATCACAAATTAAGCATCACAGCAATACATTTTACATACCTGCTCTGAAGTCTAGATGGCTCAACATTTTCCTGGTTTTCTGGAATCGATGCAACTTCTGTAGCATGTAGTGATTCAAGTGAATGTCCCGTTTGTCCCTCTCAACTCTTTTCAATATTATTTTCCTTTTGGCCCAGTAACTAGACATTGTGACTAACAATGCATTTACCTTTAAAGCCAAAATGATTGACCAACAGTAGGTTTCTTGGGTGAAGATAACCGGTTATGCTCTGGCCAAGGTATCTGCAAGAAAACGTGAACAAAATCGGATTGTTAACGTTAGGAATATACAGTAGCTATGCTGTGGGGGGGAAACATTATCAGCCAAATGTGGAACAGTGAAATTGTTAAAAATAAGATGTATTCACAGAGTGTTGTGATTCAAGCGAACACAGAATTTTCCTCAAACATAAAAAGTACAGCAGTTCAGAGAATTAGAAATCATAATCGCCTTAAATCCAGTACAGTAGCAACACAGCACAAAACTTGCTAGCCACAGTGTGTACTGTAACAAAGGCAAAACAGCATGTGCTAGCTAACACTTACTAGCCACTCTAGCTACTGGACTAGCAGCATACTTGTTTAGGCAAACAAAATAATTTAAACAACATATATACATTGTTATTTTTGTAAGAAAACACTAAAAGTTAAACTTAGTCTTTCTAGATGTAAAGCTTTTGCTACCTATTATAGTTCGTTAAAATTCTACATGTACTAGCAACATTGCATAAACAAGGCTGCTTTAGCTAGTTAGGCAAGAACAAAGATGACTACACATTTTAAATATATAAACTAAAAACAATGTAAACATGATATTACGTTACACAAAAAGGAAACATGTACTTACTTAAACGATGGTAGACGATGACTTTGCTAGCTAGCAAACTGCGGGCTGTAACTCGCGATTGAGCGACGAACTGATGCGAATGTGTGTCCAAACCAACATGGCCGGTCGACTTTGAGAGTAGCCTTGTATTTAAAAGCGTCTTGCCGCCGGACGACCGCGGTCCATTAAACCGAGGCAACCGCTAGAGAAAATGAAGCAGTCAGGCATCTCGCAAGAAATGGGAGTGACGTATTCGGCGGCAAACGTTTCATCTCCGCCAGCAGGACGCACCTATAGCCGACAGCTTAGGGCCGGCGGCAAAAAGTAGCCGCGCGGATATTATTTGCTATCTGGGGCCGTGCCAGATATTCTCAGTTTCCTATCACACAAAAATGCATCCCGGACTTGTTCTGTGTCACATGTCTATTATCGTTCACACCAGGTCCCTGTTAGCTAATTTGTATGTGTTTAAATGTTCCCCTCTGCTCCCCACATTGTGGATCATTGTTATTGCCAGTTCGTCTATTGGTGAGTGTTACGTGTATGTACTGTTTGAGAGATTGTATGTATAAGACGCGTTGTTGCACACTTTTATTTCATTCACTATATAAGTTATAGTTATCCGTTCGTTGTTTCGGCATATACCGAACGCGATATATGCCTGCGCCTGGTTCCTTGCTCACGAAACACCACATGAAGAGTGACATTTCTCTTGAACTAAAATCAGTCTGCATCATCTCCTTTATATTAGGGTGGTTGTAAATAAACTAATGTTTTCAAAATTGGGATATAAACAAATTTATCAGTAACAACAACCTGATCATAGGATTCAGTAGTCCGATTGCGCAGTGTATCAAATCTTGTACCAAGAACGTATTCAACTGGGTCTACCCTTCCCCACTTCTCTGCAAAATACTTCCTTCTCTTTATTTCAGAATTTAATACACCAAAAGGGTTTTCCATTTTTTTGAAAACACTGATACATTTTACACTCAATGTCACTTTTGATAGGCTCCTGTAAAGACAGACACTCCTTCAGAGATTATTTTGCTTGCTTATGGATATCATCAACAATCTATTCCATGGAAATTACCAAAGTTAATAATTGTTTCGCCTACACCTGCCACTTTATGTTCAGCTACTGTCGCAGCCGTCTACAAGACTCTTACTGAGAAGGACTGAGTCAGAAGGGGAACTTCTTAATGGCAAGTCATCAAAATGACGTGCTGCTAAATCTTCAGTTGTAGAGGGGCCTTCACCAGAATCAGAACAAGGTTCATGTGCTTTATTGAGATGCTTTCTAAACCCAGAAAAAGTGCCATAAACTTGTGAACAACCAGCCTGACAGCATTTCAGACAAAGTGACTTTCCTGAACAAAGTCCATGGATACATTTTAGTGCTTTGTTAGGGAATTAGCATTTGCCTGGTGGCTTTTGCAAATGAAACACAACATCTTAGGTTTTGACTCAGCGCAGCATCTGAGCCCTCACCTCTGCAACCCTAGGATTCACCTTAGTGGAATCAATCTATTTCATAAATGGTGGTTTGCAAAAAGTTTGCCAGATCTGTGTTTTCCGAGGTACCAAAGACAAAACGAGCTATGAAAAGCTCATCAAAATAGCCAAGAGAGTCAGGTGACTTACATGGTATTGCATGTTTGTCAATCACAATGAAGTGTGAATTACACTCCTCTTGGTCCCCATAGCAAGCCGATAGGGTTGAAGACGTTCCATGATACTGTCCAGATGCCCTTGCACACTGGTCCCAGTCTGTGACAAAATAACCTTATTAGTCTATTGAAGTTAGTCACGGTTCGCACTGAGTTAAAAAAATTTCCTATTCCAGATAAACATTTGACCTTAAAATGGTTCTTTTAACTTCACCTTGATGAACTTCACAAGATGGTCAATGGCTTGTTTGGCTGAGATCTTTCCTGGTCGCTTGCGGCCATGAGGTGACGGTGGCAAAAGTGGACAAGAACCAAAATGGATGACATGTCACTGTCCCATCCTGACAATATGTAAAAAAAAGAAATTGCATTTCAGTTATTGCATTTTCATTCAAAAACAATCTCCCTTCCATTAGTATATTCCTTTTATTCTATGCTTACCATTTTCCACTTGTGTTGTGGACTCTGCATTTTGAACAAGGTCTTGAAGTTCCCCTGTCTGTGTGAGGCCACGGCTTTGTTCAAGGACTTTCTGCTTGTAGACAGTGGGCCACTTTTCCAGGAACTTTGCAGAGGTGGCATCACCAAACATAAGATTAAAATCCTGCTCAATCTGCAGACAAGATTAAATAAGTCAAGACACAACAGTAAACTTTATGGTATGGTACTATTATCATGACAGTTACAGGGCAAGGCAGTTAAAGATCCACCTACCATTCCTGCTATGTCTAGGAATCTTGGAAAAGCTGAGAATATTTCAGAGGCCTTAATTGGGTCATGAACCATCTTTTGACAATAGCTGAAGGTCTGCTTCATCTTCTCCTGGACAATTGCTTCATCAGCTGTATGCTTAATCAGTGCAATGGCCTCAGAGCACAGGTTTTCTGTGGTTAGCCAGTTTTCCTCTCTGTAGGGCTCTCTGTCAGCTATTGAACCACCTGTAACAGTAGTGGAAAGGTTATATAAGCTAACGTAATGTAACATTTCCCCCAGCATTTTGAAGCTGAAGAAAAGGGGAGCCGAGGTCTGAAATAATACTGCTGAGTATCACTGATGCCACTGCCAAAAACAAACGCGTATCGTTACAAAGATGTGTAAAAAAAATAGCTCAGATGAAGTAAACTACTATTGCCATGTAGGGGTGCACCGACTGGACAGGTCACATGGTCCCAACACAGCGGAAGACATATTTGTGGTGTTAATCTTAAATTAGTGAAGTGTTGGAAACTCACGGTTTCATTATACACCTACACTGACTTGTTAAGACAACCAGGCAATTTGCTGGGTCCACATCACACTGACTGCAATAACTGATTTTGGAACTTTCATCACTGATACAAGACAAAGAGAACTGAAGGACACTTGATTGGACACTAACTTCTTTGCTTACAATCTAAGATTTTCCTAAATGAACTGATATGGTGATTTCAGATGTATGAAGATTTGTTTCTTGCAAGACGGTGGGAAACTCTGTACGATGACAATCCCAATATTGGACTTCAGTGTATTTTGTGATGATGCTTAATGATCTACATTATGACGGCTATCATGGTATGTTTGGACAGGTGCAACAGAATATGCATAAGTCTTTTGTATGTTATTGTAGCATGTATCATGATACGGACAAGGGGGGTTTTGATTGTTCAATGGACTTGGGGGGAATGTTTCATCGTGATGTCATGTTGAGTCTGATTTTCTGCTGGACACCGATAACACTAGTAGCCTGTTGATGTCAACATTTTTCAGTCCTTATAACCTGAGGTGGGGACGGGATTGATGACTGTCATACATTGAATTATGTGTCGGAGTGTGGTGTGTCAATTGTCTTGTTTATATTCATTTTCATTTGAGGAACAATAAGACTTGATTGGTCAGATACTCCTTTTGTTGTTCCATCTTAGTCATTTGTAACAAGTGTATGGGCCTTTTCTTTTCAGTAGGAATTGGATTGTACTTGTAATGTTTTATCAAACATGTAATGTTTTTCTTTAAATGTTTGATGGGGGGAGTGTGGAATATGAGCATTAACAATTACAATATGAATGTATGTTTCATTGGAAGTGAATATGCCTAGATAATGAGAACAACAGAAACCTCTCTGTTTAGATTCTCTCTGTAGGTTGCGTTCTGGTAACCACAGGAATGCTTACATTGACCATTTGGCATGGGGGTTACTGTCTTGGAAACCTAATCTTTGCTAGGTAGACACACTCTTCAATGTATATATCAGCTTGTAACCAACATTACAGTGAGAAGAGATTGAGGTTGTGTAAAGAAGATTAGGTCCTTAACTTCATGAACAAGACTATCTAAAGCTGCAATAAATAATTGAATTACTCTCTCCCTTGACAAACGGTTATGCGATAATTATTACAACCACTATACGGAATGGCTGATTTCTAACACCATCATAAAGTCTTGAAGTACCGCAAAGGTGCAGGTTGTTGGGTTAGCAGGTGTTTCCACAAGAAATACTGGGTCGATTATAAACCGCACGGCCAACATGTCCCCCGATTGTAATGTGGATCGGATTGTTGAAATTAATCATGAATGTTTCATAAAACCCTCTAAACACAAGGAACCCAGTGAGTGCTAAATATTTTGAGACAATTGCCTACCCAAAATGTTGTTTGCAATAAGCTTTTTATAATGAGACGTGTTCAGTTGGAGATGGTTGTGTCGCTGCTTTTTTCCAAAGGTTTAGGCAACTCAGAGATAAGGACTACACATTTATAACACACAAATCGAAAGGTTTTGATGGTTACATCTTGATGCAAAATCTTGTTAACAACAGTATAGGCACAACACATATTGCTAGCAAGCTCATGATTTTTACAGACAGCACGTTCAATCAGAGATACATCGATAGTCATTGCTTCCTACTGATGAAGCTGGCAGCTTTGCCATGTGCTATGGGTTTTAAGAATTCTAAAAAAGGCTACTTTGCTTACAAGAATAACATCAAGGAGAATGAGAACTATGTTGGCCCCCATCCGGAACCACAATACTACGGTGTGAATACCATGATGGCTATATAAAAAGATACATTTTTACAATGGTACGAAATGGTTTCCGCAGACACCTTTGTCATGAATTATGAAATAAAGGCATAATGCATGAATGATCTGGTCATCTTGAGAGAGGGGTGTATGTGTTACAATTGCGTTGGCTTGCATGAAAGTCTTCAGCAACAGATTCCTCATTAAGGACACAATTGCATTGGTCCCCTCAGACAAATACAATCGTTGTCAGAAGACAATCTCAAGCAGCTCAATCCAATGGGTTGAATATCTGGCCTTTGATGAGAATTTTTTGATACAGCAAGGTGAAATGAAAATCGGGGCATACTATGTTGATGGATATGCTGAACGCAATGGTTTGTGCACAGCCTGTTAATTTCTAGGTTGTTTCAGGCATGGACACCCAAAGTGTCATTGTTCAAAAAGCACCAACCTGGTGACAAAGATTTAGTATGGGTTGATGCACCAGCAATGGCTAGTAAAGCTTGAAGCTTCAAAAGAACAACACAACGTACATGTTAAGTACACATGGGAGTGTGAATGGAATCAGCTTAAAAACACATCCGCAGATGTCCAAGCTTTCTTGAAGACCTTTGACACTCCAGAGCGCCTTGACCCATAGGATGCTCTTTCCGTGGTCATACCAACGCAATTCATTTGAAGTTTACGACTCAAGAAGGGGAGACTATTCAGTATAACAATGTCTGTAGTCGTTACCCATTTTGCAACAAGACAAAAACGTATACGATTGGGCAGCAAAACAATCTTTTGAGATTTCAAACCACTAGACACCGACTTTGGTACTTTTAGGTCTACCCTATGTCCACTGAAAGGCCTTTATCACACTGTTTTACAGCACAGGGTCTGTGGTATACTGTTCTTTCCCTTGTGTAGATTATGTGCAGTCTGAAAACCAGGTAACTGATTGTTCACATACTCTTTTGCTATAAGATACATACAAAAATTGAATACTAATAGGAAAACAAGATAGGACCCTACACTGTCATGGCAACCATAGTTCTAGGTCAGAGTTAACAGACCTCCTGATCTGAGCTACCCCTGGTCTATGTCCTTCCCTAGGCCATCTTTGGCTAAATTGGCTATCAATAGTCTTTGGGGTAAGATGGGTGAGCGGACTTATGAACACAATGTTAACTACAGATCTGGAGGAATTTAGCCATTACCTTTTTTCAAGTGAAATAGAAGTTAGTACATTTTCTTTCATCTCAGACACAGTTCACAAAACAAACAACAATCAAACTACGTACCAGCAACATATTTATTGCTTTCACAACAGCTTATGCTCGACGTGAGTTGTATTCACTCTTGCAGATGCAGATCTTTGTCACACGCCACAGGGATTGGTCGTCCCCTCTTGGTCCGTTCTTGGGTGACTTGACCAATGAGATACCAGATGATGAAAGCATCGCACAATTTGTTAGTGGTGGCCCAAAGACATAAGATTACAAAACCTCTTAACGGTCTGACCTGTCTCAAAGCAAAAGTCTTTACAGTCAACAGCTATATTTGGAAATGCTAACAAGGTTGATTATTTTGTTCGAGGCGAAGGTGATGATGATGATGAGGATTATGATCATGTCGTTGCTAATGCAGACACAATTGCTAGAGATACAGCGTTTTCTTACCACGGTAAGATTAGGTAGATTGCATCAAACAGTGATTGCACTATTCCAAACGCATGGGGAAGCTAGAACGCTGAAAATGCTATTAGTTCTCGAAAATCATTTTCTAAAAGACAGTGCACACAATGTTTACAATGTTCTCCTAAAATAACAGGTTATAATGATATCACTGATATAATTATGAAATGCTTTAATAAAGAAATACACCAATAGCCTTAATAGAAATAAGGACTATTTGTTTAAACATTTAAATTAGGCTATCTTAAGAAATAATAAAATACAAAGCAGAACTATTTGTTACGATCATAGTTTTCAAGTATGGCATGGTAGAAAAACACGTCTTATGATAGTTGGCGAATAGGCTGTCAGAGTTTACTCTATTACTGAATTCAATAAAAGTGTCAGTGGCTTATTTGTTGCATCAACTCATTGTTTTATCAAATCAGCCAATATTGCTGTTAAAATTCCAGAATTCCAGCCATATACAATAGCTACCAAACATATGTTTTAAATAGCCATACTGTATAATAGCCTACATTTAAACAGCAATAAAACACAAAATCTATGATCCAACAAGTGTTTTTTATTTAAATTAGTCAGCCTAATGAACTCTTTACAATCTTTGGGAACTGAGCATACAGTATAGGCTACACCAGAGATGTTGCTATGATCTCATAGTCCTCTGGTTTATTTTCTTAATCGATCCTCTTCCTCTTTTTAACAGAAATGTCTAATCGTGGCAAGTGAATTGTGCCGTTCGGTTGCCAGACTCCAACCTTTATACAAATCTGAATTATGATTTTTCAGTAGGCAAACGGATTCTAAAATAAACTCCTAATAAACTGTATCCACTCCTAACAAATAAGAATATAAAATATTACTTTGAGCATAAAAATTAAATAAAAAGCCAAAATAGTTCAAATTGCGATTCATTTGCGATTCCAGATTATTTGTAGCCTATAAAGGGTGGAGTCTGGCAAGCGAATGGCATGATCGTGTCAATCTACACATAGCCTATCTTCAAGAGCTCTTACAATAGTAAAAAGTAGGGGACGATGTGTTCTAAGACAATAAAGGTTTATTATTCAAATGTCCAGCTGTATGTCTCAGATCGGTCAATCAAACTATACTACACATTGTTCTGTTCATGCCTCTCACTCCTCATTTTTTATTTTATTAAAAGTTAAAGTGAGTATTCATAAAAAAAATCCCAATTCAGTGAGTGCTCTATAACTAACGAAAGCAATAGCTTTCGTTAGCGGAAACCATACTAGCTGTGCTGGTACTCTGAACAGCAAATTAACCAGTCAGAAACATGAAGATGCGGCATAGAGCCCACTGCAAAAGAATAGTGCGGAGTAGGGCTTGCTGAAGAGGATTGATTAAGGAAATGAACCCAGAGGACAATGAGATAGAGACTTGGGATGATTTGGTACAGAAAATAAATCAACTTTTGTTGTTTGGGAATATTTAGGGTTCACGAGAGATCACAAGCTAATGCAGGCCTAATATAAAAAACCGGACATATGGTTGTTAGAATAACACACGGCATCACAACAAATCAAGGAAAAATGTGTGGGGGTTAGGCAGGTGCTAATCCCCAAATGTATTGTGATCTTAGCAACGCCTTTGGTCAAGGATATTGTTTTTATTTTGTTTAACCAATAATGAATTACTGTGATACCTTTGATGATTAACACAGGAAGCTAGATCATCTTCATGGTTCTATAAAATAATTAGCAACATATCTTATTCAGATAAACAAAATATAAAACCATCCATCTCTTAAAAAAAAGAATTTCACGAATAAGATCGCAATACTAAGTTTAGAGGTAAAAAGGATTTGGTGGCACTGCATGTGATCAACTATGTAATCAACATAACATTTCATTCTCATTGTTAAGTTAATTCACAGGGATTGTCATCCTATATAATGGATAACATAACAGATAACTGATTTTATATTTTATGTACACCTGAATTCATTAATGCATGTGGTTAAAAGTTTTTGTCATGTGTCTAATAATTCATTTAAATCATAATATAGTGTCCCACACACAGTCACGGTGCCACCTGTGATCAAGCCAACCTCCCGCTGCGGGCACAGCTTTCGTACCGCATTCACTGTACCGCATTCACTGTCTCCACTATTAAACACACTTGTTCCTGATCACATCACCCAGGACTTCCCATCATTATGCACACCAAATCCTCATTACTAGGCCTACAGCTAAGGAAAACTGTGCACCAGGGTTTACGTTAGCCCGCAAATGGGTTTTTTGCATTGCCATGTGGGATCGTTGACGTGCTGTACGCTGCCTGCTGTTACCTACCTGACTACCTGCCAAACTTTTTATATATAAACGAATTAGTCAAATTCTACTTTAAGAGTTTACCAACACCATATTTTTCATCTGTTGACCTCTTACCCAAGTTTACTACACCGGGACTCTTTTTGGACATAATTTACGGAACTACCCACCCCTGAACACCCGACGCAAAGTATCATTACAATGCCTTATTGCTGTAATTGTTGTAGCTACAACACGGAGGAGAACTATCGTCTTCAGGTAAAGATAGCAGAGTTAGAGGCTCTGCATCTGATGCCAATATCAGGCAATGATTATGTTAGTCTAGCAATAGAAAAAACTGTCTGTGCCACCAGGAAGAAACGATAGTGTTGTTAGCCCCCCGGCACAGCTCCTGAAGCCGGGAAAGAACTTTCTCTTGGTCACTGGGAAGAAATGCTGTAGACCAATTAAACCTGAGTCGTTGCTAAATCCAACTGAGACTTTCAACAGGTTTTCCCCACTGGAGTTGGAGTCAAGGCCCGGCCCGTCTTCGGAGGGGAGATATCGGCAGGCATGTTCTACCGGTGGCCTGGAAAAACTGAAAACCTTAGTCATTGCCGATTCCATTACACAGTATTAGACTAAAGAATCAGCCGGCGATCGTACACTGTTTACCGGAGGGCAGAGCCACCGACATAACCGCAAATCTGGGACTGGTGCTAGCAAAGTCTAAAACTGGCAAGTATAGAGAGTACAGAGATATTTTTATTCATGTAAAACAACCTAATTAAAATAAAGCCTTCCTCCACCTCGGTCACAAATAAAAATGATTGTATCAACTCGCATCTCAAAATGGGACTCCTAAATGTTAGATCCCTTGCTCCAAAGGCAGTTGCAGTAAATGAATGAATCTCTGATCATAAACTGGATGATATTGGTTTATGTGAAACATGGCTAAAGCCTGATGAATTCACTGCCCTAAATGAGGCCTTTCCTCCTGGCTATACTAGTGATCATATCCCTCATGCATCCCAAAAAGGAGGGGTTGTTAGCTAATATTTATGACAGTAAATATAAATTTACTCTCAAACGATTTTCATTCTGTTGAAGTTTTACTCTTTTGAAGTTAACCAGGCCGATAAATCGTTTTACATAGCTACTATTTACAGGCCCCCCTGGCAATACACAATGTTCTTCAATGAGTTTCCAGAATTCTTGTCTAACCTTGTAGTCATGGCAGATAGCATTCTAACTTTTGCAATTTCAACATTCATATGGAAAAGTCCAATGATCCTCTTCAAAAAGCCTTTGAAGCCATAATTGACTCAATGGGTTTTATCCAACATGTCTCAGGTCCAACACACTGCCACAATCTCACCTTAGATTTAGTCCAGTCACGAGATATAGATATTGTAGATCTAATAATTTCCCCCCCAAAATCCTGGATTATCGGATCACTCTCTAATTACATTGACCATTAAAACAAGAAATCCGCTTGCTCCGCAAACAATGAGTTTCAAAAGCCGTTCTATTAATTTTCGGACTACAAATAAATTGCTTGATATTCTTACAAGTTCGCTCATCAACGACAGAGTAAATAAATCTGTATATATATATGTGTATATGTATATATATATGTGTATATGTATATGTGTCTAGTGAGAACACTTCAGTCACAAAGAAAAACCAATCTGGAGGTTTTCTACTACCATTACTAATCGTAGCAGTGCCATTCCCAACAAGTCTAATTGCACCGAGACACGGTTAAACAACATGGATCATGCTCACAACATCAGTTAGAAAAACTGCGAGAATCCAAAACGACTACCACTGATGTAAGACAATCTGTTGAAAATGATTTGGCCTCATCGATTCTCAATATACTGATGAAGTCTGATATGGATTTACATTAAAAAGCTAAAAGATACTTGGCCATTTTACAAAGATTCTTGACTGTTCTTAAGGGGGAGCTTGACACAAATACACTGACTTTAAGTAGTAAACATGACTGAGACTAATCAAACTGCTGAACAAAATCTTAAACTTAATGGTGAAATTTTTGACAATGTGCCTGCGAGGAGTAAGAAGAATGCTGAATATATTCTAAATAGAATGCTGAAGTCTAAAGATTTTACTTCATGAACTTCAAATGGTGAATTCATTTGAGGCCCTAGCATGTCTCGACATGCCTTTTACAACTATTCCAAATGAGCTTGTAAGGCGTAAAATCAACTTGTATAAACAAATTCCTGGCGACACACTGGATTTTCTTGCCACACCCTGGGCACCGTGTTCCAATACCACTCCCCCCGCAACTGATTATCAACCAAAGCTTTCTTTGTATCCTCCAACATAGACCCCACAAAATGGCTTCCATTTAAATGTGATTTTATTTGTTTTTGGCTGGACCGTGTAAATGGAGCTGGCCTAGAAGAGCGAATGTCTCTTACTGAGTGAGTTAGTGACCGACCGACCTACCAACTACCCCTTGTTAAATAACATAGTGGTTAGAGACGTGGAGTGTGGAACAACAGGTCCCGCGTTCAACTCCCGTCTCAGTAAAAAACACATCATGCCTTAGGATTTGTTCAGGACGGACAAAAGCTTTGCTAGCTACAAGCCTAAAATAAAACAGTTCTGGTGGATATCAGGATTTGTTCAGAATAAACAAACATGTTGCTGGCTACACGGTTCTCCCGTCTTTTCACTTGATGAAAAAGTCTCCTTGTAAGTGCAAAATTGGCTTTCGAATTGTTTTTATTGGTTTGTTTGTCTTTATGTGTTTTGTTGTGTCTTTGTATGTATGTAATGATGTGATGTGGTTCAGCTGCCTATCTTGGCCAGGTCTCCCTTGCAAAAGAGATTTTTAATCTCAATGGGCTTTCCTGGTTAAATAAAGGATATATATATTGATAGATAGGGTATCAATGTCAATCACAAATGGCTAATTAGCTGTTAAAACGGCCAGTGGTAATAGAGGATTTGTTCAGGATACAAAAAAACGTTGCTGGCTACAACCTTCAGTAGCTACGTTAGAGGAAGCCTAAAATGAAACTGTTTACTGTTATATTGCGACAATTTCTGATGGGTTTTCGAATTGTCTTAGGATTTGTTCAGGATAGACAGAAACTTTGCTGACTACACGATTCTTTTGTCTTTTCACTTGATAAGAAAGTATGTTATTGACACCTACAGCTCCGGAAAAAATGAAGAGACCATTGCACCTTTTTCTTTACTTTCCTAAAAAGTATTCAATTTGCAGTGGTCTCTTGTGGCAAAAGCCATACAGTTCGTAGATGCTATTTGCGGTGGAAGGTAAACCTAATAAGAAACGTTTGTCAGTTTAACACAACGGTTAATGGTGTCTAACGAAATATTCAAACTTGGCGTGATGTTAATGCGTGACAAAATGATATTATGTCAAGAGGCTATACTGACACCTTGCAAATGTACAGTGCATATACAGTGTCTTGTGATGTAAATGAATGAGACAAAGATAAATAATGTCAGAACATTTTCCACTTTTAAGATGACCTTTAATGTGAGCAATTCAATTGAAAAACAGACTGAAATCTTCAAGGGGGTAAAATGAAAAATAAAAACCTTAAAATAACCTGGTTGAATAAGTGTGCACACCCTTAAACTAATACTTTGTTGAAGCACCTTTTGATTTTAATACAGCACTCAGTCTTTTTGGGTAGGAGTCTATTAGTATGGCACATCTTGACGTGGCAATATTTGCCCACTCTTCTTTGCAAAAGCGCTCCAAATCTGTTAGATCTCCTGTGCACAGCCCTCTTCAGATCACCCCACAGATGGTCAATTGGATTCAGGTCTGGGCTCTAGCTGGGCCATTCCAAAATGTTAATGTTCTTCTGGTGATGCCATGCTTTTGTGGATTTCGATGTGTGCTTTGGGTCTTGTTGTGCTGAAAGGTGAACTTCCTCTTTATCTTCAGCTGTCTAGCGGACGCTTGAAGGTTTTGCGCCAAAATTGCCTGGTATTTGAAACTGTTCTTAATTCCCTCCACCCTGACTAAGGCCCCGGTTCAAGCTGAAGAAAAACTGCCCTAAGCATGATGCTGCCACCACCATGCTTCAAAGTGTATGTTTTTGCCTTGACTATTTATTGTATGATTAATACTATGTAAACATGGATGTTAACAATTGCCTTTATTTTTGAATAATTAAGAAGGCATAAGATATTTTTTAATAACCATGATACAAATTAAATGATTCACAAGATTGAACATGCTGTATACAATTAAACGTTTGTCTATCACGCTTATTCTGATACATCTTAGATACAAACTTGGATACTAACACATCATTTTTTTAAATAAATCATCAGTATAAAAAGACAACAGATTTGAGTAGTAAATGGAGCGTATAATGTGTCAGTATGGAGGGCAGGACTTCCAGATTGATCTGACAGGTGTGCGGGACATCCGGTTTGTAGGGTGGAACTTCCAGTGTGACGTATGGACTTCCTGTATGACGTGTGTTAGGGTGGGACTTCTGGAGTGACGCATGCATGTCCAGTGTCTTTGTAATTTATGATTACATTGATGTATATAAACAAGCCCTATGAAAAATCTGAATGTTTGTGTAACTTTTCTGAATTTCTTGGATGTGTAATTTCAAAAACTCAAATAAAACAATGTTAAACATGTATAACTTCTCATTATTTCTCGAATGCTCTACGATGTCTGGACAGGTTATGAAAAGTATTTACTTTGACCCGGCAAACCCTGGTGCTTATCTGGAGTGACGCATGCATGTCCAGTGTCTTTGTAATTTATGATTACATTGATGTATCCGTGTTTGATGTTTTACAACGACTGATGAGTCGTGTTATAACAGGTGGGTTATGTTTGATGTTTAACAAATAGCTCTTAGGGTTCCGGAATGTTAAATTCCCAGGCAATAAATAAGTGTTGTGTCAGCGGTAAGATGAATGGTGTTCAACAAAAGGGTGACAGGGTCCAGCAATTCTATAAACCCCCTGGGGTTTTATCTTCTGACAAGTGTTACAACAGATGGCCTACAACCGGTGTTGGTTAACCTTTCAAGTTTCATGGAGTGATTGGCATGGTCTGTGTATTTAAACCATGCAGACATCAATGATGGTCATTCAGTCTTTCCTGAGTAAACTTACCTACACAATACAAAACATGGCGGATTGGGCGGCGATCAATGTTTTGGGTAAAACACTGTTGAAGGCTAACATCTTAAACGCAGCTCAGCGATTTGGTAAGAAATTACAAACAGACAGCAGATATGCAATCAACATGCCAGCCCCGAAGAAACCGATGCAGTGTTTAACCCGAATCCCTCAACTACACCAGGATATGTTGGCACAGGAAATTGAAATTGGACGATGGTCGGATCGGTGGATACATTTTCAACCCAGAGCTACCGGAGGTTGCATTTTATGAATTACCCGAAGGCCATGGGTTTAAGGCTAGTGTGACTGATCAAATGTTTTTTAATGCCAGTTTATGTGACACCTTTCGAAAGGTGTTTTATTTGGGGCCAAAACAAGGTCCACATAATACGGTAGATGTACTGTTTAAAGCTGTCGAGAGGATGAAGCAGTATGACTATTAGATTGGAACTATTTCTGGAAAATGTCAGCGGGTTAGATTGTGACTGCAGACTGTTCGACTGAGGTAAGACTCTGAAGCCCCGCCTTAAGCTAAAACCATCCTCAACACAGAATAAAAACAGACATACCGCCTGTGACTATCAAGCAATTGGAAGAATTTACGAAACATGTCTCAAGATTACAACCAAGCGGTGATTGAAGAACCCAAGGCTGAGGACTGGCTGTGTGACGCCTGGCATGACAATGCTGAATCCTTCTCCAGAACCCCTGACCCAACAGCTCGATTCCACCGACATACCCAACAAGAAACTACCATTGGATTGACCGGGTTGGTGATCAGCTAGGAGCTCTTAATCTGTCATACCTTTCAAATGCTAACAAGATTTATCACAAAATAGACAAACATCTTGCACTAAAATTATTAAAGATCATCAAAGCAACATTGGGCATGATTCTGGACAATGTTGTTGGGGCTATTCTACACAAAGCATGCATCGGATGTGAAGTGGACCACACGAGCCAGACAAGACATTCTTGTCTCGATCCGCCTGATAATTTTTTTGAGACCAATTATGATGACATCGTGGAGACAGTTTTAACATCACGACTGAAACATTTGATATTTAAGGCTTTGAACGCATCAGGCTTTCACGCACCGATGACTGATGTTCACGCGGCCGCTGAGAACTTTATGCATGAACTCAAGTTGAAGCTGAACATCACACAGAGACTGAGTGAGAACCGGGATGAATACATGGACATATTTAATGAGGGTGCTGTATGTGGCGCAGTGGCGTCATGGTGCGACGAAAGCAAAGAGTCTGTTGTCTAAGGACGGATAACTTCAGTTCTCGTGTTAACATGTATATAAACAAGCCCTATGAAAAATCTGAATGTTTGTGTAACTTTTCTGAATTTCTTGGATGTGTAATTTCAAAAACTCAAATAAAACAATGTTAAACATGTATAACTTCTCATTATTTCTCGAATGCTCTACGATGTCTGAACAGGTTATGAAAAGTATTTACTTTGACCTGGCAAACCCTGGTGCTTATGTGGGTAGAGAAGGTACTTGGGAGAAAACCAGCGTACTTGGAGAAAACCAGGGAGATCCTCAAAAATGGCGAGGCTGATGATACATCCACGCTACACAGGCCTGTAGCTATACATTTTCAAAGAAATATAGTTATCTTTCATGATATAAATTCACAATTTCAGCTGGATTTGGTTGACATGAGTACTTGCAGTGTGGAAAACGATTACATTAAATGTATGTTAACATGCATAGATGTATAAAGCAAATACGCTATTGAGGTAAGGCGAGCATTTGAAGAAATTGAAAGAAGGAAGAACACCACAAAAAGTCTAAAACGGACAAGGGTAAGGAGTTCATGAAGAAGTACAACATAAAACATTTTGCTACAGGAAATGATGTCTAAGCAAGTATCATTGAGAGATTTAATAAAACAATTAAATCACAAATGTGGTTTCTCACAGCTGCCAACACTCATCGCTATGTTGAGGTTATTCAAGATTTAGTTATTTGATACAACCATAGCTACCATTGGTCTATTAAGATGAAGCCTGCTGACGTTTGTAAAGAAAATGTTAGATTAGTTCTCAAGAACCTGTATGGTACAACAATACTGAGAAATGGTAATCAAAGCTACAAGTTCCGGGTTGGGGATACTGTGAGACTCTCAAAGTTGAGAGGAGCGTTTACAAAAAGCTATGAAAAAGGGTACACAGATAAATATTTTTCAATAACAGAATGCATTCCTCACGATGGTGATGTGATGGTTGGGACCTTTTATGAACAGGAATTACTGAAAATAATCGTGGTTATGGAAAAATGCTATGGAAGCATTTCTGGATGAGAAAGTATAGAAAGGGAAGAAAATGAGTCTTGTGAAATGGCTTGGTTGGCATTAGAAATTCAACAGCTGGATACCCTCGGAACAAGTGCTTGACCTAGAAACTGGATAAAAGTACAGGATTTTCAGGATCACGTTATTTACATTGACTGCGATCAGCATGGGTGACGGTGGCTTCTACATAACGCTGCCCAGTAACTCATCGAGATATGTCTATCCAAACAATACAAGTTCGAGCTATACCACAAAATTTGCCAAAGGTATAGATTTGAAAGGTGATTGGGAAGTATCTTTGATAGAATTCCAATACCTGCATACGTGGAAGACATGGGGTGAAAACGCATTTGAACTACATGAATTGAATCACAAAAAAACTTGGAAATATGAACTCAACACCGGTTATTACAAAAGCATAGTAAAACTAGTGGCAGAGCTCAACAGTTATATAAAACCACATGGTGTATGGGCGGTATGATGAATTAAAAAATATAATGTTTCTAAAAGGTGAGCCCCATTTTAGTTTGAAATTTCGTGCATAACTGGAACAGATATTCTGCTTAAAACCAGGTGAGCGGTGGAACGCCCCATGTTATGGAACATTCCCCACAGATATAATGGCAGGGGTTAACACCCTATACATCTACACAGATTTAATTGATTATCAACGTGTTGGTGACAGTCATGTCCTGCTGTTGCGAACTGTACATAATGCAGGAAAATAGAATGAAGTTGTCACAGTGACATACGACAAGCAACACTACGTACCTCTTAGTAAGAGTCAGTTTGATGAGATCTGTAGTGAAGTTAAATCTGATGAAAACCAGGCTGGTTTCATTCGTAGTGGGGAAGGTGATTGCAAAATTACACTTCCGTCCCGTCAGACAATCTTTTAGACTATAAGACGCAGCCTCAGAATCTCTACAATGATCCTCAAAGGTATGTTGAATACTACACAACACAGGCCGATAATGGTTTACCGGGGTTTCATGGTAGCGCTGCAATGTACGGGGCTGGTCTAAGGGGTCTTTTCCGAGGGCTTTTCCGGATGGCAATACCATTGTTGAAGCGTGGATTCTCAATAGCAAAACCACATCTGAAAAATTTTGCTAGGAATTTAGTTGGTGAGGTCAGCAGTGTTATGTCACGACAAACAAAACAGCAGGACGGTTCAGGATTGATGGTTATGATTCGTGGTGTTAGAAAGAAATACACCTGGTAGGAGGAGTCTACCAAAAAGTAAAAAACACAAGAATGAGACAAAAACAAGACATACAGCTCAGAGGACACTAAAAGTGAACACCGCAAAGTTGATTAAGAATATATTTTAAAATGGCACTCCTACACCGTACGTCTGGTGAATGTATGAAAAGTTGGATTTATTCACAGTTCCCTTTCTCTATTGAGAAAAATACATGCATTGAAATACCGACCCTATCAGAAATATCAGACGCAGCACCTCTGGAGTTCTTTATTGCAGGGAATGGCGAAGATTATGTTGATCTAAACAATACTTTGTTGTACCTAGGTGTAAAAGTCACTAAACCAGACGGAACACCAGTGTTGATGTTATCAACTATCCGATAGCCACCCTATTTTCACAAGTGGATGTCTCCTTGTGTGGTCGTTTAATTAGTCAGAGTAGCAACACATACCCCTACAGAGCCATTATAGAGAGCATTCGGAATTATGGATGTGATACATTAAAGACAGTTTTCAGCTGGTTTGTTTTACAAGGACGCTGCAGGTCACATGGATTTCATAGACCCTGCAGGCAAGAACGACAGACTCCCGAAAAAGGCTGCCTATTCAGCGGATAGTACAACATTTGAAATGATTGGCCCTGTTCATAGCGGTATCTTCTTTCAAGAGAAACTCATGTTAAACGGCGTTGACATAAAGATTAGGATTGTTTGCGGTAAAGATTAATTCTGTTTTATGCGTTATCATTTGCGTCACAATTTTTCAAGAAAGTGTCTTTTTCACCAGCTGTGGAACTTGGACATGCTCAAGCGCTACTCTCAACCACTGCCAAGTACCTAACTGAAAGAGGGTGTATGAAAGCATTTAGTTTACCGGCAGGGGGTTGCGTTTGCAACCAGGAAAACCTATTTTTAGGACCTCTGCCAAAATGTATTGTCATTGGATTGGTGGACAATGACAGTTTAACAGGAATTTACACAAAAAATCACAAAATATTTAATTTCAGAAATAATAATTTGGAGTTTGTGGCTATGTATGTAGACGGTCAGCAATTTCCTGGCAAACCATTCCAATCTAATTACACAATGGGGTCAGCAGTGCGTGAATTTTACCAATTGGCCTTAGCTTCAGGAAAACACCTAAAGGACCAAGCCTTGGCTATTGACAGGTCTGACTTCTTATACGGTTATGCCCTTTATGCATTCAACTGCACGCCGGATGAGGAATGTGGTCAGCACCTATTGTTGATCAAGTCAGGGAATGTACAACTTGAGATGAGGTGCTGGCAATACTCAGCCCTCATTCAGGGGGGTTGCGGTTGGTGGGTGTCCCTTTGGTTGATGCCTAGCAATGTGGGTGGATTGATTTCCTGCCTGTTGGGCCCTGTCCGGGGCCTCCCCCAGATAGGGCCACAGTGTCGCCGGACCCCCCCGTCTCAGTTCCAAGGTGTTACGCTGCTATATTATTGTGCTGGGGGATATGAGGAATGCACTTCTAACTTTTCTCAAGTTTCCTCCAGTTTAAAATTTTAGGAGGAGATGAGGTCCTGGTCCACACCTGCGGATTACCTGGTTTGGGGGGCCCGTTGCTGTCCCTGTCCTTGTCCACCTGGTCATACTTCTGACCTAGTCTAAAATCAAATAGCCTCTGGATTTAGCCCAGAGAAATGTACTAATTATTCTAATTGGACTCTTAATATCTCACCCGGCACAGCCAGAAGAGGACTGGTCACCCCTCTGAGCCTGGGTCCTCTCTAGGTTTTGTAGATGTAGGGATTGTATGAGTTAGTGAACTGTTATAAGCTGTTGTAACCAATGTAGATGTATTGATTGTATAAGTTAGTGAAATGTTATAAGCTGTTGTAACCAATGAAACAAAATATTAAATGTTTGTAATATGAACTGAAACTGAAGGAGCAAGTAGGAGAATAGGAAACCCTGTTTAAGCAGTTGCCGGGGAGAGAAAGATTTAGTATGTCTGTCTTTTGAGAAACAGGACACAGGTTAGAGACACACACACATAGTCTGACAGGCCACACAGAAACCAGGAGGGGACAAGAAGATGTTTGCGTTTATCCTTATAAGGAATAGAATTGGAACTGGACCAATAGCACACTTGTTCTGTGAATTTAACGACTATCTTTTTGGGCGTAGTAGAAGTATAAAATGATCTGTTGAATGTTGATCCTTAGACATTGTGCGGCGACACGTGTCTCCAGAAGCTTCTGTAATAAATGGACATATGATACGGTAATTGACCTGACTCCTGGTGTTTTATTCTCCTTTCCAACAAACCAACTCGGGGAAGTGTTAGACTTCAACAGTTTCTTCCTAAAATTCAGCCTTCTTAGGGAGTTTTTCCTAGCCACTGAAATTCAACACTACTGTTGTTTGCTCCTTGGGGTTTAAGGCCAGGTGTCTCTGTAAAGCACTTTGTGACAACTGCTGTTGTAAAAAGGGCTTTATAAATACATTTGATTGATGAGGTTCAGACAATCACTACCCCACACAATTAAGTTGGTTGTTTATTCAATCTTTGACTCCATTATCGAAGTGTCAAACCGGCGACAAGTCATGGTTGACTACTTTTAGGAAAACGGTGTGGAAATAAATACAGCAGAGTTGGCCGGTGTGGTGAACCAATTTTCATCTAGGACTCATTTATATGGTGTGCTGGCATGCGACCAACTACCTAGCGGACCAGTCCGAGATGTTGCATCAATGATGATTGTTAATACACACCCGAGCAATCACCCCGGGGAGCACTGGCTGGCTATTTACATAACAGACAATGGCATTGGAAGGTTTTATGAAAGTTTTGGAAACCCCCCAGTCAATCAGTGCCTTTCTGTAGCTAAGATGTACCAGAGTAAGCGTGATAAGCAAATGTTTAATTGCATTCAACATGCTTATTCTTGTGAATCGTTTAATTTGTGTCATGATTGTTGAAGAAATAGGAAAGTAAATAATGTGTATGTCAACTTTATTATTCGAAAATTAAACCATTTGAAATACCACATCAGTGGTTACATAGTATTTTTCCTGCAACAATTATTCAAGGTAAAACATACACTTTGACAATGAATCACAAATGATAAAAAAACATAAAATAAAAACACATTAAATGGAAGCCATTTTGTGGGGTCCCTGGTATGGGGTACAAAGAAGGTTTTGGTTGGTTGATAAGCAGTTGTTGGGTGTGTGGCTAAATCATCAATTGTGTTGCCAGGCGTTTGTTTATACAAATTGATTTTACGCCTTACAAGCAAATTTGGAATAGTTGTAAAAGGCATGTAGAAACATGCCATGGCCTCTGAAAACACCCCCCACCCAAACGATCTTCTATCGTTTATTGGTTGCTGTCACACTTTTAACAAGATCCAAAGGTGGGAGCCCCTGATTATCTCTCCTTTGAAAACGAATTCACCATTTGAATTCCATGAAGTCAAATCTTTAGACCAGTGCATTCTATTAAGAATATATTCAACATTCTTTCTACGCCTCGCAGGCACATTATCCCAAATTTCATCAACAAGGTAAAAATTTTGGTCAACAGTTTGCTTAATACAGTCACGTTTAATACATCAGACCCAGTCTCAGACCTGGGTAGACTTAAAGTCAGTGTGTTTGTATCAAGCTCCCCCTGTTGCACAACAGTCAAAAATCTTTGTAAAATGGCGGAGTATCTTATAGCTTTCTCATGTAAATCCATATCAGGTTTCAACAGTATATTGCGAATTGATGAGTCCAAATAATTTTCAACAGATTGTCTTACATCTTTGCTAGTCGTTTTGAATCCACGCAGTTTTTCTAACTGATGTTGTGGCACCAGAATTTTTTCCTGAGCATGATCCATGTTGTTTAACCGTGTCTCGATGCAATTTGACTGGTTAGGAATGGTACTGTAACGTTTAGTAACTGTAGTAGAAAACCTCCAGATTGGTTGATGGTTTTTCTAGAAATGTATATAATTTTGGCTTTTTGTTTCTTTACTTTTCGGAGCTGCGATTCGGTTAAGGGTATATTTTCGCGCCTTAGATTAAGCGCTATTTCACAGAGTGATAGAATGAGGTCGGTGGAGGCTGATTCTAAAATAACTTTTCGTTTACTTGCCAGTGCCTTAAATAACATTTTCAAAAGTGGTACATTTCTTCGAATGCGTTTAGACATGATCAAACTTTCTTAGGAACGTACACGACAGGCCAATCCCCTGAAAATAACCCTGTTCTCAGACGGTAGTCTTCTGGTGTTGTAGCTGTAAAGTCAATAAGTAAATAACCAAAAGGCAGTTGTGTTGCATCTTTAAAACTCTCCATGAACAATCGAGAAAGATCTGTCTGCCTAAAATACTAATCTGCTGACTGTCACAGGGTTTTTTAAACAAGATGAGGTAGTTTGTGTTCAAGGCAATAGTTCTACTAGATTTCCCTTTAACAAACATGTTTTGGACAAGGTAAATTGCACTCAGGTTATGGTGGTGTGAATATTGTGTGAAAACTCTCTCCATCTCCAATCTCTCTGATGCACTTTTCATTAAATTGTCTATAATTAAAAGGTTGTTTTTCTGAATCGGTATCAGATTGTCATCACACAGTGATGTTGGTAGACCTATAAAAGTAATCTCTCTCACCTCCCTCCCTCAACATTTCGTCATACAGCGGTTGCCAACATGAATAAACCCAGACGATATTTTATTTTTATTTATTTTTATTTATCCTTTATTTAACCAAGAAAAGCCCATTGAGATTAAAAATCTCTTTTGCAAGGGAGACCTGGCCAAGATAGGCAGCTGAATTACATCACATCATTACATACATACAAAGACACAACAAAACATAAAAATAAAGACAAATAAATTAATAGAAACAATTTGAAAGCCAATTATGCACTTACAAGGAAATCACAATTAAAAACATTGACATGTGAGGGAGTTCAACTCAAAACACCTCATTCTTATCTTAAAAACACTCAAAGGAATCAATTTACTGAGTTTTAAGTTATTCTGCAGCAAATTCCATGTAAAGGGAGCAGAATAAACAAAGGCCTTTTTACCCAGCTCAGTACTTACATGTGGGACAGAAAGCAAGACAACAGCCTGAGAACGGAGAGAATAATGACCAGCACTTTTTTTCATAAGAAGTGAACATAAATAGGATGGAAGCACACCAAGAATAGCCTTATATATAAATGTGTACCAATGACAAAGCCTCCGTGTGGCCAGAGCAGGCCACCCTACACGAGAGTACAGCTCACAGTGGTGGGTGCAAGCTTTACAATTAGTAATAAATCTCAGCGATGCATGATAGGCTGCGTCAATCATATGAAGGCATTTAACAGATGAATGCATATACAATATATCACCATAGTCCAACACAGATAAAGTGGATGCCACTAGCCGTTTTTTTACATTAAAAGAAAAGCACAGCTTATTTCGAAAATAAAAACCCAATTTTAGCCTCAACTTTCTCACTAGACAGTGAACATGAGGCTTAAATGATAGGCAATCATCAATCACAATACCAAGATACTTAAGTTGAAACAGTCTGTATTTCACGTCCGTCAATAGTAGTCACTGAGGGAACATTCAGCGGTCTATTCCGGGGGCCCGTGAAAAGCATACATTTGTTTTTTTCTGCATTGAGCACAAGTTTCAGCTGTAGCAACGTGTTTTGGACCACAGTAAAGGCATTCTGTAAATGTGCAATGGCTTGTTTAAGAGAGGGTGCACAACAGTAAATAACTGTCATCTGCATAAAAATGAAAGTTTGCATCAGACACATGCCGATTACGGTTATTTATATAAATAGTAAATAAAAAAGGGCCAAACACAGAACCTTGTGGAACCCCTTTAAGGATTTGTAAATTCAGAATTTCTTTGGTAGAAAACAACGTCAGCATTATCCAACAACATCTTCACAAAATATGTTTTACCCGAGTTATTGGGGCCACTAATGACACAGCTGAATGGGTGTTGAAGTCGCCGGTCAAAACCGCTATCCATCCTAGAATGTGCTGTGCTGTAATCAGAGAGCAGTACGCACTTGTTGTACACAACTCTGAAACGCTTAGACACTACTCAGTTTTTCAATGTGAATGTTCTTTTATCTCTCGCAATGGTGTCTACATTAGCAAGGACGTGATCATCATCACCACCACCCTCGCCCCGTACAAAGTTATCAACCAGTCGTGTTTGCGTCTCCAAGTTAACAATGGTTGTGTTGTAGCTGTTGAGTGTAATGCCTTTTGCTTTGAGACAGGTCAGACCTTTAACAGTTTTGTAACCGTATGTCTTTGGCCCACCACTAACAAATTGAGCGATGCTGTCACCATCCGGTAACTCATCGGTCAAGTAACACAAGAATGGCCCCAGCGGGGGTCCCCAATCCCTGTGGCGTGTGACGAAGATCACTGAATCAGTATCTGTGTAGAGTACATATCTATCCAACTTCTCCAAGAGTGAATCCAACTTGAGTCTAGCATAAGCGGTAGTGAACGCGGCAATAATCATTTTGCCGTTACGTGGTTTGATTGGTGTCTGTTTTGTGTTACGCCACTGTACCATCCCAACAGTGTCTGAGATGAAAGAGAAATAACCAATTTCCATTTCACTAGAAAAAATGTAATGGCTAAACTAAATTAGCATTGTGTTCTTAAGGTTAGTCCGCTCACCCATCTTACCCCAAAGACTATTCATTGCCAATTTAGCTAAAGATCACCTAGCACTGTTTACAACAATGTTTTCCTTGTCAAGCTGCACACCCACCTTTTCATGATATTCACGGATATACTTTTCTTTAGCATCGTCGTAAACGCTTGTGCTTAAGGAATGTTCTCATTTAATCTGCAAAAAGATAATCTGATGTTCTAGTGAAATCCCAGACTTCAAATATTTTCACAATGCGATAACCTTTCTCAACAGCCTTAACCAGCTCAATAGAAACCCAGGTACCAGTTAAAGATCTTGCTGAATCAGTATGTGAATAATCAGTTACCTGGTTTTCAGATTGCACATAATCTACACAAGGGAAATAACAGCTTACCGCCGACCCTGTGTGGTAAAACGGGGTGATAAAGGCCTTTCGGTGGACACACCGTAGCCTTAACAATACCAAAGTAGTTGTCTAGTGGTTTGAAATCTTGAAAGATTGTCTGCATGCCCAATCGGATAAGTCTTTGTCTTGTTGCAGAATGGGTAAAGACTACAGATATTGTTATACTGAATAGTCTCCCCTTCTTAAGTCGTAAACTTCAAATGAATTGCGTTGGTACGACCACCGAAAGAGCATCCTGTGGGTCAAGGCGCTCTGGAGCGTCAAGTCTTCAAGAAAGCTTGGACTTCTGCAGGTGTTTTTTAAGCTGATTCCACTCATACTCCCATAGGAATTGAACATGTACGTTGTGTTTTTCTTTTAAAGCCTCTAGCTTTGTCAGCCATTGCTGGTGCATCAACCCGTACTGAATCTTTGTCACGGGATTGATGCTTGCTGAACAATGACACTTCGGGTGACCATCCCAGAAACAACCTAGAAATTCATAGACTGTGCTCAACCCATCATGTTCAGCATATCCATCAACATAGTAGGCATCGATTTTCACTTCACCCCATTTCAGGGCGTGCTGTATTGATATATTCAAGCCATTGGATTGAGCTGTTTGAGAATGTCTTCTGGCAATAGTTGTAGTTGTCTGAGGGGACCAATGCAATGGTGTCCTTGGTGAAGAATCTGTTGCAAAAGACTTTCATGCAAGCAGAAGCAATCGGAATTGATCGGAATGGGTCAACACCACCACACTCCAGGAACTTGAGTCTGTAGCGCATATAACCCTCTCTCATGATGACCACATCATTCACGCAATAAGCCTTTATTTCATCCTGCATGACAAAGGGGTCTGCGGAAACAGTTGCATACAATTGCATAAACTCATCTTTTTCTTTAGCCATCATGGTATTCACACCGTAGTTATGCGGTTCCGAATGGGGGCCAACATAGTTTTCATTCTCCTTGGTGTTAAACTTGTAAGGAAAGTAGCCTTTTTTCGAATCCTTAAAACCCATAGCATGGCAAGGCAAACAGCTTCATTGGTCGGAAGCAATGAGTATCAATGTATCTCTGATTAAATGTTAGTCGTGCACTTGTGAGCTTTATAGTTGGTAATACTAACATTGTAATGAGGGCCGCAATTGACACAATATTTCTTCTGGTCACACCAACTAACCCAACGATCGACACTTTCCTGGTGCTTCAAGCGTTTATGCTGTCTATAACAAAAGTCAGAATAACATATCCGCTTACAGTCTGAGGACTGCTTTGTGTTACAAGGTCGGGTATGACAATCTGTATGAAGACAGGCACGTGTTTTTAATCTGATTCCAAGCATCAGTTCTTTTAAACGAATGTTCTTTTAAAGCGTCTGTCAGCCATTGTTGGTGCATCTACCCATACTGAATCTTTGTCACCGGGTTTGTTGTTACAAGGTTGGGTATGACAATCTTCATGAAGACAGGCACTACAGCTATGATTACCGCCATGATCAACACGGATGTTTGAACCTGTATAACACCACTCACAAACATATGACACACCCAGAAAACCCTTCAGATTCATGATGCCATAGAAATGGTTATTGTGTAAGTATATAAAGACGGTTCAAGGGTGGGTGTCTTCGCTGTTTTGAAACTTGGTAAAGTAACCATCCCGTGTTCGATGAAAGACAACAATTGTACACCCTGTCATTTCCTCAAACTGAACAATATCTGTGAATGACACAAATTCATCTAAGGCTAAACCAGCTCCCTTATGTAACTCATGACCGCTAGCCTCAGCCTCAACATATGCATGCTGTGGGTTCAACAAACCCTTCAAACAAACATATAGAAAACATTATTCACAGCCACATATAAATGTCTTTTTTTTATTGATAATCTCCTCTATCAACAGTGTTTGTGCTTTATGTCTTGTGGCACCACCCTCACGGTTTTTGACAATTTGTACCACCAGCTCTAGTGATTCATCAATCATAATCTCAGCATTACTCTGCATAACACTTATAAGTAAATTACCAAACGTGCGTTCATTATATTCATATATGGTCACATGTACAGGGGATATCAGAGATTCACCAATCAACTCAATCTGCAGACAATCACCAGGCCCGTGTACAGTCTGAAGCTCTAACAATCAAAGTATCCAAGCCTGCCATAATTATTGCATAGAATTTGCCAAAATCACCAACTTTACCATTATTTTGTAAATGTATCAACTGTTGTAATTCAACGTTGTCAAACGCATTAGGTTGTATTACTCTAACATCACCATCACTGCAATGTGATTGCATCAGTGCATTCGGCGGAGAGTCAACTATATCGCGTGAAAAACGGGGGCTAGTAAACTCTGTTAATAAGCTGTGCATCTGAGGATTATTGTGTGCATCGCTGTGTAACAAAGTAACGGTTGGTTCATTTGTATTTTGGAGTGTGTTCTGATGATTATGTTTAGAGATTGTTGGTTGTTCCGTGTCTGGCTGGTTTCTAACATCATCAGTTAGATTTTCTATAGCTTCACACATTCTGAAATGTCTATCTGCTTTTTTTAGGGTTTGACATATTCGGATGCACCATGCAACGCCTTATCAATGTATTATTGCTATTATCTATGAGATTGTCATTGTTGATTCTAGGCATAATATCCGTGGATATAGCCGCTGCACTTGTTGTGTAAGGCCCGGTCTGATGAGTGTGTGTAGAGGATGATGGGTATGGGGTGCTGTTACCGCTCGCTCTAGCCATTTCTCTAGCTCTACGTCTTCTGGTCAAAAAATTCGTTTTTTTAGGATGTGCAGTATTCAGATACGAGATGCGTGGTCCATCCATCCATCATCTTCCGCTTATCTGGGGCTGGTCGAGGGGCAGCAGTCTAAGCAGACATGCCCAGACTTCCCTCTCCCCAGACACTTCCTCCAGCTCTTCCGGGGGGACACCGAGGCGTTCCCAGGCCAGCCGGGAGACATAGTCCCTCCAGGGTGTCCTAGGTCTTCCCCGGGGTCTCCTCCCGGTGGGACGGGAAGGCGTTCCGGAGGCATCTGAAACAGATGCCCAAGCCACCTCAGCTGACCCCTCTCGATGTGGAGGAGCAGCGGCTCTACTCTGAGCTCCTCCCGAGTGACAGAGCTTCTCACCCTATATCTAAGGGATCGCCCAGCCACCCTGTTGAGATAGCTCATTTTGGCCGCCTGTATCCGGGATCTTGTCCTTTCGGTCATGACCCAAAGCTCATGGTCTTATAGCAAAAACGCTATTGTCTATGGGATTGTCATTGTTCATACTAGGGATAAAATCTGTGAACATATCCTTTGCACTTGTGTAGGGCACGGTCTGTTGAATGTGTGTAGAGTTTGACGGGGGTGGGTTGTTGTTACCGATCTCTCTAGCCAATTCTCTACGTTATCTACATTTTCTGGTCAACGATAATTTACTAGATTTTTTTAGGCTCCATGAATAGTATGAACTATAATTGTTTTTAAATTATGACAAACCCTTACAAAATAAACTGCAGTAAAATCACATTTGAAACACATGCACACATACACATACCTGTTTTGAGGCTAAAAAGGTTACAAGCTTTATGCATGAAAACATCAATGATCGGAGCTATTGTATGAGTCTAATTCAATCTTAAAAGCATGATTTGATCCCTAAGCAACCTATTTTCCTGTGCTAGCGTGGACACCTCAGTAGCTTCATATCTCAAAACTTTTAAATGTGTATCTACTTCATATCTAAAACCATTAATAATGAAATCCATATAATCGAATATGTTACGAACAACATCTTCGATTCTGACCATGTGGTCATTTAGAAATGGATGCTTGCGCATGTGATTATAAACCATAACAACCCACCGTTTGTATGACATCTGTTGTACCACTTAAAACCCTGGGGGATTTATAGATTTGCTGGATGCTGGTACCCTTTTGTTGAACAACAAACATCTTACCGCTGACACTTATTTATTGCCTGGGAATTTAACATTCCGGAACAATAAGACCCATTTGTTAATCATCAAACATAACCCAGCTGTTATAACACTAGTCTGGGTTGCTCATCAGTCGTTGTAAAACATCAAACACAGACACATCAATGTAATCATAAATTACAAAGTCACCAGACATGCATATGTCACTCCAGAAGTCCCACCCTAACACGTCATACAGGAAGTCCATACATCACACCGGACAATACATTAAATCTGGGGAGTTTCCAAAACTGTCATCTGTAATGTAAATAGTCAGCCAGTGTTCTCCGGTGTGATTAATTGGGTGTGTATTAACAATCGTCATAGATACAACATCTCAGACAGGTCCATCGTAGTTGGTCGCATGCCAGTTGGTCGCATGCCAGCAAACCGAGTCCTAGATGAAAATGGTTCACTGCGCCAGTCAACTCTGCAGTAATTCTCATTTGTTTGGGTAAAGTTTTCTAATCGTAGTCAACCATGACTTGCCTCTGGTTGGACCCTTTGATAATGGAGTCAATCTTTATAAACAACCAAATTAATCGCGTATGGGTAGTGCTTGACTGAACCTCATCTCAAGTCAGATATTCCCAGACTTAATCAGGGATAGGTGTTCACCGCATTCCTCATCCGGTACGCAGTTGAATGCATAAAGAGCATTGCCATGTAAAAAGTCCTTTAGGTGTTTTCCTGAAGCTAGGTCCAATTGGTAAAATTCACGCACTGCTGACCTCGATGTGAAATCTGGTTAGAATGGTTTGCTAACAAATTGTTGACCTCCCACATACATAACCATGAACTCCAAATTATCTCATCTTCATCTGCTTATCCGTATCAGGTCGCGGGGGCAGCAGCTCCACCAGGGGACCCCAAACTTCCCTTTCCCAAGCCACATTTGCCAGCTCTGACTGGGGGATCCCGAGGTGTTCCCAGGCCAGTGTCTAAATATAATCTCTCCACCTGGTCCTGGGCCTACCCGAGGTCTCCTCCCAGCTGGATGTGCCTGGAACACCTCCCTAGGGAGACGTCCTGGGGGCATCCTTACCAGATGCCCGAACCACCTCAACTGGGTCCTTTCGACGCAATGGAGCAGCGGCTCTACTCCGAGTTCCTCACAGATGGCTGAGCTTCTCACCCTATCCCTAAGGGAGAAGCCAGCCACCCTTCTGAGAAAACACATTTCAGCCGCTTGTACTCGCGATCTTGTTCTTTCGGTCATGACCCAGCCTTCATGACCATAGGTGAGGGTAGGAAGGAAAATTGAACGGTATATCGAGAGCTTTGCCTTCCGGCTCAGCTCTTTTTTCGTCACAACGGTGCGGTAAAGCGAATGCAATACCGCCCCTGCTGCTCCGATTCTCCGGCCAATCTCCCGCTCCATTGTCCCCTCACTCGCGAACAAGACCCCGAGATACTTGAACTCCTTAACTTGGGGTAACGCCTCATTCCCTACCCGGAGAAGGCACTCCATCGGTTTCCTGCTGAGAACCATGGCCTCCAAATTATAACACCAACACATGCTCCAGCATCAATATTAGTCCCATCCGGTTTAGTGACACGTAGGTACAACAAAATATTGTTCTGCTCAATGTAATCTTCACCATTTCCAGCAATGAAGAACTCCAGAGTGGTTGCGTGTGATATTACCGGTAGGGTTGGTATTTCAATTTATGTATTTTTCTCAATCAATGTCTGTGTGAAGGGGACTGTGAATAAATCCAACTTGGTTTTCATATATTCACCAGACATACGGTGTCAGAGTGCCTTGTGGTATTCCCTTTGAGTGTCCTCCTAGTGGTATGTTTTCTTTTAACAGCGGCTCTTTTGTCTCAATCTTGCGTTTTTACTCTTTGGTAGGCTCCTCCTACTGGGTGGTCTCTTTCTAACACCTCAAGTTATAACCATCAATTCAGATCCATCCTGTTGTTGGTTTGGCGGGCCATGACGTTGCTGACGACATCGCTTACTATATTCCTTGCTACATTTTTAATATGTGGATTTGCAATTGAGAAACCACGCTTCAACAAAGGTATAGCCATCCGGAAAAGCCAGCAGATAAGGCCCCCGTATATTGCAGCACTACTATGATATGATAACCCGGTAAACCATTACCAGCCTATGCTGTATAGTATTCACAATACCTTTGAGGATCATCGTACAGTTTCTGAGGATGCATCATCTTTATAGTCTAAAAGATTGTTTGACAGGTCTGAAGTGTAATTTTGCAATCACCTTCCCAACTACAAATAGAAGTGATTCTGATCAGATTTTACTTCAATACAGATCTCATCAAACCGACTCTTGCTAAGAGGTACATAGTGTGGCTTGTCGTACGTCACTGTGACAACTTTGTTTTTTCCCCTGTAATATGTACAGTTCTTAACTGCAGGACATGGCTGTCACCCACTCTGATAATCATTTATATTTGTGTAGATGTATAGGGTGTTAAACCCTGCCAGAATATCTGTGGGGAATGGTGGGTACCATTGACGGTTTTAAGCTAAATATCTTTTCCAACTTTGCACAAAGTTTTTAACTAAAATGGGGTCCGCCTTTTAGAAACATTCTATTTTTGAATTCCTCAAACCCCACCCACAAGTCATATGGTTTAAACATGTTTTTATCTCTGCCACTAGTTTTCTTATGCCATTGTAACAACCGGTGTCGAGTTCATAATTCCAAATAATGTTGTGTTTTGAGTCATGTATTTCAAATGCGTTTTCACCCCATGTAAAAGTCTTCCACGTATCCAGGTATTGGAATTCTTTAAAAGACACTTCCCAATCACCTTTCAAATCTATTCCTTTGGCAAATGTTGTGGTAAACTCGAATTGTTTGGATAGATATGCGTCAATGACTTACTAGGCAGCATTATGTAGAAACCGCCGTCACCCATGCTGATCACATTCGCTGTAGAACCCGCCATGTTTTGTAATGTACTTGTAGGTTTACTCAGGCTGGTCAGAATGACCAATGCCTGGGGTCTGTATGGTTTAAATACACAGACCATGCCAACCACCTATGGCATCATCAAACATGAAAGGTACCACCCACTGGTTACAGACCATATGTTGTAGAGACTTAGAACTTATGGTAACATTGATTGCCCGTGGGATTACAAATTCCCATACCCTGGCGCCATGTTGTTACGCATCAAACACCACACTACATATCGTAACATCTTTTGCCTTGGGAATTTAACATTCCTGAACCCTGGCACCCTATTGTTAAACATCAGAGTTATTGTTACTTAACATCAAATGTCTGGTGAATTTAACATTCCCAGAACCCTGGAGCCCTATTGTTAAACATCAAAGCCATCATAAATTACGTACCATACATTCCCATACCATATTTCATCCTGCGGACATGCATACATCATACAGGAAGTTACAACCCCTAAAATATGTCACACAGGAAGTATCACCACGTATCATACGTCACACCTGAAATCCCACCTACCAAACCGGAAGTCCTGCCCCAAAGCCAGAAGTCCTGCCTACCTGTCAATCGATTATCCAAAGTGACAGAATGAACCGTATATTAACTACTGGCTTGTCAGTCCTAACCTTAGGACTCCTACATTTTTGGCCCAAAATTCTTTCACTAAGCGTTTTAGCGATAAAAATTGCTCGTAAATCTGTGAAATTTTAGGAGTAGTCAAGAGGACTAAATCACAAACAATCCTAAAAGAGCTGCTGTGTGCAATCTGCCTTGTAATCAGGTCGACGTTTTAGAAACATTTAATGATACTGAGCTTCTCAAAAGGTATCACCTTAATCACAAGGGCATTATGACCATAGTAGAGCTAGTCATTGATGCAGTCCCTTCACCAAGAAACAGAAACAACCTAATAACACCGGAGATCAAGTTTGAGAAAACTTGGTGGAAAACCTGGTCAAACATCTCACAGCTAATTAGGTTAATTGGCAACAGCTCAGTCACACGATTGGGTATAAAAGAGCATCCCAGAGGGGATGAGTCTTTTAGAAGTAAAGATAGGGTGAAAATGGCCACCAGGAGGCATCTGTGAGAACATAGAACACCCGCCTGAAACTGTGGTTATTCAAGCCTGCTTCTGTATTTATGTGGCCAGAATAAAACATTAAAAATCAAATTAATATTGTCTAATATAATCCTATTCATGGACTGCTATTTTAATGTGTTTGATTCCTTGTTGCTTGGCTTGATTTACTGTTATTACTGAGAACTGAGAATGTATATTTAATTATCGGTGTACACACATGAATCTCTTTCTTTTCATTAATTGTAATTATTTTAACTAAAATACAAATATATCAGTTGATTACAACGATTAAGTTAACATTTATGTTTTCTAATTGCAGACTTTTACCAAGCCAACATTATTTATTGCGTCATTTTCTGCACAAATATTTCCTGAAGACTGCATCTGTTTCTATCAATAAAAACTTCTTAAAATAAAATAAATTATTACTTTTGTGATGGCAATTCCATCGATCAGAACTCTTTAATGAGGAAGTACAGAGACAAAATTCTCTTGGCACAATTTAACAGTTTTATTAATTATTTGCAAATAAGGGAGACGCGTCAAACGCTTACAAACATAATCGTCCGAGGAGTCTCTAACTCAATACAGGTCATTCCACAGAATTTATTACAGTTAAAAGGGGTGTGGTAAGATGCTGCCCAGCTGTCCTATGTCAATAAAACACATTCACTTTTTTCTGTTACTACCTCTTCACACAAGGGGAAAGTTGTCCTCCCCCCACAGGTAACTTCTTCAATTCTAAGAGTTCTTACAGCATCTGGACAGACAATAGATGCCCTGATGAGTTATACAGATGCGCAGATAAAGAGTAACCATTTAATCTGCTTATACCAGTCAATGATGCCCCCTAGGCAAATACCAGATCCCCCACATTCCTTTTCTAATTTGAATAAGGGGCTCTCAGTCCTTTAATAAGTGAGAATACATTGGTTAGAGAAATTTCCACAACAATCCATCCTCTTGATACCAAAATCAACCCTTGGTATCAATCCTTAAACAGTTTGAAATTCAACACTACTGTTGTTTGCTCCTTGGGGATTAAGGCCGGGTGTCTCTGTAAAACACTTTGTGACAACTGCTGTTGTAAAAAGGGCTTTATAAATATATTTGATTGATTGATTTAATCATTAGGATTTAGACTGCAACAAAACAGTACTCTTTAACAACATGACCCTGTCGATATCATTACCCTAATGATTAGAGAACGGAACAAATCTGAAATGTCTGGATCCTCATTTACATGCTTCTAGATCATTAACTTCGTATTAACTCCAAGATCACACATTGTCATTATACAGAATTATAACATGGTACAGCAAAACCTTTTATTTTAAAATCACTTGTCAAAGGAAATGAATTCAAATGACACATATAAGGGGCTCTCAGTCCTTAAATCAGTGAGAATACATTGGTTAGAGAAATTTCCACAACACTTTTCCCACCAGATTTCTTTGATAAATTACAATATGCCACACTAGACCCAAACAAACATATAATTCAATCAATCAATCAATCAATCAATCAATCAAAATGTATTTATAAAGCGCTTTTTACAACAGCAGTTGTCACAAAGTGCTTTACAGAGACACCCGGCCTTAAACCCCAAGGAGCAAACAACAGTAGTGTTGAATTTCAGTGGCTAGGAAAAACTCCCTAAGAAGGTCGAATTTTAGGAAGAAACCTAGAGAGGACCCAGGCTCAGAGGGGTGACCAGTCCTCTTCTGGCTGTGCCGGGTGAGATATTAAGAGTCCAATTGGAATAATAAATACATTTCTCTTGGCTAAATCCAGAGTATATTTGATTTTAGACTAGGTCAGAAGTATGACCAGGTGGACAAGGACAGGAACAGCAACGGTCCCCCCAAACCAGGTAATCCGCAGGTGTGGACCAGGACCTCATCTCCTTCTAAAATTTTAAATTGAAGGAAACTGAGAAAAGTTAGTAGTACATCCCTCATGTCCCCCAGCACAATAATATAGCAGCGTAACACCTTGGAAACTGAGACGGGGGGGTCCGGTGACACTGTGGCCCTACCCGGGGGAGGCCCCGGACAGGGCCCAACAGGCAGGAAATCAATCCAACCACATTGCCAGGCATCAACCAAAGGGACACCCACCAACCGCAACCCCCCTGAATGAGGGCCGAGTATTGCTAGTAGCGTACAGCCCAACTGCACAAGTGCGCAATAGAGAGTCAACAACAAGCCAGTGACTCTTCCCCCGAAGGGCATTGGAGGGAGGGCATCCCAGTGGCGACGAGAGCCCACCTGGCAAGACAGCAAGGGTGGACAGTATCAAGCCTACTGGTCACCTTCACGCCCCCGGGCCAGGCTACACCTAATTATAAACCGTGCTGTAGAGATGAGTTTTTAGTAGACACTTGAAAGTTTGCACTGAGTTTGCATTTCTAACCTTAATTGGCAGATCATTCCACAGGAGTGGAGCTCTATGAGAAAAGGCCCTGCCGCCAATTGTTTGTTTAGAAATTCTAGGTACAATTAAAAGGCCTGCGTCTTGCGATCTAAGGTTACGTGTAGGTATATATGGCTGGATCATTTCAGCAAGGTAAGTAGGAGCAAGTCCATGTATTGATTTATAGGTTAAGAGTAAAACCTTAAAATCAGCCCTAACCCTAACAGGCAGCCAATGTAAGGATGCCAGGACAGGAGTAATGTGTTCAAATTTTTTTGTTCTAGTTAGGATTCTAGCAGCTGTGTGCAGCACTAATTGAAGTTTATTTATTAATTTGTCTGGATAACCAGAGATAAGAGCATTGCAGTAATCTAATCTAGAAGTAACGAAAGCATGGATTAATTTTTCTGCATCAGTTTTTGATAGGAAGTTTCTAATTTTTGCGATGTTTCGAAGATGAAAATAAGCAACTCTTGAGACATATTTTATATGTTCTTCAAAGGAGAGGTCAGGGTCAAGGGTAACGCCAAGGTTTTTTACAGTTTTTTGGGATACGACCATGCAGCCGTCGAGGTTCACAGTGAGATCTGCTAACAACGCTCTTTGTTTTTTGGGTCCTAAAAGGAGCATTTCTGTTTTATTTGAGTTTAAGAGCAAGAAATTCTCTGTCATCCACTTCCTAATATCTGAAACGCATGCTTCCAAAATAGCTAATTTAGGGGCTTCTCCATGCTTCATTGAAATATATAACTGTGTGTCATCAGCGTAACAGTGAAAGTTAATATTGTGATTTCGGATTACATCGCCCAGAGGGAGCATGTATAGTGAGAAAAGTAATGGGCCCAGAACCGAGCCTTGAGGAACTCCAAAGCATACCTTTGACTTGTCAGAGGATATGCCATCCACACTAACGAACTGATATCTTTCAGATAAATAAGATTTAAACCAGGCTAGAACATGTCCACGTAGCCCAATATTGGTTTCCAGTCTCTCTAAGAGAAGGGAGTGATCAATAGTGTCAAAAGCAGCACTAAGATCAAGAAGCAACAGGACAGATGCGGAACCTTTGTCTGAGGCCATTAGAAGGTCATTTGTTACCTTCACGAGTGCAGTCTCAGTACTATGATGGGATCTAAAACCAGACTGGAATATTTCATAAATGTTTTTTGTCTTTAGGAAGGCATTCAGTTGTTGGGAAACACATTTTTCTAAGATTTTTGAGAGGAACGGGAGGTTCGATATTGGCCTATAATTGTTTAATATGTCGGGATCTAGATTAGATTTTTTTAGAAGAGGCTTATTTTCCGCAATTTTTAGTGAGTTTGGTACGCATCCGGAGGAAAGGGAGCAATTTATTATGTTCAGCATTGGCTGACCTAGCACAGGAAATAACTCCTTAAGTAATTTTGTAGGAATCGGGTCTAGCTGAGAGTTTGTGGGTTTAGAACTCATTACAAATTTTGTAAATGTGTCGAGCGATACGGTATCAAAAAACTCAAGTGTCCCCATTGACACCTGATCAGGGAGGCTCCGGAAATTTTCCGGACAACCGAGATTTTTAGGACCATAACTATTTAGGGATTCAGTTATTTGTTTTCTAATGGTGACGATCTTTTCATCAAAGTAGTTCATGTATTCATTACAACTAAAGTGAAGACCCACTTCACATGCTAAGCTTTGCTTTTTTGTTAACTTTGCAACTGTATCAAAGAGAAATTTTGGATTGTTTTTGTTCGCCTCAATCAGTTTGGAGAAATAAGCTGATCGAGCAGACGTGAGTGATTTTCGGTATTGTACTGTACTGTCTATCCAGGCTAGTCTAAATACTTCCAACTTGGTGGAGCGCCACTTTCGCTCCAATTTTCTGGAGGCTTGCTTAAGTGCTCTAGTATTGTCGGTGTACCAAGGAGCAAGTTTCTTGTTGCGTATTTCTTTAGTTTTTAGTGGTGCAACTATGTCTAATGTATTTCGCAGTATTGAGTTTAGATCCTCGATTTGATCGTTTACAGATTTATTTACTCTGTCATTTAAGAGCGAACTAGTAAGAATATCAAGGAATTTATTTGTAATCCGAGAATTTATAGTACGGCTTTTGAAACTCATTGTTTGCGGGGCAAGTGAATTTCTTGTTTTAACGGTAAATGTAATAAGACAGTGATCCGATAATCCAGGATTTTGGGGGTAAATTATTAGATCTACAATATCTATTTCTCGTGACAGGACTAAATCTAAGGTATGATTGTGGCAATGTGTTGGACCTGAGACATGTTGGATGAAACCCATTGAGTCGATTATGGCTTGAAAGGCTTTTTGAAGAGGATCATGGGGGTTTTCCATATGGATATTGAAATCAAGTGTTTACAATAGCGTGTTAACATGAAGGACGTTTAGTTTGTTTAATTGGCAATAGGCTACACTTTCAACCCATCATTGTTTCATTAATTATTTCAGAATTAAAAATTTCTAATAAAATGGTGTTTGAACATACCTTATTAATTAGTTTATTTCCTGTATGTCCTTATGTTGACAAATTACTGTTAATTACTCCACATTAACCCAAGGAGAAAGATGGGTGAGACAATGCGCCTGTATAAATACTTGAATTGTCACATGCCCAATAAATTATTAATAGGTAGTAAAAAAATTCTCTCCTAATTGTTTTCAGTTTGTGAGTTTTGAATTCTGTTAAAAGAACAATGTAATATGCTACACCTATTCAGGAAAAGTCATGAAAGGAGGTTGTAGTTTTCAAAATTGTATTTTCCAAATCAATTGATAAGATTAGGCCTGACAGGTACAGTAGGCCTGACAATTTAGTTTTGATGGAATAATTACAAAAAAGCTATATAAAAATCCAAATGTTCAATACATTTTTTAAATAATGCCCCATAATGTAGCCTAGTTTATAAACATTATTATTTAAAAGACAAGCGCGTTTCAGTCGCTTATTTGTCTTATCAAGTCGGCCAATATGGCCGTTAATATTCCAGAGTTCCGGACATATGTTTTAAATAGCAATACTGTATAATACCCTACACTTAAACAGCAATAAAACACAAACTCTATGATCCAACAAATATTTTGTATTTAAATTAGTCAGCAGAATTAACTCTTCTTGATTGTGAAGATCAGTTCACAGATCTTAGCTGTCGCCAGAGGCGTTGCTAGGATAACAATACATTCCAGGCTTAGAACCCCAACCCCCCCATATGGTCTTTTTCATGGAAGTCCCTATTGCGCTGGCTGAAGTGTTGAAATAGGCCTAAGATTGTTGTGATGCTATACTATAGGCTCAGACCATTTACTGAACCTCATTTGCTGGCCTCAGTAGCACCATCACCATGCAGGTTATGTCCGCTTTGCATTGGACATTTCAGAGTCGCATGTAGGAGTGGCCGCTTTTGGTTCTCGCACCAACCTTAGTCACATGACTCAGTAATGTCTTATTGTGAGAGTGAGCAAAGGCTCGCTGTTTTCTTGTGATACTGTAGTGAACAGAGACTTGCTGTTTTCATGGCAACAGATCATACAGGTCACACAATACAGTGGGGAGAACGTATTGAACACACTGGCAATTTTGCAGGTATTCCTACTTACAAATCATATAGAGGTCTGTAACTTTTATCATAGGTACACTTCAACTGTGAGAGATGGATTCAAAAACAAAATTCCAGAAAATCACATTGTATGAAATAATTAATTTGCATTTTATTGCATGAAATAAGTATTTGATCACCTACCAACCAATAACAATTCCGGCTCGCACAGACCTGTTAGTTTTTCTTTACGAAGCCTCCTGTACTCCACTTATTACCCTGTATTAACTGCACCTGTTTGAACTCGTTACCTGTATAAAAGGCACCTGTCCACACAAACAGACTCCAACCTCTGGCCAAGACCAGAGAGCTGTGTAAGGACATCAGGGATAAAATTGTAGACCTGCAAAAAGCTGGGATGGGCTACAGGACAACAGGCAAGCAGCTTGGTGAGAAGGCAACAACTTGGCGCAATTATTAGAAAATGGAAGAAGTTGAAGTTCACGGTCAATCGTCCTCTGTCTGGGGCTCCATGCAAGATCTCACCTCGTGGGGCATCAGTGATCATGAGGAAGGTGAGGGATCAGCCCAGAACTACATGGCATGACCTGGTCAATGACCGGAAGAGAGCTGGGACCACAGTCTTAAAGAAAACCATTAGTAACACAATACGTCGTCATGGATTAAAATCCTGCAGCGCATGCAAGGTCCCCCTGCTCAAGCCAGCACATGTCCAGGCCCTTCTGAAGTTTGCCAATGACCATCTGGATGATCCAGAGGAGGAATGGATGACTCCATTCGCCATGTTTGGAGGAAGAAGAAAAATGAGTACAACCCCAACATCATTCAAACATCATTCTTTAGGGATGCTTTTCTGCAAAGGGGACAGGACAACTGCACCATATTGAGGGGAGAATGGATGGGGCCATGTATCGTGAGATCTTGGCCAACAACCTCCTTCCCTCAGTAAGAGCACTGAAGATGGGTTGTGGCTGGGTCTTCCAGCATGACAACGACCCGAAACACACAGCCAGGGCAACTAAGGAGTGACTCCGTAAGAAGAATCTCAAGGTCCTGGAGTGGCCTAGCCAGTCTCCAGACCTGAACCCAATAGAAAATCTTTGGAGGGAGCTGAAAGTCAGTATTGCCCAGCGACAGCCCCGAAACCTGAAGGATCTGGAGAATGTCTGTATGGAGTAGTGGGCCAAAATCCCTGCTGCAGTGGGTGAAAACCTGGTCAAGAACTACAGGAAACGTATGATCTCTGTAATTGCAAACCAAGGTTTCTGTACCAAATATTAAGTTCTGCTTTTCTGATGTATCAAATACTAATGTCATGCAATATAATTCAAATTAATTACTTAAAAATCATACAATGTTATTTTCTGTATTTTTGTTTTAGATTCCGTCACTCAAAGGTGAACAGTACCTATTATAAGTATTACAGACTTCTACATGCTTTGTAAGTGGGAAAACCTGCAAAATCGGCAGTGTGTTCTCCCCACTGTATCAGGGTATTTAATATGCTATTGATACAATACCGAAAATCACTCACGTCTGCTGGAACAGCTTATTTCTCCAACCTGATTGAGGTGAAATAAAACAATCCAACATTTCTCTTTGATACAGTTGCAAAGTTAACCAAAAAGCAAAGCTCAACAAGTGAAGTGGGTCTTCACTTAAGTTGTAATGAATACATGAACTACTTCGATGAAAAATCATCACCATTAGAAAACAAGTAACTGACTCCTCCTTAAATAGTAATGGTCCTCAAAATCTCAGTTTTCCTAAAAATTTCCTGAACCTCCCTGACCAGGTGTCAATGGGGACACTAGAATTTTTTGATACCGTATCGCTCGACACTAAATTTGTAATGAGTTCTAAACCCACAAACTGTCAGCTAGACCCAATTCCAACAAAATTACTTAAGGAGCTATTTCCTGTGCTAGGTCAGCCAATGTTGAACATAATAAATTGCTCCCTTTTCTTCCGGATGTGTACCAAACTCACAAAAGATTGCGGAAATTAAGCCTCTTCTAAAAAAATCAAATCTGGATCCCGACATATTTAACAATTATAGGCCAATATTGAACCTCCCGTTCCTCTCAGACATCATAGAAAAATGTGTTTCCCAACAACTGAATGCCTTCCATGAAATGCTCCAGTCCGGTTTCAGATCCCATCATAGTACTGAGACTGCACTCATGAAGGTAACAAATGACATTCTAATGGCCTCAGACAAAGGTTCCGCATCCGTCCCTGTTCCTTCTTGATCTTGGTGCTGCTTTTGACACTATTGATCACTCCCTTCTCTTAGAGAGACTGGAAACCCATATTAGGCTACGTGGACATGTTCTAGCCTGGTTTAAATCTTATCTGAAAGATATCAGTTTGTTAGTGTGGATTGCATATCCTCTGACAAGTCAAAGGTATGCGTTGGTGTTCCTCAAGGCTCAGTTCTGGGCCCATTATTGTTCTCACTATATATGCTGCCTCTGGGCGAATGTAAATTTTCACTGTTATGCTGATGACACACAGTTACATATTTCAATGAAGCTTGGAGAAGCCCCAAAATCTGCTACTTTGGAAGCATGCGTTTCAGATATTAGGAAGTGGATGACAGAGAACTTCTTGCTCTTAAACTCAAGAAAAACAGAAATGCTCGTTTTAGGACCCAAAAAACAAAGAGCGTTGTTAGCAGGTCTCACTGTGAACCACTAAGAAACCTCAGCGTTATCCTTGACCCTGACCTCTCCTTTGAAGAACATATAAAATATGTCTCAAGAGTTGCTTATTTTCATCTTCGAAACATTGGGAAAATCTGAAACTTTCTAACAAAAACTGATGCATAAAAACAAATCCATGCTTTCGTTACTTCTAGACTAGATTATTGCAATGCTCTTCTTTCCGGTTACTGTGATGGTAATTCCATCGATCGACTCTTAAAGGAGTAAGAAACAGAGACAAATTTTTCTTGGCACAATTAACAGTTTTATTATTTATTTGCAAATAAGAGAGACGCGTCAAACGCTTACAAACATAATCATCCGAGGAGTCTCTGCCGTAAGACATGAACAATTCGTATGTATTTCAAATGTTAGAAGGGGTGTGGTAAGTTGTTGCCCATCTGTCTTGTGTAACATTTACCCAACGGGCGGGCTGTCCCCCCACCTTATCCATCTCAACTCCTGAGGAGACAATGTCTGGATAATCAACAGAGACACTAAAGGGTTATACAGATTTACGAGTAACCCTCTAATCCACCGGTGCCGGTCAAGGATGTCTCCTATTCAAACACCAGATCCATCTCGGCATCTTTAACTAGTAACTCATTCATACATGAGGATGACCAAGAATACATCAGTTCAAGTATTTCCAGAACATTACCCTGACAAATTATTAGTGCTGCACACGGCTGCTAGAATCCTAACTAGAACAAACATTTGAACACATTACTCCTGTACTAGCATCCTTACACTGGCTGCCTGTTAGGGTTAGGGCTGATTTTAAGGTTTTATTGTTAACCTATAAATCAAGACATGGACTTGCTCTTACTTACCTTGCTGAAATGATCCAGCCATACATACCTACACGTAACCTATGATCGCAAGATGCAGGCCTTTTAATTGTACCTAGAATTCCTAAACAAACAGCTGGAGGCAGGGCCTTTTCTCAAAGAGCTCCACTACTGTGGGAGGATCCGCCAATTAAGGTTAGAAATGCAATCTCAGTGCAAACTTTCAAGTGTCTACTAAAAACTCATCTCTACAGCACGGTTTATAATTAGGTGTAGCCTGGCCCGGAGGTGTGAAGGTGACCAGTAGGCTTGATACTGTCCACCCTTGCTGTCTTGACAGGTGGGCTCTCGACGCCACTGGGATGCCCTCCCTCTAATGCCTTTCGGGGGAAAAGTCACTGGCTTGTTGTTGTCTCTCTGTTGGGCACTTGTGCAATTGGGCTGTACTCTGCTGGCCATACTCTCCCCTCATTCAGGGTGGTTGCGGTTGGTGGGTGTCCCTTTGGTTGATGCCTGGCAATGTGGGTGGATTGATTTCCTGCCTGTTGGGCCCTGTCCGGGGCCTCCCCTGGGTAGGGCCACAGTGTCTCCGGACACCCCCGTCTCAGTTCCAAGGTCTTACACTGCTATACTATTGTGCTGGGGGATTGGGTCAGTTCTCCTTCCCCACTAAGTTCTCCTTCTCCATTATAAATCCTTGTTGATGATTTTTTCCAGTCTCCTCCCGTTTTAAACTTTACGAGGACATGAGGTCCTGGTCCACACCTGCGGAGTACCTGGTTTGGGGGGCCCGTTGCTGTCCCTGTCCTTGTCCATCTGGTCATACTTCCTGGTCTAAATTAAAATAGACTCTGAATTTATTAATTATTCCAATTGGACTCTTAATATCTCACCCGGCACAGCCAGAAGAGGACTGGTCACCCCCTCTGAGCCTGGGTCCTCTCTAGGTTTCTTCCTAAAATTCGGCCTTCTTAGGGAGTCTTTCCTAGCCACTGAAATTCAACACTACTGTTGTTTGCTCCTTGGGGTTTAAGGCCGGGTGTCTCTGTAAAAGCACTGCTGTTGTAAAAAGGCTTTATAAAAGATTTTACTGATATATTGACTTATTCATTTGGCATTTTTCCCACCGGACATTGGCGGTTAATATTTTTTTATCTGCCGGACATCTCCTGACACCGGCGAAACTCCGTATTTGCCGGCTAACTTAAACCCTGATGCGCAGTTTTCCTTGGTCTTGTTCCGTGTACACTTGCTGTTTTCCTTGATAGGCTAATTATTTATTGTAATAGCTACATTTGATGATTTTGGCTACATAAAAAGCTGAATCTTTGGGAAAATAATCAGAGAATATGAATGGTATAGGCTATAGTGTAGGCTATGTTGGATATTTTTTTTCTCTGCTAATATAAAACGGTAATTTTATGAATTAGATTTCATTACTAAGGCAATACAAACCTATTTAGGAAGTCATGTAAGGAAGAGGGGGTATCTTTCAAAGCGGTATTTTCCAAATCATTGATAAACAAATAACTCACACTACAATGGCCAGGTACTCCACGGTAGGCCAGATAATTTTTTTGAAATTAAATAATGACAAAAGTAATATCAAATGAAAATCGAGATAATTAAATAATGTGCAGTCAAACATTTTACCAACATATAGAATTTACAATGCTCCATTTTAGTTGACTGACACCCTTCTTGGTCTAGGCAGAGGAACATGGTCAGAGTACCTAGTAATCCTCTGATATTATACAGACGTGTGTCACAATCAAAGTAAAGATTTACATACCAGGCAATAGAAAGACAGACATTTCTCAAATGTACCTTAGTTCAAAATTTTCATAACACTAGCTGTCTGTACTTTCTAGGCCGAACAAATTTAGTAAGGCATTTCAATGAGTTAATGCAATGATTTGGTGGACTAAACATGCCTGGTTCTCCTCGGTAAAAATGTTAATGTTACAAAATCTTATGATTTTGCATTGGACAAACTGTCCAAGCATTTGTTGTAAGTAAAATTATGCTGGGTGTCCATATATTTATTTTTGCTAGTAAGTTTGTTTTTGCTAGTATTTTTGCCATATATATATATTTTTGCTAGTTTGAAGTAAATGTTTTAAGCATCCAAAAGCAATGATATCTATCATTCCAAGAATGTTGTATGGTGTTCATACCTCAGGCAGTGGAACTACAGTAACAACTGCACATCTAGTCCAACATACAGTGCCTTCAGGAGGTATTCTGAACCCCTTCACATTCTATACATTTTAATGACAAGGCAATAAACACATTTCCATTTTTTTCCATTTCTTGAAAATAAAAGAAATTGTTCACAGGTTTTTAGACCTGTTATTCAGAACTTTGTAAAATCGCCTTTGTCAGTGATCACAGCTTTAAGTCATAATTGGTATACCTCTACCGGCTTTGCACAACAGAATTTGAGCAGTTCCTCCCATTCCTCCTTGTAGATCACAAACTCTATATTTTAACTGTATGGGTTTGGAGGTATTATACAGTAGACCATGACCACCCAACTTCTTCCTTCGTTGCACTCCATTTCAACCCTTTACAATGTCCATTACACAGTGAAGCCTGCTTAGTAATCATCCTGTTTCAACAGCCCTCCAAGGCATCTGCAAACAATGCAAAATTGTGTCTCGGCTTGGTTCCTGGTGCTCAGTTACTTAGCATGGTGTTCAATAACAGAGAGGCACATGCAAATATTGGTAAGGCAATAAAGGCCAGTCCTGTTTGCCTTGAGGTAGAAGGGCAACACTATCTCATCCATTATGAGAGCTCTGAACTTGAGTGCAGCCTGCTTGTGAGGTGCTTAGGGAAAGTAAGGGGGCAGCACATGGCTTTCTGCTATTAAAGTCCCCATGCATCCTTTGTATTGAATCAGTTAATTCCGTACCATAATTATGCATTTATATAAGTGCACATCCTTTTTTTTTTTTTTTTATAGATATGGACATCTATACCATGCCTTTACTGACTAATAGGATGGTCATCACAACATAGACTATTGGCAGATCAAAATTTTTATATCACAAATAGGCCAGATGTTATGTCCCACCTGAACAGTTTTACATTCCATGGAATTTGTTTTAAACAGACCTTACAGTACACAAAATGGACATGATAATTCTTCTTACAATTTAAGTGGTATTTCTACCTTCTGATGTGGAAATATAAGTTTTCATCGAATGCACTGAGGTGGAGTGTGTGTCCAGCTTCAAATTCCTGAGTGTCCACATCTCCGAGGACCTCTCCTGGACCCTCACCAACTCAGCCCTGGCCAAAAAGGCACAGCAGCGCCTGTACATTTTGAGGAGGCTGAAAAAAGCTTGTCTGTCCTCCAAGATCCTTGTGAACTTTTACCGCAGCACAATCGAGAGCATTCTGACAAACTGCGCCACAGTGTGGTTTAGCAGTTGCTCTGTTGCCGACCGGAGGCCGGCACATTACATCACTGATGCCCAGCTCCCAGCCATCGTAGACCTCAAGCGCAAGCAGTGTCTGCTTGCGCATTGCGTCATTAGGGGCCCTTTACACCCATGCCACAAACTGTTTGCCCTCCTACCATCAGGCCTCTTCGTTCCCCGTCAGCAGGCTAAGGAATAGCTTCTTTCCATCCACTGTAACCTTGCTGAACTCTGTGACCCATCACTAACCATACCCGCCACCGCATCTCAGGGACCGTGTTGCACTACTTCCTTTGTACTATTGGGCTCTGACACTGCCTTGCAAAGTCTGATAATGGAGGTTTTCAGTAGTTAAAGGTACGTGTCTACCTTGGGAACCTCACTGCTGATACACCTGAATTTCAGTTGCACATGCACCTTGCACATTCAATTTGTCTTCATTGCACATTTAGAATTGCCATCGTACTTGCATTTTTCAGTTGTTACATTTCCATGTCTACCTTGGGGGTTTTCATTGCTACTATTTCTGCAACCCGGTTGCTAGCTTACTCCTGTAATTTGCCTTGTTTGCACATTTAGAATGCCATTTAGAATTGCCATTTGTACCCACACAACTATTTATCCCACTTGTAATATACACTACACTAAATACTTTCTGCCGTCCTCTATTTACATGAATTGCACATTTACTATTGCCATTTGTACTGCCTTTGCCTTCATTCCACATCAATACATTCCACTTGTAATATACATATACTTAGCACTTGTACATTTCTGCCCTTTTCTATTTGCACTTCTGATTTGATGCTAACTGCATTTTGTTGGACTCCACTTGTACTTGTTCAATGACAATAAAGTTGAATCTAACCTCATATCATCAAACAAAACAGGAAATACATTTTTTCACTGTCCAGGTGTTTAAAAGCCCAAATGCTTTGATTTTCCTTGATGATGAGAGGTTCATCTTCCTTATAGGTCATCCTTCTTTCATTGTGTAAATGCACCCCTTAAACCATTCCATCTCTCATGTCCTTTCTTTCCTTTGAGGCTCAAATAGCAGATATTCTATTGGATACTGCCTTCATTTTCCTAATAACAAAACAAGAGTCTCACCTTCCATTCATATGGGACACCCTACTCCCATGTACATTCCACCACTCTCCTCACAAGAGAACATTCATTGAAAAAAAAGCATTTGGGAGGTTTCTCATACTGTAGACATTGTTTACACATTTTAAATATCTATCCTTCTATACCTTACATTATACAATATGTATGCATGTTTACATTAAAATGGAATTATTACTGAATCATTTAATTGCAAATTGTGTCTGTCTGTTTACAGATGTCAGACCATTTGGACAAAGAATACTTATGTATTATTTTGAACTTGGAAATAAAGTTATGCTACTTATTCCTCTCTCTCTATTTGTCTTTAGAAATCGTTATTTTGAAAGTGCTTCATTAATTTAACAAACCACTGAACTCTCCTCATACAGACATACAGTTAAGCTGTCTATATTTAGCTTCATGTTTTCTTACACTGAAAAGCATTTCTGGTTTTCCCCCGTGGACCATACTGTGTAAGATTGTGGTAACAATAATAATGCATTAAGCATTCTAAACCACTCTACAACACTCAGACTCTTCTTAAGTGCTGAACCAGCTGGACTGACGGCCACTGAAAGCATCATCTCTCTACTGCATGCATCTATGGAGGAATCACACGTCATTCTATCCTTGTAGGGACGTGAACTCTAACCCTGAACCAGAAATTATGTTTCCTATTGCCTAGCCCGGTTTTGCACAACTTCTCTGAATGTGGGGGTGGGATAAGACAAATTACACAAAGATATGGGAGGCATCTGATGATGTAAGAAGCAATGATACCTGATGATATCCAGCTGGTGATATCCCTGAGACACATTTGACCTACAAGATGCAAAACATGAAAATATGAACTCATCACCGGTTATTACAATGGCATGGGAAAACTAGTGGCGACGATCAACCTTTATATAAAACCACATGGTGTATGGGTGGTTTATTACAAGTCTCCAATATGAAAGACTGTGCTACCCGGGTAGCTTTATCAGTCTAATTGTATTTATACCCCACATTTAGCATCTACTTGGACGATAGGCTACCGGTAGACAAATGTAGGCTACTGACTTACGTCGATGAATCAAACCTTTGAAAATGATACAATTAAGGGTACAATTTCTTTAGCGTTTAGTGCTATAAAAGTAGTGAAGTCTGTGGCTGGAGTTCACTGTGTAGACGTGGCTCGATCGCATCTTCACATCGTCTGTAAACCTAGTTTGCTGATATGAAACTTCAAGCATGCCATTTTTCCATTATATCTGAGAGGTTGTTAAAGGGTATGACTGGAATTTAAGATATCATATCTCAAAGACTGAAAAGCTTTTTTTCATTCTCTGTTTAGCCTATTTTTATTAATATATAATAATTGACTTTTAATGAACAGTCAAATTCAACAATTATTGTGTAATTATTGAATTGCGCTTAAATAAATTGCTCACAATGGACCGTGGAATTTTGTGACATGGGATAGTTTACAAGTTGATGCCTTCTTCCCACACATAAGCGACAGGGTGATATTTATGGAAGGAAACAGCAAATCTTTGTAATTTAAAACTGTTCTGAATTTCTGATTTTCTTTAGTTAAATATAACAGTAAAAATGCTGAGACAGATGTGTTTCACATTTTCAAGAAAATCTATGAACAACAACATCCCACAATATCAATCAGTGGTTGATCGTAGGCTATATACATGATGTTGTATACAATTATAGTGTACATACAGTATAGTGTACATGTTATTTAGATTATTCAATTCTCTTTTCCAAGAAATGTTTATTGCCTTTCTCTTTTCCAATAATTTTTTTTAATTTAAATTAGTTAGCAGTCTTTGCGAACTGAGCATAGGCTAAGGACTGGGCGATAATGATCTTGCACATTATTTTGATTCCAAAATCATGTTTCCAATCAGAATAAGGGATTTCAGGCCAATGTTAGAAACGTCTCAACAAATAGATAAAATAAAATGTGCCTTAAAATTGTTTTCATTCCCATTGCTCATACAACTACAGGGCAGATTGAAATATAATGGTGTAAGGATCACTGGAGAACATTCTAGCAACATCCGACAACGTTCACTATCTTACGGATACTTTTAACGATTGTATTCGTTTAAACACACATCCTACATCAACGAAAATGTACACACTAAACAGAATAAATAAACTGAACACTAGAATCACCAAGACGGCATTTATACACTCACCTAAAGTATTATTAGGAACACCATACTAATACTGTGTTTGACCCCCATTCGCCTTCAGAACTGCCTTAATTCTACGTGGCATTGATTCAACAAGGTGCTGAAAGCATTCTTTAGAAATGTTGTCCCATATTGATTGCACATCCAGGGCACAAAGCTCCCGTTCCACCACATCCCAAAGATGCTCTATTGGGTTGAGATCTGGTGACTGTGGGGGCCATTTCAGTACAGTGAACTCATTGTCATGTTCAAGAAACCAATTTGAAATGATTCGAGCTTTGTGACATGGTGCATTATCCTGCTGGAAGTAGCCATCAGAGGATGGGTACATGGTGGCAATAAAGGGATGGACATGGTCAGAAACAATGCTCAGGTAGGCCGTGGCATTTCAACGATGCCCAATTGGCATTAAGGGGCCTAAAGTGTGCCAAGAAAACATCCCCTAAACCATTACACCACCAACACCAGCCTGCACAGTGGTAACAAGGCATGATGGATCCATGTTCTCATTCTGTTTACGCGAAATTCTGACTCTACCATCTGAATGTCAGAAATCGAGACTCATCAGACCAGGCAACATTCTTCCAGTCTTCAGCTGTCCAATTTTGGTGAGCTTGTGCAAATTGTAGCCTCTTTTTCCTATTTGTAGTGGAGATGAGTGGTACCCGGTGGGGTCTTCTGCTGTTGTAGCCCATCCGCCTCAAGGTTGTGCGTGTTGTGGCTTCACAAATGCTTTGCTGCATACCTTGGTTGTAACGAGTGGTTATTTCAGTCCAAGTTGCTCTTCTATCAGCTTGAATCAGTCGGCCCATTCTCCTCTGACCTCTAGCATCAACAAGGCATTTTCGCCCACAGGACTGCCGCATACTGGATGTTTTTCCCTTTTCACACCATTCTTTGTAAACCCTAGAAATGGTTCTATGTGAAAATCCCAGTAACTGAGCAGATTGTGAAATACTCAGACCGGCCCGTCTGGCACCAACAACCGTGCCACGCTCAAAATTGCTTAAATCACCTTTCTTTCCCATTCTGACATTCAGTTTGGAGTTCAGGAGATTGTCTTGACCAGGACCACACCCCTAAATGCATTGAAGCAACTGCCAAGTGATTGGTTGATTAGATAATTGCATTAATGAGAAATTGAACAGGTGTTCCTAATAATGCTTTGGGTGAGTGTATACATACATACAGGTGCTGGTCATATAATTAGAATATCATCAAAAAGTAGATTTATGTCAGTATTTCCATTCAAAAAGTGAAACTTGTATATTATATTCATTAATTGCACACAAACTAATATATTTTAAATGTTTATTTCTTTTAATTGTGATGATTATAACTGGATTTTCATTAGATTATAACTAATGAAAATCCCAAATTCAGTATCTCAGAAAATTTGAATATTACTTAATTGTTGGCCAACTGAAAAGAATGAGCATGTACAGCACTCAATACTTAGTTGGGGCTCCTTTTGCCTAAATTACTGCAGCAATGCGGCGTGGCATGGAGTCGATCAGTCTGTGGCACAGCTCAGGTGTTATGAGAGCCCAGGTTGCTCTCCATAGATTTTCTATAGGGTTAAGGTCAGGCGAGTTTGCTGGCCAATTAAGAACAGGGATACCATGGTCCTTAAACCAGGTACTGGTAGCTTTGGCACTGTGTGCAGGTGCCAAGTCCTGTTGGAAAATGAAATCTGCATCGCCGTAAAGTTGGTCAGCAGCAGGAAGCATGAAGTGCTCTAAAACTTCCTGGTAGACGGGTGCGTTGACCTTGGACCTCAGAAAACACAGTGGACCCACACCAGCAGATGACATGGTACCCCAAAGCATCACTGACTGTGGAAACTTTACATTGGACTTCAAGCAACGTGGATTCTGTGCCTCTCCTCTCTTCCTCCAGACTATGGGACTTTGATTTACAAAGGAAATGAAAAATTTACTTTCATCAGAGAACATAACTTTGGACCACTCAGCAGCAGTCCAGTCCTTTTTGTATTTAGCCCAGGCGAGGCGCTTCTGACGCTGTGTCTTGTTCAAGAGTGGCTTGAAACAAGGAATGCGACAGCTGAATGGGTTTGTTTCACAATCCTCTCCAGGGTGCGGTTATCCCTATTGCTTGTACCCTTTTTTCTACCAAATTTTTTCCTTCCCTTCGCCTCTCTATTAATGTGCTTGGACACAGAGCTCTGTGAACAGCCAGCCTCTTTAGCAATGACCTTTTGTGTCTTGCCCTCCTTGTGCAAGGTGTCAGTGGTCGTCTTTTGGACAGCTGTCAAGTCAGCAGTCTTGCCCATGATTGTGTTGCCTACAGAACTAGACTGAGAGACCATCTAAAGGCCTTTGCAGGTGTTTTGGGTTAATTAGCTGATTAGAGTGTGGCACCAGGTGTCTTCAGTATTGAACCTTTTCACAATATTCTTATTTTCTGAGATACGGAATTTGGGGATTTCATTAGTTATTAGTTAGAATCATCAAAATTAAAAGAAATAAACACTTGAAATATATCAGTCTGTGTGGAATGAATGTATACATTATACAAGTTTCACTTTTTCAATGGAATTACTGAAATAAATCAACTTTTTGATGATATTCTAATCATATGACCAGCACCTGTATATATACAGTGGGGAGAACAATTATTTGATACACTGCCGATTTTGCAGGTTTTTCTACTTACAAAGCATGTAGAGGTCTGTAATTATCATAGGTACTGTGAGAGGCGGAATCTAAAACAAATATCCAGAAAATCACGTTGTATGATTTTTTTGTTTATTTGCTTTTTTTTGCATGACATAAGTATTTGATCACCTACCAACCAATAACAATTCCGGCTCTCACAGACCTGTTAGTTTTTCTTTAAGAAGACCTCCTGTACTCCACTCATTACCTGTAATAACTGCACCTGTTTGAACTCGTTACCTGTATAAAAGACACCTGTCCACACACTCAATCAAACAGACTCCAACCTCTCCACAATGGCCAAGACCAGAGAGCTGTGTAAGGACATCAGGGATAAAATTGTAGACCTGCACAAGGCTGGGATGGGCTATAGGACAATAGGCAAGCAGCTTGGTGAGAAGGCAACAACTGTTGGCGCAATTATTAGAAAATGGAAGAAGTTCAAGATGACGGTCAATCTCCCTCAGTCTGGGGCTCTATACAAGATCTCACCTTGTGGGGCATCAATGATCATGAGGAACGTGAGGGATCAGCCCAGAACTACACAGCAGGGCCTAGTCAATGACCTGAAGAGAGCTGGCATCACAGTCTCAAAGAAAACCATTAGTAACACACTATGCCGTCATGGATTAAAATCCTGCAGCGCATGCAAGGTCCCCCTGCTGAAGCAAGCGCATGTCCAGGCTCATCTGAAGTTTGTGAATGACCATCTGGGTGATCCAGAGGAGGAATGGGAGAAGGTCATGTGGTCTGAGGAGACAAAAATAGAGCTTTTTGGTCTAAACTCCACTCGTCTTGTTTAGAGGAAGAAGAAGGATGAGTACAACCCCAAGAACACCATCCCAACCGTGAAACATGGAGGTGGAAACATAATTCTTTGGGGATGCTTTTCTGCATAGGGAACAGGACGACTGAACCGTATTGAGGGGAGGATGGATGAGGCCATGTATTGCAAGATCTTGGCCAACAACCTCATTCCCTCAGTAAGAACATTGAAGATGGGTCGTGGCTAGGTCTTCCAGCATGACAACGATCCGAAACACACAGCCAGGGCAACTAAGGAGTGGCTCCGTAAGAAGCATCTCAAGGTCCTGGAGTGGCCTAGCCAGTCTCCAGACCTTAACCTGTAGAATCTGAGCATTAACAATTACAATATGAATGTACGTTTCATTGGAAGTGAATGTGCCTAGATAATGAGAACAACAGAAACATCTCTGTTTAGATTATCTCTCAGTAGGTAGCGCTCTAATGACAGGAATGTTTACGATGGCCATATGGCATGGGGGTTGACTTCTAAAAAATTAGAAACGCCCTTAATGTATAGGCTAGCTGGTAACCAACATTACAGTGAGAAGAGATTGACTGAGATGAGATTGAGGTTGTGTAAGGAAGACCAGGTCCGTAACCTCATGAACAAGACTTTCTAATGCTGCAATAAATAATATACTTTCTCTCTCCCTTGACAAACGGGTATGCTAATTATTACAACCACTATACGAAACGGCCGATTTCTAACAAACCCAATAGAAAATCTTTGGAGGGCGCTGAAAGTCTGTATTGCCCAGCGACAGCCCCGAAACCTGAAGGACCTGGAGAAGGTCTGTATGGAGGAGTGGGCCAAAATCCCTGCTGCAGTGTGTGCAAACCTAGTCAAGAACTACAGGAATTGTATGATTGCAAACAAAGGTTTCTGTACCAAATATTAAGTTGTGCTTTTCTGATGTATCAAATACTTATGGCATGCTATAAAATGCAAATTAATTACTTAAAAATCATATGTTATTAATGTTATTTTCTGGATTTTTGTTTTAGATTCCGTCAATCACAGTAGAAGAGTTCCTATGATAAAAATTACATACTTCTACATACTTTGTAAGTGGGAAAACCTGTAAAATCGGCAGTGTATCAAATTCTTGTTCTCCCCACTGTATCTCCCACCTATAGGCCTATATATGCATTAATTCCTGATTAGTGTGAACTAGCCTACAAAACAATCAAATGGCCATTACAAACCTATTTCTATAGGGATTTGTGTTAGGTTAATACCATGGTTATTAATCTCCATAGACCAGCCTATTATCTCAGGATGAGCTGGTGATGATGACTACAAACATATGAAAAAATACAAACAAATACATGCATAGACCCCACACACTGCAGCTCCAATTGTTAAACATAATGGCTCAGGGTAAAATTACTGTCCTATTTCATTCAGTAATGTTTGTCTGGGTGTTTCCATATTAGCCCCAGATCTTTGATCAAGGTCCAAAAAATATTTGTTTTAGAGAGAGGTGAAATTATGCAGTATGCATATTCTAAGGACAACAGCGGACTTGAGCTCAGTTTATATAAGCGCGGCGGTACGTTTGTTTTGAATAGCGGAGGGTTGTTAGGCTGTGAATTAGTATATACTAGCTGCTATTGGTCACAACTAGTAAGCAACGCTTTCTCTGTTTACAATTCAAGAAGTTCAATTTAAGCACTTAAACAAGACTACAACTTGTATTCGTTGTAATGTTGCTTGGATTGAATATTTATTGGACAATCTTGTTTGGTATTACATACAATGTTTTATCATTTGAGCAAAATGTCATGGCACACATGCTGCGTTCTCACCTTGCCAACGTGCCACTATTCAGCCGATTGCTCACTGTTCTGACTTAATGCTTTGGCATTCAAAGGTTGCCTTGCTTTAGGGTTTCAAATAACTATTAATGAACAATAATAGGCCCATAACTGGACGGAATCAAAGAACGATAGCAACCATTACATGGCCTTTTAATGCTGCTGCGTAATGAATTCGGCCTAGTTAGACATACTAATAATTCTCGTTTGAACCACTTAGCAAAAAAACTATTAGTAAATAAAAAAAAAACGCATACTTTAATTTTTTTTGCTAAGTCATTGAAACAAGATAAACTTAGTCTCTGGGCCCATTTTTTTTTTTTTAACTACTTGGACTTCAGGGCTTCCGTAGAAAGTCACTAAATCAGACAAAAACAATATTCTGGAGCACGTGTTGGTGTTATCAATTACCCAATAGCCACCCTATTTTCACAAGTGGACGTCTCCTTGGGTGATTGTTTAATTAGTCAGAGTAGCAACACATACCCCTACAGAGCTGTTATAGAGAGCATTTTGAATTATGGAAGTAATACTTTAAAGACACAATTTTCAGCCACAATTTTGTTTTTCAAGGACACCGCAGGCCACATGGATGTTATGAAAAAGGCTGCCTATTCAGCGGATAGTACACCATTCGAAATGATCAGCCCTGTTCATAGGGATATCTTCTTTCAAGAGCAACTCATGTTAAACGGCATGGACATAAAGGTTATAATGGTACCCTGTAAAGTAGAGTTCAGTCTTATGGGAGTAGGGGATGTGCGTTATCATCGATTGATTTGACAGGTGGGCTGGACATCCGGGACTTCCGGTGGGATGTATGGACTTCCGTTATGACGTGTTAGGGCGAGACTTCCGGAATGACGTATGCATGTCTGGTGACGTTGTAATTTATGATTGCATTGATGTGTCCGTGTTTGATGTTTTACAACGATTGATAAACACCCCGGACAAGTGTTATAACAGGTGCGATATGTTTGAAGTTTCAGAAATGGGTCTTAGGGTTTCGGAGTGTTAAATTCCCAGGCAATAAATAAGTGTTATATCAGCGGCAAGATGTTTGGTGTTTAACAAAAGGGCGCCATGGTTCAGCAATGCCCCCAAAGTCCCCAGCAATTTATGTTCCGATAAGTGCCACAACAGATGTCCTACAACCAGTGGGTGTTAACCTTCCATGTTTTACAATGTGCCTGTAGCATGGTGTTTTTCCCCAAGCACAGAATAACGTGTGGGAAACTTTTTGTGTAAGATATAAAGAATGGGTCGGGACTAACGATTTTGGAGAGTTTCAGCAAATTTTTTATTTGAACAAGAGATGGGCCTTAAAGGGGAATTCCCCACACCTGTGGCTTTTTAAATTGCAAATAGTGTCTGTGTATCAATAGTCAATGAGTTTGTAAGCTCTCACATGGATACTCTGAGCAGGCTGATACTGAGCCATGGGGAGCAGAAAATAACTGTCAAAAGACCAGCGTAACAACGTAGCAAGCAAGTTTATTAATATAGCACAATAGCAATTCAATGTGCTTTACAAAGAAAATAAAGATTAAAAAACTTGCAATAGAATTGAAACAATTCTCTAAATCAGCTGTCTCCAGGGAGACTGCACATAAACTTCAACACCCCAGTATCTCAATCCTCGCATTCCAGCGCTAGGATGAACCCCTCAGTTACTTTGTGAGATTATGTTTGCATCAACGTTTTACTAGTCTCTCTCCACGGGGACATTTATGCAATGTCTATACATGCATTTTATATTCATCCTCAATGAATTACAGTTATTATAACTGTTAACTGTACCACCCCGGTATCTCAATCTTCGCGGTCCAGCACTAGGATGAATTCGCCAATCCTTTTGTGAGATAATACCCAACATCGATGCCTAAACAGCAGCAAAAGAACTTGCATTATCTGTCATCCGCAGATTGTTACATTTACACAGAGGTTTTTCCTTTGATTGCACCAGAAATTGCATATTGATTGGTAAAAGATAACAAAATAGAAATGTAATAACAAATTTAATCAAAGAAAGAGAGAAATATAAAATGTATCATAAAATAACAGCATAATAAGAAAATGGAAACGTGATAAAAACATAGGAACGTATAAAAGCTGTAAGACTAAACAGTGTGTGTAAGTTTAAGCGCTCAGTCATAGGCACGTGAAAAGTATTTTTAACCTGGGGCCCGTCTAAGATCTTCTGGTAGTTTATTCCAGTTGTGTGCGGCATAACTGCTAAACGCCATGTGACCATGTTTAGTTTGCACTCTGGGCTCTACTAGCTGACCTGTGTTCATGGATGTAAGACCCCTGCTCGGTTTATATTCTTCAAACATATCAGAAATGTATTCAGGGCCTAAACCATTCAGTGATTCATACACTAAAAGTACCACTTTAAAATCTGCTCTTTAACTGACTAGAATGAGCTGCAGCTGTTTTACAGTCTTTTTGGGGAGTCCAGTTAAGAGGCCATTACAGTAGTCAACCCTACTAGAGATAAAAGCATGGATGAGCTTCTCTTGGTCTTTTTGGAACACCAAGCCCTTAATTCTTGTGATATTTTTAAGATGGTAGAATGCTGTATTGGTGACCGCTTTGATATGACTGTTAAAAATGAGGTCTATCAGAACACCAAGATTACATACTTGGTCCCTGGCTTTTAGGGCCAGAGAATCCAGCTCTTTACTAATACTAGTTCTTTTATTTTTTGTTGCCAAACACAATCTCTGTTTTATCTTGGTTTAATTGTAAACAATGTTGGTTCATCCAGGCATTTATGTGCCCTATACAATGACAAAGTGAGTCTATTGAGCTGTTGTGAAACGGTTCGAGAGCCATATATATTTGAGTATCATCGGTATAGCTACAGTAGTTAATGTTGTTGTTCTGTAGAATTTGGCCCTGAGTTAGCATATAGAGTGAACAAAAGCGGTCTGAGTTCTGCTCCTTGGGGAGCTCCGCATGTCATCACCACCCTATCAGATTAATGATTACCAATGGTGACAAAGTAACTCCGACTATCCATGGTCTTTAACCATGACAGAGGAAATATCGAGACCTTTAGACCAGATCTAGAATGTGGCCTTGAGTGTGTGTATGCTCTTTCACATGTTGAGTGAGATCAAAAGTGTCAAGTAGTGCCAAATATTGTTTGGCATTATTGTTTGCATTATTATCTATGTGGATTTTAAAATCCCCTGTAATAATAAACAAGTTATAATCAACTGATAATACAGAAAGTAGCAAAATCATCAATAAAATTTGCAGAATATCGTGAAGGTCTGTAAATGGTTAAAAACACCCTTCAATACCTTCAAGTACGCTTCAATGTAAAACAGAGGTATTCAAAATAAATAAAATGACCAAGTGCACTTTGCACTGGAATATACAGCTCCGGAAAAACTTTTTTGGAAAGGAAAGAAAAAGGTGCAATGGTCTCTTAATTATTTCCAGAGCTGTATGTTTGAATAGGGCATCCACTCCTCCTCCTTTCCTACCATTTTGACACATATTCATATACGTATTTCAGGTGCTGTCTTGTTAAGAATTGCAGCACTAAAATCTTCTGTTAGTCACATTTTAGTGAGAAACATAAAATCTAGGTTGTAGGATATTATACTGTAATTTACCAATAATGATTTGTTGGCGAGAGATCTGATATTAAGTAAAGCCATCTTAATAGATGTAATAGGGGTTCCTGGACTAGTAGGTTTCTGTGTTACAGTTAACCGATTAGGCAGGTTTACTTTATAAGTTGCATGCACTCCATTCTTTCTATTTCTAATCAACACAGGAATAGAGATACTGGGTCCTAGCCTGTTCTATAAACAGTCTGCATTGCTATTTTCCCAATAGCAGGGACCCAAAGCACATCACCGAGTACATTCTGTGCTCTGTGGAAATAAAAGACATTGTGGTTGACGATGTGGCATTTGTCTAAACAAACATTTTAAACGGGGGGGAGGAGTGTGATATAGGGAAAGATGAGCTCTGCTATGTTTGGGTAGAACTAGCTGCCTGATTAGTGATTCTGGTGGAGGGGGGAGGGTGAGTGTGGTGGAGGGGGTAATGGGAGTTGTTGTGTCCCCGTTTGGGACAACTTCTGGAAGCATTGGGTGATTTTAGTAAGCGGGTCAGGAGAAGGGGGTGGATACTGTCTATGAGTACTGTCCTTCATGCTTATCTTGTTTGAAAATGGAACTCCAAGAGTGTGACGTATGTTGGTACCAAGCAGCCGGCATACCATGATGTTTGGATGAACCCCATCAGGTCTAAAGTGGTCTTTTCAGTTCAAAAAGATATTGAAATTGTCAATAAACGTAATCCTGTGCTTGAGGCATGCCAATGTCAGCCACGTATTCAGCCCAAGGAGTCTGCTAAAAAATTTAATTCCCCAAGGTTGGAATGGGGCCTGAGATGAAAACATGTTGAAAGTTGTTTATTTTCTCCAGTAGCATAGAAAAATAATTTTTCAGGATCTCATAGCCAGTTTTCCTTTTTAGAATGTCAAAAGACCCAGTGTGGATAATAATCTGCATGTTGCTAGGATGTGTAGAGAGGAATAACTGGCAACATTTCTGCTAGCTGTATGACCGATATGTCAGCAGCCATGGTTAGGTTTTCAGTCTTTGTCATTCTGATATGCTTGATTACATCATCCCCAATCAAGGTAGTATCTGGTTTATTAAATGTGGAGTTTCCACAAAGTTTCCTCTTACCTTTGTCCTATCAGTGGTTTTAGGGCTATTTCTTGGATTTTGTTCAGCCCTAATGTGTTGTGGTTAGATGCCCTAGGTCTATTTACACACATTTCATTTTTTGTTATTGTATGAGTCAGTGAATCGTACCTGTTTTGCAATGAGAAATCAGGTGGTGGATTAAGGGTTGGTGCTCTATTTGATTTCTTTGTTGATTCACCTGCCAGAGAGGACCCATAGTCCGACTGGAGGAGCGCTCGGGTGACTATCTTCTTACCGGGTGATTCATTACTCTAACAGCTGTCTTAGCTCCTCCATCATAAGAAATCACTCAAAAATACTAAAAAACTATGATGAGGTCGTCTTTTAAAAATTACATAGAATTGTAAAAATATGACTAAAACAAATATAGAGCAAAAATTAAACAAAGGTAAAAGAGTAAAAGAAGATTAAAAGAAAATTAAAAGGTAAGAAAATTAAAAAAGTTTGGCAAAAGGCAGGAAGCATGAGAGTTGCATAATGCGACTAACAGGCATGAAAGCAGGAAGCAAGGTAATGAAAATTTATAAAGATGGAAAAGGATTATTTTTTTTATCCAAAGCCTTGCCAGTCAGTACTGTTCAAGCACTTATTAAGAATTGGAAAATTCAGGGATCTCTTAATACCAAGCCAAGGTCAGGTAGACCAAGAAAGATTTCAGCCAAAACTGCCAGACGAATTGTTTAGGATACAAAGAAAAACACACAGGTAATCTCAGGAGAAATACAGGATGCTCTGGTAAAAGACGGTGTGGTTGTTTCAAGGAGCATAATACGATGATACTTGAACACAAATGAGATGCATGTTCGAGTTGCCAGAAAGAAGTCTTTACTGTGCTTGACACGACTCACAGCTTGTGGCACACTGTAATTTGGAGTGATGAGAACAAAATACAGTTTTATGGTCACAACCATAAGCGCTATGTTTGGAGAGGGCTAAACAAGGCCTATAGTCAACAGAATACCATCACCACTGGGAAGCATGGTGGTGACTCACTGATGTTTTTGGGATGTGTGATCTCTAAAGGACCGTGAATCTTGTGAAAATTGATGGCAAGATTAATGCAGCATGTTATCAGAAAATACTTGCAGACAGTTTGCATTATTTTGCACAAAAGCTGCACATGGGACGCTCTTGGACTTTCTAGCATGACAAAGACCCTAAGCACAAGTCCAAGTTCATCAAGCCACTCAGGGGAGATCTCAAACGTGCTGTTCATGCAAGACGACCAAAGACTTTGCATGACCTGGAGGCATTTTGCCAAGAAGAATGGGCAGATATTCCACCTGGAAGAATTTGGGGCCTCATAGACAACTATATTACAAAAGACTGCACGCTGTCATTGATGCTAAAGGGGGCAAGAACCACGGGTATGCAGACTTTTGAACAGGGGTCAGTTAATTTTTTTCTTTCTTGCTATGTTTTGTTTTATGATTGTGCCATTCTGTTATAACCTACAGTTGAATGTGAATTCTATAAGAAATAAAAGACGTGTTTTGCCTGCTCATGTTTTCTTTACAAACAATACATACACTCACCTAAAGGATTATTAGGAACACCTGTTCAATTTCTCATTAGTGCAATTATCTAATCAACCAATCACATGGCAGTTGCTTCAATGCATTTAGGGGTGTGGTCCTGGTCAAGACAATCTCCTGAACTCCAAACTGAATGTCAGAATGGGAAAGAAAGGTGATTTAAGCAATTTTCAGCGTGGCATGGTTGTTGGTGCCAGACAGGCCTGCTCAGTTACTGGGATTTTCACACAGAACCATTTCTAGGGTTTACAAAGAATGGTGTGAAAAGGGAAAAACATCCAGTATGCGGCAGTCCTGTGGGCGAAAATGCCTTGTTGATGCTAGAGGTCAGAGGAGAATGGGCCGACTGATTCAAGCTGTGATAGAAGAGCAACTTGGACTGAAATAACCACTCGTTACAACCGAGGTATGCAGCAAAGCAATTGTGAAGCCACAACACGCACAACCTTGAGGCGGATGGGCTACAACAGCAGAAGACCCCACCGGGTACCACTCATCTCTACTACAAATAGGAAAAAGAGGCTACAATTTGCACAAGCTCACCAAAATTGGACAGCTGAAGACTGGAAGAATGTTGCCTGGTATGATGAGTCTCGATTTCTTTTGAGACATTCAGATGGTAGAGTCAGAATTTGGCGTAAACAGAATGAGAACATGGATCCATCATGCCTTGTTACCACTGTGCAGGCTGGTGTTGGTGGTGTAATGGTTTAGGGGATGTTTTCTTGGCACACTTTAGGCCCCTTAGTGCCAATTGGGCATCGTTGAAATGCCACGGCCTACCTGAGCATTGTTTCTGACCATGTCCATCCCTTTATGACCACCATGTACCCATCCTCTGATGGCTACTTCCAGCAGGATAATGCACCATGTCACAAAGCTCGAATCATTTCAAATTGGTTTCTTGAACATGACAATGAGTTCACTGTACTGAAATGACCCCCACAATCACCAGATCTCAACCCAATAGAGCATCTTTGGGATGTGGTGGAACGGGAGCTTTGTGCCCTGGATGTGCATCCCACAAATCTCCATCAACTGCAAGATGCTATCCTATCAATATGGGACAACATTTCTAAAGAATGCTTTCAGCACCTTGTTGAATCAATGCCACATAGAATTAAGGCAGTTCTGAAGGCGAAAGGGGGTCAAACACAGTATTAGTATGGTGTTCCTAATAATCCTTTAGGTGAGTGTATATTACCAATTATCCAAGATTATGGAGAATTGTGCTCCAAACTTTTGAGCATAGCTGTATAGTGTCAATTTATGGGGGACATTAGAGGGTAAAGCCAGATGCACTTACTTAGCCACAAACCATTGGATTTAGCGCAAGACTCAATACCTGGATTTGGCTTTTTCTGCAAGTTGCCTTAAAGCAAAAAAGTAGACCCTGTTAATTGGAACATGGCATTTGAGAATTGCTCAGTAGGGTATAAAGAATCCACAAATAGTGCAAAATCATTGGGATGTTAGAAGGTATAGCTAGCAACACATTCTTATTCACTCACTCCATTTGCTCCAGTGCAAGACTCTATATCTGAATTTGGCTTATAACAAAAAACTAGACGTTGTGAAGGGGAACATGGCATTTGCAAATTACTCAGTAGGGTATAAAGAATCCATATAAAATGTTGATTCATGGGGGAAAATAGAGGGTATAGCCAGCAACACTTTTTTAACACCCCACTCCATTGGCTCCAGTTAAATACACCGTAAGTCAAACATGGCTATGCAAATTACCTTATAACAGAAAAACTCGACATAGTGAGGTGGAACACGGCTTTCAAAAATAATTCACTAGGGTATAAAGAATCCATATAAATACTTAGTGTAACAGTGTCTGATATTTTCTAGCCTGTAACTGCCGATCTATTTCCCTTTACTTGCCGTACTATTTCTGTTTTTAGACAAGACTTGCAGTTGACTAGTAACTGACTAGAGAACTAATGCTGTTCAGTTGTTCTCAATTTATAAGTGATTAGAATGCTCTGTCATGGTGGAAATTACAAGACCATTTTAAATGGTATAGAAACTTGCATTTTCTCCAAAATTTACAAATATTTCAAAAGGTATGAATAATGTTGGACATGGCATTTTTCATAAAAAAATTTAAAAAACAAAAAGTTATGTTATTCATTTGTATCTCCAGCACAATGTCTTACAGTGTTTTGACTTGTTTATGTAATTTCCCGCCAGAAGAAACCTATTGGTCAAATAAAAATTCACTGTGGCTCTAAATTTGGCCATGGTTATGAATCCTTTTGGGCTTAACCGTATTTACCATTTGTAAAGAAAACATGAACCGCATGTTTGAGATCTCCCCAGAGTAGCTCGATGATATTAAGTTCAGGAGACTGTGATGGTCACTTCACAACCTTCACCTTTATCTGCTGTAACAACTGGAGGGTCAAATGGAGTCCTTGTGGACCTTTTATCAGTTAATCTTTTGTGTATGTTAAAAAAAAAATATGATTACAGACCCTGTCCACCTCCATACACTCATTCTGTATAATTTATTTGCCAAAAAAGAGAAAGAAAACAAGTTAAACATAGTTGAAGATTAATTTGACTGATCTTTTCATATTTTCTATAGCTACCGTGATAATATTGTTACTGTGAATTATTTTGGCCATGATAATTATGTAGTGAATGTCTGATAATGACTGCCCTAGTAGTAGCCATGCAGGCTACTAAATGTATCAATAGCAGTTTGTCAGTTAAGGATATGATCATTCGTTTGTGATAGGGGATAAGTTGAGGAGTTTGACATACCTTGTTTTTTTACTAACAAAATTTCCACAGACTGAGTTTTCACCTGACAAAGAGGCAGGCGATAGGGGAGCATGAGCAAAGAAAGTAGCTAGTAACCATCTGCACTGACTCGATTCTGATTCTGATTAGAATAGTCTACAAAAATAATATTATTTGTGTAGCCTAATATTTTTGTTGAATCCATCCATCATCTTCTGCTTATCCGGGGCCGGGTCGCGGGGGCAGCAGTCTAAGCTAGACACTTCCTCCAGCTCTTCCGGGGGGACACCGAGGCGTTCCCAGGCCAGCCGGGAGACATAGTCCCTCCAGCGTGTCCTAGGTCTTCCCCGGGGTCTCCTCCCGGTGGGAAGGGACCGGAACACCTTCCCAGGAAGGCGTTCCGGAGGCATCTGAAACAATTGCCCAAGCCACCTCAGCTGACCCCTCTCGATGTGGATGAGCAGTGGCTCTATACCCCGTAGAGGGTATAGAGCTGGTCCAGTGTTCCATGGCCTGGACGAAAACCACACTGTTCCTCCTGAATCCGAGGTTCTACTATCGGCCGTATTCTCCTCTCCAGAACCCTGGCATAGACTTTCCCGGGGAGGCTGAGAAGTGTGATCCCCCTATAGTTGGAACACACCCTCCGGTCCCACTTCTTAATAAGAGGGACCACCACCCCGGTCTGCCATCCCAGAGGCACTGTCCCTGACCGCCACGCAATGTTGCACAGGCGTGTCAACCAAGACAGCCCCCCTCCATGAACTGCCACCTTAACGTGGTGGAGGGGTTTGAGTACCCAAGTGACCCTAGGAGCTATGTTGTCTGGGGCTTTATGCCCCTGGTAAGGTCTCCCAAGGCAAACAGGCAGTTGAAGGCGGGGGCCTAGACAACCCGATCCCTGGACACGGAAACTAGCTCTAGGGACGTGGAACGTCACCTCGCTGGCGGGGAAGGAGCCTGAGATCGTGCGTGAGGTTGAGAGGTTCCGACTAGAGGTAGTCGGGATCACCTCTACGCACGGCTTGGGCTCTGGAACCACACTCCTTGAGAGAGGATGGACACTTCACTCTGGAGTTGCCCATGGTGAGAGGCGGTGGGCTGGTGTGGGTTTGTTGATAGCGCCCCAGCTCTGCCGCCATGTGTTGGAGTTTACCCCGGTGAACAAGAGGGTCGTTTCCCTGCGCCTACGGGTTGGGGATAGGTCTCTCACTGTTGTTTGTGCCTACGGGCCGAACGGCAGTGCAGAGTACCCAACCTTCTTGGAGTCTCTGGGAGGGGTGCTGAAAAGTGCTCAGACTGGGGTCTCTATCGTTCTACTGGGGGACTTCAACGCCCACGTGGGCAACAACAGTGACACCTGGAGGGGCATAATTGGGAGGAACTGCCCCGATGATCTGAACCTGAGCGGTGATCAGCTTTTTGGACTTCTGTGCAAGTTACAGTTTGTCCATAATGAACACCATGTTCAAGCATAAGGGTGTCCATCAGTGCAAGTGGCACCAGGACACCCTAGGCCGCAGGTCGATGATCGACTTTGTTGTCGTTTCATTTGACCTGCGGCCATATGTCTTGGACACTCGGGTGAAGAGAGGGGCGGAGCTGTCAACTGATCAGTTGGATCCGATGGCGGGGGAGGAAACTGGACAGACTCGGCAGGCCCAAGCGTATTGTAAGGGTCTGCTGTCAGAGAGATCTTTAACTCCCACCTCCGGCAGAGCTTCGACTGGATCCCGAGGGAGGCTGGAGATATTGAGCCGAGTGGACCATGTTCTCCACCGCCATTGTCGAAGCGGCCGCTAGGAGCTGTGGCCGTAAGGTCTCCGGTGCCTGTCGAGGCGGCAATCCCCGAACCCGGTGGTGGGCACCGGAAGGAAGGGATGCCGTCAAGCTGAAGAAGGAGTCCTATCCGGCCTGGTTGGCTGGTGGTACTCCTGAGGCAGCTGACGGGTACCAGCAGGCCAAGCGGACTGCAGCCCAGGTGGTTGTGGAGGCAAAAACTTGGGCCTGGGAGGAGTTCGGTGAGGCCATGGAGAAGGACTATTGGCTGGCCTCGAAGATATTCTGGCAAACCGTCCGGTGCCTCAGGAGAGGGAAACAGTGCCCTACCAACGCTGTTTACAGTAGAGGTGGGCAGCTGTTGACCTCAACTGGGGATGTCGTCCGGCAGTGGAAGGAGTAATTCGAGGATCTCCTCATTTTTGTTGAATTGTCAAGGATATCATTATTTTTTGTAATTTCATTCAAATTCAACCAAGTCTAAGAACCCAACCTGGAGACAGATGTTTGGTGTCAGTTGCAAAAAGTGCATTGGTAGATTTAATATACAAACCCAGAGGCAGTCAATATTCTTCAGGAGAACAAGCAATGGTCAATACACAAGTAATCCAGGTAAAAACAGGGCAACAGTACAAAAGGAGCAAGGTGAAGGCAGATTGTCCAAAACAAATTACCTGGTTGGTACACGGAAAAGCAAAGGCATAAACACAGAAGGACTAAGCACACTCAAATGCACCAAAGGGAGGCTAGGGTCAAACGGGTAGATAGGCCTGTCAGTGAAAGAACAGGTTTTGTATGTTGTGAACAATACCTCACACAGAAAGGAATACAGACCGAGGCTATACAGGTGCTGGTCTTAAAATTTGAATATCATCTAAATGTTGATTTATTTCAGTAATTCCATTCAAAAAGTGAAACTTGTATAATGTATACATTCATTCCACACAGACTGATTTATTTTGAGTGTTTATTTCTTTTAATTTTGATGATTATAACTGACAACTAATGAAAACCCCAAATTCAGTATCTCAGAAATGTTTTATATTGTGAATAGGTTCAATATTGAAGACACCTGGTGCCACACTCTAATCAGCTAATTAACTCAAAACACCTGCAAATGCCTTTAAATGGTCTCTCAGTTTAGTTTTGTAGGCTACACAATCATGGGGAAGACTGCTGACTTGACAGCTGTCCAAAAGACACCTTGCACAAGGAGTGCAAGACACGAAAGGTCATTGCTAAAGAGGCTGGCTGTTCACAGAGCTCTGTGTCCAAGCACATTAATAGAGAGGCGAAGGGAAGGAAAGGATGTGGTAGAAAAAAGTGTACAAGCAATAGGGATAACCGCACCCTGGAGAGGATTGTGAAACAAAACCCATTCAAAAATGTGGGGGAGATTCACAGATTGTGGACTACAGCTGGAGTCAATGCTTCAAGAACCACCACGCACAGACATATGCAAGACATGGGTTCAGCTGTCGCATTCCTTGTTCACAAGACAGCGTCCTTGTGAACAAGACAGCGCCAGATGTGTCTCGCCTGGGCTAAAGACAAAAAGGACTGGACTGCTGCAGAGTGGTCCAAAGTTATGTTCTCTGATGAAAGTACATTTTGCATTTCCTTTGGAAATCAAGGTCCCAGAGTCTGGAGGAAGAGAGGAGAGGCACAGAATCCACGTTGCTTGAAGTCCAGTGTCAAGTTTCCACAGTCAGTGATGGTTTGGGGTGCCATGTCATCTGCTGGTGTTGGTCCACTATGTTTTCTGAGGTCCAAGGTCAACGCAGCCGTCTATCAGGAGGTTTTAGAGCACTTCATGCTTCCTGCTGCACATAGTGCCAAAGCTACTAGTACCTGGTTTAAGGACCATGGTATCCCTGTTCTTAATTGGCCAGCAAACTCGCCTGACCTTTACCCTATAGAAAATCTATGGGGTATTGTGAAGAGGAAGATGCGATACGCCAGACCCAACAATGTAGAAGAGCTGAAGGCCACTATTAGAGCAACCTGGGATCTCATAACACCTGAGCAGTGCCACAGACTGATCGACTCCATGCCATGCCGCACTGCTGCAGTACTTCAGTCAAAAGAAGCCCCAACTAAGTATTGAGTGCTGTACATGCTCATACTTTTCAGTTGGCCAACATTTCTAAAAAAAAAATTGTTTGTATTGGCCTTAAGTAATATTCAAATTTTCGGAGATACTGAATTTGGGATTTTCATTAGTTGTCAGCTATAATCATCACAATTAAAAGAAATAAACACTTGAAATATATCAGTCTATGTGGAATGAATGTATACATTATACAAGTTTCACTTTTTGAATGGAATTAATGTGTCACGGCTTCGGGGTTGAGAGGAGCAAGGAGCAAGGAGGTACAAGGAGGTACTGGAGGCCCCCCGCCCGGCGCCTCGAGTCGATGATGGAGTAGGCCGGGGCCCCCTCGATGTCCAGAGGGGGAGGGGGAACCTCCCGCACCTCACACCCCTGAAGGGGACCATCCACCACCGGCCTGAGGAGAGACACATGAAACGAGGGGTTAATACGGTAGTCGGGGGGAAGGCGTAACCGATATGTTACCTCGTTGACTCTCCTCAGGACTTTAAAGGGCCCCACAAACCGCGGGGCCAGCTTCCGGCAGGGCAGGCGGAGGGGCAGGTCCCTGGACGAGAGCCAGACTCGGTCGCCCGGCCGATACACCGGGGCCTCCCCGCGGTGGCGGTCCGCCGAGGTCTTTTGACGGCGGACAGCGAGCCGGAGGCGGGATTGTACTGCCTCCCATGTGCCCGCTGCCCGCCTGAACCAGTCGTCCACCGCAGGGGTGCCGGTCTGGCTCGGCGTCCAGGGCGCCAGGACCGGCTGGTAGCCCAGTACGCACTGGAACGGCGTCACGCCCGTGGAGGAGTGGTGCAGAGAATTCAGCGCATATTCCGCCCACGGCAGAAACTCTGCCCACTCCCCCGGCCGGTCCTGGCAGTAGGACCGGAGGAACCTACCCACTTCCTGGTTTACCCGCTCCACCTGCCCGTTGGACTGGGGATGGTAGCCCGAGGTCAGGCTGACCGAGATCCCCAGGTGCTGCATGAATGCCTTCCACACCCTGGACGTGAATTGGGGACCCCGGTCAGACACGATGTCCTCGGGCACCCCATAGTGCCGGAAGACGTGTGTAAACAGGGCCTCCGCGGTCTGTAGGGCAGTAGGAAGGCCGGGCAGAGGCAAGAGGCGGCAGGACTTCGAGAACCGATCCACAACGACCAGGATGGTGGTATGGCCCTGGGAAGGGGGGAGATCAGTCAAAAAATCAACGGATAGGTGGGACCATGGTCGTTGTGGAATGGGCAAGGGGTGCAACTTGCCCACAGGTAGGTGCCGAGGTGCCTTACTCTGGGCGCACACCGAGCAGGAAGAGACGTATACCCTCACGTCCTTGGCTAAAGTGGGCCACCAGTACTTACCGGCCAGGGCGCGCACTGTTGGCCCGATGCCAGGATGACCGGAGGAGGGAGATGTATGCGCCCAGTAGATGAGGCGGTCGCGGACAGACGCCGGCACATACGTACGGCCCTCAGGGCATGCGGGCGGAGAGGGCTCGTTGCGCTGCGCTCTAGCGATGTCCGCGTCCAGCTCCCATACCACCGGTGCCACGATGCATGACTCCGGGAGCACGGGAGCCTCATCCACCAGCCTCTCCTCCGTGTCATGCTGGCGGGACAGCGCGTCAGCCCTGACGTTCTTACTCCCCGGCCTGTAGGTAAGAGTAAACACAAACCGGGTGAAAAACATAGCCCACCTTGCCTGGCGAGGGTTCAGCCTCCTCGCTGCCCGCATGTACTCCAGGTTCCGGTGGTCAGTCCAGACGAGGAAAGGGTGTTTAGCCCCCTCTAACCAGTGCCTCCACGCCGACAGAGCTCGAACCACGGCCAGCAGCTCACGATCACCTATGTCGTAGTTCCGCTCCGCCGCACTGAGCTTCTGGGAGAAGAAGGCACAGGGACGGAGCGTGTTACGACACCCCGTCCGTTGGGAGAGGATGGCACCGAGCCCACAATCGGACGCGTCCACCTCCACGATGAACTGGAGCGACGGGTCGGGATGGGCCAGGACCGGAGCGGTGGTGAAACGGTGTTTCAGTTCCACAAACGCCCGCTCCGCCTCCACGGTCCACCGCAACCGGGTCGCCCCCCCTTTCAGAAGGGAGGTGATCGGAGCCGCGACCTGGCTAAAGCCCCGGATAAACCTCCTGTAGTAATTAGAGAAGCCTAAGAAACGTTGCATGTCCTTAACCGTGGTTGGGGTCGGCCAATTACGCACGGCGTCAATGTGAGGCTCCTCCATAGCCACACCTGTGCTGGAAAAGCGATAACCCAGGAAGGACACAGACGACTGTAAAAACAGACACTTCTCGGCTTTCACGTACAGGTCATGCTCCAGCAGTCGAGCCAGCACTCTGCGCACTAACGAGACATGTTTGGCGCGGGTGGCAGTGAATATCAAGATGTCATCAATATACACTACCACGCCTTCGCACAACAAGTCCCGGAATACGTCGTTGACGAAGGACTGGAAGACTGAAGGAGCATTCATCAACCCGTACGGCATCCCTAAATACTCGTAATGGCCGGACGTGGTACTAAAAGCAGTTTTCCACTCGTCTCCTTCCCGGATACGCACCAGGTTATAGGCACTCCTGAGGTCTAATTTAGTGAAAAAGCCAAGTCCCTGTATTCGGGGGGAATGGGCACGGCGGGCGCACTGTCTGGACTCTCCACCGAGGTCGAGCCAACAGAAACACCCAAACACCTACCCTGGCGCTTCCGCGACCACCCCGACAGACGTCGACTAGACCAGGAGATGACGGGGTCGTGTAGGGACAACCAGGGGAAACCTAAAACGACTGGGAACGTGGGTGAGTCGATTACGTGAAATGATATGGTTTCACTGTGTCGATTGTCGGTAACCAGGAGGAGGGGAACAGTGCAACGTGTGACCAGACCTGACCCTAGTGGCCGGCTGTCTAGAGCTCTCACGGGCAGGGGGGTGTCGAGGGCCTGGAGGGGTATGCGTGACCGCAGGGCAAAAGACCTATCCATGAAGTTTCCGGCTGCGCCTGAATCTACCAGCGCCTTACACCGGGAAAGCAGCGGAAAGCCGGGGAACCTAACAGGAACAGTGCACATAGAGAGGGAAGAGGTTAGTGGCGAATGTGCAGGTGCTACCTGGGGTGACGCGGAAGTGCCATGCCTGTCGCCTCTCGACTCAGGGAGGGAGGTGCGGTGTGGTGCAGTATTACGGCCTCGTTGCCCCCTGGAGGCACTCCGCACCTGTCCTCCCCGACGTCTGCCCGGCAGTGCAGCCGCCCCCAATTCCATGGGGACGGCGGTGTCGGGTTGGTAGGGTTGGTAGGGTGGAATGGACGGGCCTCTTCCGGGACGTCCTCGGGCAGCCAGCAGGTTGTCGAGACGGATGGACATGTCAACCAGCTGATCGAAGGAGAGGGACACGTCTCGACAAGCTAGCTCCCTCCGGACGTCCTCGCGAAGGCTACAACGGTAGTGGTCGATTTGAGCCCGTTCGTTCCACCCTGATCCCGCTGCCAGGGTCCGGAACTCCAGTGCGAACTCCTGCGCCGACCTCGTCCCCTGCCGTAGGTGGAACAGCCGTTCACCCGCCTCTCTTCCTTCGTGTGGATGGTCGAACACGGCTCGGAAGCGGCGGGTGAAATCGGCGTAGCTGCCCTGGGTGGGCTGCTCGGTGTTCCAGACGGCGGTGGCCCACTCCAGGGCTTTTCCGGACAGGCAGGAGACGAGCGAGGTGATCTTCTGAGCCTCGGTCGGCGCAGGGTGCATCGCCTGGAGCGCGATGTCCAGCTGTAGGAGGAATCCCTGGCAGCGGTCCGCCGCCCCGTCGAAGTCCCTGGGCAAGGGGAGATGTAGTGCCCCCATGCTTGGCGGCACGGCAGGGGCAGGCGGAGAAACGGCCGGTGCTGCGGGGGTCTGCTGGCTCAGCTCTAGGCGCTGCACCGCTTTTAAGACGTTGTCCATTGCAGCGCCTAGGCTGGCCAGCATCGTTGAATGTACTTGGACCGCCTCCGCAACACCGACCTCGCCTGTGGCTCCCGTAGGCTCCATATCCTTGCTGTCTTGTTGGGTGTGTAATTCTGTCACGGCTTCGGGGTTGAGAGGAGCAAGGAGGAACCGGAGAAGGCTTGATGGAAGGATAGTTTAATGTATCCCAGCGAGAGAAAATCAGCATAAGCTTTCACAAAGCGTTGAACAGCTCTTCAATAAGCAAGAGACAATTACACACAAAGACAGGGGGAGCAGAGGGAACATATATACCGGGGGAAACAGCGATGATGAGGAACAGGTGCATAAACGAGACACAGGTGAAATGTATGATGAGACGGTGGCGTCAGAAAGCAGGTGACGTCGACCGCTGAGGCCCGCCCGCTGCAGGGGGAGGTGAACCAGCAGAGGTCGCAGTTGTCACATAATGAAACAAATCAACTTTTTGATGATATTCTAATTTTATGACCAGCACCTATATACTGAAGGGCTAATGAGAAACAGGTGGCTTAGAATTCTGGTGATTGAGAATGGGGAGGTATGGTGCGTTTGTGTGAGCTGGGAACTTGACATTCGGAGGCTGTGTATTCCTGGGGAGGCTGTTGAAGGTTAGAGGTGCCCGCAGACCTTACAGAAGTCCCCTCTGCACAGGCGTTCCAGAAGACCAAGGTTTCCAGCCAGGGGGTCTACCCCTGGGCCTAGGAGCAGGACGATCCAGGCGGTTGTGATGAAATGCCCAAAGGAGAGCAGGGTTGAGGACGTCCTGAGCATGGACCCAGGTCTGTTCGTCGGGCTGGTAACCCTCCCAGTCCACCAATTACTGCAGATGAACACACCGGCGTCATGAGGACAGAATGGCCCGAACAGAACACAAAGGTCCCCCACCGAGGTCCAACGAAGGAGGGGCTGTCCGAGGTCTGACCATTAGACTGTGGGTGGTACCCAGTGGAAAGACTGACCGAGACCCCCATTTGGTTACATAAAGCTTTCCAGACCTCGGCAGACCATCGGCAAGATGTCAAGTAGACGTAGATTTTTCCCTTCCGCCAATGTTTGAACGATGCTTCCCACTTCTCTGCCGACGCAATATTTAATAGCTCTATTGCCGACGGTTAATAGATCTACTGCCGACATTTAATACATCTACTGCTGACGTAAGTGAAGAGACAAAATAAAGACTACGGTATGAACTGTATTTACAGAATGTACAATTTAAAAAACATAGAAAAAACTAAAGAAGCCTAAACAAAAACACCCAACAATTGTGCATTATATAGGCTACAAATTAATCGTCCTCTTCTTCCGCAGGTCTCTCCCTCCAGCTGCTGTCCCCGCCCTTTGGCTCTCAAACTCAGTAATTCCTGGCAAATGTGGGTTTTTAAGAACAGAACCTGAAAGACAAAATATAAAGTGATTGAAATAAGTATAACAGTGAATATGTAGCATTCAAATGAACGAGATGACGCCACGTAAAATTTTTTTTGTGAGACAACATAATTTGTGAGTGTACAAAACCGTTCTTATGGTATGTAGCGCATTGGGCGATTTTCTCAATAAGGTATATCTGCACACCGCAAGTCGGGGGCGTTACTTAATGTGGGGATTCCTGAATATTAAGTTACGCCCTCTGAGGTTCGCTATTTGTCAGTTTAAATGGGGGTTCCTGAATATTAAGTTACACCCACTGATATTCGCCATTGGTCAGTTTGGGGACATCCTGGGTTGACACAGGTTTCAACGCTGGGTGTCATGTATGGTTAAGACATCATTACATTGAGTGTACTAATGGAGGAAAAGTAAACTAAAGTTACAACTTTATCTCAGAGTCCATGTGATTTCATTCAATATCATTTGTCAAGATATAACACTAGGTTCAAGCGGTTCAAGCGCTGATATAGAAAACAAAAGTGTATTTGCTTTGAAAAAACACTCTAGTCTGATTATGCTGGTACCAATTATGTAAAATAAAATGGCATTTTCCAATAACATTTAATTGTATTTTGTTTCAGGATTAAAATTATTTGATAACATACAACTGAAATATATTAATTTGAAGACTGAAGTGCCTCTAAAAAAGTTACAGTCAAGAATGAGACACTGGTGGTTTAGAAAGCTGCTGAGTGCAGTTAAAATACAGACACATGCATACATACACATGCACAGTCATACTCATTATGCCTGCCATGGTCAGTTTTTCTTTGAGTAGCCATTGCTTGGTTCCTATGTGATACAGTAGAAGGCCATCATTAGGAGGTTGATGGTTGAAAATGCTGCTTATTGCAGTTAAAATATAGTTGATCTGAGCTCTTCATGTTACAAAGTGAAACAGGCCTCCCTTTTGCACAAGTTTATACAGTATTTCCATTTATGTATTTTCCATAGATTTAACATATTAGACAAATGTGAACATGCTGTGTAAGATACTTTGTGTGGTGGACCTGTGAGCAACAACTTCAGTGACAGCTAAACTGTTCTGAAGGTCCTTTGCCCGGACCTGTGGGTTCTGCTGTGTAGATCTGACCAGTTTTCATACAAATCATTGTAATGGTTTCTCCTTCCTCTGACTTGCACTGTTCAATTTAATACATCCACCTGTCAAAACCCAGGCCATGTACATTTTTCACCACCCCCTGCTGGAGCCTCATGCACTGTCAATACGCCTCTGTCTCTGGAAAGCTATTCGAATATCAGATTAAAATTTTTTTGTAGATAAGCGATCTTAGCGAACACGTTAACTATCCCTAAATATATAGCTAGCGGTTGTCAATTGGAAGCACTTACCAAAATCTTCGTCATTGACCCTGTAATACTTCCTTCATAAACGCATGCACTTAATCGAAAACATCACACCAATGGAAACCTTCAATGGGCGTAACTTAATATTAAGGAACCCCCATATTAAGTTATGCCCCCGACTTGCAGTCTGCAGACATACCCTCCTCGATTTTCTGCATGCAATTTGAGAAACGCAGATCGCACTGTCATAGTCAGAGCTACCAATACGCTCTAAGCAGACAAGTGGAAACAGGAAAACAGACGTACTGATCGCGTTCAAAACAACACTCGTTCTACCTACGCTAAACAAATTATATCAGAGTGTTTGCCAGCAGGAAGGAGAAGGAAGGATCGGGCCAGTCATCAGAGGAACACACGTTATAGATAGAGGGAAAAGGCCAATCACCAGAAGATGTAGCTATCAATATTGCTGCCGCAATTGTATCCCCAGTTATATTAGCACATACTGAGAAACACAGACGTTAGGTAAAGCAAGTTTGGCTAGCTAACACTAACAGTACTATTTCCAAGCTTATCCATGATTATTCATCCAACATTAAATACAATATAAATGTATCGGTTTTCATTGTGATTTTCTTCAGGAATAAATAGTTTAAGCCGTTGCAACAAAAGAGAATGGGGGAGCAGGGACAAATGTCAGGCAACTTTAAAGTTGGATTAAATTGATGTATTATACTTGAATCTGAATAACCTTATTAATTAGGAGAAATTATTATTACCATCTCTTAAAGGTTATGCTCTGCGTTTTCATAAGAAGTGTACGCATTACTTCAGTAGGCATGGGAGACAATAGTCTTGATAATGAGGGACAGAGTGGTGCAGAAAGTAGAGTGCCAACAAGGTACATGGATGAGGAGAGAGTAGACCACAGTGGAACAGAGGATAGAAGAGAGGAAAGAAGAGGTTGAGATAACAGAAGAGGAAGTGAGGAAGGGAAGAGATGGAGGGGAGGGAAGAGAATAGATGGAGGGCAGCCCCCCTCAACAACATTCCCACCACAGCAAGATACATTTCCAGAGGAAACACTGAAGTAATGGGCAGCATCCACATTTCCAATGATGAGTTGGTTTTGTCCACCAATGTTTAAATTCTATAAAAATTAGCAAGTGTTGAACTTACACATAATAGCATCCTTCAGTGTCATTGACCGGATGACAGTCTTCTGCCCCCTCCCACACCAGTTCAGTTGGGTAGCAAAGTCCAGTGTGAAGATCTTCTCGAACACATACCACACAGTTTGCTTAACATTCTGTCGCCGGTTGAGGACAACATTAAGGTCTGAAATGCAAACAAAGCATTAAAACTGCACACTCGTACTGTTAGGGGTTGTCATACTACTTTAACATTTTAGTTGAATTAGGTGTTTGAAGTAGATGTGATGTCTTTAAAAGTATTACCAAGGGACACTCCAGTCATTTTATTTATAATGTTTAACAACAAGTCCCTGTAGAGTTTGGTGGGACATGTTGCTCACAGGTCTGAAAACAAGGTCTTGGAGCTAGAAGAGACAAGGACAGGGCTGAATAACATTTAAAGTATAACAAGACTGTTGTTTTGTGTTATACTCATTCAACCTACTTCCAAGAGTGTTACTTTCTTCCATTTGACTTGAAGTTGTAGGTTGGACCTCTACACCTGGCCTCCAACTCACTTTTGGGACACACATAGAAGATATGAAAATAGTGGTCAAGCTGTGTCATCTGTCCAAACACTCAATCAAACAGACTCCAACCTGACCAAGACCAGAGAGCTGTGTAAGGACATCAGGGATACAATTGTAGACCTGCACAAGGCTGGGATGAGCTACAGGACAATAGGAAAGCAGCTTGGTGAGAAGGCAACAACTGTTGGCGCAATTATTAGAAAATGGAAGAAGTTCAAGATGACGGTCAATCTCCCTTGTTCTGGGGCTCCATGCAAGATCTCACCTCGTGTGGCATCAATGATCATGAGGAAGGTGAGGGATCAGCCCAGAACTACACGACAGGACCTGGTGAATGACCTGAAGAGAGCTGGGACCACAGTCTCAAAGAAAACCATTAGTAACACAATACGCGGTCATGGATTAAAATCCTGCAGCGCACGCAAGGTCCCACTGCTCAAGCCAGCGCATGTCCAGGCCTGTCTGAAGTTTGCCAATGACCATCTGGATGATCCAGAGGAGGAATGGGAGACGGTCATGTGGTCTGATGAGACAAAAATAGCGCTTTTGGGTCTAAACTCCACATGCCGTGTTTAGAGGAAGAAGAAGGATGAGTACAACCCCAAGAACACCATCCCAACCGTGAAGCATGGAGGTGGAAACATCATTCTTTGGGGATGCTTTTCTGCAAAGGGGACAGGACGATTGCACTGTATTGAGGGGAGGATGGATGGGGCCATGTATCGCGAGATCTAGGCCAATCACCTCAGTCTCTCAGTAAGACCATTGAAGATAGGTCATGGCTGGGTCTTCCAGCATGACAGCGACCAGAAACACACAACCAGGGCAACTAAGGAGTGGCTCCGTAAGAATCTCAAGGTCCTGGAGTGGCCTAGCCAGTCTCCAGACCTGAACCTGTAGGGATATTTTCATAAAATGTCATTTCACATTAACCTGATGAAGAGTAGACAGAACATCTCATGTGATCACCTGTATATTCATTGAGTGTTAAATGATAAAACATTTAACCAGGGCTCATATTATTTTCCCAAACAGTTTAATTGTTAAGAGAGTGTGATGAACAATTTTTCCCATCGTCAGTGCAATGAGTGGTCTCATATTGAGGCCAGAAGGACCTGTAGCTTGTCCTTGACTGTCTTGGCAAAATCTTGGGAGGATGAGTGAGCCCATAGATAAGGAAATCTTTCCATTTCAGAGAATATGCTGAGTCATGATGAGTAGTGGCTGGGGGAGTGAATCCCAGAGGGTTGTGAAAAACATTGATGGAAGGTTCGAGAAGGATCCATCCAGAAATTAGCATAATGGGAGGACCTAATATCATTGTATAACCATACTGTATAAAAATGTGTGTTTAATATTTGGAAGTCGGTTGTTCTGTGGACCAACATGGCTTGGTTGCACGGCTTTATGACGTCAATAAAGTCTACTTTTGGATTCCAAGGCTCCTGAGTCTTTGCATCTTTTTTTATCTGGAAATCTGAAGTGTTTTCCACAACATAATTGGCATCACGAACAGGATTGGCATCGGGCTGGCTGGCTGTTGACTGCAGAAGGCGCCGTGGTTCGGGTCGTACAAACAACACATGGCCACGTTGAGTAAATGGCATGCTACACATTTAGGTAGGACACAGCACAACAAGATAGGTCATATTCAAATAAGTGTGAGGGTTGCAACCAGTATAAGTCCTGTGCTCCCATCACGGTCTGTTAGGGCCAACCGTGAGAGTTGAGGAGGCAGGCAGGATTCGTGATACCGGCTCGGCGGCCCGAGCGACTGCATGGACGAATCCACCGCGCCGTGTCACCCTCAGTAGGAGAAGACTGCTGTGGGACAGGACCAGGCGGCTTTGAATTTAGCTGTATGAGTGTGCCCCGCGAGTACCGCCTCAGACATAAACTTTGGGGGACAGCACGGGTGGGGGCTGAATGAGTGGCCGCCTCTCACAGGTGTGTGGGAGTCCACTGCTGTGTGATAGTAGAGCGTGAATGGTTAGGGCCAAGAGTGGGAGAGTATAGCACTCTTCTGCTAGGAGGAGTATAGAGGAGTAAGTTAAGGGGTGTGTAGGCGCAGAGAAAACTGTTGAGAGAAGTGTTGAATTGTTTGTTGTCAAGGAGAAGTGAGGAGTAGAGAAAATTGTGTTTTAAGAGAATTTTTGAGTTGTTTGTGAATGGGATGAAGGTCAATGTTTGAGATGTTGTGTGTGGACACCCCATGGATACCGCTCCAACGAGGTTGGAGGTCTGAACGGGTGGGGTTGTAAGAAGACCTGTATGATAACGTCCTGTGGACCTGGAAGCAGGTGGGGACCAGTAGACAGTGTGTGTCAATGTGTGTGCGAAAGAGAAAGTGTGAGAGGGAAGAGAATTCCTGTCTGTTTGTAAGGAAGTGTGTGAAAGGAGACTCATTGGGAGTGATGGGCATAGCGGAAAATTGATAGGAGTAGATGATAGTGATATTTGCTCGAGTGCTAGAAAAGGGACGTCTGGATAGATGGGAAGAAGGATTAATGAAGAAAATAGCCAGATAGACAAAGTTTTTGTGGGAGATGTGCCACGAGAAAGTATTCAACAGTGGACAAAGGATTTGGTCAAGTTTTGGGTAATTATTTGTGTAAACATAGTTTTCTTTAAAGTGGTTTCATTCAATTGTTTGAAAATATTGTATAGGTGGTCTGTTGGTTAAGTTTGAATGAGTCCAGTAAAAGGATAGTGAGAGGAGTCAAATAGATAAGACGGCTTTTGGCTGCCGTCCCAGAAACTAGAGAGTAACTCAAAGCATCCCAATCCAGAACACAGAGACACTCTAGGAGAGAGGTGCAAAAGATGACAGACACACCAATTGAGATTCTGGGAAGTAGATTCCCAATATTAAAATAGATTAAAATATTGCAAAATCAGGTTCTATATTGCAATATTAAAATGGCAATTGCTTTCCCATTCCAATTGGAGAATTCTGTGTACACGAAATTGTATGAAAATTGAGCTCATCTAAATTATGAAACACGACAAAGACATGTCAAATTAGAATCAACTGGCCAGTGTTAAATGTGAAGAAAGTGAGTGTTACATTTATGAAATATTGATAAAATGGTAATTCCCAATTTAGGACATTTAGAAGAGATAGCCATTAGACTGGGGTTTAAAATTGTTGATTAACACAACTTTAAATTCAGTAAGTTAATGCTAAACTCTCCAGTCAAGGTTTTAACTTTGTGTTGTGTGATATTCCCTCTTTGTTTCTCACAGAGTAGTCTTGAATCCTGCAACCCTGATACACCTTGTCCAATAAAGGGGTACCTCACACAGATGGCCCAAATCATTCCTAGGCCAAACCAAGCCCAGACCTGTGAGAGACTGCCTTGGGTTCAGAATAAGAATATTGGACACTGATGGTTCCAGCTACACCACAGCCAAGGAGAGGTTGGAGGAATGGAGAGACTGATGGTTCCAGCTGCACCACAGTCAAGGAGAGGTTGGAGGAATGGAGAGACGCATGCAGAACAAAGAGGCTCCTACATCCATGACTGTAACAGCCAGGAGCCACTTGACTGGACATGGGGGAATCACAGAGGAGAGGGTAGTTTTATTCAAATTTTTAATACACTTTTTATATCAATGTTATGTTTGGGTCTTAGAAATTTTCTAGCAAATCCTGATTAAATTGTTTATTTGGTCATTGCTATTGTACCTCCAGCTAGTTTTAGTTTTTGGTTTTTTGCCCATTTTGAAATGGGAATATGTGAAACAGTGTTTTGTAAAATGATACCCCTATAGCACCAAGAAAACAGTTTTTACTGATTTTGTAATTTGGAACCTATTGACTAAAAACATTCACATGGGTGGAAACAAAACAAAAAGGAAAGTTTTAATTACGGCACTGATAATTAATATTGTTATTTTAAATCTAAATTGATAATTGTTTTGGATTTGTTGTGAATTATATGTGATGATTTTATACATCTGAAACATTTGTTTATTTGTCTGACATTTAAGTAATGGTCCCACCATCTCTAATAGTTGAGTATTATTTTAGTATGGCAGCATCCCAGATTTAAGGGCCCAGGAGAATAGATAAACTAAAGTAGTGTTTTTGTCTTCTCTTTTCTCCTATGGGGATGGTGTCATGGACCTCTGACTCAATGCATGGAGACAATTTGGGAACAATGGTGTGAAGTGAAACCTCCTGCAACCATTCCCTTTGGCACTTTCTGGGTTCCAGAACCTGATTCATGAACGTTTAATTGGGGGAGATGGCGGAAGGCCTGACCTTGTTATGTCTGGAACACATCAACGGTGAGACAGAAGAGGAACAGATCTGAGGCACAGAGTGGTCCCTGCCAAAGAAGATGGGACTGAGTTTCTGTTAAAGTATTTACAACATCAAGACCAAAGCAAAGAGGCCTTTGGGTCAAAACGTCAACAGACAATAACAACAAAAGGACAATGTGCCAGGTGAAGGGAGAGGACTAGGGAGTAACTTGCCAGTTAAATTCAGACTTTGCCGTGTATTGGGATAGAGGTTGTGACACAAAGTCTAAATGGAGCGGGAAGTCAAAACTAAAATGTAACTCTATAGGTATTGCAGGACAACAAATATCCTAGGAAGATAGGTGAACAAATGTTTCATGATGACATCATTACTCAAGACCCTATAATTGTGATTTGTGTCAAAGGGGCTGATTTCTGTGCTGAATTGGATTGTTCTCCACTGTTACTGAAGGTTTCAAGTTCCTAGGTGGCTGGTAGCCAACCTGGTACAAAGAGTACTGCTTGGAGAATTAGATGGTATATTATTTTTATAATTTTACTTATATTCTCATACTCTCTTTGATTGAAGTGATTATCATTCAAATTATGTATGATTTATTTTATGCAATTTATACTCATTGTATAATCAGTTTATATTCCATTCATATGTAATCGTTTGAAACAACATATTTTGCAAGGCTCTGAAAGAAATCTGCACATGCTTACACACACTCACTTGATTGGTCAGGTTGGAAGTCTTTTACTTCCTCCCAACCAAACGGGGAGGGAGAGGTTTGGCTTCCAGCCTCTGGAGCGGTGGTTGACAGAGGAGATTGCTTTAGGTAATTGGGTTGATTTCAACTCTTTTATAGGAACTGAGTTCTCCTCCTAACCTACCGTTTCCAGGTCTAGATTGTGGGACTTAGAAGTCCCAGAGGGGAGATGTGTAGGGATATTTTCATAAAATGTTATTTCCATTAACCTGATGAAGAGTAGACAGAACGTCTCGTGATCACCTGTATATTAATTGAGTGTTAATTGATAAAACATTTAACCAGGGCTCATATTCTTTTCCCAAACAGTTTCATTGTTAAGAGAGTGATTAACTATTGTTCCCATGGTCAGTGCAATGAGTGGTTGATGTTAAATCTTGGGAGGATGAGTGAGCCCATAGATAAGGAAATCTTTCCATTTCAGAGAATATGCTGAGTCATGATGTGTAGTGGTTGGGGGAGCGAATCCCAGAGGGTTGTGAAAAACATTGATGGAAGATTCGAGAAGGATCCATCCAGAAATTAATGGGATTAATAATAGGAGGACCTAATAAAAATGCAAATGTATTTCTTAAAAGTCATACAATATTATTTTCTGGATTTTTGTTTTAGATTCCGTCACTCACAGTTGAAGAGTATGATACAAATTACAGACCTGTAGATGCTTTGTAAGTGGGAGAACTTGCAAAATCGGCAGTGTATCAAATACTTGTTCTCCCCACTGTATACGTTTTCAAGTAGTCCAAGAGTGTAATTTAAAGGCTGTACATTTGGTTGAGAATAAAGTTAAATGACCCCAACTACATTTGTATCCCAAAAAACAATTAATGTATATGGCAGAATTGCCTCTCCGGGAGCCATCACCTTATCGTGGGGGAGAGGTTTGTGTGAACCTGAGGGCTGTGTTGTCCGGGCCTGGGTGTGAGGCGCCAGGCAGGGGTTGGGATACTCACAGGCCCCTGGCTGAGTGCCGCTATGTTGGAGTTTACCCCAGTGGATGAGGGGGGGGGGGGGGGGGGGGGGGGGGGGATCTCTGACTGTTGTTTGTGCATATGCCCCGAACAGCAGTTCTGAGTATTTGGCCTTCTTGGAGACCCAGTAGGAGACTCCATAATTCTGCTGGGGGACTTCAATGCACACGTGGGCAATGATGGAGACACCTGGAGAGGCGTGATAGGGAGGAACGGCCTCCCTGATCTGAACTCGAGTGTTCGTTTGTTGTTTAGAGTTCTGTGCTAGTCATGGATTATCTATGACGAACACCATGTTCGAACATAAGGATGCTCATAAGTGTACGTGGTACCAGAGCACCCTAGGCCGAAGGTCGATGATTGATTTTATGATCGTGTCATCAGACCTGAGACTGCATGTTGGTAAAGAGAGTGTCCAACCGATCACCATCTGGTGGTGAGTTGGGTCAGGGAGTGGGGGAAGACTCTGGACAGACCGGGAAAACCCAAACAGGTAGTGCGGGTGAACTGGGAATATCTGGAGGAGGCCCCCCGTCTGAAAGATCTTCAACTCACACCTCCGGCTGAGCTTTTCTGGCATCCCTGTGGAGGTTGGGGGAATTGAATCTGAGTGGTCGATGTTCAAAGCCTCCATTGCCGAAGCTGTGGCGGGGAGCTGTGGTCTAAAGGTCTTAGGTGCATAAAGGGGCGGTAACCCTCGAACACCCTGGTGGACACCAGTGGCCAGGGAAGCCGTCCGGCCTTAAACCCCAAGGAGCAAACAACAGTAGTGTTGAATTTCAGTGGCTAGGAAAAACTCCCTAAGAAGGCTGACTTTTAGGAAGAAACCTAGAGAGGACCCAGGCTCAGAGGGGTGACCAGTCCTCTTCTGGCTGTGCCGGGTGAGATATGAAGAGTCCAATTGGAATAATTAATACATTTCTCTGGGCTAAATCCAGAGTCTATTTGATTTTAGACTAGGTCAGAAGTATGACCAGGTGGACAAGGACAGGGACAGCAACGGGCCCCCCAAACAAGGTACTCTGCAGGTGTGGATCAGGACCTCATCTCCTCCTAAAATGTAAAACTGGAGGAGACTGAGAAAAGTTAGAAAGTGCATTCCTCATATCCCCCAGCACAATAATATAGCAGCGTAACACCTTGGAACTGAGACTATCGGTGTACATCACACTCGGAAGTGTTTCACAACTCAGTAAGAACTGCATTGTGGGATTGTTGAGTTTGCGGATTTGTTGACGTGCTGTACGCTGCCTGCTGTTACCTACTTGGCTAACTGACAAACTTTTTCGAATTTACTCTATATAAACCTATTGTTCAAAATTGTATTTTAAGAGTTTTACCAACGCAATATTTTTTATCTGTTGACCTCTTACCCAACTTTACTACACCGGGACCCTTTTTGGACATTATTAATGGAAATACTCACCCCTGAACACCCAACGCTAAGCATCATTAAAATGCCTTATCACTGTAATTGTAGTAGCAACAACACGGAGGAGGACTATCGTCTTCAGTTAAAGATAGCAGAGTTAGAGGCTCGGCTTCTGACGCAAATGTCAGGCAAGGATTATGCTAGTGTTGAAATAGGAAAAACTGCGTCAGTGCCACCAGGTAGAAACGATATTGTTCGCCCCCCAGCACAGGTCCTGCAGCCGGGCAAGAAGTTTCTCTTGGTCACTGGGAAGAAATGCCGTCAACCAGCTAAACCTGAATCGTTGCTAAATCCAACTGAGACTTTCTGAGACTGGAGTCGGAGTCAAGGCCTGAGCCGTCTTCCGAGGGGAATAATCGGCAGGCATGTTCTACTGGTGGCCTTGAAAAACTAAAAACTTTAGTCATCAGCGATTCCATTACACGCAGTATTAGACTAAAGAATCAGCCGGCGATCGTATACTGTTTACCGGGGGACAGAGCCACCGACGTAGCCGCAAATCTGGGGTTGGTGCTAGCGAAGTCTAAAACTGGCAAGTATAGAGAGTACAGAGATATTGTTATTCACGTTGGCACCAACGATGTTAGGATGAAACAGTCAGAGGTTACGAAGCGGAACATAGCATCAGCATGTAAACTAGTGTTGAAGTCAACACTTCCCCCGAGTTGGTTTGTTGGAAAGGAGAATAAAACACCAGGAGTCAGGTCAATTACCGTACCGCATATTCCGTTTATTACAAAAGCTTTTGGAGACAAGTGTCGCCGCACAATGTCTAAGGATCAACAGTCAAAACATCATTTTATACTTCAACTACGCCCAAAAGATAGAGGCGTTAAGCAAAGCCAGTGTGCCATTGGCCCAATTCTATTGGTCCAGTTCTATTCCTTATAAGGATAACTGCAAGTATCCCCTTGCCCCCCTTGTTTCTGTGTTGTCTGTCCGACTATGTGTGTGTGTCTCTAACCTGTGTCCTGTTTCTCAAAAGACAGATATACTAAATCTTTCTCTCCCCGGCAACCGCTTGAACAGGGTTTCCTATTCTCCTACTTACACCTTCAGTTTCAACACAGTTAGAAACACTTCATATTTTGTTTCATTTCTTACAACAGTTCACTAACTTACACAATCAATACATCTACAATTCCCCCTTTTGATCTCTCCCCAGAGAGATCACCCCTATTCGCCAAGCTCCAGTTCTCCCGGGTCATGCTGCTCCAGTAGAGGCATCAGCATCCCTAGTGGCGATCCTGTAGCCTTCTCAATGGCTGTAGAGATCACTCTCATGGCAAGCCCTCTTATGCATGGGATACAACAACACCCACAAGTAACCATTATAGCACCAAATGTAGCAAGCGATAAAAGAACAGACATTATGAAACCTTTCCACTGGCCGAACATCGAGGTCAGCCATTCCTCCAGCGGATTATCTATCCCAGAATGCCCGTATGTGACCCCTTGACATAGACCAATTCAATCCCCCAAATTTCGTCAAACAGGTGTCCTTAGGTGGGGTCGCGAACCTCTTCGCTGGGGGAATGAAGACCCGATGCCAACCTGGGAAACCTGTAACAACACACATATCATTATAACATCCAATTCCCATATACCATTTCATTCTACTATCAGCTCCCCAGACCTTTCTCTGTAACCCCGTCATCTTGGTACGAGTGGTAGGAGCCACTCGGTGTCCTATACCCCCTTTTGTTACAGTATTCTTCAGTTCCTTCCCCTAAGAGTCTAGCTTGTAGTCCCGCCGTGTCCTGGGGTCCGCTCCTGGCACCGGTCGACTGGTGTTGGTCCTCCTTCCGTCCACACTGGGGAAAGCTCCTCCTTCCCGGTTTGGATGAGGTCCGTCAGCGACCTCCCTGGCTCCTGCGCTGGTGTACACTGGCTCCACGTCTCTCCTTTGTCCCTCAGGCGGACCGCATGGCTCGTTCTCTCCACCACCTGATGAGGACCCGTCCACCTTGGCTCCGACCACTTTCACTTGATGACCTTCAGCAGCACCCACTCCGCCTGGGGCAGATTCTGGTCCAGCGGGTGCAGGTTCCTCCGTTCTCCGACTCTTTGAATTCTGAAACGAGAGCTCGCAATTCATCAAAATACACTCTGGTGGAAGTATTACTCTACCGTCTGGCCCTCTCCAGAGCCCGCTCGTCTCTGTTGCTCCTCTCTGTTGTTCCTCTCTGTTGCCAAATTGTTTTCTCTTGTGGGGAAGCCCCCTTTTGATGTCTCACTAGCTCGTCTCTCTCAGGGCCTTCTCCCCATCCCACTTCCTCTTCTGCTCTTACCACCATCACTCGCGGAGTGTACCCTGCTGCCTGTTTTGCTGCTGTGTCTGCCGCTTGATTTCCCTGACCTACTACATTATTTGAATTATCGTGTCCTTTGCATTTTATGATGGCCACCTTTTCGGGCAGGTCTAGGGCCTCGGCTAGTTCTCGCATCTCTGCCTCTTGTTTAATCGGTTTGTCTCCTGCTGTTCTAAACCCAGCTTTTAACCACTGTCCTAGCTCAACGTGCGCTGCGCCTACTGCATATGCCAAATCTGTGTAAATGTTTACTCTCTTTGCCTTGGCCTGCCTGAGGGCCTCTATCACTGCTCTCACTTCTGCTCTCTGGGCTGACTGCAGCCCCTGGAGCCTCTCTGCTTTCAGTGTGACTAAACCCTCTGGTGTTAGTTTCACTACCACAAACGCCGCCCTCAGCCCGTCTTGTTCGTGTCTGAAACAGCACCCATCAGTGAAGAAGTCCTCTGCCCCTGGGAGGGGTTTTGCCTCCAGATCGGTTTGTGTCTTACTCTCCCTCACTACCTCTTGCGCACACTCATGTGGTAGCCCCGTCCCCATTCGGTCTGCCATATTTATCCCTTCATGTGTGAAAATCAAATTTGGAGCCCCGATAATTTTGCTTAGGTGTTGTTGCCTGAGGGAAGTCATAGTGAACATCTGTGAATTTACATACGCCACTACACTGTGTGTTGTGAGTATCTGAAGTTGATGCCCCATCACTATGTGTGCACATTTCTGAATGAGTCTCGCTACCCCCGCTGCATGCTGTGTGCAGGTGGGGTGCCTTTTTTCAGTTTTGCCAAATCCTACGCTTATGTACATAAGGATGTTCCTATCTCCCCCTTTTTTCTGAAACAGGACCCCGTTCATGACTTGTCCTGTTTCAGAAACATCTAGAAAAAAGGGTTTTGTGAAGTCGGGTATGGCCAGATCAGCTGCGGTGGCTAGTTGTTGTTTCAGCAAAATGAAGGCCTGGTCGGCCGGGCAAGTCCAATTGAGAGTGGCTTTAAGTTTACGCATTCCCTGCTCTTTAACTAGCGCTCTAAGTGGCCCTGTGAGCCCTGAATAGTTTGGGATGTAATTGCGGCTGTACCCCGTGAGCCCCAGGAATGATAGCATTTCCTGAACAGTAGTGGGTTTAGGATGGTGGAGGATGGTTGTGCGGTGAGCTGGGGAAAGCCCTGCTCCTTTCTGCGAGATTACTCTGCCCAGAAAGGAGACCTGCGTCCTTACCAGCTGTAGCTTTTCTTTTGACACCTTGAACCCTTTCTCTGCCAGTCTGGTGAGGACCGTCATTGTAGCTTGGATGCAGGCGGCCACCATCGGGGCCGCCAGCAGCAGGTCGTATACGTACTGGACCAAAGTTACCCCTGTCGGCAGGCAGCATCCCTGCAGCGCTTCTCTCAGTACCTGGTTGAATATGCCAGGGGAAAGCGCGAACCCCTGTGGTAGTCTTGTGTATCGCCATTGTCGACCCCTATGTGTGAAAGAAAAAATATCACAAAGTTCCTCTGCTAGTGGGAGACAGAAAAAAGCGTTAGCCAGGTCAATGCAGGTTGAACCATTTTTGATCAGGGGTCAAATTAGTGAGTGCTACATATGGGTTAGGTACCGGTATAGTGGGTGTGAGTAAAATGTTGTTAATGGGTCTGAGATCATGGGCCATACGGTATTTCCCTGTCCCTTTCTTTTCTACCGGGAGGATAGGCGTCCGTGGGGCCCTTGGACCACAGTGAGTCCGGTAACTCATTAAGTCTGGCCGTGGCTACAGGGTGATCCATCTTTTCCCTCCCATGATCCCGAGTTATCTCCCTTCGCTCTAAATATACCCAATCTGTCCCTGGTGCCTCTAACCGATACGTCTTACAGCTGGATGAGTAGCATACGTTTGGCGCCTGAGTGAGTGTCCAATCAGTGCATTCGACCACCCTTTTAACCATGGGCCCCAGGTCTTTTGCTTGGTGTTTAGGATGCAGGGCCAGTGACACATGCTGGACGGACTCCTCCGCCATCATGTACCACTGATCCCGCTCCTCTGTCAACTGTACATCTGCCGCTACCCCTTCAGGGCCTACATATATGAATTTAGACCCGACCTTCCACGTGTCCCCACACACTACATCCCCAAACCCATCTCTGTATACCTCATCGCCCTGCCGATCATAAAATAGGGTTACATGTGGGGGGTCTGGCGGAGGAAAGTACGGCTCGAGGAGGGAGATCCACGGCCTCCATTTGAAGTACTGGGACAAAATACCCTGTTTGTCCGGCTTTTCCGGTATCAATAGTCCCCAGTATATCTCCGCTATTTCACCCTTCACCGGTTGTACCAGGTACTGCCCTTTACGTGTGGTTTCAGGTCCGCACACCACCAATGTCCCGTCTGGTAACGTGACAGTTAGTCCATCTGGAGAACATAAGATATTAGCCCCCAGTTTTATCAACAAGTCTCTCCCCAATAAGTTCACTGGTGTGTTTGCCGACACCACATATGGATGGCTGAGAGCCTGTTTACCCAGTATCATTTTAAGAGGAAATGTCACTGGCAAAGTCTGTCCCACTCCTTCAAACCCCACAGGAGGTTTATAGTCCTGTGACGGGAGGGGCGGTGATGGTGGAAAAAGTGGCATCTGTGTCAACCAGAAAGGGGAAGTCCTTCCCGTCGACATTCAGGGACAGCATAGGGTCCGCCTTTCCCCCGCTGTCCCCTCCCCTCCCTGTAGACCGTCATTCCTGGTCCCATCCTCCCTCATAAGAGAGTGGGTATTGTCCAGGTGCGCTAGGTGGCGGGACGGTGTGTGGGTTGGGAACTGGAGCTGCCCCTTGGTTTGGGTATGCTCTTCCCCTCCCAGCGTTCTGTGGGCACTCTTTGGACCAGTGGTTCGGGTCCCCACACGTAAAGCAGGCTTCGTATGGGACTTGGGCTCCTGGAGCCCCTCTGCCTCTACCCCGCCCCCTCCCCCTACCATAACCTCCCCTCGGAGTCCCTGGTCGATAGGGCGCGGTAAATGCCCCCCGGCCACTGTGAGGTTGGGGTGCCCATGTGGGAACAGGGTATAAATCTGGTGTGTCAGGTTCTCCCAAGCCTAGGGCTGCCATCTGTCTGTGTTTCTTTTTCCCTTCATTGAACCTCACTTTGGCTTCACCCAGCTGTAAGCGCAACAGTTTCTCTTTCAGTTCATGTATCTGTTTGTCTTTCTCTGTCTCCTCGTCTTTAGCCCTCTGTAAATGATGCACTACATGTCTTTCCCATACGTGTGATTCACCACCCGGCAAGTCAGGATTTGCCATCATTGCCTCTTTTATTTTCTCTGGAGGTCCCTCTAAGACCGCCCTTCTGAACCACTCCTGCTGCAGACCTCCCTTCCCCGGGTGGTGCCCTGTGTGTTTGTCCCATGTTTCTTTACATGCTTCTAGATACTGTCTAGGGTGTTGCTCTTTTTCCCAAGGTAACTTGGGCATCGGGGCCCCAGCGGGAAAGGGAAATCGTTCCCTCAGGGCCGTGGCTATGCGCCCGACCACCTGACTGAAAGGGGTGTCGTCAGGGCTCCGCCTAGTGGCGGCCCCTTTTTCTATCTCAGTCATAGCCTGGGTGGACACGGCTCGGGTGGCTACTGCCCTCCAGTCCCCCAGTGCCAACATTTGACCGGCTGTGAGTTTATCAAATTGTGACAACCATAGTCCACCTCCCTCTCCCATCGGGGGTAATTTATCTACCAGTGCCTGTACGTCTCCCAGCCCCAATGGTTTATATCACGGTTCGCCGCCTCCCACTCTAAAGAGAGGCAGCTGAAACCCAGCACAACTAGCTTCCCCTGCTTGTGATCGCGTATACATTTTATTTTTAGTCCTTTGAACCGATTATAATGCGTCATGGTGTAGTTCTTGTTCTGGTAGGTGCGAACGCTGCAGAGGGTATACATCTACATCTCCCTTATTCCCATCTCCACTACTGTCAGCGTCAGGGTCTTCGTCTGAGCTGGGGATCTCATTGCTGCTTTTTGCGGATGATGTGGTCCTGATGGCAGCAATGGTCTGTGACCTTCAGCACTCACTGGACCAATTCGCAGCCGAGTACGAAGCGGTTGGGATGAGGATTAGCACCTCTAAATCTGAGGCCATGGTTCTCAGCAGGAAACCGATGGAGTGCCTCCTCCGGGTAGGGAATGAGGCGTTAACCCATGTAAAGGAGTTCAAGTATCTCTGGGTCTTGTTCGCGAGTGAGGGGACAATGGAGCGGGAGATTGGCCGGAGAATCGGAGCACGGGGCAGTGTTGCATTCGCTTTACCGCACCGTTATGACGAAAAGAGAGCTGAGCCTCAACTATGGTCATGAAGGCTGGGCCGAAAGAACAAGATCGAGAGTACAAGCGGCTGAAGCGGGTTTTCTCAGAAGGGTGGCTGGCTTCTCCCTTAGAGATAGGGTGAGAAGCTCAGCCATCCGTGAGGAACTCGGAGTAGAGCCGCTGCTCCATTGCATCGAAAGGAAATGGTAAGGATGCCCCCAGGATGTCTCCCTAGGGAGGTGTTCCAGGCATGTCCAGCTGGGAGGAGACCTCGGGGTAGGCCCAGGACCAGGTGGAGAGATTATATTTCGACACTGGCCTGGGAACGCCTATGGATCCCCCAGTCAGAGCTGGCAAATGTGTGGTCCATCAGTCTGTGGTGCTGCCTCTGCTGCACATAAAGAAACTCTGGTCTCCTGGGTCACTAACCCCCTGACCGGTAGACCATCATTTGTACTTTGACATATGTAATACACTGCTGCATAAGTTCTACCAGCCTGTGGTGTGTAGTGCCATCTTCTTCTTTTCTGTTGTGGGGATCAAGCTGGACATCTTGGAGGTGTAGGGTTGCCACCTATGTCTGATAAAAAACCTGGACATTGCGATGACCTGTCCTACCGCTTTGCTCACAAGTGAAAATGTCCATTAGACATTAGACCCACAAGACAAAATTGGCCTTTGTGCAGTAAGATGTGCATAGTCGTGACTCGTGAATATTTTAAACATCTCAAGTATTCTCACACTTATCTTACTTAACTTACTTGATTGCTTAGATACTGGTGCTTGGCTTGCTTTTGCTTCCTCTTTGCTAAAGAAATAAGTAGAGGGATGACATTAGATTTGCATTTACCATATCTTAGCCACATCTATAGCCACTTTTATTTAGTATGTCTAAATCAGACATTGGAATAACAAAATCATACATAAATAGGCCTTAGCTTACCTAGTCTTCTATCTATACTTGGCATTTCCCTTTGCTGCAACTATCAGTGGTTTCTGTTCTTCAATGAATGTCTTGAATTCAGTGCATGACAATTTGAAATTCAATCTGACTTGAAGCTCCGACTTCACCATTGCAACTGACAGTCTGTTTCTTTTATCGGACCAAACATCCTCCATATGACTGAACACTCTTTCTGCATAGGCATTACTGACTGGTATGGAAAAAACAAAAGCAACTACTTTCAACAGCTCGGTGGATTCAGTTGCCTTGCTAAAAAAATAGGCCCACTTTCTGTCTGGGTTAAGGCCTGTTGGAATGGTGTGTAAGACCTCATTCAGAATGACTACATCACCATACAGCTTGTCTTCTTCAACATCCAGGGCCAGTTTTTCCACTAAAACATCCAACATTGACCACTGGAGTGATTGTCCTTCATGAAGGCTGAGACAGCCAATGTGTGCAAGAACCTGGTCATTGAAGTCAAATTTATCCTCAAGATACAGCACTTCCTTCTCAAAAAATCTGTCCACCAGGCTCCTGAACTGTTCCTGTTGCTGGGGTAAAAGGCTCCTCAGTATTTGTTTTGCTTTAATGCCATAGAATTTGTCTGTGCGCCTTGCGATCAGCTGACTGCGCAATCGGTTTATCACAGAGTAAACGTCAATCACATTAGCACTGTCACTCTCAAGCACCCTAATAGATGAATCAAATTCTTGCATCACATTGTGCATGAACGCCAGGATGCATTCAGCTACAGTACAGTCTACATTTTCTGCATCACTTGCACCACACATAAAAGTCCAGATGATACTTGGGCAGTCCTCCTTTCCCAGGGATACAAAATACGACTTTTAAGCTGGCCAACACTCTAAAATCCTCTGTATCGCTGGCAGCAAAGACAGCCAGCGTGTGGGGACATGTCTCAGAATCTCCCTGTATTTTGTAATAGTAAATTCACAGAAGTCCTTAAGCAATTCCACTTTTTTAGCAGAACAACTGAATTCACTATACACCTTCAGCACAAAGGCCTCCACGTCACACCCTCCAGCACTAAAGACACGATTAGCTGCTTTGACAGTGTTGTTTATGATGTGACACTTGCAATTGCCCTTCACAGTTTGTGGGTTAGCTTCTCTGAGTTTCTGAAAAACTGCGTTGTGCCGACCATAATTAACTGATGCGTTATCTGCACCATAGGCACTGATCTGGCTGACTGAAAGTCCATTGTTCTCAGTAATAGACACTATTTGTTTGAATATGGCTTCACTAGATTCGTTGGAGTCGTCGTAAAAGTCTAACAATCCATACTTCACACCCTCGGATGCACAGAAATACTGGACTGTGTAGGGAAACAGTTTCGTGTGCCCAGAATTGGATGCATCAGAACATACTGCAAAATAGTGCGCTTTCTGCAATTCTGCTGCTAATCTTTGCTGACTAAATGGTGCCAACACATTTTCCACTAAGGCCTCACTTTTAGTTCTGCCACAAGACATTTTAGTTGCAATTTCAGAGTCACTGAATATTTTTGCACTGACCTTGTTCCCACAGTCAGTTGACAGGTAGCTATGGCCATGTTGTACACCGTGATATGTAGCTGTTAATTCAGCAACAGTAATTTTGTCCTCTGAGTTTTTTGTAATCATGAATGATGAAATTGCCTCTGTTTCTGTGGTTCCTTGAACGCGACTCTGATGTTTCTTCGTTTTAGCATGGTCATCCAAAGCAGTTTTGCCTTCATGTTTAACCAGAATTTTAACTGAGCACACGGAGCAGGTAGCATATAGTGGATCGCTTGGTGTTGGCTTTAGTCATGTAGAGTAATTGTCATTTTTCATCCAGTCATTATTAAAGTAGGTTGATCGTTTCATTCTCTTTTTTTACTGGCCTGTCAGTCTTTGTGAACACACTGTCATCTTCGTCCTCCATCTTGCCACCCATGTTAACACTAACAAACGTAAAATATTCTTCACTGCTTCAATTTGCCGCCTGTAGTAACTGGCTTGCTGCCAAGAAGACAGACACGCTAGATGACGTAGCCTACGTCACACGACACAACCATCCCAGAGTCAATGATATCGCATTCTACACACAGACAAGAGTCACCGGCCACTCTGCACAATGCATAGGCTATTTCAAGTGCGAAAATAGTAAACTGAACATACACATTCACGTAGCCTTTCGAAAACCGGGACATTCAGTGTCCCGGGAGAGTGGATACATTTCCCGGGACAGGTTATTAAAAACAAGGACAATCCCGGTAAAACCGGGACAGGTGGCAACCCTGTGGAGGTGGTGGCTGAGAGAAGGACACACCCTAAAATGCAAATCTATACCGTAACCTTATAGTAAGTATGAGGGGGTCATCTTCTGGTTGTGCTGGGTGAGATGAGAGTCACATCAATATTTTTGCATGTCCAGAAGACCAGTCGTTTAATAAATAAAGGTTGGCTGTATCCTTTCTATTGGCAGAATCCAGACGTAATTACATAATGTCTAATCTACAGTACAATAACATGACTTATCTCACTACCAGTCTGTACACATCCTGTCACGTCTCATGGCCTGACTGATACGCTAGCTAGCTAACGATGTCAACATTTGCTTGCTTGCTAGCTAGTTATGTAAAATATGATAAAGAAATAAAGACAAAAGTGAAGGCTATCTTACCTCTTTCGTCGGGCGGCCCACATGTGTTAATAGGTTTCTTCAGTAATGCAAAGGACAACAACTCAACCTAACTAACAGTATCCCAACTCTTGCGTAATGGAAATAACACAAAGTTTTTTACAGTTGGAGTAAACTCTCCCCAATCTCCAAGCCCATTGGTTTACAGTCTTAATCATGCTAATGTAATGCAAATGTATGCTTTTTTGATCTCAAGAATATACTTTTTTATATCAACAACAAAAATATTGGCCGGACTGTGATAGCTGAGCCGGCTAAGAAGAGCGAATGTCTCTTACTGAGTGAGTGAGTGACCAACTGACCAACCGACCCCTTGTTAAATAGCGTAGTGGTTAGAGAAGCGGACTTGTAAACTATAGGTCCCAAGTTTGTATGTCCTCATAGGCGAAGCAAAGTACTCTTGAATTATTCCGTATAGATGAAACATTTGCTTGCTTAACAATGTAGTTACGTTAATATAAGCCTTAACTGAAACTGTATACGGTGATATTGTGACTGTTTCTGGCATGGAATAGTTCATCTTCAGTCTCACAAGCAATTGCAAAATTCTTATGATTATTCCTAGGACATTAGTAGATACTAGTAAGCCTATTAGTGGCATATAAGCTGTTAAACGGCCAGTAGCAAAAGCAGTTCATAGATGCTATGGTGGAGGTAAACCTCATAAGAAACGTTTGTCAGTTTAACACAATCCTCAATAGAGTCTAGGGACTGCTGAAATGTGCAATGCTGTGGCGTAGTGGTTAAAGACAGTGCCTCTCATGTGGGCATCTTAAGTTAAAAACTATTGAGAGCAACAACATTTATTAATTATTTTTGGTAGATTCCACGATGTTCTCATCTTTTCTTTTTTTCTTTCTTCACTTGATGAAAAAGTTAGTTATCGTCGCCTTTATTGATAGTTATTGTATAAATGTCATTTACGAATGAAAGAAAAAAGTATGTTGTTTTGCCATGAAAGAAAAAAAAACCATGAAATGAAATAGCTTTGGCAGACTCACTAGCAATAGCAACTTGCTCAATTCGTATGACTATTCCAGTAAGTTAGTAGATACCGGTAAAGCTTATTACTGGCTAATACGCTATTAAAACAGACAGTGGCAAACGCAATACATAGCCGTTATTTGTGGTGGAGAGCCACATTTCTTACTAACATATCTTAGTAAGAAATGTTACTCAGTTTAACTGCATCAGTGTCATTCACAAATGGCCAATTAACTATTAAAACGGCCAATGGCAAAAGAGGATTTGGATCAATGTAGAGACGAGGCTATACTGACACCCGGCAAATGTACAACTCTGTGTTCTAGTGGTTCCTGACTCAGCTTTTCACATGGGCAACCTGGGTTCTAATCTCGAGATGGCAACACTTTCTATTGCGGGCCGGCTGAACTAGGCTTGCCTGGTTTCTTGTTGATATCAACAATTCAAATTTTTTATATGTACACTGAACCAAATTCTAAATCAATTGCACGCTCCCTCAAAACTTGCAACATATGTGGCATTGTGCTGTGTGATGGAACTGTACATTTCAGAGTGGCCTTTTATTGTGGCCAGCCTAAGGAACACCTGTGCAATAATCATGCTGTCTATACAGCATCTTGATATGCCACACCTGTGTGGTGGATGGATTACCTCTGCAAAGGAGAAGTGCTCACTAACACAGATTTAGACAGATTTGTGAACAATATTTGAGAGAAATAGGCCTTTTGTGTACATAGAGAAAGTCTTAGATCTTTGAGTTCAGTTCATAATAAATGGTGGCAAAAACAAAAGTGTTGCGTTTATAATTTTGTTCAGTGTCTACACACGCACGCACACACACACACACACATACTGCTATGGAAAAAATTAAGAGACCACCTATGGAAACAATGCATAATGTGTTATCAGAAATGGCAAAGTTTATAATGGAATTTGGGGGATAATACTCTTCTGACATTTTAAGTATATCAGTGTTTGCGTGTATCTGAAAATATACAGGCTTTTATCTTAGCTGTGCCACTCTACAAGTGGTTTCTAGGGCATGATCAGGCAAGAGAAACCTATTCAATACCATCCAAACCAGGATAAGTACTGGACAATTACACTACCCTCTGTAGGAACCCTGGGCTAATTTGATAGCACGATTCTCCCTGGTCTCGCAATGACACAGCTAACTGCAAAGCAGTCACTTTTTACCACTGCACCATTCAGGGGCCCCTAGTCAATCAATTTTGCTGGAGGAAAATATTGCCATAGTGAGCAATGGGTTGTGTAGTTGAGTGTATTAATGATTTCTGGTAAACTCTTTGAAGTTAGACCATTAAAGGACAGTAAATCAGGAAGTTGCCAGCTGTCTGCAGGAGTGACTCCATCAGGAAGTGCTATCTTTGCAATTACATGGATAGGAGTGGGATCTGTTTAGGATCTGTCTGTTCCCTATTTCATCACACACACAAACATACACACACATTTCCCTTTCCCCTTCTCTTTTGCTTTAATGATTGCAAACATATTCACCATGCAGACAAGTGCAAGGATGCACTGAAACTGATGTAGACACACAACCGTGACTATGCACATAAACACACACAATCTTGCACCGTTGAGTTTCATAACCACAAGATTCACCTCCTTGTATTGCTCTGACTTCACCCTGTCTATATTCCAGGGTCCACTTAACATTATATTAATCAGTTTATTATAATGTTTAAGAGATTCTATGTGGATATTACCCTTAAAATGAGTATACACACACCCACACACACACACATAAGTTTGTTATTTTGGCTATTTACCAAAATATATTAAAGTTACAGTTAAATAATGAATATGGGCTTAAAGTGCAGTCTCTCAGCTTTAATTTTAGGGCTTTAATGTGTAGCCTCTTTTTCAAGGGACCAAAAGTAATTGGAAAAGTGACTCAAAAGCTGTTTCATGGACAGTTGTGGGCTATTCCTTAGTTATTTCTTCAGAAATTAAGCAAGTAAAAGGTCTGGGGTTGATTTCATGTGTGGCATTTGCTTTTGGAAGCTGTTGCTGGGAACCCACAGCATGCGGTCAAAGGAGCTCTCAATACAAGTGAAACAGGTATTGAAATCAGAGAGATAGCAGGAACGTTTGATGTGGCCAAATCAAAAGTTTGGTACATTCTGAGAAAAATAACACACTGGTGAGCTCTGCAACACAAAGTCAACACAAGTCTTGCATGTCCACAGAAGACAACAGTGGTAGATGATCGTAGGATCCTTTAATGGTAAAGAAAAAGCCCTTCACAACATCCAGCCAAGTGAAGAACACTCTCCAGAAACTAAGCACATCATTATCCAAGTCTACCATGAGAAGACTTCACGAGAGCAAATACAGAGGGTTGACCACAAGGTGCAAACCATTCATAAGCCTCAAGAATAGAAAGGCCGGATTAGACTTTGCCAAAAAAAACATCTAAAAAAGCCAGCCCAGTTCTGGAGTAGCATTCTTTGGACGGATGAAACTGAGAACAATCTGTACCAGGAAGAATAAAGAAGGCTCAAGATCCGAAGCATACTACATAATATAATAAACACAGTGGAGGCAGTGTGATGGCATGGCCATGCATGGCTTCCAATGGCACTAGGTCACTAGTGTTTATTGATGATGTGACAGAAGCAGCTGGATGAATTATGAAGTGTATAGGGATATATTGTCTGCTCAGGTCCAGCCAAATTCAGCAAAGTTGATTGGATGTCACTTCCAGGAAGAGTTTCTAAGATTAGGCAACTATTTGTTTGATAGCTGTAACATGGCGCTACCTTCAAGATAAAACATTATAAGGAATTTATCATGTCATTTGAGGAGAAAATGTGCTGGGAAACTCCAAAGGATGATGATTGCATTTGACATAGCCACCTCAACTCCGTCCATACAGGTAGGCCATGTGATCCTGCTTTTGCTTTGCATCTCAGAAAATTGTGGTTATCATTGGCTGCTGGATAACTGGATTTTCAGTAATCACAGGTTACGTTCACGCGGGTAAAATGTATTTGTGTGTTCACGATTGCAAACGTGCATTCGCATGCCTGGGGCTTTTGCAACGTTTGACAACGTTTGTGGATGTGGCAAGCTATGTAAACTCTAACATTGATTGATGTTGCAAAATGTTTTCAATTGGTTATAGGCTATTCTTATTTGTTTTCTAATGCCTCTTAATATTAAAGTAATCTAAAAGGTTACATTACTGATTACAATGTGGACAGGTAACTAGCAACTGTAATGGATTACATTTAAAAAGTAAACTACCCAAGCCTGGACTGATCATGCAAAAAACTGTCTTTTATTTATGGATAGTGATCATGTGAAGTCATTAATTATCACGTAGTTGTTTGGCTCTTTTTAAAATCATAATGATAATCGAAATCACCCAAATGGCCCTGATCAAAAGTTTACATACCCTTGAATGCTTAGCCCTGTTACAGACACATAAGGTGACACATACAGGTGAAAATGGCAATTAAATGTGAATTTCCCACACCTGTGGCTTTTTAAATTGCAATGTCTATGTACAAATAGTCAATGCGTTTATTAGCTTTCACGTGGATGCACTGAACAGGCTAGGTACTGAGCCATGGGGAGCAGAAAATAACTGTCAAAAGACCTCCGTAACAAGGTAATGGGACTATATGAAGATGGAAAAGGATGTAAAAAGATAACCAAAGCCTTGCAAATCCCAGTCACTACTGTTCAATCACTTATTAAGAAGTGGAAAATTCTTGATCTCTTGATACCAAGCCATGGTCAGGTAGACCAAGAAAGATTTCAGCCAAAACTGCCAGAAGAATTGTTTGGGATACAAAGAAAAACCCACAGGCTGCTCTGGAAAAAAACTGTGTGGTACTTTCAAGGAGTGCAAAACAACGAAACTTGAACAAAAATGAGCTGCATGGTCGAGTTGCCAGAAACCCTTCACTGTGCCAATGCCACAAAAAAGCCTGGTTACAACATGCCCGACAACACCTTGACCCGCCTCACAGCTTCTGGCACACTGTAATTTTGAGTGATCAGACCAAAATAGAGCTTTATGGTCTCAAACATACAGTGGGGAGAACAAGTATTTGATATACTGCCGGTTTTGCAGGTTTTCCTACTTACAAAGCATGTAGAGGTTTGTAATTTTTATCATAGGTACACTTCAACTGTGAGAGACGGAATCTAAAACAAAAATTAAGAAAATCACATTGTATTATTTTTTAATAATTAATTTGCATTTTATTGCATGACATATGTATATGATGACCTACCAAACAGTAAGAATTCCGGCTCTCACAGACCTATTAGTTTTTCTTTAAGAAGCCCTCCTGTTCTCCACTCATTACCTGTATTAACTGCACCTGTTTGAACTCATTACCTGTATGAAAGACACCTGTCCACACACACAATCAAACAGACCTCTCCACAATGGCCAAGACCAGAGATCCCTTTATCAGGGATAAAATTGTAGACCTGCACAAGGCTGGGATAGGCTACAGGACAATAGGAAAGCAGCTTGGTGAGAAGGCAACAACTGTTGGCGCAATTATTAGAAAATGGAAGAAGTTCAAGATGACATCAATCTCCCTTTGTCTGGGGCTCCATGCAAGATCTCACCTCGTGTGGCATCAATGATCATGAGGAAGGTGAGGGATCAGCCCAGAAATACACGGCAGGACCTGGTCAAGGACTTGAAGAGAGCTGGGACCACAGTCTCAAAGAAAACCATTAGTAACCCACTACGCCGTCATGGATAAAAATCCTGCAGCGCACGCAAGGTCCCCCTGCTCAAGCCAGTGCATGTCCGGGCCCATCTGAAGTTTGCCAATGACCATCTGGATGATCCAGAGGAGGAAAGGGAGACGGTCATGTGGTCTGATGAGACAAAAATAGAGCTTTTGGGTCTAAACTCCACTCACCGTGTTTGGAGGAAGAAGAAGGATGAGTTCAACCCCAAGAACACCATCCCAACAGTGAAGCATGGAGGTGGAAACATCATTTTTTGGGGATGCTTTTCTGCTAAGGGGACAAGACAACTGCACCGTATTGAGGGGAGGATGGATGGGGCCATGTATCGCGAGATCTTGGCCAACAACATCCTTCCCTTAGTAAAAGCATTGAAGATGGGTCGTGGCTGGGTCTTCCAGCATGACAACGACCAGAAACACACAGCCAGGGCAACTAAAGATTGGCTCCGTAAGAAGCATCTCAAGGTCCTGGAGTGACCTAGCCAGTCTCCAGACCTGAACCCAATAGAAAATCTTTGGAGGGAGCTGAAAGTCCGTATTACCCAGCGACAGCCCTGAAACCTGAAGGATCTGGAGAAGGTCTGTATGGAGGAGTGGGCCAAAATCCCTGCTGCAGTGTGTGCAAACCTGGTCAAGAACTACAGGAAATGTATGATCTCTGTAATTGCAAAAAAAGGTTTCTGTACCAAATATTAAGTTCTGCTTTTCTGATGTATCAAATACTTATGGCATGCAATAAAATGCAAATTAATTACTTAAAAATCATACAATGTGATTTTCTGGATTTTTGTTTTAGATTCCGTCACTCACAGTTAAAGAGTACCTATGATTACATGATTATAATTAAAAATTACAGACTTCTACATGCTTTGTTAGTGGGAAAACCTGCAAAATTGGCAGTGTATCAAATACTTGTTCTCCCCACTGTAAACGCTATGTTTGGAGAGGGGTCAACAAGGCCTATAGTGAACAGAATACCATCCCTACTGTGAAGCATGGTGGTGGCTCACTGATGTTTTGGGGGTGTGTGAGCTCTAAAGGCACGGGAATCTTGTGGAAATGTATGGCAAGGTGAATGCAGCATTTTATCAGAATATACTGGAAGACAATTTGCGTTCTTCTGCATGAAAACTCCACATGGGACGCTCTTGGACTTTCCAGTACAACAATGACCCTAAGCACAAGGCCTAGTTGACCCTCCAGTGGTTACAACAAAAAAAGGTGAAAGTTCTGGAGTGGCCATCACTGTCTCCTGACCTTAATATCATCGAGCCAGTCTGGGGAGATCTCAAACGTGTGGTTCATTTAAGATGACCAAAGTCTTTGCATGACCTGGAGGCATTTTGCCAAGATGATGGGCAGCTATACTACCTGCAAGAATTCGGGGACTCACAGACAACTTTTACAAAAGACTGCATGCTGTCATTGATGCTAAAGGGGGCAATACACAGTATTAAGAACTAAGGGTATGCAGACTTTTGAACAGGGGTCAGTTAATTTTTTTATTTGTTTTATGATTGTGCCATTCTGTTATGACCTACAGTTGAATGTGAATCCCATAAGAAATTAAAGACATGTTTAGTCTGCTCACTCATGTTTTCTTTACAAATGGTAAATGGTACTAAGCAACCACTGCACCTTTTTCTTTCCTTTCCAAAAAAGTTGAAAAGGAAGGTTTTGAATGAGGAATAGAAGGGTTAAAATTAAGAGAGCTCTGCAAATGGAACGCTTCTGGTCCTCACTCAAAACCTTTTCAGCTTTTTTGGAAAGGAAAGAAAAAGGTGCAGTGGTCTCTTCAAGGGTATGTAAACTCTTGAGCACAACAGTATTTACTTTTTGGGTTGATTGCACAGCTCTCTTTTAACATCATACTATGCAGTGTGCTACTTTTGATAAGGTGCATTTTTTGACACATCCTATATGTGTGTCACTACAATTTGAAAGTCCTGAGACAGCCTGAGGAGGACTGGTGATCTGACGGGTAGGGTGTTTCCTCTGGGAGCATTGTGTTTTTGAAGGACGGACAACTCATCTCTTTCTGCCGGTTTAATGAGCACAGTCATAAATAAATGCATGGCCTTAATTAGTGTGGTTTTTTAAAGTGTGTTTGTGAGTGTCAGTGATGGAATTAGCGACCTGGTTAAGACAGAGGAGGCACCATGCCAAGATCCTCTGGAGATGTTGGCTTAGTGACTTTGTGGCTCAGTGTGCAGGGGAGATATGGTAGGGAGTTGGCCTTTGAACAGATGCTCCTCTCTGCTTCTCTGAACAATCTTTGGTGTCCAGGTCTTCTCCTGTCATGTAATCTATTAAGCCGCAAAGCAAAAGCAAAAGAAATGAATACATCATAATAATATAAATACAATAAGAAAACATATAAAGATCAAAAATTAGATAAAAACATAAGAAGCTATAAGGCTAAACAGTGTGGTTAAGTTTAAGTGCTCAGTCATAGGCACATGAGAAGAGAAGTGTTTTTAACCTGGATTTAAAAATTGATACATGTGGAGCACATCTAAGATCTTCTGGAAGTTTATTCCAGTTTTGTACAGCATAACTGCTAAACGCAGCTTCTCCATGTTTAGTTTGGACTCTGGGCTCTACTAGCTGACCTGTGTTCATGGATCTAAGAGCCGTGCTTGGTTTATATTCTGCAAACATATCAGAAAGGTATTCGGGTCCTAAACCATTTAGAGATTTATAAACCAAAAGCACCACTATTCTGTAACTGAAAAGATTTAAGAACCAGAGTGATGTGCTCTGTTCTCTTGGTCCTGGTTAACATTCTAGCAGCAGCATTCCGAATGAGCTGCAGTTGCTTTACAGTATTTTTGGGGAGTCCAGTTAAGAGGCCATTACAGTAGTCAACCCTACTAGAGATAAATTTCCGAATGACTCTGCCGCATCAGCTTAGAAACAGTGAAAGTTCTGGTCAGGACCTCAAATGGGATGGTGGTGGAGGAGGTCAATGGTTGGGCAGGATGCTTTCCCTATCCTGTTGTGGCACACTCCCTGTGTGTTTCAAAGCTATTGTCACCTTCAATCAGTGTGTGTTTCTCTTGCTGATTCTGCTTTTGGTATCTGGATTACTCTAATATTTTATATTTGAATAATTAATTTACAGTATCAATTATGTGAATAATTCAATGGACATAATCTGCAAAAAGTGGTGGCTAATGTTTCTTATTAGGAATTTTCGAATTATTAAAAGTAATGCAATAAATAATGCTTTGGTGCCCATATTTACGCAGCTATGGTCTTGCAAATAAAGTAAAGACTAATTTCTCTTTTCACCACTATAACAATTACTTCAACCATCATAACTCCTGACCATGTAAACAAAGCCTGGTTGTTGGTCAGCCTGCTACATATCAACATTTGTCCAAAACAATTTGCAGAGAGTGGCCTCTTCTAGATAGGGCCAGTAAAAAATACATTAGAGACAGACATTAGTTATATTGCAGTTGGCTGCCAAGGCCATATGTGTGGCAGACTCCTGAGGTCACTTGACTACCAAGGTCACCTTTTTCAGTTAGAATTATTAAGTGCTTCCCCTTTAATCAGATAACAGACCCACACACATACACACACACACAGACAGGCATGAATGCACACAAACACATTGCAATGCTCATGGCAACCATAGTTATTTATAGGCTCCAAGCTGAAATGACCAGTTGGTTTAATTTAATAGTGGCCAATAGGATTATACACAGAAACAAATTACCTAAGTGGGGGTACTCCGATACCAAAATCTTTTAACAATGATGGAAACCACGGACATGATGTCTACCAGTATTATTTAATTATATCGTTTAGCCTCAGCATCTGTCAACTAGGCCTAGCTCCTGGTGAATGAAAGGTCTAGCCTGTGTCCAGATCATTAGCTTTATCACAGCTGCTCTCCCCTCTGCTGAACAGTCCATGCCCATAGAGACACAGACCCAGACTGACCATAACCAATACCCCTGCTCAGCAATCCTCCGCCAGCTGCATTTGGGTCAAGTAAGAGAGTGTCAGCATGTATTGTAACATCCTCTTTCTCACCAGGCATCACAGTTGATTGTCTTAAAGCAACCTTCAAACATTTGTTCTTATTGTTTAAACAAAGATGCTATATATCCTTTATTATGCACCACAAAACAAGTCAGTGAAAAACATGATCTGCATTTGGTTAAATGGGCTCGAGCAGGCAAACTGGGTCATGGTCAACATGAAAGAAATTGCCCAAAGAAAGGAATTACTAAATTGACAACGAATAAATAACAACGTTTTTAATAATTGTGCAATAGGTTGCAAGTCAGAAAGGTGATGTGGTCAATGAGAAGCAACCTCTCATTCAACTTGAGTGAGTCTGTATCATTTAAGCTAATGGAATTCAAAAAGCTTAGATCAACATAAGATCACAAAGAATGTTAAAAGATGTTGCAGTAAATTACTTTCTCTATAAGAGTTGTGAGGCTAGACTAGTGACATGGTGTTTTTGGGCGGATTCTCTCTCTCGTGTTTTTGTCTTTTATCAAAGAATGCAATTAGGCTTCAGCATAAATATATCAGAGGCTGTCAAATCCCCCTCTTCATCTCGTCCTCCATTCTGCAATGTTACTCTGCTGGGTTCCTCTCTCTGTCTCTCACTCTCTGTCTCTCACTCTCTGTCTACCTGTCTCACTCTTTCACTCTGTCAACTGCAATCAGAAATAACTATGTCCCTTCAACTTAATGAAAAACAACCATTTGGCTATAAACTTGTAGTCATCCTCTAACCAATCACATTGTCTTGAGTAATTAAAATGATTAGCCTAATGAGCTTAATTAACTAAATTTGACTACAGGACATGGCCATATGGTGAGGCAAAACAAAGATGGGAGGTAGCTAATTAAAGTTAAAATAATGCAGGTTTTAATTAACTCAACCCTTAGGCATCAACATTTTCAAATTTATCCAAGCTGATAATTAAAAAGTCCTCTCTTGCCCAAGCAACATTTCTTCTCTGAGCTAATTAAAAGAGGGAAATGAATTAGCAACATGACGCTCCAAATATTAATTCCTGCTAGAAGATGACTTCACTTTCTAATGAAATTAATTAGCCCATGCTGGACCTTCAGTCAGATGGAGCGTACTGTCCGGGAGCACAGACCTCATGTAATCCAATGCCCAGGCGGAGGGGCCCCAGGGCACAAATTTACAATTGTAATGAACGCTCTTTAACTGTGTGCCTCTGTTAATATACCAAATGAACATGTAGATCTATTTACGCCACAGGCTTCCTCATTTCAACACGAGTGATTGGAGAAGCTAGTTAAAATAGGTTGCTTTATACTTCAAATGTGTGGAGCATGTTAACCACATAGCTGTTGGAAGCTTTGTTAACTATAGACTCATGGCTTGATGGGTTGTATTCGTATGTATGTCAGTCTGGTGTTTGTGTGCGCACATGCTTATTTCTGTGTTATCCTGGTTTTACATTACACGTGAGGACTAGAAGTCCTCACGTTTCACAAAGTGTTGGGTTGTCTATCACTAGGGCTAAAGCTTAAAGTGGTTTGAATGATTCTGGATAGACGTAAACAAAGACTTCATGGACAAGTAAATATTTTGATAAATATTTGATGGTCCCTTGCTCAGAAGATTGGTCACAAGTTTAGAAACTATCAAAGCATCATTACTTTCCCATTGCTCCTGCAATGGTTGTGTATGATATACTATTTAGAAGTTCAGGGTTAGTACTTTTATTTAATTTTATTCATGGGTAATTTCCAATCTTTGATGTTTAACCTAAAATAACGTGGTGATATGGGAACTCGTTTTGGGAACTGGTTTTACAAAAATGTCCCCAAAGTGAGTTGCAATCCATTAGACTCTCCTAGGATCTAAGATGAAGTTGTTAAAATGAAAACAAACTACAAAAACACAAACACTGTCTTTTTAAATATTGTTTGTGTTTTCATGACCTTTATTGTCCTAATTTGTCTGTGCATTCAGAATGTAATCCATATACTGGGGCAATCCAGTAAAACCAACTTCATTAGCACCAATTAAGAGCCCAATTAAAATAGCTGTATTGTTCTATGGGTTTCTAACCCTAAATATTATTCATAAGACAGATTTACCAGGACATTTCGTACATTCATTTGAATATCATCAATGGAAAAGCTAATACATACAGAGAAACACATTTGTTAGATTGAAACGTATTGTTCATGGGCCTCCTAGGCGGCGAAACGTTTTTATTTTGTAGCACATAAATGATTACCACAGTCTGGAGCATACACTGTGTTGCTAGCAGACTAGAATGATCTATTGGAAGTAAAAAATTGCCCAGAATTGCCTGACAGATTTACTGATCTCATTGTGCTTTAGCGACCACCTCAGGTGACTTGCGTATTTGCAAAGCTAACTGAGAATGTCAATGTCATTCTCAGTTAGAATGTCAGCGAGCATGCCACTCACATGCATCTATCCATGTGACTTGGTTAGAAAAGCAGTTTGAAAAAAAGCGGAATGGTTAGCCATGGATGCCTTTAAGGAAAGTTTTGCCACATTCTTTAACTATCCCAAATCCATTGGGAGTTGTTGCAATAAGACAGGACCATTCACATAATTGAATATTTCAAAATTGGGGAAGGGGCAAAAAGGAGACCAAAGAAATACTGTACATATGGATGGACAACTTCATAAATGTAAATGAAACAACAGCAATGGATGCAAGAATAGAAAAAACATTATATCTGCACATAAACAAATAATTTGGCCCATTTTTATGTGGAACTTCTGTCACATGAACATGTCCCAGGTAATTGTGATAAGATGTACACACAGACAGTACTGTAACTCTTCCCTTCGTTGTCCTCATTTAATTCAGCCACAGTCAAATGTACTTAGAATATAGGTGATTCTGATTGGAACCTGTACTGACATGGGCTATGCCAGAGCTGGTTAGGCTACACGTGGGTTACATTGAACTGATTGGGCTATACTTGTGCTGATAGGTTTATATTAGCAATACAACACAGACTTGCTAGTGTTTAGTAGTCAATGTAATGTTATTTCTATTTTCCCATATATAAAGCATGAATGGTGGATATGCTGCATAGGGCACAATTAGATGGCATTGGCCATGTCTTTATGGACCTTTCACCCTCCCGAACCAAAAAAAAAGTCACTTCTTCAGAATTGGGATAATTATGTTTACTGGGCTTGCAGTGCTTTTCACTCAACACCAAACATCAAACCATGAAGCTGGTGTTTTTATTTCTATGTGGTTTTCAATATTTAATGCTCTCCTCTGGCAATTTTGATCTTATATGTAAATAACATCTGATCTAATTATAGGCCATATTGATACATTTGACAACACTTCATTTCTTTTCAATTTAATAGTCAAGTGAATTCAATGTTTTTTTTTCCTTCTAATTCTAAAATATTCTATAATATTATTAATGGGGCTGCATCCTTTTAATGTCATCCTATCGGAGACATTAGAGAATTTCAAATTAAAGGTACAGATGGCTGTGGAGACCAAGTGGCCCTCTTATAAATGGAATTCTCACATCAGTCAGACAGAGCAGCATGGTGCTCCATCTATCTGTGGAGTGGAGCTTAAAGCTAGTCAGGCCCCACATCAAAGAGCCATCAACATGTCTAACAGCTACACAAGCCATGTAGGTCCCACTGAATCCCAATCCTTTTACATATTTCAAGCTCTTCCTCATGTTGCTTCACTCACTTATAGACCATTAAATAATGTGCTTTTCTCTCTTCAGTAGTAGTCTGACCTTCATTATTTAGGAGAATTTATCATTTAAAAAGGGAATTTTGTTATCTCGGATCTGAGTAAACAAGTACTACATTCTTTTATTCATTTTTTTTTTATCTAGATGTGTGGTTGTTTGACGCTTGGTCAAAAATGTGTGTAGACAATTGCTGTAATGATTCTGTGTGTGGATATCAGCAATGTGGTGCCATGACATTGGAAACAGAAGTTGTCCAAACACTGACAACATAATATAGAATATAGAATGCTCTGAAGACTCCATGCAGTGTCTTCTTACCCAAAGATCTCTGGCCATTGCTGTACGATGAAAGTTTTACAACATACAATAAGATACTCTACGCATTGATCAAAACACGTCAGTGTCTCGTATCCTGCTGTGACATTCCGTCCTGCATCCTACCGCAGTAATATCTTGTACATATAGATGAGGTAGTTTTGAAGATCAGCTCATTCAATCAAATATTCACTGGTTTAATTTGAACAAGTAAGAAACAGATTATGGAACTACAGCTGATTAATTAAAAAGGGCAATTAATTAATCTGTTTACAGGCATCAGCAAAGCACTAAATTCATAATATTATTATTTGTATTGAAGAGATGACGATCTTGTTTATTGGGTGATATCATTATGTTCCCTTTTTGCCCTGACATAGATACTTCAGATGAGATATCAGGTAGACAAGGATTCTCTGGTGTTCTGTCACAGATCTTTTTAACACTCAATTGAACAGAGCATGATTGTGTTGAACTTTAAAAGGGCATTTAATATGGCTTTCAGATCTCCTGTGGTGAAGTCTTGTTGAATATTTCTTAGTGATGCTCTCTCTCACTCTTTTTCTCTCTGTCTGAGATGAAGAAACTACATCAGCCTTGCTCACTGACCCCAAGAATTCATTCTGTTCTTTAATAAGGCCAGCACGCCACAAAGTATTCATTTTCTGGGCCCTCTGCAAATGTACCCAAAGAAAAAAACAAGCAGTTGGCCAACGATGCTCTCTCAAACTTTCCATAAATGAGTATTAACATGTCTCCAATTGCACCTTTGCTGACTTACCCAAGGCACAAAAGGTTAAACCTTGGCAGGGTCAAAATTGTATTTGGCCTTTCAGGTTGGCACTCCTCCCAATTACTGCTAGCTAGGAATTGTGAGACAAAGGGAGAGATAGGAATGAAAAGGGGAAACAAGAAAAATGCAACACAAAATATTAAAGACAAGATCTTAATCTAATTATTCCCCATGCTGAATTTGTCAGACTGCAGACTTCTGGTTGAAAGAAAAAAGTTTATATTCTTTATTATTTCAAGTGCTGGATTTGTCTGGTAGAAGAATATTGGAACAGAGAGGAAATAATCATCTTCAGAAATATTCAGTGACAGCACATTTACCATATTAACGTTTTTTTTTTTTTTGCCCCTTCTATCCAGAGTGACCTTCAGGAGCAGTTAGGCTCAAGGAACACGCTCAAGAGAACATACATTTTTCACCTTTTCGGCTCAGGATTAAAACAAGCAACCGTTTGGTTACTGGCAAAATGCTCTAACCATTAAACTGCTACAAACTTTCTATAAATGTTGGGCAGCCTGCATCCTAAAATGGCAGCATATTCCCTGCATAGAGCTCTTTTAAAAAAAAGATAATTATATAAAGATTTGCTTTTCATTCGCAATGATTCTGGATCTGAGTACCTCCAAGATGATTTGTACAAGGTAAACATTTTTCAACTATTCTGATAGCTTCTGAAAAAGATTGGTTGGGCAAGAGATAGAACCTCAGGTAGTAAAGCTACACTTTAAAATGTATTATTTCTGATACTATTATGGGTTAGAGATGATTCAATCACTGATTATTTACAGTTGTGCTCATAAGTTTGCATACTCTGGCAGAAATTGTGACATTTTGGGATTGATTTTAAAAATATGACTGATCATGCAAAAAAACTGTCTTTAATTTAATGATAGTGATCATATGAAGCCATTTATTGTCACATAGTTGTTTGTCTCCTTTTTAAATCATAATGATAACAGAAATCATCCAAATGGCCCTGATCAAAAATGTTACATACCCTTGAATGTTTGGCCTTGTTACAGACACACAAGGTGACACAAACAGGTGAAAATGGCAATTAAGGGTGTATTTCCCACCCTGTGGCATTTTAAATTGCAAATAGTGTGCATAAATAGTCAATGAGTTTGTTAGCTCCCACATGGATGCACTGAGCAGGCTAGATACTGAGCCATGGGAAGCAGAAAATAACTGTCAAAAGACCTGTGTAACAAGTTATTGTAACTTTATAAAAATGGAAAAGGATATAAAAAGATATCCAAAGCCTTGCCAATGCCAGTCAGTACTATTCAATCACTTATTAAGAAGTGGAACATTTGGGGATCTCTTAATACCAAGCGAAGGTCAGGTAGACCAAGAAAGATTTCCGCCAAAACTGCCAGAAGAATTGTTCAGGATACCAAGAAAAACCCACAGGTAACCTCAGGAGAAATACAGGCTGCTCTGGAAAAAGACGGTGTGGTTGTTTCAAGGAGCATAATACGATGATACTTGAACACAAATGAGTTGCATGTTCGAGTTGCCAGAAAGCCTTCAATGTGTCAATGCCACAAAAAAGGCCAATTACAATTTGCCCGACATCACCTTGACAGTGCTTGTGGCACACTGTAATGTGTAGTGACAAGACCTAAAAAGAGCTTTATGGTCACAACCATAAGTGCTATGGAAAGGGGTCAACCAGGCCTATAGTGAACAGAATACCATCTCCACTGTGAAGCATGGTGGTGGCACATTGATGTTTTTGGGGAGTGAGCTCTAAAGGCACACACGGAATCTTGTGAAAATTGATGGCGAGATGAATGCAGCATGTTATCAGAAAATACTGGCAGAAAATGTGCATTCTTCTGCACGAAGGCCGCGCATGGGATGCTCTTGGACTTTCCAGCACGACAATGACCCTAAGCACAAGGCCAAGATGACCCTCCAGTGGTTACAGCAGAAAAAAGGTTCTGGAGTGGCCATCACAGTCTCCTGACCTGGAGCTATCATGGAGCAACTCTGGGGAGATCTGAAATGTGCGGTTCATGCAAGACGACCAAAGACTTTGCATGACCTGGAGGCATTTTGCCAAGATGAATGGGCAACCATACCACCTGCAAGAATTTGGGGACTTATAGGAAATTATTACAAAGAACTGCACGCTGTCATTGATACTAAAGGGGGCAATACACAGTATCAAGAACCACGGGTATGCAGACTTTTGAACAAGGGACAGTTAATTTTTTCCTTTATTACCATATTTTGTTTTATGATTGTGCCATTCTGCTGTGACATACAGCTGAATGTGAATCCCATAAGAAATAAAATATTTGTTTTGCCTGCTCACTCATGTTTTCTTTACAAATGGTACATACACTCACCTAAAGGATTATTAGGAACACCTGTTCAATTTCTCATTAATGCAATTATCTAATCAACCAATAACATGGCAGTTGCTTCAATGCATTTAGGGGTGTGGTCCTGGTCAAGACAATCTTCTGAACTCCAAACTGAATGTCAGAATGGGAAAGAAAGGTGATTTAAGCAATTTTGAGCGTGGCATGGTTGTTGGTGCCAGACGGGCCGGTCTGAGTATTTCACAATCTGCTCAGTTAATGGGATTTTCACGCACAACCATTTCTAGGGTCTACAAAGAATGGTGTGAAAAGGGAAAAACATCCAGTATGCGGCAGTCCTGTGGGCGAATATGCCTTGTTAATGCTAGAGGTCAGAGGAGAATGGGCCGACTGATTCAAGCTGATAGAAGAGCAACTTTGACTGAAATAACCACTCGTTACAACCGAGGTATGCAGCAAAGCATTTGTGAAGCCACAACACGCACAACCTTGAGGCAGATGGGCTACAACAGCAGAAGACCCCACCGGGTACCACTCATCTCCACTACAAATAGAAAAAATAGGCTACAATTAGCCCACCAAAATTGGACAGTTGAAGACTGGAAGAATGTTGCCTGGTCTGATGAGTCTCGATTTCTGTTGAGACATTCAGATGGTAGAGTCAGAATTTGGCGTAAACAGAATGAGAACATGGATCCAGCATGCCTTGTTTCCACTGTGCAAGCTGGTGGTGGTGGTGTAATGGTGTGGGGGGTGTTTTCTTGGCACACTTTAGGCCCCTTAGTGCCAATTGGGCATTGTTTAAATGCCACGGCCTACCTGCGCATTGTTTCTGACCATGTCCATCCCTTTATGACCACCATGTACCCATCCTCTGATGGCTACTTGCAGCAGGATAATGCACCATGTCACAAAGCTTGAATCATTTCAAATTGGTTTCTTGAACATGACAATGACTTCACTGTACTGAACTGGCCCCCACAGTCAGCAGATCTCAACCCGATAGAGCATCTTTGGGATGTGGTGGAACGGGAGCTTCGTGCCCTGGATGTGCATCCCACAAATCTCCATCAACTGCAAGATTCTATCCTATCAATATGGGCCAACATTTCTAAAGAATGCTTTCAGCACCTTTTTGAATCAATGCCACGTAGAATTAAGGCAGTTCTGAAGGCAAAAGGGGATCAAACACAGTATTAGTATGGTGTTCCTAATAATCCTTTAGGTGAGTGTATATTACCAATTGTCCAAGGGTATGCAAACATTTGAGCACAACTGTATGTCCAATGCCCCTCATTTTGATGTCACCACAAAGAACTTTCATGTCAGTTTCAGATGTTAGAACATGGTGCTCAACTACACAATTGCATAAATAAAACGTGTTCCAAAGATACAAGACTGGGATAATCTTAATGAACAATTCACGTCAGTTAGAAGAAAAATTAGGCCTATTTTGATCAGTGGATGAAATGGGCTGGTACCGGGTTATCAGCATAAGTGTGGTTTGCCCTTTTTCTCATGATTCACAATCATGGGTAAACAAGGTTGTAAGTTAGGTTTGGAATTTGTTGGGGATTTTTTTTTTACTATTGTATATGCTATCGATGATCCTGCCCTGAATGAAATTTGTGTGCACACACGCGCACACACTCACATAAGATACTGAATAGTATTAGTCAGAGGTGTCAATTTTTTTTTTGTTTATTCAAAGTTCAGTTACAGAGTCTTACCTTTGACATGTAGTTAACTAAAAAAATTCTTAGTCTACTAGGTTATGTTTTACTGATTAGCTGTTTCTTCAAGTGTGCAGGTGAAGTGACAAGTGTGTATGTAAATGTTTTCCTTTTTTGTGACACTAAGCTATATTACCTGGCAAATAACAGAGTGAAAATATTATACAAACAAGTACAGGTTCACATGATGTGCTTTTGTTGTTATCTGAACAGGTTATCATTAACTTGCTTGCACATTATCATTTGCTTCTATCTTCTTGGTATATGAAAGATCCAAACACGTCTACGTCTGTCACTGATTGACAAATTTTTTTGGCAGATCCCTTTGAGATCACTGAGGTCCAGGTTTTCTCGATGGACATGGCACACTGCAGTGTGGTTTAGACGCATTTGTGACAATTCTACAACTGTATTGCAGTTTGGCCTTTTGTGAAGAATGTCCTTATATCTATTTTATATTTTATAGTTTATTATTCACTCAATGTTAACAACGAACTTACAATATAGGATATATCTTACCAAAAAGTCAGACAAACTTCCTCTAGTTCATTGACTTGCTCCTCAGTTTACACAGCAATTACTGCCTGAGTGGCATGCGCATTGGCAGTTACCGCTCTCCTGCCAATCAGGAGAAACTCTGATCTAGTGAAAAACAATAACTCGTTGTGGAGCAGAAAAAAGTAATCAAAGAAAAATTACTTTCAGATAGATCTCAATTATTGTTGGGGACATGTGAATTGTCTCTTAACATTAGTGGGGACATGTCCCCACTGTCCCACCCTAAATCAAAAAATGTTGGAACAACGGTAATGATGGCAGTATTCTTTCATTGTAATGTATCTATCATGATTACTTAACAAAGAGGTGTAAACCTGCTATAACACATTAATGAAAGACATGAAAGGCAATTAGGTGTATAATTAATTTACAAAAACATATGCAACCTTTACACAAACAAGCAGATTCACACAATCAGCTGTATCCTACATTCCAAACAATTTATAACTCGGATTATGCATTTATTTTGATCACTTTTGACTAGACGAAGCTATGCCAGCTATTTTTTCCTTGCCTTTACAACATTACCCAAATAATCAGCTAAACGCAATTGCTTTGCGCTAATTCAAATAAGAGAGTCGACCTATACTCTCTCATACTCTTGCTGTGCAATTCAGCCAATTAAAATCAAACAAAAAGTTGTGTTAAAAGCAACTTCATTACCGTACATACCTGCAGTTTTCTTCCAAAAGTAAATAATATCATAACTAAGTCTATACAACCCAGGTACTGATTCAAAATGTTGTAGAGTCTGTCGTGTCCATGTATTCACTTCATTAACGGTAGGCAGGACAACATTTATTACGAATCTGGGCATTGCACACAGTATTTCTAATTTACAAGGCCATGAATTACATTTAAGTGACATTACTGGCTGAGTGTTTCTAAATCCAGCTGTGTGATCAGCCAGCATTTTATGGGTTCTATTCAAGGCCATACAGTACACTGATCTCCTGAAACAGAACAGGGTAACCCATTAGTCTATGTTTGCTTTTTCCTTGACGCAAGCGATATGGAAAGAATATCAGTAACGTGTGAAAGCAAATCTCAATAGATTAATTTGAAGTGTTCACTGAATTGTGATTCCTTTTTTAATTAATGATAGAATTAACTGTTTTGTTAATGCATTCCTGGAGGGGTTGAGCTGCTGGCAGGATTTAGCTAGATGAAAAAAAAGGAGGACGCATGCCGTCTCTCTTGACATTCACAAAACTCCAAATGTGCCCGTGTCAGGCCGGCATTCGCTCATGTCGGGTTAAATTTGTCTTGCAAGAAGCGCATTGTGTTACAGGGAGATGATTTTTGTGTTTAGGCAAGACATATTGACGGGAAACCACAGAAATTTCAGGAATAATAATGATGTGGAATTAAGTGAGTTTTGCAGGCTACAACCCTGCAGTTTGTGATACTTTTAACATATAAATTGCTCTCCCTCCATGCTGCCACACTATCTAAATCCATCAAAGGCATAGGTGAATTAATTTTAAGTCTGTGTGAACTTCAATTCCAGCAGTGTGTAACTTCGTTATATCCCGTCATATTTATAATTTTAAGAGAATACCTGACTTTAAAACATGTTAATGTATAAAAGTCACTCTAATTCTCTTCAAAATGATATGCAATCTAGTTGTAGGCGATAGCAACAGCATTTAAAGAGTATGTGTCAGAGTGCTGGTGATTATTTGTGGATTTGTTGCTATAATGCGGAAGCAAACTGAGAAGCCAGATCTCACTGCATATCAAGTGTTTCTAAAGGGCAGGTAAACCCTGAATGCTCAGATTTAAAAGGTCATTTTAGTTTCAGTTATGAAGTTGGGAGTGAATGTTCAGTTATCTAATTGTGGTTTAGATGAGTGAATAGCTGTAGGCCTTATATTGGAAGACAGCCCCCATTGGGAGCTTGGATGGTTCTTTTTATCCTAAAACAACTTGTCTCTATTAGTAAGGGAGTTGTTATGCCCTCAAGAAAGCCAAAAGGTAAATGTCACCTTGCATAAACAACACAAAATAACTCTGTTTAAGAGAATGCAGATGGGATACCAATACAGGTCACACCGGGCATACCATTACAGAGGCAGGACATTCCCTCCTTGCACCAGGCAAGCTGTCATGTATGATATACACAGTGGTCCCATATCTTCCCCAAACAGAGCCCAGATTGTTTTGATATTTTCATTAGCATGTCTTCAATCATAAATCATTTGGGGAATTTAGGATCGATCCCTCCTCTCTGTCTGACATATCAGATTACAAGTCGAAGCCTTGCCACGCCATGCGTCCTTTGTTGAAGCCACATTACTAACTCCTCCCAAACCCTGGAAGTGAAAATGGTAAGACCTGAATGTGGGGTACATTAGAATAGAACAAGAGCAGAATATAATAAACATACTATTATGGACAATTATTAGTGAACAAAAACTAGTGAACTACTCGTCATGCGCCCAAATCCGAGTAACCCAGATTGATATTTATCTGAATCTGTTTAGAATGTACAACTTTGTTTCCAAAAAAGTTGGGACGCTGCATAAAAATAAAATGAAAACAGAATGCAATGATGTGCAAATCATTAATCCCAGTTTTTAATAGAAAATAGTACAAAGACAAAATATCAAATATTGAAACTGAGAAATGTGATTGTTTTTGAAAAATACATGCTCATTTTGAATTTGATGACAACAACTCATTTAAAAATTGTCACTTCTACAATACTCTGTAAGCATGTGGGAACTGAGGGGACCAATTGCTGTAGCTTTGAAAGTGAAATGTATTCCCATTCTTGGGAATACATTTTCAGCTGCTCAACAGTTCGGGATCTCCAAATGTATGAACCAAATGTTTTCAATAGGTGACAGGTCTGGACTGCAGGCAGGCCAGTTTAGCACCTGGACTATTTTACTACAGAGCCATGCTGTTGTAGTACATGCAGAATGTAGTTTGGCATTTTTCATACAGACAACGACTGAAATAAGTCGTTGTCTGTATGACAGCATATGCTGCTCCAAAACCTGTATATATTGTTCAGCATTAATGGTGCCTTCACAGATGTGCATGTCACCCATGCCATGTGCACTAATGCACCCCCACACCATCATGGATGCTGGCTTTTGAACTGTGATAAGAAGCCAAATGGTCTGTCTGTCTCTTTTGTCCGGAGGGTGTAGCATCCATAATTCCCAGAAATCATTTAAAATTGTAATTTGTCATTTTTCCACTTTGCCTCAGTCCATCTTAAATGTGATTGTGCTCAGAGAAGAAGGCAGCAATTCTGGATCTTGTTAATATATGGTTTCTTCTGTACATTTTAATTTGCATTTGTAGATGCAGCAATGTAATGTGTTCAAAGACAATGGTATTTGGAAGTGTTCCTGAGCCCATGCAGTGATTCCCACTACAGAATCATGTCTGTTTTTAATGCAGTGCAGCCTGAGGGCCTGAAGATCATGGCCATCCAATATTAGTTTTTGGCCTTGTCCCTTGCGCACAGAGATTTCTCCGGATTCTCTGAATCCCCGCCAACACCAGGTTGGTAAAAGGACTGTTGTTTTTGTTAATGCAAAGAAGACTGTATGTCCTACTTCCCCACAAAAGAGCCTGTTCCCACTGAATCTGTCTATGTTTTCATGTTCAGTGTCCTCAGTCTTGTCTGAGCCCTCCCCCTGCATGGTTTTGGCTCTGGTGAGAAGTTTGCACATCATGTGATCCCAGAGGTTCTTAGTGTCAGAGTAGCTGACATCACTAGTTCACATATTCCTCTGCTGCCTGGCATAGGGCCTATTGAAAACAGCGCTGAGTTGTCGTAGTTGCTGGTAATCAAGGGTTACAAACGACTCTATTAAGCCTGCCCACTTTGCACGCAGCCCATTGACCACAATGTTGCGTTGTTAGTCACCTCTAACCAAGGGTTGCGACCAACTCTCCTCTGCCTTTTTTCCCAGAATGCTGCCCATTAATTATAACGGCGGATGCTTAAGTCGTCAATTACCAGTGGTGATAAACAACGCTCTTCTTCCTGTCTGCCCATGGCTTCAGCGTTTTCTGGCATTGGTGTTACAGCACTTCACATTTAATTCTCTATTGGCCAACATTCAGTCCATTTCTTCCTATGCCCTTTCGGGAAAATTATACCAATTGGAAACGGAGATGCTCTCTGTCCAGTTGGCTAGATCAAATGTTGGGGATATGTCATGCAATGCAGTTTCTTCGCCCACTCCCTTCTCGGGGGGTCCTGAACAGGAGAACTTCCAAAAGCTCACCACGAAACACTTGTTGGCATGCATGTACTTCCATATGCTGTTTATGCCCTTTCCCAAATGAGTACCAGTTCAAGAGAATCCCATTTTGCTATGCTCTGGCTCCACACGTTCTCCGAGTGTCTAGAAACAGCCTTAGAGCCTCTATGTTGAAAAGGAGCCAGTATCGGTTTACTTGGAATACTTTCTGGTTCTGCCAAGCGTAGGTGTTCTCGGACAACAGAACGACAGTGGTCTATATCAATCACCAAGGTGGAGTCAGATCTCCTGTACTCCATCGATTGGCAGAGGCCTCTCACGTTCCAGGTTACCTCAATGTGGACGCAGGCTTCATGTCCCGAAGAGGTCCTTGGGATGACAAGTGGATGTTTACACATTGTGGAGACAGTTCGGGAAAGTAGAGGTAGACCTGTTTGCGTCTCGAAAAAACGCTCTGGGTCCCCTGTGGTCCTCTCTGAGACAGAAGAATGTTCCATCATTGGATGTTCACAGCTGAAAAAGCTGTGAAAGGGATACCACTGCGATACCACTGATTTTCTTTTTGTATATCATACCAAGTAATACCAAGGCTAGTATCCTAATACCAATAGCAAAACTGAATACATTTTAGAATGTATTCAACATTGTGAATGGCCAAATCACATACTCTTACATGTATTTTACTGTTAAGTATGATCAATTCAGTACAAATTATGAATGCATTACAGGAGCCTACTGGCTGCATAAAGGGGTAGAAAGAACGACTATGTAACCACAGAAAATATTGACACTTTGGGCCCAATTTGGACATTTTCATTTAGGGTTATACTCATTTTTGTGGCCAGCGGTTTAGACATTAATGGCTGTTTGTTGAGTTATTTTGAGGGGACAGCAAATTTACACTGTTATACAAGCTGTACACTCACTCCTTTATATTGTAGCAAAGTGTCATTTCTTCAGTGTTGTCACATGAAAAGATATAATCAAATATTTACAAATATGTGAGGGGTGTACTCACTTTTGAGAGATACTGTAATTAACGTTATCTTTACTATTTAATGACAACACTGCAATCTGTCCAAATCATTTTTATGACAAGACGAAGAAGGCAACGTTGTTTTCAATTGAGTTTTAATCACTTTAGCAATGTCACTGTATTTCCAAGCACTAATTTAATTTACACAAAACATTAATTTGCCACTGTTTTAAGTAATTAGCCTGTACATGCAGAGGCGCAATCCATAAATATGGAGCCAAGCTTTCTCAAAAATATTTGTTGTGTAACTTTTGCCGCTGTTACCGGATGCAGTCTGCACACTTGGGACAGAACTACACTGAACAAAATTATAAATGCAACACTTTTGTTTTTGCCCCCATTTATCATGAGCTGAACTCAAAGATCTAAGACTTTCTCTATGTAAACAAAAGGCCTATTTCTCTCAAATTTTGGTTCACAAAACTGTCTAAATCTGTGTTAGTGAGCACTTCTCCTTTGCCGAGATAATCCATCCACCTCACAGGTGTGGCATATCAAGATGCTGATTAGACAGCATGATTATTGCATAGGTGTGCTGGCCACAATAAAAGGCCACTGTATTGGGGGTATCCGGGGGGGTCCGAAAACCAGTCAGTATCTGTTGTGACCACCATTTGCCTCACGCAGTGCAACACATCTCCTTTGCATAGAGTTGATCAGGTTGTTGATTGTGGCTTGTGGAATGTTGGTCTACTTCTTTTCAATGGCTGTGCGAAGTCCGATCCAGAGCACCCCAAACATGCTCAATGGGTGACATGTCCGGTGAGTATGCTGGCCATGGAAGAACTGGGATGTTTTCAGCTTCCAGTAGTTGTGTACAGATCCTTGCAGCATGGGGCCATGTATTATCATGCTGCAACATGAGGTGATGGTCGTGGATGAATGGCACAACAATGGGCCTCAGGATCTCGTCACGGTATCTCTGTGCATTCAAAATGCCATCAATAAAATGCACCTGTGTTCGTTGCCCATATCATAACCCCACCTCCACCATGGGCCACTCGATCCACAATGTTGACATCAGTAAACCGATCATCCACACGGCACCACACACGCTGTCTGCCATCTGTACTGTACATTGAAAATCGGGATTCATCCGTGAAGAGAACCCCTCTCCAAAGTGCCAGACCCCATCGAATGTGAGCATTTGCTCACTCAAGTCGGTTACGACGACGAACTGCAGTCAAGTCGAGACCCAGATGAAGACGACGAACATGCAGATGAGAGTCCCTGAGTAATTCTTTGGTTATGCAAACCGATTGTTGCAGCAGCTGCCCGGGTTGCTGGTCTCAGACAATCTTGGAGGTGAAGATGCTGGATGTAGAGGTCCTGGGCTGGTCTGGTTACATGTGGTCTGCGGTTGTGAGGCCAGTTGGATGTGCTGCCAATTCTCTGAAATGCCTTTGGAGACGGCTTATGGTAGAGAAAAACTTTCAGTTCACGGGCAACAGCTCTGGTGGACATTCCTGCAGTCAGCATGCCAATTGCATGCTCCCTCAGAACTTGCGACATCTGTGGCATTGTGCTGTGTGATGGAACTGCACATTTCAGAGTGGCCTTTTATTGTGGCCAGACTAAGGCACACCTGTGCAATAATCATGCTGTCTAATCAGCATCTTGATATGCCACACCTGTGAGGTGGATGGATTATCTCGGCAAAGGAGAAGTGCTCACTAACATAGATTTAGACAGATTTGTGAACAATATTTGAGAGAAATAGGCCTTTTGTGTACATAGAGAAAGTCTTAGATCTTTGAGTTCAGCTCATGATGTAGGCAAAACAAAAGTGTTGTGTTTAGAATTTTGTTCAGTGTATGTCAAAAACATCTGAAATCTCCGTGTTTTTGCTGGACCACATAAATAGAGAAGACCAAGAAGAGGGAATGTCTCTGACTAAGTGAGTGACTGACTGCCTGTTGTTAAAAAGCGTAGTGGTTAGAGATGTAGACTGACATACAGGAGACTGGGTATTGAATCCAGCCAGGGACAAAGCAAAATTAGGATTAGTTGAGGATAAATTAAAACTTCACTTGCTACAATCTTCAGTAGCTACATATGGTAAGCCAAAAGTAAAACAGTGTATGGATATGTTGTGATTGACGAACTGCAATGGACATGTCTAACATCATAAGTCACTTCATAAGTGTTGGACTCCTTGTCTGGAAACATGATGTAAGGACCACGAAACATTTATCTCTCCTTATTAGTCTGCTTGAAAGAACTATGTGAAGAAATAAGTTAACTAGAAAAACTAACAGCAAAAACATATTATGTTGACTGACAAATGTGTAAGTAGTTTAGATATTTTTCCCACCACCGTAATTAGAGTTGTATATAGAAAATGTAGACGTTACACCACTTTATGCTACTGTGTGACTTAATGCTGGACCAAGTGCAGTTTGTGTTTATGTTGTGATGGATGAACTGCAACCAACACGTCTAACATTATAAATCGCTTGAAGTGTTGGACTGTGTCTTGAAACGCTGCTCTTACTCAGGAAAAGCAGGTCGGAGTGGGGGCAACGAAACATTGCTCTCTCCCAACTAACGTGCTTAATAGAATTTTGTGAAGATATACATTAACAATGCGAAAAACAAACAGAAATATGTTATGTTGATTGACAAACAAGTGGTATAGATACACCAATCAGCCATTACATTATGACCACTGTCAGGTAAAGTGAATTCTGTTTATTTACATATTTGATGATTCTTCAGTACTTTGTATAGCCACTTATAATTATGTCCTCAATTGTCCTTTCCTGGCCTATACTCTGTGTGTTTGGTCATGTTCTTTTATCGGAATGTTTATGTTACAAATGTTTATCTCTGGTCTGAATACCGAACCTAAGGTCATGCCTTAATGCTGAACCAATTAGTAGATCACTCTGTTTTACAATATGGTGTCAGGAGGCATAGATTGGAATGTATCCCTAGATGATAAGGGGTCTATTCTTAAGGACTAGTTTTGTTAAACTTAGGTCAGTAAACCAAAACCCACACACCTATGGTTAGGGGATGTAAACCAGAGTGGAGTTTGGGAAAAATCTCTCTTGCATTTTCCTAATTTCTGCCTCCATTTCTGCTCTCTCCGGAGAACTTTGATATTTGTACTGTAAGTGTAATCCTCTCTTTATATATTTGTTACATTAATTCATTGACTATTTGGAAATAATCAAAAACAGGTCAAAATCTAGTTCCTTCAATAACATTGATAATCTTGTTATCATGGCACCTGTCAGTGGGTGGGACATATTAGGCAGCAATGTGTTAGAAGCAGGAAAAATGGGCAACCGTAAAGGATCTGAGGGACTTTGACAAGCACCAAATTGTGATGGCTGGACAACTGGGTGAAAGCATCTCCAAAATAGCAGCCTTTGTGTGGTGTTCCCGGCCTGCCGGGGTCAGTACCTAACAAAAGTGGTCCAGAAAAGGAAAAGCGGTGAACCGGCGACAAGGTCATGGGTGGACAAGGCCTGTGTAGTCCAATCCAACAGATGAGCTGTTGTAGCTCAAATTGCTGAAAAAGTAAATGCTGGTACTGACAGAAAGATGTCAGAAAAACAATACATAATCACAATTTGTTGTGTATGGGGCTGTGTTGCTGCAGACAAGTGAGGGTGCCCATTCTGATCCCTGTCCACTGCCGAAAGCGCCTACATTGGGCATGTGAGCATCAGAACTGGACCACTTAGCAATGGAAGAAGTTGGCCTGGTCTGATTAAGCTAATTTTCTTTTACATCACGTGGATGGCCAGGTGTGTGTGCGTCACTTACCTGGAGTACACATGGCACCAGGATGCACTATGTGAAGAAGGCAAGTTGGCGGAGGCAGTGTGATGCTTTGGGCAATGTTCTGCTGGGAAACTTTGGGTCGTGCCATTCATTTCATGGCAACAGTATTCCCTGATGGAATTGGCGTCTTTCAGCAGGATATTGCGCCCTGCCACAAAGCAAAAATGGTTCAGGAATGATTTGAGAAACACAAGAATGAGTTCAAGGTGTTGACTTGGCCTCCAAATTCCCCAAATGTCAAATCAATCGAGCATCTGTGGGATGTGTTGGACAAACAAGTCCAATCCATGGAGGCCCCACCTCGCAACTTAAAGGACCTACTGCTAACGTCTTGGTACCAGATACCACAGCACACCTGGAGAGTTCTAGTGGAGTCCATGCCTCGAGGGGTCCGGGCTGTTTTGGCAGCAAATGGGGGACCTACACAATATTAGGCAGGGGGTCATAATGTTATTGCTGATCATGTATATTTCCCACTACCAACATTCTTTGAGTTGTATACAGACAATAAGTATTTTTGTTTCTGTTCCTCTTACGTCTTTTTTTTTTATTCCACTGTTTTAATAGAACAATGGTAATGTAACCCAGGTGATTAAGACATTAAGAAGTAATAAATAGTCAAAATAATTAAGTTGTCATTGTTAAAATCATCTTTTTCATAAAGAGATACTTTTACTGTCTTAAGTTAAGATTAGGTACTTTTACCCTTGAAAAGTGATGAATAAGTTAATGAAGTTTTTTAGAACATTTAATGAAAGGACTGTAAACTTTGAATGGTGTTTGATAAAGACGGGTGCCGAATTCATCAAGTTTTTGTTGCAACCCTGTTTCGGTAAGCTAGCTTGTTCAACCTTAAGTTAGTTAACAGCCTCAATCACTCATGTTATATCTTAGTTGGACTTACGCTAAGAAATATCTCGATAAAAGATGAAAGATGTATATTTTTATTTTACTTTTACTACGAGTGGTACATTTAAAATTATCAAGTGAATGGAAAGATATTTTGTTGAAATAAGCATTCACTTTTGTTTGAAAAGTTAAATCTGATTCTAAGTTTCATGTGTGAAATGCATATGAGGTACTAATTTGAAGTATTTATCCCAATACTTTATACTGAAACAAACGATCTTTTGATACGATTGTAAGCTTATTGCAGTTGTGATTTGAAGTACTTATTTGAATTCAAGGTATTCTATCTGATTACTTTGCATTGGTTAACTGAATGGTATTTCAGCATGTAGAAGTATATGCAGTTCTGGAAATATTTATTTTAACACAATGGAGTTAATGTTGTACAACATGCGAACACGGGATGATTTGATAGATTCATATAAAATCAACCTGCATTAGGGAAATTAGTTATGAAACTTAACAAAAGGTTATAACCTGGTTGTGAATGCAGGTCAAGTTTTTGGTTGGATTTGAAAGTCTTAGAAGAAGATTCATCGATCTCAATAGATGGCGAGCCAACCCAGTTTGATTTCTGTCACTGAATCCTGTCCACCGAAGGAGCTGGATGCCCACTGGTCATCACTCTTCGGATATCCACATGCTGACTATTGACTTCACTAACTGACTTTACACTTAAAGCGAGGATTTGACAAGGAACTTAAATTTAAATCCAAGGAAACACAATAAGTCAACTTAAAGGACAATTTATTTTATTTTCAAAGGGCCCATTTTATTTTTTATAAGTGTAAATGTATTTGCAACTTGTTCAATTATACATTTGGTTACTAAATTGACTTTAACCTTGGTGTGTGTCTGCTCATTGCACTTGAACTCCCCTCCTCATGAAATTAGAACGAAGGTGTACTTACCCAGGAGTGGATTACAGTAACATGAAACCAAATAATTATGAAATAAAAAATAACTTGTTAACACTCATTGTGTTCTTTATAGGTCGGCTACAGTATAGCTATTAGCTAGTCATCTACAGTTAATGTTTTTTTGAATTTGACAGGTTAAATGTACATTTTTGATTTGCAAATGGTGTTCCATACACTAGGTTTCGGATTAGCACAGAAAGTATTGGCCACTTCCCACAACAATGCTGGCATTGGCCCATAAATAGCTGCTCTTGGAACCCCTCCCTTGTTCACAATTACTTCTCTCGTGGCTCACCCGAAATCAGCTTGTCTAGTTTTTCTTTCTTGTTTTTAATTAAATTCAACAGCCATACAGGGTAAATATAAATGGTTTAAGAGACACATATGGGGAGGGTGTGGTGGGCAAGTGGTTGTTTAAATTTGCAGATTGAGATGCTGTTTTCCAACAAATTTGGATGGACTGGGAACAACATTATATCATTGCTAACTTATAATTAGCACATTAAGTAGGTGATGTTACAGTGCAGAGGGAGGCAGGACACAAACTCAGGGAATCATCCTTTTAATGTTCTTCTTCATGGCTTACAACTGAACCAAAATCAACAAAAGGCGAGTCGAACCGCAAAACTGAAGCATACACGTTAACAATGACTGACCAAACTAAGGGGGAAACAAGGGCAACTTGAATAGGATCCTCAATCAGAGGTAATAGGGAGCAGCTGCCTCCGATTCGGGATAATTAAACATAAGCGTGCAGAGATGCCCAGAGGCACCTCTGCAGTCAGGCCCTGACTGTGGCATCCAGGCACATAGGGATGCCTAGAGGCACCATACCTGACAGGTGAGCTATGGTGAAATTCCTGTTTCACTTGGTATGAATTTTGTGTTTCACAAGTTTTTTGCCATCATATTTCAACATTTTAGGTCAGTGAGCACTGACACTATTCTGCTTTGCCTCAAGCTAACCAACATTTTTAACATAGGATTAATAATTCCAGGTCTCAAGTAATGAATACAATATGCAAATTATTTTGAGTAATCAATATTCTTCTATTAGAAGTACAAACCAGTCAATTCCATGCATTGCACTCTGTTGGACCCTCATCACTGCCAACTGTGTACAGTCCGATCCACAGAACTAATGCCACAGACTCTCCAGCCCTGCCATTATGCAGCCCTCTACATTTCCATGTCACTGTAAGTTGCCACTGTACACAGAACTGTCATTCTCAAAGGCATTGGGTGTACGCTGTAGGGCTGCACTATATATTGTTTTAGCATCGACATTGCGATGTACGCATCCGTACAAAACGTCGCAGAACGTGAGCGAGGAACAGGCAAAAAAGACCGAAATGGAGAATTTGGTTGCAAAAAGAAAACACGACCAATTTGTTCGATCATTTAAGGCGATACCAGAGATTTTCGTATGACGAGTGCAAATCATCTCAATGCCGTCCAAAGCAAAAATCTATTTCGGATGCATTTGCCAGTATTAAACCAGAAATGTTCCCAACGGCAGAGAAAAATCACAGATTCAGTTGGTAAGTTATGCCCAATTGCACCTTCAATTTGACTACTGTTGCTATTGCTATACTATTACTGTTACATATTAACTAGCAACCTGTTCTGAAATATAACAATGTTCACGAGTTTCATACATTTTAATTGTAGAGGATGGTCTGGGGAAGAATGAATGATACATACTGTCAGGTTGATAGCCAAAGCTCTTTCTAAAGACATCCTGTATTTTTTTATATGGCAATATGTATAGCAGAAAAACAAAATATTTTGCAATGTCAGTTATTTCCAATATTGTGCAACCCTAGTGTACAGTACAGGTGCTGGTCATAAAATTAGAATATCATCAAAAAGTTAATTTATTTCAGTAATTCCATTCAAAAAGTGAATCTTGTATAATGTATGCATTCATTCCACACAGACTAAAATATTTCAAGTGTTTATTTCTTTTAATTTTGATGATTATAACTGACAAATAATGAAAACCCCAAATTCAGTATCTCAGAAAATTAGAATATTGTGAAAAGGTTCAATATTGAAGACACCTGGTGCCACACTCTAATCAGTTAATTAACCCAAAACACCTGCAAAGGCCTTTAAATGGTATCTCAGTCTAGTTCTGTAGGCAACACAATCATGGGGAAGACTGCTGACTTGACAGCTGTCCAAAAGACGACCATTGACACCTTGCACAAGGAGGGCAAGACACAAAAGGTCATAGCTAAAGAGGCTGGCTGTTCACAGAGCTCTGTGTCCACCCTGGAGAGGATTGTGAAACAAAACCTTGAACAAGACACAGCGTCAGAAGCGTCTCGCCTGGGCTAAAGACAAAAAGGACTGGACTGCTGCTGAGTTATGTTCTCTGATGAAAGTACATTTTGCATTTCCTTTGGAAATCAAGGTCCCAGAGTCTGGAGGAAGAGAGGAGAGGCACAGAATCCACGTTGCTTGAAGTCCAGTGTCAAGTTTCCACTGTCAGTGATGGTTTGGGGTACCATGTCATCTGCTGGTGTTGGTCCACTGTGTTTTCTGAGGTCCAAGGTCAACGCAGCCGTCTACCAGGAAGTTTTAGGGCACTTCATGCTTCCTGCTGCTGACCAATTTTATGGAGATGCAGATTTCATTTTCCAACAAGACTTGGCACCTGCACACAGTGCCAAAGCTACCAGTACCTGGTTTAAGGACCATGGTATCCCTGTTCTTAATTGACCAGCAAACTCGCCTGACCTTAACCCTATAGAAAATCTATGGGGTATTGTGAAGAGGAAAATGCGATACACCAGACCCAACAATGCAGAAGAGCTGAAGGCCACTATCAGAGTAACCTGGGCTCTCATAACACCTGAGCAGTGCCACAGACTGATCGACCCCATGCCACGCCGCATTGCTGCAGTAATTCAGGCAAAAGGAGCCCCAACTAAGTATTGAGTGCTGTACATGCTCATACTTTTCATGTTCATACTTTTCAGTTGGCCAACAATTATAAAAATCAGTTGTAATCATTGCAATTAAAAGAAATAAACATTAGAAATATATCATTCTGTGTGTAATGAATGAATATAATATACAAGTTTCACTTTTTGAATGGAATTACTGAAATGAATCAACTTTTTGATGATATTCAAATTTTATGACCAGCACCTGTATGTGTAAATCTTTCTATGCAAGGCAAAGTTATTCAGTTATAGGATGCAGTCATTTCATAATATGTTGGTGTCTATGCATGTCATATCCGAAATTAGTGATATGACTAATTACTTAATCCACAATGTATTAACATTTTTAACAATATATAATGCTAGCCATATAACAGTTATGAAGAAATAAAGGACATATGTAGAAATATGGTTATAGTAATATAGATGTGGAAAAGTGTTGATATGAACCAGTTAACATTTCTGCAGATGTCATCATGCACTTTTTTGGCTTATGTGACATAGTTAGCTTTTGGCACTCACTAAATAAAATAAAAAAGAACATCTGTGGTTCTGTAGACGAGACTTTAACAAGTCCTGCACAGTGTTTCCAGTCAAGAGTCTTTCCAGACCAAAAGGCTTTCCAGCATGTTGAAAATCAAAAGTCCATCCAGTAGAACTCCGTATGAGAGAGAGGCAAAATTCTCTTGGCACAATAACAGTTTTATTAAACTTGCAAGGAGAGAGAAATCATAGCAACAAAGTCACCAGTGAAATGTCTATGAGGCACAGCTTAGAAATACCTGATATTGTATAGGCAAGACAGTGTGACAACATCTTACAAAATAGCTGACATTTGAGCAAAACATGTCTATCTGGCTTGTTCCTTTGATTAGTTTAGCTCTCCATTAGCACATCTTGCATTTTCCTACTGTTCATGTTCATGGACTCAGTACTTTACTATCAACACAGTACTTAGCTAGTGATTTTACACTCTCCTATACAATGGTCCATTTAATCTATACATTAGCTCAGTAGATTTCCATAACACCTGTCAACATGTATATCTTTAAAAAAAAAATTTGTTGTGGATATAACAATTGTAGCATCTGTCCTTTGTGTCCAGGTTCCAAATGACACTTTCTTCCCCTAGATAGTGCACTACATTTGACCAGTGTCCATAGGGTACAACAAATGATAGGGTATAGGGTGCTTTTCATTTTAGGACATTGTCTATGAAATGCCAATGGTGTCTGTGTTTTGTTTAATCCTCCTCTACAGGTAGGCAGATTTAAAGATCAAACCCTTTGCCTCACAGGATATTTGGCTCCTTGACCTGGTAAGCAAAATCTGTATTGGTGCTTCAAAGGGAAGAGCTGCGGGTGAATTCAGTTGGATTCATTAAACCGATTATACAAACTGATTACTCCATCAATTAATGATGGAGCACATGATTATTTAAATTTTCATAGACTGAATATGAAATATGATAATGATAAAGCCCTTGAATATGATTTTTTTTCAAATAACTCACTTGTCTAACATCATACATTTACTTTTCAAGTGACTAAACCAGCGACTGAGAGAATGCCTGAAATAAGTAAACTGATAGAAAAGGACAAAGAGAAATACTACAACAGAGGTTATATAGAAGGAGATTATGATGGAGCTCTAAGGCTATGCATGGTGGAAACATGATGTCTTAGCTTACTTAATATCAGAAAAAATATGTTCGGTACTCCATATATCTAGCTTGGGTGTGTATCTTTTTGGTATGACGTGTATCTTTAACCTGGTTTTGTACCCTTTTAGTCTGACATGCAGTGCATGGTTTGTTGGCATTGAGCATGGATGTCATCAGAAAGGGTGCTTCAGATTGAGCTCTGATCAAAAGTAGTGCACTATGTATGTAATAAGGTGCCATTTTGGACAAAACCCTCATGTGCCCCACTACCAGCCTGCATCTCTCCCCCAGCAGTCTGCGATGCCATGTGGAGCCCCAGATGTAGCAAGAGGAATAATCCAAGCTCACACACTCATGAACGTGCCCATCTGGCCCACCAGTCCTCTACGTTCATATTAATCCCTAAAACCACCAAGAGTGCCACTGGTCCTTTCTGTTGTTGTGGTTCTTTGTTGTTTTTGTTGTTGTGGTGGCATTTCCTAGACTCAGTCAACTTACGGCTCTGGACTACATGGTTGAGTACTATATCATAACATCCTAGTCCTGTTAGTGAGACCCATGCAGTTCACCCATACTGTGTCAGTTGAAGGAGACTATTCCTCTCAACTAGGAGGGCCACCACACAAAGGCTCCAGTAATGACACTTACATTTATTTACAAAACCTTACAAAAATGATTTACAGTTTATGGCCTCTTTTTTTCAGCTGGCTTTACAGCGATGCTAGTTTCAAAAACGTATTTGGTTTCAAAGTAAAAAAAAAAATGGAATCAAATATTTAGTAATAGAGTGCAAAATAATACTTCGGGAATGTATTTAAAACAAAACTTGCTATCAACCACACTCTATTTTGGCTAGACTGCCCCCTTTGCTTGCAGTGCTTCTTTTTTTGCCTTTGAATTATTTTTATGGGATTGAAACACTAGTTCTTCGTTTGCACTTAAACCCCACAGCTGTGGGTGGGCTTTCGTGGGAGGAGTGGATGATTGGTTATCCATTATCTGTGTCAGTTTGGCTACAACCAATACATTTCAGTCTTTCTTTCCGACGCAAAAGAAGTAGTAGCAGACATTTATGAAGGACTGTGTCTGATGAATCCACAAACGCTTACTACATGTTCTGCCAGTACGTACTTCGTTGTCGTACTTCGTAGTCGTACTGTTTAGTATTGTAAGAAAATAGTATTCCAGTACTGGGACACATTGGAACATATTACCTCATCACAAAATTGCGTCTCAAAATATTTTGTCGCACAATAACATCATGCCATGTTGGAATACTAGTAATACTAGTATCTTACTACTTGGAATAGTCATAATAATTGAGCCAATTCTAGCTGAAGACGATCTTCACACTTCCAAAGCTATGTCATGTCATGGCACAACATTGTTTGTTTTTCCTCCATACATAAATTACATTAATACAATAACTATCAATATAGGTGAAGATAACTGACTTTTTCATTAAGTGAAAAGAGGAGAGAATTGTGAAAACCACTCCTCTTTTACTGCACAATAAGTTGTTTTCTGTATTAGGCTTCCCCAAAAAGTATGCATGAAAATCAACCAGAAATAGTAGAAATCTGGGAACTTTTGGCATACTATTTTCTGCGTAATATGGTCTGGGACATATTAATCTTCTTGTACAGTGGAGCAAAAAAGTATTTAGTCAGCCACCAATTGTGCAAGTTCTCCCACTTAAAAAGATGAGAGGCCTGTAATTTTCATCATAGTACACTTCAACTATGAGAGACAAAATGAGAAAAAAAATCCAAAAATCACATTGTAGGATTTTTTATGAATTTATTTGTCAATTCCTCTGTAAAATAAGTATTTGGTCACCTACAAACAAGCAAGATTTCTGGCTCTCACAGACCTGTAACTTCTTTAAGAGGCTCCTCTGTCTTCCACCTGTTACCTGTATTAATGGCACCTGTTTGAACTTGTTATCAGTATAAAAGACACCTGTCCACAACCTCAAACAGTCACACTCCAAACTCCACTATGGCCAAGACCAAAGAGCTGTCAAAGGACACCAAAAACAAAATTGTAGACCTGCACCAGGGAAGACTAAATCGGCAATAGGTAGGCAGCTTGATGTGAAGAAATCAACTGTGGGAGCAATTATAAGAAAATGGAAGACATACAAGACCACTGAAAATCTCCCTCGATCCGGGGCTCCACGCAAGATCTCACCCCGTGGGGTCAAAATGATCACAAGAACGGTGAGCAAAAATCCCATAACCACACAGGGGGACCTAGTGAATGACCTGCAGAGAGCTGGGACCAAAGTAACAAAGGCTACCATCATTAACACACTACGCCGCCAGGGACTCAAATCCTGCAGTGCCAGACGTGTCCCCCTGCTTAAGCCAGTACATGTCCAGGCCCGTCTGAGGTTTGCTAGAGAGCATTTGGATGGTCCAGAAGAGGATTGGGAGAATGTCATATGGTCAGATGAAACCAAAATATAACTTTTTGGTAAAAACTCAACTCGTCGTGTTTGGAGGAGAAAGAATGCTGAGTTGCATTCAAAGAACACCATACCTACTGTGAAGCATGGGGGTGGAAACATCATGCTGGGGGGCTGTTTTTCTGCAAAGGGACCAGGATCGTGAGATTTTGAGTGAAAACCTCCTTCCATCAGCTAGAGCATTGAAGATGAAACGTGGCTGGGTCTTTTAGCATGACAATGATCCCAAACACACCGCCCGGGCAACTAAGGAGTGGCTTCGTAAGAAGCATTTCAAGGTCCTGGAGTGGCCTAGCCAGTCACCAGATCTCAACCCCATAGAAAATCTTTGGAGGGAGTTGAAAGTCCGTGTTGCCCAGCGACAGCCCCAAAACATCACTGCTCTAGAGGAGATCCGCATGGAGGAATGGGCCAAAATACCAGCAACAGTGTGTGAAAGCCTTGTGAAGACTTACAGAAAACATTTGACCTCTGTTATTGCCAACAAAGGGTATAAAACAAAGTATTTAGATGAACTTTTGTTATTGACCAAATACTTATTTTCCACCATAATTCACCAATAAATTCATAAAAACATTTGTGTACCTATGATGAAAATTACAAGCCTCTCTCATCTTTTTGAGTGGGAGAAGTTGCACAATTGGTGGCTGACTAAATACTTTTTTGCCCCACTGTATATTAATCAGGCATATATAGAATGCAAGGATGCTTTCTGAGATTCTGCCTGATGGCATCTCGGGTAAGCAGCACTGATTATTCATTTGTCCAACTTCTACATAGCTAGTTAGCTCCTACAATTCAGTGTCGGTTCAAAACATTCTAATATATTACATACATGCATGCATGCATACATACATGCATACATACCATAGAATGATAAATCATACAATTATTCTCATGCTAACCAAAAGCATTTAGCTACGAACACCTGTCTCGCCATTTCAGCTGAATTAATCTAACTTTCTTTCAAGGCAACTCATAAGCAGTCCATGTCCTATTTGTTTCATATTTGATATATAATCATATTCCTGACGTAATCTTTTTTTGCAGAAAAATACTACAGCGTATCCATTAGCTAATGATACACAGGCCTGCTTAAAACTCACACTTGCACTCAATGTTATATACATTTAATCTCATTGTCTTCTATGGAATGTATGTAATATAGTAGAATGTAAAGAACCGACACTGAATCGTAGGAGCTTAACTACAAGCTGTGTAGAAATTGGACAGAAGAACCCAAAATACTGCTTCCCTGAGATTCTCGTAGGTACAGGATCGTAGGTGGGTGTCCTAAGACTCCCTTTGCATTGGAAAGAAAGGCAGATCAATATTGGTTATAGCCAAACTGATACTCAAAAAACTTCTGGTCAATGGAGAACCATCATCCACACCTCTCACTTAAGTCCGCCCACAGCTATAGGGGCAAAAGTGCAAACAAAGAACTAGTGTTTCAATAAAAAAATTAAGTTTCAAAAGCAAAAAAGCACCTCAAAGCACTACAGATTTCATTGGAGCTTGTTTTAAAATACATTTTTGGTTCAAAAAATATATTTTGAGAATTAAATGCATTAAGTTATGCACTCTATTATAAAATATTTGTTAGATTATAATTTTTTTACTTTGAAGCCACATTTTTGTTTTCAGAACAATTGTTTTTGATTGAAAATAAAAAGTTTTTGCTCTCGACAAAAAGACACAAATGTACCTTCATAGCTTTAAAACAGGACGCAGAATTTCAATTTTAGTTAGCTCATGTAGAGACATATAGGATGAACTGGTTTTAATGGAAACAATGTTTATGGCAGGAATTTTGACTGTAGCAACATTTTGAGTTCTGTGACGTCGCCCGGTATGGCGCAGCCGGGGCCCGACCCTCGTACGCGAGCGCCTGGTGGCCGGGCATTTCCCCATGGGGCCCGGCCGGGCTCAGCCCGAAGGAGCGACATGGGGCCGCCTTCCCGTGGGCTCACCACCCACAGGAGGGACCATAAGGGGCCGGTGCGGAGAGGATCGGGCGGCAGTCGAAGGCGGGGGCCTAGACAACCCGATCACTGGACACGGAAACTAGCTCTAGGAACGTGGAACGTCACCTCGCTGGCGGGGAAGGAGCCTGAGATCGTGCGTGAGGTTGAGAGGTTCCGACTAGAGGTAGTCTACACTCGCCGCCTCTCACCACACTCCTTGAGAGAGGATGGTGAGAGGCGGCGGGCTGGTTTGGGTTTGCTTATAGCTCCCCATGCCGCCATGTGTTGGAGTTTACCCCGGTGAACGAGAGGGTCGTTTCCCTGCGCCTACAGGTCGGGGATAGGTCTCTCACTGTTGTTTGTGCCTACGGGCCGAACGGCAGTGCAGAGTACCCTACCTTCTTGGAGTCTCTGGGAGGGGTGCTGGAAAGTGCTCCGACTGGGGACTCTATCGTTCTACTGGGGGACTTCAACGCCCACGTGGGCAACGACAGTGTCTGGGTTAGGGTTATGGTTCATCTGACCTGCGGCCGTATGTCTTGGACACTCGGGTGAAGAGAGGGGCGGAGCTGTCAACTGATCACCACCTGGTGGTGAGTTGGATCTGATGGCGGGAGAGGAAGCTGGACAGACTCGGCAGGCCCAAGCGTACTGTAAGTGTCTGCTGGGAACGTCTGGCCGAGTCTCCTGTCAGAGAGATTTTTAACTCCCACCTCCGGCAGAGCTTCGACTGGATCCCGAGGGAGGCTGGAGATATTGAGTCCGAGTGGATCATGTTCTCCACCGCCATTGTCGAAGCGGCCGCTAGGAGCTGTGGCCATAAGGTCTCCGGTGCCTGTCGAGGCGGCAATCCCTGAACCCGGTGGTGGACACCGGAAGTAAGGGATGTTGTCAAGCTGAAGAAGGAGTCCTATCAGGCCTGGTTGGCTTGTGGGACTCCTGAGGCAGCTGACGGGTACCGACAGGCCAAGCGGACTGCAGCCCGGGTGGTTGTGGAGGCAAACACTCGGGCCTGGGAGGAGTTCGGTGAGGCCATGGAGAAGGACTATCGGCTGGCCTGGAAGAGATTCTGGCAAACCGTCCGGCGCCTCAGGAGAGGGAAACAGTGCCCTACCGACGCTCTACAGTAGAGGTGGGCAGCTGTTGACCTCAACTGGGGATGTCGTCGGGTGGTGGAAGGAATACTTCGAGGATCTCCTCAATTCCGCCGTCACGTCTTCCATTGAGGTAGCAGAGGATGAGGGCTCAGAGGTGGACTCGTCCATCACCCGGGCTGAAGTCACAGAGGTGGTCAAGAAACTCCTCGGTGGCAAGGCACCGGGGGTGGATGAGATCCGCCCTGAGTACCTCAAGTCTCTGGATGTTGTGGGGTTGTCTTGGCTGACACACCTGTGCAACATCGCGTGGCAGTCAGGGACAGTGCCTCTGGGATGGCAGACCGGGGTGGTGGTCCCTCCTTTTAAGAAGGGGGACCGGAGGGTGTGTTCCAACTATAGGGGGATCACACTTCTCAGCCTCCCCGGGAAAGTCTATGCCAGGGTTCTGGAGAGGAGAATACAGCCGATAGTAGAACCTCGGATTCAGGAGGAACAGTGTGGTTTTCGTCCAGAACGTGGAACACTGGACCAGCTCTATACCCTCTACAGGGTGATGGAGGGTTCATGGGAGTTTGCCCAACCAATCCACATGTGTTTTGTGGATTTGGAGAAGGCATTCGACTGTGTCCCATGCGGCATCCTGTGGAGGGTGCTTCGGGAATATGGCGTCCTGGGTCCTTTGCTAAGGGCTGTCAGGTCCCTGTACGACCGAAGCAGGAGCTTGGTCCGCATTGCTGGCAGTAAGTCAGACTTGTTCCCTGTGCATGTTGGACTCTGGCAGGGCTGCCCTTTGTCGCCTGTTGCGTAATTTTTATGGACAGAATTTCTAGGCGCAGCCAGGGGCCAGAGGGTGTCAGGTTTGGGGACCACACAATTTCATCTCTGCTCTTTGCGGATGATGTTGTCGTGTTGGCCCCTTCAAGCCAGGACCTTCAGCATGCACTTGGACGGTTTGCAGCCGAGTGTGAAGCGGTGGGGATGAAAATCAGTACCTCCAAATCCGAGGCCATGGTCCTCAGTCGGAAAAGGGTGGTTTGCCCACTTCAGGTTGGTGGAGAGTGCCTGCCTCAAGTGGAGGAGTTTAAGTATCTAGGAGTCCTGTTCACGAGTGAGGGAAGGATGGAACGGGAGATTGACAGACGGATCGGTGCAGCTTCTGCAGTAATGCGGTCGATGTATCGGTCTGTCTTGGTGAAGAAAGAGCTGAGCCGCAAGGCGAAGCTCTCGATTTACCGGTCAATCTACGTTCCTACTCTCACCTATGGTCATGAGCTTTGGGTCATGACCGAGAGGACAAGATCCCGGATACAGGCAGCTGAAATGAGCTTTCTCCGCAGGGTGGCTGGGCGATCCCTTAGAGATAGGGTGAGAAGCTTGGTCACCCGGGAGGAGCTCAGAGTAGAGCCGCTGCTCCTCCACAGAGAGGGGTTAGCTGAGGTGGCTTGGGCATGTGTTTCGGATGCCTCCGGAACGCCTTCCTGGGAAGGTGTTCCGGTCCCGTCCCAATGGGAGGTGGAGGAAGTGTCTGGGGAGAGGGAAGTCTGGGCAACCCTGCTTAGACTGCTGCCCCCGCGACCCGGCCCCGGATAAGCGGAAGATGATGGATGGATGGATGGCAACATAGTCTATATCTAGCTTTGATCCACGCTGTCCGTACCTATGCGCATGGAACAAGAGTGATGTGCTTTTTTGCTGCCTGTAAACATTGTATTCAAAATTCATCTTAATCACCAAAGTATTATTAAAAGATCACATTTCAGAAACGTTGAGCAGGCATGCCTACGACATAGAGTATAATTTTTTAGCCAACCCGCTCCGGTTTTTGGAAGTAAAACCTTCGTGATATGACAATGCTCATCATGAAACAAACGATGAAAGTCTTGCTGAGTTGCAGTCAAGGTTGTATTGAAAATTGCTTTTACTGTGACAATTGATTGTTTTACGTTTAATTTGATTAAAACCTTGCCTAATAGGTTTGATTCTGTTTTTATTGTTTCAATGCATCTTCTGAATTCAATCTGTATTTTTCTACCCCTTTGTTTATATCAACTTTTTGTCCATCTATTGTGATTTGGATGTGCAAAAAACATCATAGTTTGTTCGTTTAAGGAGAATGCTGCATGTCAATGTGTTTAGACATAGCTTATTTAAAGTTTTAATTTAATTTTGTTTAAAATTTGCCCTAACATTTCCCTTTGTGTTTGGTTTGTTAAATTGAGCCCAATGTATAGATTCAATGATATTTTAATTAGGGGTTTACGATATTGGAAATAACTGACATTGCGATATGAAAAAACAGAGGATGTCTTCAGAAAGAGCTTTGGCTATCAGCCTGACAGTCTGTATCCTTCATTCTTCCCCAGCCCCATCCTCTAAAATTGTATGAAAACTTATGAAAGTGGTTATATTTATAATATTATAAGGTAATAATATGTAACAGTAATAGTATAGCAACAGTAACAGTAGTAAAATAGAATGCGCAATTGGGCACAACTTAACTTAACTTAGTCTGTGGCCAAATCACTGCAATCTGGTCCACGTTCAGGGCGGCAGCCTTCACCATGTTCATGGCGTTGTCTGTTGTTATACAGAGTAGACGACTCTCATCTAGGCCCCAATCAGCAAAAGCTTCTCTCATCCCTGTTGCGATGTTCTCACTTGTATGATCTTCTGGGAAAAATGCAGTTTGCCAACAGCGATTTTTCAGGTGGAAGTCCTCATTAATAAAGTGTACGGTCAGACTTATGTAGGGCGTGTTGAGGCAACAATTGCAAGGCACTATCAACAAAGAGCTGTTTTTGGTCAACATCATCCTGTCTGTAGCCAAAATATTTCCATATAATTGACGATGCATTTCTTTTTGCCTGTTCCTCGCTCATTATTTCGTCATGCGCAAGCAGAGCCTGCATGTCAACCCCGTGCAGCAACGAACTCAGTGTTTAAAATTATAATTAACTGTATCCAATAACCCAGAAATCAGAGTAAATTACGTTATATCAGACAGATATAATGCTAGTTTTCCATTTGAAACAGATGTATATTATAAACTGATATATGTTTACCTTACTAAATCGCACATTCTGCGATGTGACTATTGGGGATGTGTACATTGCAATGTTAATGTTGAAACCATATATTGTGCAGCCCTAGTTTTAATCCATGGATCTCATTGTTCTCTCATCGATTTCTAGTATATTATTGAAATGTAATATCTCCCAATCCATGCGCATGAGCCTTACTACCCATGTCCTGCCTGTTTGTGAAGAGCAGATGCACAGATGTGGCTGTCGCCCTGTCAGCACTTCACAGGCTAATTAATTAGTAGTAGGAGCAGGCTAATGGTGAGAGCAGGGCAAACATGAGGGTAAGAGAAAAAGGAGAGAGAAGAGGGAAACCAAAAGAAATCCATTCAAACGGGAGAGTAGGGACAGAAGCAGAAGAGAGGACAAAAGCAGGGGTGAATAGGGAAAAATGGGAATGGAAAAACCAGGAGAGTGCAGGGAAAGGAAAAGGACAGAACAGGCAAGAGCAGAAAAGAGTGGATGAGGCGGGATTAATGATGCTAAAGGAGATAATGAGGTTGATGAAATGCACAAGGACAGGTGACACTAATCAGGGAGGCGCCCTATGGTCTCTTTGTTGGCATCATTAAAGGAACAGGATGCACTGGCATTTTAAAATAAGTTTGTTGTTTTTCTATGTGCTGATGAACGTAGTCATACTAAATTGAAGTCGAGTAGAAACGCCCTACCAATTAATCTGTGAGTCTTTTAAAATTAAGTCTTTAAATAATGATCATGTTAGAATAAATTTAGGGCACAGTATTAAAGTGAGTAATGCTCCAATCTCAACACAACTCGATTGCACAAAAAATAAAAGCAAGGTTAACAAAAATATTTAATCGTATGAAAAAACTAATTTCAATCATTTGAAAAAAATGTATTCAAACATGGTAAAAGTGTATGCTTCTGCGTCCAATCTTAAAATGTCTTTGTTCAAACACACTTTTTTCACATTCACTTCTTCTTGCGATTACTATTTCTTCCCACCTTCGTTTGAGTAATCTTTTCTCCAAACCAAGTTTCAAGTCTCTATTGCGTGCTGGTGGATCTTTATCTGGGCATTGAATTCGCGATTTTAGCCTTTCCATGCACTGCTTTCCCAATGCAGCCTGTAACATGTCAACATTTTTCCATAATCTAAAAGATGACAACTCTGTCAATGTTTTGCTTTCTGCTCTGGGTAAGTCACACAACTAAGGCAAAGTCGTTCATAAAAATGTCTTACTTTCTGTTATTTTGTTTTCAACACCCCTATAGTAGCTACAGATCTCATGATCTGGATATTAGTCATTTGTATCCTGCTTATTCCATGTCAACAAACAAAAACACAAACACACATTTACCAGTAGAAATAACTTTTTCCAATGATAATTTCTTTTTGGCATGCACATTTATGCTGTTTCACCAATTTAACTAGCACATAAACAACTTGTACAACGTTGTACACTACATGCCGAGTAGGCCGGCCAACAACAAATAAAATGACACAGACGCCAAAGGAAAACACCAGTCGGGGAACACAATGAAACCCTGATCTACTTGGCCAATCTGGAATAAGATCCACTGAAAGGATAATCAAAAGCTCCATGACCCAACAAAGAATACAAGAAAACAATAACTACACAATGACTCCTGCAATTTGCACATGCATGCTAGTATGACCATCAGTGTATTTTTTTATTGTAAAATAATAATCGCATTATGACCTCGAAATCCTCCAGTTGTTTCGTAATCTGGCACACGCACAAAACTACCTTGCAGCTACTTTCGCACGCTGCTGACCAGTCAAGGGTTGAGCAGTGATGTGATGTGTGGCTGTCTGGTATTGTTTTTCAAAAAAAAAATTATTGAAGGATAGCTATGAGCTCAAACAAAAGCGAACATTTTTATCTCAGTTCAAAAAATTATTGACCTGTTTCAACGTCACTGGAACTCAGATGCACTGTCGTCTGTCCTAAGTTCCCGGCTTGAACGGACAAATCTGGGTCTTTTTTACAAAGGCACTGACAACTTTCGCAAACAATCCCTGACCAGACATGCCCATAGCAAACAGCCCCTGGTCAGCATGACAGCCAAGCGGTTGGCTGACAGTTTTTCTTCAGGGTTCTTGGTTGTATCAGGAATTTGAATGCAGATGTTATGTCATGCAATCAATAGGTGATTGCATGACATAACAATCGCAAACCTAGTAACTGACGGACCAGCCAGTCACCTTGTTCCCTGGGGTGAATGAGTTAGTGTTTTGTTTGAAAGTCAAATACTTTTTTGACTTATGTTTTTATTCATTTTCATAATTAGAAATGTTTTAAAGGAAATTATATATATATATATTTTTTTTTTTATAAGAATGCATTTCTTAAATGACTAATGACATGTTAACAAACAAAAGTATTTGGTTCTATGTTCTAACACTGATAAATTACAACTTTTGGAAGAAAACATTTGGGCCAGTAAGTTTCGGTGGGGCCAGTGGCAAGAAAATTGTAATGTTGAGCCCTGATATTGTATATTGTAGCAACATCTGTGATACACAATCTAAATCTCTAATTAACAAACCAAGAACTTTCCGATTTAGAGTGAGTTTTGGGCTGAAATTGCAAAAGAAGACTCTATTTACCTAGCTAGCTAAAAATGTAAAAGCAATATTATATTTGTCAATGAGTTATTAGACCTAAGTCACCTTCCACATCTAGAATGGAAACATAAACAAACACAGAATTAGCCGATGAAAGACCAAGATCCTTACATTAATAAATGCTCCAGATGAAGACTGCATCGGCCACTACGGAATGAGAAGATAGCAACAGTAAAGTGGAGAGAGAGGGATGAGACAGTTGCCCCAAGGAGGAAAGCGATAGTTGATCCAAAGAAGAGGGAGTAGACAGTTGTCTCAGAGAAAAGAGATACAGTTACCCAACAGTTGAACCACCAAAATCAAGGCACTCCAAGGACAGAGGACGACAGGAGTCTCAGTAATTCTGGAAAATGTGGTGATACAAGGGAAAGCTCATGAAACTGTGAGGGAAAGCTTATGAAACTGCAATTGATAGTAACATTTCTGTTGATCTTGGATTATAATAAAACAAAGTTGTTTAGTGCACTAAACTCTAAAGATGGAATGAAATGCAAAATGCAAAACAAAAGGCAAAAGCTTTAAAAAAAAAAAGTTTCCAGAACACAAGAAGTTTGCTGAACTTACTGAAAACTATCAAACACTTAATAATTGTCAGGATTTTAACCCTTTTAAATGCCAATTTAATTACTTGAATAATTAATTATATATTAAAACAAAGCATTTTCCATATAATGAATAGTAGGGGTATGGGACTTTGGTGGTGATTAGAGTCTTGGATATGTCAAAGATTAGCAACAAAATTGATTTGATTGCATTCGTATATTTTATGTAGTCCCTCTGGACACCTTCATAGTCAAAAATCTCTCATTGACTTCAATAAAAAAAAATAATCACTGCCATTACAGTATAAAACCATGCATTCTGTAATGTAAGCATTTAATTTTATGAAGAAAAGTAGTGATATTTGACATTTGTATTCCCCACCAGATTCAACCATTTCCCCCATTGTAAGTCAATGCATGAAATTCTTGTATTTTTGCCACTTTGACCACCAGATGGCCCCAAAAGTGATTTGTTTGTGTGTATGTGTGAAATACATTTGAACATTTATTTTGGAAACTCCATCAACTTTAAAAACTTCAACAACAAAAGATAACACAACAGAACATATGAAATAAGAAAACATTTGAAACATAAATATCCAGACTTTGAATATGTGATGTGTTTGAGAGAAACAGATACATGGATTGAGAAGGAGGGTGTGTGTTTACTTTACAGTTCAACTCCAAATAAAGCATTATTGCAAAACACTCAAAAATCAATTAATCAAATTTATTTATAAAGCCCTTTTTACAACAGCAGCTTTTACAGAAACACCCGGCCTTAAACCCCAAGAAGCAAACAACAGTAGTGTTGAATTTCAGTGGCTGGGAAAAACTCCCTAAGAAGGCCGAAATTTAGGAAGAAACCTAGAGAGGACCCAGGCTCAGAGGGGTGACCAGTCCTTTTCTGGCTGTGCCGGGTGAGATATTAAGAGTCCAATTGGAATAATTAATAAATGCATGTGGGCTAAATCCAAAGTCCATTTAAATTTAGACTAGGTCAGAAGCATGACCAGATGGACAAGGACAGGGACAGCTACGGGCCCCCCAAACCAGGATCTCTGCAGGTGTTGACCAGGACCTCGTCCTCGTAAATTTTAAAATGAAAATTCAGAAAATCCATTCCCCATATCAACAACGATTTATAGTGGATAAGGAGAACTTAGTGGGGAAGGAAAACTGACCCTACTCCCCCAGCACAGCATCATTCCACAGTTGTGGAGCTCTATGAGAAAAGTCCCTGCCTCCGGCTGTTTAGAAATTCTAGGTACAATTAAAAGGCCTGCATCTTGCGGTCATGTGTTACGTGTAGGTATGTATGGCTGGATCATTTCAGCAAGGTAAGTAGGAACAAGTGCATTTATTGATTTATAGGTTAACAATAATACCTTAAAATCAGGAGTAATGTGTTAAATTTTTTATGTTCTAGTTAGGATTCTAGTAGCCGTGTGCAGCACTAATTGAAGTTTATTTATAGATTTTTCAGTGTAACCGTAATGAAGAGCATTGCAGTAATCTAATCTAGAAATATGTTTCGAAGATGAAAATAAGCAACTCTTGAGAGTTAGCATCCTTGCATTCTATATATGCCTGATTAATACACAATTGGGGCAAAAAAGTATTTAGTCAGCCACCAATTGTGCAAGTTCTCCCACTTAAAAAGATGAGAGAGGCCTGTAATTTTCATCATAGGTACACTTCAACTATGAGAGACAAAATGAGAAAATAATATCCAGAAAATCATATTATAGGATTTTTTATGAATTTATTGGTAAATTCCTCTGTAGTATTTGGTCACCTACAAACAAGCAAGATTTCTGGCTCTCACAGACCTCTAACTTCTTCTTTAAGAGGCTCCTCTGTCCTCCACTTCTTACCTGTATTAATGTCACCTGTTTGAACTTGTTATCAGTATAAAAGACACCTGTCCACAACCTCAAACAGTCACACTCCAAACTCCACTATGGCCAAGACCAAAGAGCTGTCAAAGGACACCAAAAACAAAATTGTAGACCTGCACCAGGGAAGACTGAATCGGCAATAGTTAAGCAGCTTGGTGTGAAGAGATCAACTGTGGGAGCAATTATAAGAAAATGGAAGACATACAAGACTGATAATCTCCCTTGATCCGGGGCTCCACGCAAGATCTCACCCCGTGGGGTCAAAATGATCACAAGAACGGTGAGCAAAAATCCCATAACCACACGGGGTGACCTAGTGAATGACCTGCAGAGAGCTGGGACCAAAGTAACAAAGGTTACCATCAGTAACACACTACGCCGCCAGGGACTCAAATCCTGCAGTGCCAGACGTGTCCCCCTGCTAAAGCCAGTACATGTTCAGGCCCGTCTGAGGTTTGCTAGAGAGCATTTATATGGTCCAGAAGAGGATTGGGAGAATGTCATATGGTCAGATGAAACCAAAATATAACTTTTTGGTGAAAACTGAACTTGTCGTGTTTGGAGGACAAAGAATGCTGAGTTGCATCCAAAGAACACCATACCTACTGTGAAGCATGGGGGTGGAAACATCATGCTTTGGGGCGGTTTTTCTGCAAAGGGACCCGGACGATTGATCCGTGTAAAGGAAAGAATGAATGGGGCCATGTATCGTGAGATTTTGAGTGAAAACCTCCTTCCATCAGCAAGGGCAATGAAGATTAAACGTGGCTGGGTCTTTCAGCATGACAATGATCCCAAACACACCGCCCGGGCAACGAAGGTCCTGTAGTGGCCTAGCCAGTCACCAGATCTCAACTCCATAGAAAATCTTTGGATGGAGTTGAAAGTCTGTGTTGCCCAGTGACAGCCCCAAAACATCACTGCTCTAGAGGAGATCTGCATGGAGGAATGGGCCAAAATACCAGCAACAGTGTGTGAAAACCTTGTGAAGACTTACAGAAAACATTTGACCTCTGTCATTGCCAACAAAAGGTATATAACAAAGTATTGAGATTAACTTTAGTTATTGACCAAATACATATTTTCCACCATAATTTACCAATAAATTGATAGTTGTCTCTCATAGTTGAAGTGTACCTATGATGAAAATTATAGGCCTCTCTCATCTTTTTAAGTGGGAGAACTTGCACAATTGGTGGCTGACTAAATACTTTTTTGCCCCATTGTATTTTATATGTTCATCAAAGGAGAGGTCAGGGTCAAGGGTAACGCCAAGGTTTCTTACAGTTTTTTGGGATACGACCATGCAGCCGTCGAGGTTCACAGTGAGATCTGCTAACACAACACTCTTTGTTTCTTGGGTCCTAAAACGAGCATTTTTGTTTTTCTTTAGTTTAAGAGCAAGAAGTTCTGTCATCCACTTCCTAATATCTGAAATGCATGCTTCCAAAGTAGCAAATTTTGGGGCTTCTCCATGCTTCATTGAAATATAAAACTGTGTGTCATCAGCATAACAGTGAAAATTGACATTGTGATTTTGGATTACATCGCCCAGAGGCAGCATGTATAGTGAGAACAATAATGGGCCCAGAACCAAGCCTTGAGGAACACCAAAATATCCACCTTATTCTCGGAGGGGCTACTGTAGAAGTGATTACGGGTGCAACTTCCGGTGAGATAGCGGAAGTTTCCTAGTAACGCTAACGTTAGCTCCTGCCAGAGTGATAAAGAAAGACTGTTTCTTTCTAAAGTAATTTTGACTATAATTTAACTAACACTGGTTTTTGTTTTAACATACACTCACCTAAAGGATTAGTAGGAACACCTGTTGAATTTCTCATTAATGCAATTATCTAATCAACCAATCACATGGCAGTTGCTTCAATGGATTTAGGGGTGTGGTCCTGGTCAAGACAATCTCCTGAACTCTAAACTGAATGTCAGAATGGGAAAGAAAGGTGATTTAAGCAATTTTGAGCGTGGCATGGTTGTTGGTGACAGACGGGCAGGTCTGAGTATTTCACAATCTGCTCAGTTACTGGGATTTTCATGCACAACCATTTCTCAATATCTATCACTACCATCACATGCAGAATGAGTACTACATCACCCCCTAAATGACCTTGTCCAGTTGCATATTTTATTTTGGAGAGTGATGCAGACTCCCTCTTGTATACAGGGATTCCACTTACTGAGTTTCACACTCTTGTATCCTGCCTACAACCATTTTCCCCGACTTCTACATCCATGCCTGTTGTGGACCAAATCCTAATGACCTTAATGAAGCTAAGACAAAATTTTGTCATGGCTGATTTAGCACGACGATTTAAAACATCACAAGGTCAGGTCAGCAAGACTGTTGGAATTTGGATAGATATAATGTCTGAACACACCAATGATCTTGTTATGTGGTTGCCTCGTGAAACAATCTGAGAAATGTTGCCCCAAGCTTTTAAAGAACACTTTTCAAACACAACCTGTGTAATTGACTGCACAGAGACTGTTTTACAGAAAGCCAAAAACCTGAACAGTAGAAGTGAATCATACAGTCACTACTATGCCAGCAACACTGTGAAATATTTAGTGGCAATTTCTCCCTCTGGAATATTCATTTTCATTTCAGATGCTTATGGTGGCAAATGCAGTGACAGGTACATAACACAGAACTCTGGGTTTCTGGACTATTTGCGTGCTGGAGATGAGCTGATGGGTGATCATGGTTTCACAGACTTGCTGGAGGAGCGTAGAGTGAACTTAATCATTCCAGCATTTACACGCAAAGGTTGCCAGCTGACCAATGAGGAGGTCACTCATACATGGCGCATTGCTCACGCCCGCATTCATGTTGAACGTGCAATTAGGCGTCTTAAGGTGTACAGGATTCTTTCTCAAACAGTGCCAATCAATTTGGTCCCAAAAATTGATAAAATAATCAAGATCTGTGCAGGTCTAGTGAATTCAAGAGGTGAGCTTATTTCAAGTGAAAAGTAAGAAGACATTTAATATATTGCATTTCCACACATACATACACATTTCATTAATTTAACATTTCAAAAACTGTAATTAGGTACAGCTACAACCGTCATACCTATAATACATAACACTGTACATTGCAGGTACAGTGCTGAAAACTCTATAAATAACGCGAAAAAAGTTCATATAAAACAAGTGTTTTCATTAGTGTATGTTTTTTGTTAAAATGTAATGCCTCATGTTTTTTTGATAATAATACAGATGTCTTTTGATATAGCTTAATGTATAACTTTCTCTTTTCAAACTGCCTTCAAATGTGTTTTATAAAATTAACCTGGTGTGATTGAGGACTCTACTCCCCTTATTGGAGCATACCTGTCTGTTATAGCATATTGTATTTATTGATTGTTGAGTTGTTGTATACTGCAGTTCCCTAAATAAAACTTCCATGTTCTTACTATACTTTTTAGTTTCTACTACTGCTTTTCTACAGTGCTCTTGGTGTTTGTTGTGTGTACAAGACATAACATCTGTTATGTGCTTACTGTATTTCCAACAGATTCAGGTATTTGGGGCAGAGCTTCAGCTTTTTTGCAACAAAATCATCTACAAATCTTGGAAGCATGTGTGAAAAATAAAACTTCTGGAGGTGTTTAATGTGTGCAATGTGTGCATCTGCATAGTCTTTGTCAAATGAAATGTCCAACTCCAGGTGCTCAATTGATGTCCAGATAAGGAGTTTGCAGCTCTGTAGCCTCAGGCACATCATTGTCAGCTGGATCTGGAAGAATAAATGAAAAAAAGGCTCATTAATGTTTTAATGAAGGTTCACAAATATCTGTTGCATTAGTTCACACAAGTATCACTATTTGTGTACCCACCTGGAGGTAGTATCCACTTTGGCCATTGGGATTAATGAGATATTGTCCATCACTTAAGCATCTGATGTCACCATTTGGCCGACCAAGAAACTCTGCAAGTGACACAGGACTCTTTTGGGGACACTTTATCTCAAGGAGCTGTGCTGAGTCCAAAATTCCATTTGGGCTGGCTCCAAACCAGGGATGGTCAGGACAAACTACCAGGCCTTTCCTCTCCACAGTGTGCCCTTGAGCCTCCATGAGCTGTATGGCTATGTGCTCATTTTCTTTTCCATATCTAGTTACAGTATTGCCAGTAAAGGTTGGATGCAAGTGTTTATTTAGGAATTTTTGTGGGTTAGTAGTGCCCCTTTTGGGGACTCTCTTTGCTGTGCTCGCAGTCAGACGCAGCTTCCTTGCATCATGCCACAGTTGTGATGCACTCTGTACCTGGGTCTCTTCGGTCAACTTGTCCACCTGAGCAGGACTTAGTTGTACATATATCTCATAAAAAGTAAGACATTTCTTACAGGTTAGTGCTCTGAGTAGACTCATTATTCTCTATATCTAATCTGTAACACCGCTGTTTTCTAATGGTGATGATCTTTTCATCAAAGTAGTTCATGTGTTCATTACAACTAAAGTGAAGATTCACTTCACTTGTTGAGCTTAGCTTTTGTTTTTACTTTGCAACTGTATCGAAGATACATTTTGGATTGTTTTAGTTCACCTCAATCAGGTTGGAGAAATAAACTGATCGATCAGACGTGAGTGATTTTTGGTATTGTAGTGTACTGTCTGTCCAGGCTAGTCTGAATACTTCCAACTTGGTGGCGCACCACTTTCGCTTCAATTTCTGGAGGCTTGCTCTAGTATTGTCTGTGTACCAGGGATAAAGTTTCTTGTTGCGTATTTCTTTAGTTTTTAGTGGTGCAACCGTATCTAATGTATTTCGCAGTGTTGAGTTTAGATCCTCGATTTGATCGTTTACAGATTTATTTACTCTGTCGTTGAGGAGTCAACTTGTAAGAATATCAAGAAATGTATTTGTAGTTCGAAAATTTATAGTACGGATTTTGAAACTCATTGTTTGTGGAGCAAGTGGATTTCTTGTTTTAACGGTAAATGTAATAAGACAGTGATCCGGTAAATCCAGGATTTTGGGGGGAAATTATTTTAATTCTAAATTAAAATAATGTAATTATTATTATTATCTACAATATCTATTTCTCGTGACAGGACTAAATCTAAGATGTGATTGTGGCATTGTGTTGGACCTGAGACATGTTGGATAAAACCCATTGAGTCAATTTTGGCTTCAAAGGCTTTTTGAAGAGGATCATTGGACTTTTCCATATGAGTATTGAAATCGCCAAAAATTTGAAGGTTAGACAAGAATTCTGGAAACTCATTGAGGAACATTGTGTATGGCCCGGGGGGCCTGTAAGTAGTAGCTATGTAAAACGATTCATCGGCCTGGTTAAAACTTCAAAAGAATGAAACTCAGTGATATGTTTGAGAGTAAATTTATATTTACTGTCATAAATATTAGCAACATCCCCTCCTTTTCGGGATGCACGAGGGATATGATCACTAGTATAACCAGGAGGAGAGGCCTCATTTAAGGCAATGAATTCATTAGGCTTTAACCACGTTTCACATAAACCAATAACATCTAGTTTATGATCAGAGATTAATTCATTTACTGCAACTGCCTTTAGAGCAAGGGATTTAACATTTAGGAGTCCCATTTTGAGATGCGAGGTGATACAGTCATTTTTATTTGTGACCGAGGTGGAGGAAGGCTTTATCTTAATAAGGTTGTTTTTGTTAGGACTACCTTGTTTAACTTTTCTCAGCCTGGAACGAGTCACAGTGGTGTGGATACACTGAATGTATAAACTGTCAAACTGTTGTGAGCATTGAAGCAAGATATGGAATGTATGTGGCATGAGCTGGAATTGAAAGTTGCAAGTAGAAAACAGGAATTCTTATTTAGGCTGTTGCTGGGGGAAAAAGAGCTGACCAAGCTTGTGTGTCAGACTAACAGGGAACCAAAAGGGACAGATACATATCACATGCACATAGTCTGGGGGGGGGGTGAATTAAGCAAAGACACAAGATAGAAACCACAAGAGCAAGATGACGGTTGGGCTGCACTTACACATAAAAGGTAAAGAACATAAACTTGACGAATGGCACACATGCTTGGCTATCTCCGCCCCTGCCTTTTAGGCATATTGGTAGTATAAATAATACTTGTGTGACTGCTGATCTTTAGACATTGTGGGGCGGCACTCTGTCTCAAGAAGCTTCTGTAATAAACGGAATATACGGTATTGGAATTGACCTGACTCCTGGTGTGTTATTCTCCTTTCCATCAAACCAACTCGGGGAACTGTTAGACTTCAACAATTTTGGGGGCTCGTCCGGGATGGAATAAAGGAGAAATAATTTGACCCGGTCCAGACAACTTACACGAGATTCACAGGTTCCTGAGCCGGCTCAAGATAAAGGTAAGCAAAGCCTGTTATATCTAAATCTGCGTATTGGCTGTGAACTAAATTGTGAACCTGTGGAGAACATAGTGGGGTACTGGTTTAAATTCAGGAGGTCGAGGCAATTGGTAATTGTTCTCGGGTTGACTACCCCACACCACTTCCCGACGGGGACGGTGGAGATTGTAAGTAAGAGACTTGACAATCAGTCGGGTGAATGGCCCGAGGAGATAAGGACACCTCGAACATAACGGGTGAGTTAGGATCTCACATGAACCTCAACGCCTACATCCACCTGGTCAACACCCACAACATCTGTAGACTTACCAGCTTCTGCATGTGTTTCTCCTCAGGTTGTGTCTGATGATATGGTAAATACTTTGCATGCATAGACGTTACAGTCCGTGTGGGAAAATGTTTATTATTTGCGGTAAATCTGTAAATTAACCAATGCGGCGGTTACTATACACATTACATGTACCTGGAAAATCTGCATATTCAACTGTAAGGGGAATTTGCAAGTTAACTAGTTATTATTTGCATATTGCCTGACTAAACAGGAAATCTGGGAGGCATTCACACATTTCCCAATGGTTAATGTGGATGGAGACGCTACAGTGCAGCTTGGCCATGCTCTGCCTTGCGTGGCACAGTAGAATTTTGCACCCTCAATAATTCTTTCCTTGTGAAATGTGGGAATGCGTTCCAGTTTTCCTGTCTGGTCGGGGAATAATAACGTAATTTTTTCTCTTACTGTACATATTAACTATTTGATCCTCTGCTGATTTTTCTGGATTTTTTGTTGTTATTCTGTCTCTCACTGTTTAAATAAACCTACCATTAACATTGTAGACTGATCATTACTTTGTCAGTGGGCAAAAGTTCAAAATCAGCAGTGGATCAAAGAAAAATTCCCTCAATGTATACTGCACAGTTTCTAAGGGAATCTGTATCACTATTTTATCACAATGTATAACCAATTGCAAACTAACTGATCACTCAATTGTTTTGCAGGTGTCTCTTGTGGCAGGCTCTGATGTCCAAGTCCCTATAAGAAAGCTTAAATGTCTGCGGACTGCAAATCCATCAGTCTACATCGGGGACCTTGCCGTGCTTGTCTATGGCAGGGAAACACTGTCCCATTCAAGTTTGACAGGGAGACAATCAGGGGCACACAAAGACGTGGAATCAAAGCCACAACTTGATAATACAAAACTAGACGCTACAATTGGTGAGTATATTTAATAATAAAAAAAAATCATACACAACTCATTTAGTTTTTTGTTTTTTTTAACAAAATGACTGTTCCATGTTGGAGGTTCCAAAATTGTACAAAAATTGAATGTTCCAAACATTGTGTGAAAAACCTCTAATCTCTAAAAGTCTAATTTGGGATCATCAGTTTGAAAGTGGCAAAAAATAAAAGTCTCACAATGCTCAATGCTGCAAATAAAATAAACATTAAGGCTCTAAAAAACGAATCCTAATCTATGTGAAGGTAGACATTTAAAGGACATTTTCATCTGTCTTTAAATATAACAATTTTGCATTAGTGTTCAAAAACTTATCTGATCAAAATCAAGCTCAAGTTGAATTGCACATCCCAACATGCTGCTTTGACTGTTTTATCATGTTAATTCTGGATGGTGAATTTTAGCTTGGGAAAAAAACGCTAAAGTAATGTTTTGTTTTGTTTGTGTCTGTGTGTGTGTGTATGTGTGTTTTAACTCACAGGCCATGCTCTGTCAAAGTTCCCTGACATCAGCATTCAAGATGTGAGACATATCATAAGAAAAACATGCAACAATGAAAGCTACAAAAACAAACCACTGAAAAGAAGATATGAAAATAATTTTTGTTTCCATTTAGTTGATCATTTTTGGGTTGGATTTGTGGTTCCTCTGCATCATGATGGCCATTTAACAGGGAAGAAATTGTACAGAAGTACAACAGTTGTAGCCAGCCAGTGACTGATTTCAGAGAGGCTCTTGCATGACATATTCTAATATTAACCTACCCTAAAGACTGTTTATGCTGTGTGTTTATTGTGTTTTGAACTGGGATGTCGATTTCAGTTTTCATTGTTATGTTTTGGCGTACAATACAATATTTGTTAGAAAATTCTGATTTATGTGAATTTTTATGTGTATTGTCCACTGGTAGTGGTACAAGTGAATTAACTTCAAGTCCACTTCAAGTACAGTTAAAGGTATATTTCAAGCGTGAAAAATAATACCTAGATAGAAACCTAGTAGTATACTTTAAAGTTAAAAAGAATGTATAAATAGTAAACTATAAATATGATGTTAACTTACTACAGTAATATACTTGCAGTGTAAAAACTATCAAACTAGTAGTTTACTGAGAGTATACTTAAAAGTGTATTTTCATAAACAATAAAGTGCCCTAGAAATAAATTAATAGTAAACTACCAGTATACCTATAAGTTCACTTGTAGTATAGTTGCAGTACAAAATAAAACTTAGATGTAAACTAGTTCTTTACTCAAACTGTACTACTCTTACACTTCAAGTATACTTAAAAGTATACTTTTATAAACTAAAAAGAGTGCCAATTTAGTCCCAAGAAGTATTAAAATAGTACACTTACAAGTATACTAATAGTACATTGATATTAGTATACTTACTACATCAAGTATACTTGGGAAATATACTTGAACGTTACTTAAGTATACTTAATCAAATGTACTTGAAGTATACTTATTTTTGGTATCTAGAAGCATGTAAAGAAACATGGGCCAAACACACAGGGCACCATCCAGGGAAGGGAGGTCTGCAGAAGGAGTGGTTTAGAAAGGCGATGTTAGAGGGACTTCCTGAGAAAATAAAAGAGGCATTGATGGCTAACCCAGATTTGCCGGGGAGCGAGTCACATGTGTGGGAAAGGCATGTTGTGTACCTACAGCAGAGAGCTAAGGACGAGGAGTCAGAAAAAGAGAAGTGGCCAGGGGGCATTCACCACGCCCTATCGACCAGGGACTCCGAGCGGAGGTTACGGTAGGGGGAGGAGTAGAGGGGGTGGGGTAGAGGCAGAGGGGCTCCAGGACCCCAAGTCCCATATGGAGCCTGTTTTACGTGTGGGGAACCAAACTACTGGTGCCCACAGAACGCTGGGAGGGGCAGAGGATACCCAAACCAAGGTGCAGCGCCGGTTCCCAGTCCATACGCCGTCCCACCACCTAGTGGGCCTGGCCACTTTTTCCACCATCACGCCCCTCCCGCCACAGGACTATTATCCTCCAAGACAGTGGAGGTTGTGGGGTTTGAAGGGGTGGGACAGACTTTGCCAGTGACGTTTCCCCTTAAAACTATAGTGGGCAAACAGGCCCTCAGCCATCCGTATGTGGTGTCGGCAAACACACCAGTGAACTTATTGGGATGAGACTTACTAATAAAACTGGGGGCTACTATTTTATGTTCTCCAGATGGACTAACTGTCACGTTACCAGACGGGACGTCGGCGGTGTGCGGACCTGAGACCAGGGCAGAACCTGGTACAACTGGTGAAGGGTGAAATAGCGGAGATATACTGGGGACTATTGATACCGGAAAAGCCGGACAAACAGGGCATTTTGTCACAGTACTTCAAGTGGAGGCTGTGGATCTCCCTCCTCGAGCCGTACTTTCCTCCGCCAAACCCCCCTCATGTGACCATATTTTATGATCGGCAGGGTGACAAGGTGTATAGAGAGGGATTTGGGGATGCAACATGTGGGGACACGTGGTAGATCGGGTCTAAATTCATATATGTAGGCCCTGAAGGGGTAGCGGCAGATGTACAGTTGAATGACGAGCAGGAACAGTGGTACATGATGGTGGAGGAGTCCGTCCCGCATGTGTCACTGGCCCTGCATCCTAAACACCAAGCGAAAGACCTGGGGCCCATGGTTAAAAGGGCGGTCGAATGCACTGATCGGACACCCACTCAGGCGCCAAACGTATGGTACTCACCCAGCTGTAAGACATATCGGTTAGAGGCACCAGGGAGTGATTGTGTATATTTAGAGCGAAGGGAGATAACTCTGGATCATGGGAGGGAAAAGATAGATCACCCTGCAGCCATGGCAAGACTCAATGAGTTGCCGGACTCACTGTGGTCCAAGGGCCCCACGGACGTTGGGCTCACCGATTGCCCACCGGTCACCTTTAAAATCAGACCGGGAGAGCGGTTTGTGGCCCACAGGGGTGTTGAAGGAGTCATGTTCCGCATGGAACACGCCTATCCTCCCAGTCGAAAAGAAAGGGACAGGGAAATACCGTATGGCCCATGATCTCAGAGCCATTAACGACATTTTACTCACACCCACCATACCGGTACCTAACCCGTATGTAGCACTCACTAATTTGACCCCCGATCAAAAATGGTTCACCTGCATTGACCTGGCTAATGCTTTTTTCTGTCTCCCATTAGCAGATGAACTTCGTGACATTTTCTCTTTCACACATAGGGGGCGGCAATGGCGATACACGAGACTACCACTGGGGTTCGCGCTTTCCCCTGGCATATTCAACCAGGTACTGAGAGAAGCGCTGCAGGGATGCTCGCTGCCGACAGGGGTAACTTTGGTCCAGTACGTAGAAGATCTGCTGCTGGCGGCCCCGACGGCGGCCGCCTGCATCCACGCCATAATGACGCCACAATGTCCTCACCAGACTGGCTGAGAAAGGGTTCAAGGTGTCGAAAGAAAAGCTACAGTTGGTACAGGGCTCCAAACAAAAAAATCAATTAAGGAGCCATTGGCTCCTATAGGGGAAAAAAACAGGCGCCAAATTATTTTTTTAAGAGCCACATAACAACGCACTTACTTTTATTCACCTTGTTGTGTGCATGTCTCTCCTCTTCCGACTTATGAAATATATACAGTCAAATTACATTTTATTACGCAGTATTTGAGCCAGTGTCACTGCCACTGACCATGATTATGTCCAGATCACTTGGCCACTGAGTGTAGTTTGGCCATCTCCTCTTCTTTTTTGCAGAAAGCCAGCGTTTGACACATGGTTCAGGATCAAACTGTTCAAGTGATGGGCCTTCAGTGCTAATCCTGATCAAATCTTCCAAGGTTGACACATTGAGTGAATTGCTTACTTTAGATTTGATCCTGTTTTGAGCTGAAAAACCACGTTCACACTGAGCAGCCGAAATTGGTAGGACAAGCATTATCTCAACTAGATGCAAAACATTAATATAGCAGACGAATAAATAATCACAACATAAGGCCACGGCGCATGAACTGGAGATTATATCATCATGAACCGAACCGTAGCCTACTCGCCTCACAGGCCTCAAAAATGTGATATATATCTATTATCTACAGAAAGCTGTTTCTAAACAGAACTATCCAAAAACAATATATTGCGCGTTCACTAGCCTACTGCAAAGATCGCAAGTCAGTAGGCTATCGTCAACCTAGTCTTTGCAGCTGACAGAAAACACTTGTTTATTAATAAACAATTAAAATATGTCATTGCAAACCATAGACAATAGCATATAAGACACGAAAACAGAGCAGAAATTGCAGGCGTGGCTCGAAATGGCAGCATATTTTAAACTAATCGGTTAACCGATTTCAACCGGCTAATGAGGCTTGGCAGTCGGTCAAGAACATTTTTAGTTTTCGCCATAGTGGAAGGGGGCCAGACTATGTACAAATGAATGATATTAACAAAATAAATGAAGCGATAGGCTACTGGTTATAAAACAAGTACGTAGGATGCAAATTTTACAATCAAAGGGAGTAAATTTGTATTGTCGCCAATGGCGACCTTGGCAGAAATGTCACTTGCAAATACATATATTTACATTTATACATTTTAGTCGCAGTTTGGACCCCTGTGGTAAGAACACAGGTGTCCTTTCTGGGCAGAGTAATCTCGCAGAAGGGAGCGGGCACCGGCACAACCATTCTCCAACATCCCAAACCCATTACTGTTCAGGAAATGCAATCATTCCTGGGGCTCACGGGGTAAAGCCGCAATTACATCCCAAACTACTCAGGGCTCACAGAGCCACATAGAGCTAGTTAAAGAGCAGGGAATGCATAAACTTAAAGCCACACTCAATTGGACTTGCCTGGCCGACCATGCCTTCATTCTGCTGAAACAACAACTAGCGACCGCAGCCGATCTGGCAATTCCCAACTACACAAAACCCTTTTTTCTAGATGTATCTGAAACAGGACAAGACATGAACGGGGTCCTGTTTCAGAAAAAAGGGGAAGATAGGAACATCCTCATGTACATAAGCGTAGGTCTTGACAAAACCGAAAAAAGGCACCCCACCTGCACACAGCAGGGGTGGCGAGACTCATTCAAAAATGCGCACACAGTGATGGGACATCAACTTCAGATACTCTCAACACAGTGTGGTGGCATATGTAAACTCACAGATGTTCACCATGACTTCCCTCAGGCAACAACACCTAAGCAAAATTCTCGGGGCTCCAAATTTGACTTTCACACACAAGGGGATAAATATGGCAGACCGGATGGGGACGGGGCTGCCACATGAGTGCGCGCAAGAGGTAGTGAGGGAGAGTAAGACACGAACCGATCTGGAGGCAGAACCCCTCGAAGGGGCAGAGGACCTATTTACAGATGGGTGCTGTTTCAAACACGAACAAGATGGGTTGAGGGCGGCGTTTGCGGTAGTGAAACTAACACCAGAGGGTCTAGTCACGGTCAAAGCAGAGAGACTCCAAGGACTGCAGTCAGCCCAGAGAGAGGCGACAGAGAGGAGCAACAGAGACGCGTAGAGTAATACTTCCACCAGCCATGCGGGAAGACAAGTTTGCAGAGGCCCATGGGTTAGGACCATGTGGGGCCGGCACAGATGCTAAGAACTCTGTGCCACTGGTGGCACCCGTTTATGGTAGACATGGTATGCAACTACACTAGGACGTGCACCATCTGCACTCACCACAATCCAAAACCGACGATTAAGCCTGAGATGGGGGCGTTCCCCATGACGACGAGACCTGGACAAAAGATAGTGATAGATTACACGGACATGGGGGAACCAGTACGGGGGTGCCGGTACCTGTTGGTTTGTGTGGATGTGTTCACAGGGTGGCCAGAGGCCTGGCCGGCAAGAAGGGAGGACAGTCAGACAGTGATCAAGTGTTTAGTGAACCAGTACATTCCTAGACACGGGTTCCCCAAAGAAATCAGGTCAGACAACGGGACTCACTTTAAGAACAGTGACTTACAGAAGGTAGAGAGCTTACTGGGCCTAAAACATGCTTTTGGCACAGTATACCACCCACAGTCCCAGGGAAGGGTAGAAAGGATGAACCAAAATGCAACTGGGTAGATGCACTGCCACTGGCACTCATGACGATTCGATGGTCGTTAAACCAGACCACCGGGTTCACCCCATACGAGCTGCTGACGGGGAGACAGTTTCCAGAACCAGCCGCGGGGCCTGCGATCCCGAAAGGGGAAAAATGGCCCAAAGATCACAGAGTGTATTTTGATGAATTGCAAGCTCTCGTTTCAGAATTCACCAACAGAGTCGGAGAAAGGAAGAACCTGCACCCGCTGGACCAGAACCTGCCCTAGGCGGAGTGGGTGCTGCTGAAGGTCATCAAGCGAAAGTGGTCGGAGCCAAGGTGGACGGGTCCTCATTAGGTGGTGGAGAGAACGAGCCATGCGATCCGCCTGAGGGGCAAGGGAGATACGTAGTACCATTGGAGCCAGTGTACACCAGCGCAGGAGCCAGGGAGGTCGCTGATGGACCTCATCCAAACCGGGAAGGAGGAGCTTGCCCCAGTGTGGACGGAAGGAGGACCAAAATCAGCCGGACCGGTGCCCGGAGCGGACCCCAGGATACTGTGGGACTACGAGCGAGAGAAGGAGACAAAGGACGGCGCCAGGGGAGACTTTTAGGGGAAGGAACTGAAGAATACTGTAACAAAAGGGGGTATAGGACACCGAGTGGCCTTTACCACTCGTTCCAAGATGACAGGGTTACAGAGAAAGGTCTGGGGAAATGATGATAGAATGAAGTGGTACATGGGCAATGGTGGAATAATGATATGTGTGTTGTATGTTGCTACAGGTTTCCCAGGTCGGGATCGGGTCTCCATTCCCCCAGCGAAGAGGTTCACGACCCCATCTGAGGACACCTGCTTGAAGAAATTTGGGGGCATTGAATTGGACTATGTCAAGGGGTCGCATACTGCATTCTGGGATAGACAACCCGCTGGAGGAATGGATGACTTTGATGTTCGGCCAGTGGAAAGGTTTGATAATGTCTGTTCTTTTATCGCTTGCTACATTTTGTGCTATAATAGTTACTTGTGGGTGTTGTTGTATCCCATGCATAAGAGGGCTCGCCATAAGAGTGATCTCTACAGCCATTGAGAAGGCTCCAGGACCGCCACCAGGGATGCTGATGCCTCTACTGGAAGAGCATGACCAGGGGGAACTGGAGCATGGCGAATTGGGGTGATCTCTCTGGGGAGAGATCAAAAGGGGGAATTGTGGATACACTGAATGTATAAGCTTTCAAACTGTTGTGAGCATTGAAGCAAGATATGGAATGTATGTGGCATGAGCTGGAATTGAAAGTTGCAAGTAGAAAACAGGAATTCTTATTTAGGCTGTTGCTGGGGGAAAAAGAGCTGACCAAGCTTGTGTGTCAGACTAACAGGGAACCGAAAGGGACAGATACATATCACATGCACATAGTCGGGGGGGGGGGGTGAATTAAGCAAAGACACAAGATAGAAACCACAAGAGCAAGATGACGGTTGGGCTGCACTTACACATAAAAGGTAAAGAAAATAAACTGGACGAATGGCACACACGCTTGGCTATCTCCGCCCCCCGCTTTTTAGGCGTATTGGTAGTATAAATAATACTTGTGTGACTGCTGATCTTTAGACACTGTGGGGCGGCACTCTGTCTCCAGAAGCTTCTGTAATAAACGGAATATACAGTATTGGAATTGACCTGACTCCTGGTGTGTTATTCTCCTTTCCATCAAACCAACTCGGGGAAGTGTTAGACTTCAACAGTGGCAATAGGTAAAGCTGTACTAACTACTCTGGCTATGCTATCGACAGACTCCACTATGCTAACAGGCTGGCTAACAGCCTGCGGCCTGACCTGCACCCTATCTCATGGTGAGGCTATAGGAGTGAGACTCCTGTAAATGTTCCTAGATAAAAGAAGAGCACCACTCCAGCTAGTATGGAGGCCGTCGCTCCTCAGCAGATCAGGCCTGGCCCTATTTCTGGGAGAGTCTGTTATGAAAATTTTGAACTAAGGTGCATTTGAGAAATGTCTGTCTTTCCATTGGCTGGTAGGTAAATCTTTACTTTGATTGTGACACACGTCTGTATAATATCAGAGGATTATTAGGTATTTGGGCCATGTCCTCCTGCCTAGACAAAGAAGGGTGTCAGTCTTTTGTTCCTCAGGAATGTGGTCCTTGGGGGGGAAGTAATATCAGTTGGCCCCTTTAGGTAAACACAACAGTAAACATTATGGCAGGAAGGATAAGGTGAGGGGACAGCTCGCCCATTGGGTAAGACCTGACATAAGACAGATGGGCAAAATCTTACCACACCCCTTTTATCTGTGATAAATACTGTTGAATGTTCATGTGTTAAGTCAGAGACTCCTCGAACGATTATGTTTGTAAGCGGTTGACCCGTCTCTCTTATTTGCAAATAATTAATAAACTGTTAATTGTGCCAAGAGAATTTAAGAGTGCCGATCGATGGAATTGCCATCACAAGTCCCAAAAAGAAAGCCCGTTATCTACAAACTCTACCTCCTGCGACGGGCAGAACTCAGTTTTTAGCCAGCGATTGAGTTGCGCAAGTCTGCTGTAGAGCTCGTCACTACCCCTAGCTGGGAGGGGGCCAGAGACAATTACTCGATGCCGACACATCTTTCTAGCTAGTTTACACGCTGATGCTATGTTCTGCTTCGTAACCTCTGACTGTTTCATCCTAACGTCGTTGGTGCCAATGTGAATAACAATATCTCTGTACTCTCTATACTTGCCAGTTTTAGACTAAGCTAGCACCAGACCCAGATTTGCGGCTATGTTGGTGGCTCTGCCCCTCAGTAAACAGTGTACGATCGCCGGCTGATTCTTTAGTCTAATACTGCGTGTAATGGAATAGCCGATGACTAAAGCTTTTAGTTTTTCAAGGCCACCGGTAGAACATGCCTGCCGATCATACCCCTCCGAAGACGGCTCGGGCCTTGACTCCAACTCCAGTGGGGACAACCTGTTGAAAGTCTCAGTTGGATTTAGCAACGATTCAGGTTTAACTGGTCGACGGCATATCTTCCCAGTGACCAAGAGAAAGTTATTGCCCGGCTGCAGGAACTGTGGGGCTAACAAGACTATTGTTTCTCCTGGTGGCACTGACACAGTTTTTTCTATTTCTACACTAACATAATCCTTGCCTGACATTTGCGTCAGAAGCTGAGCCTCTAACTCTGCTATCTTTAACTGAAGACGACAGTTCTCCTCCGTGTGGTTGTTACAACAATTACAGTGATAAGGCATTTTAATGATACTTAGCCTCGGGTGAGTAGTTCCGTTAATTATGTCCAAAAAGAGTCCCGGTGTAGTAAAGTTGAGTAAGAGGTCAACAGATAAAAAATATTGCATTGGTAAAACTCTTACAATATAATTTTGACCAATTAGTTTATATAAAGTAAAGAGTAAATTCGAAAAAGTTTGGCAAGTAGCCAGGTAGGTAACAGCAGGCAGCGTACAGCACATCAATAATCCCACAATGCAGTTCGTCTCAACAAGATGAGTGGCTACAAAAAAAAATCTAAAATCGTGAGAGTGGTGCCCCGCAACGTAAAGCTCAAACACCGTTGATAGAGCAGATTATCAATAAAAAGTAAGGCATTTAAATCTGGCTGTGAATAATGATTCTACATGTTTTTCCATTGGTTTGATGGGTATGTTGAACCCACAGTACATATATGCTGAGGCCCTGGTAAGTGGTCGTGAGTTACGGGCACTGGTTTAGCGTTAGATGATTGTGTGGCATTCACAGATATTGTTCGGTTTGAAGAAATGACAAGGTGTAAAATTGTTGTCTTTCATCAAATACGGGATGGTCACTTTACCAAGTTTCAAAACAGCAAGGACATCTGCCCTAGAACCATCTTTATGTACTTACACGATAACCATTTCTATGGCATCGTAAATCTAAAAGGTTTTCTGGGTGTGTCATGTGTGTGAATGGTGTTATACAGAATTTGACACCTGTGGTGTTCATGGTTGTAAACATAGCCATAGTGTCTGTCTTCATCAATCAATCAATCAATCAAAATGTATTTATAAAGCGCTTTTTACAACAGCAGTTGTCACAAAGTGCTTTACAGAGACAATCTTCATGAAGATTGTCATACCCCCCCCCGTAAGACAAAGCAGTGCCCAGACTGTAATCGTATATGTTATTCAGACTTTTGTTATAGACAGCATAAACACTTGAAGCACCACAAAAGTGTGGATCGTTGGGTTAGTAGGTGTGACCAGAAGAAATACTATAGTTGATTGCGGCCATCATTACAATGTTAGTATTACCAACTATAAAGTGCACGGCTAACATGTGTCCCAATTGTAAAGTGGATCTGGCGGTTGAAATTAATCATCAGTTTTTTATAAAACCCTCCAAGCCCAGTGAGCGCTACATATTTTATGATTTTGAGACACTTGCCAATCCGGTGAATGGTGTACACACTGCAAATTTTGTGTGCGCAATAAGCTTTGATAACGAGACGTGGTGTTCAGCCAGAGATGGTTGTGTCGTTGCTTTTTTACAAAAGTTTAGGCAACCGAAATATAATGACTACACATTTATAGCACACAACTCTAAATGTTTCGATGGTTACATCTTGATGCAGTACCTTGCCAACAATGGTATTGGCACTTATTGCTAATGGTAGCAAGCTCATGATTTTTACAGACAGCACATTCAATCAGAGATACATTGATAGTCATTGCTTCCTACCGATGAAGCTGTTGGCCTTGCCACGTGCTATGGGTTTTCAGGTTTCGAAAAAAGGCTACTTTCCTTACAAGTTTAACATCAAGGAGAATGAAAACTATGTTGGCCCCCAATCCGGAACCGCATTACTACGGTGTGAATACGATAATGGCTAAAGAAAAAGATGAGTTTTTGCAATGGTATGCAATTGTTTCCGCGTACCCCTTTGTCATGCAGGACAAAATAAAGGCTTACAGCGTGAATGATGTGGTCATCTTGAGAGAGGGTTGTATGCGCTACAGACTCGAGTTCCTGGAGTGTGGTGGTGTTGACCCATTCCGATCAATTACAATTGCATGGGCTTGCATGAAAGTCTTTTGTAACCTCACCAATGACACCTTTGCATCGGTCCCCTCAGACAAATACAACCATGGTCAGAAGACATTCTCAAACAGCTCAATCCAGTGGCTCAAATATGTGGCCTCCGATGACAATATATCAATACAGCACGCCCTGAACAGGAGTGAAGTGAAAATCGGTGCCTACTACGTTGATGGATATGCTAAACGCGATGGGGTGAGCACAGTCCATGAATTTCTAGGCTGTTTCTGGAACAGTCACCCCAAGTGTCATTGTTCAGCAAGCATCAATCAGATGACAAAGATTCAGTACAGGTTGATACACCAGCAATGGCTGACAAAGCTAGAGGCCTTAAAAAAACAAAACAATGCACATGTTCAATGCATATGGGAGTGAGTGGAATCAGCTTAAAAACACATCCGCAGATGTCAACGTTTTTATTAAGACCTTTGATGCTCCAGAGCACCTAATGCTAATGCTGACACTATTGGGAGAGATAAAAGAACATTCACATTGAAAAACCGAGTATTGTCTAAGCATTTCAGAGTTGTGTACAACAAGTGTGTACTGCTCCCTGATTACAGCACAAGGCCTTACGGGTACAAAATAACATTCTAGGATGGAAAGCGGTTTTGACCTGCGACTTCAACACCCATTCAGCTGTGGCCCCAGTAACTTGGGTAAAACATATTTTGTGAAGATGTTGTTGGATAATGCTGACGTTGTTTTCTCCAAAGAAATTCAGAATATAATCTGGGTTTATTCATGTTGGCAACCGCTGTTGTCACACAATATTCACACCACCGTAACCTGAGTGCAATTTACCTTGTCCAAAACATGTTTGTTAAAGGGAAGTCTAGTAGAACTATTAACTTGAACACTAACTACCTCATCATGTTTAAAAACCCAGTGACAATCAGCAGATTAGTATTTTAGGCAGACAGATATACCCAGATCTTTCTCGATTGTTCATGGAGAGTTTTAAAGATGCAACACATCCGCCTTTTGGTTATTTACTTATTGACTTTAAAGCTACAACACCAGAAGACTACCGTCTGAAAACAGGGTTATTTTCAGGGAATTGGCCTGTTGTATACATTCCTAAGAAAGTTTGATCATGTCTAAACGCATTCGGACTCATCAATTCGCAATATACTGTTGAAGCCTGATATGGATTTCCATGAGAAAGCTAAAAGATACTCTGCCATTCTTTTTATTTTTTTTTTACTGTTGTGTGACAGGGGGAGCTTGATACAAATACACTGACTTTAAGTCTACCCGGGTCTGAGACTGGGGCTGATGTAGTATACGTGACTGAGACTAAGCAAACTGTTGTCCGAAATGTTAACCTTGTTGATGACATTTTGGATAATGTGCCTGCGAGGCATAGGAAGAAAGTTGAATATATTCTTAATACAATGCACAGGTCTAAAGATTTGACTTCATGGAATTCAAATGGTGAATTAATTTTCAAAGGAGAGATAATCAATGGTTCGTATCTGTTGGATTTGGTTAAAAGTGTGACAGCAACCAATAAAATTGCTGACGATAGAAGGCTGTTGGGGTGGGGGATGTTTTTAGAGGCCATGGCATGTCTCAACATGCCTTTTACGCTTGTAAGGGGTAAAATCAATTTGTATAAACAAACGTCTGGTGAAACAATGGATGATTTAGCCACTACCCCAGCAACTGGTTATCAACAACCCAAAGCGTATTCCACATTCTCACAGGTTTGCAGAAATGCGTTGATTGACTTGGAAAAATGTGTAAAATCCGGGAGGTTTCCAAAACTGTCATAAAACCTTCCAACGCCATCGTCTGTTATGTAAATAGCCAGCGCTCCCCGGGGTGATTGCTCGGGTGTGTATTAACAATCATCATTGATGCAACATCTCGGACTGGTCCACTAGGTAGTTGATTGCAATGCCTGCACACCATAGAAATTAGTCCTAGATGAAAATTGGTTCACCACACCGGTCAACTCTGCGGTATTCATTTCCACACCATTTTCCTAACTATAGTCAACCATGACATGTCTTTGTTTGACACTTTGATTATAAAGTCAAAGATTGAATGAACAACCAAATTAATTGAGTGGGGTAGTGGTAGTCTGAACCTCATCTCAAGTCATACATTCCCTGACTTGATCAAGGATGGGTGCTGACCACCTTCTTCATCCGGTGCGCAGTTGAATGCATAAAGGGCATAGCCGTATAAGAAGTCAGACATGTCAATAGCCAAGGCTTGGTCCTTTAGGTGTTTTCCTGATGCTAAGACCAATTGGTAAAATTCCTGCACTGCTGTTGTGTAAATTGTTTGGAATGGTTAGCTAGGAAATTTCTGACCGTCTACATACATAGCCATGAACTCCAAATTATAATGTTAGAAATTAAATAGATTTTTTGTGTAATGTCGTAACTGTCATTTTCCACCAATCCGATGTCAATACATTTTGGAAGAGCTCCTAAAAATCTTTTCCTGGTTGCAAACGCGACCCCCTGGCGGTTAACTAAATATCTTCATACACACTCTTTCAATTTGGTACTTGGCAGTGGTTGAGAGTAACGCTTGAGCGTGTCCAAGTTTTACGGCTGGCAAAACAGACACTTTCTTGACAAATAGTGACAGAGATAGTATATGCAAACGATAACGCACATCCCCGCCCCCCATAAGGTGGCAGAACCGCGGACCATCCCAACCTTTATGTCAACACCGTTTAACATAAGTTTCTCTTAAAAGAAGATGTCAGTATGAACAGGGCCAATCATTTCAAATGCTGTACTATCTGCTGAATAGGCAGCCCTTTTCGTGAGACCATCGTTCTCGCCTGCAGGGTCCGTAACATCCATGTGACATGCGGCGTCCTTGTAAAACAATCCAGCTGAAAACTGTCTTTAATGTATCACATCCGTAATTCAGAATGCTCTCTATAACGGCCCTGTAGGGGTATGTGTTGCTACCTTGACTAATTAAACGATCACCCAAGGAGACATCCACTTGTGAAAATTGGGTGGCTATCGGATAGTTGATAAGCCCAACACGTGCTCCGGCATCAATATTAGTTCCTTCTGGTTTAGTGTCATTTACACGTAGGTACAACAAAGTATTGTTTAGATCAACTTAGTCTTCGCCATTCCCTGCAATAAAGAACTCCAGAGGGGCTGCGTCTGATATTGCTGATAGGGTCGGTATTTCAATGTACATATTTTTCTCAATAGATGTCTGTGTGAGGGGAACTGTGAATAAATCCAACTCTGTTTTCATACATTCACCAGACGTACAGTGTAGGAGTGCCATTTTAAAATATATTCTTAATCAACTTTGCGGTGTTCCCTTTGAGTGTCCTCTGAGCTGTATGTCTTCTTTTAACCCTGGCTCTTGTTTTCGTCTCATTCTTGCATTTTTTACTCTTTGGTAGACTCCTCCTACCAGGTGTATTTCTTTCTAACACCACGAATCATAACCATCAATCCTGAACCGTCCTGCTGTTTTGTTTCTCGTGACATAACACTGATGACAACATCACCAACTATATTCCTAGCCGCACAATTCAGATGTGGTTTTGCTATTGAGAACCTGCGCTTCAACAAAGGTATTGCCATCCGGAAAAGCCCTTGGAAAAGACCCCCTAGATTAGCCCCATACATTGCAGCGCTACCATGATACCCAGATAAACCGTTACCGGCCTGTGTTGTGTAGTATTCAACATACCTTTGAGGATCATCGTAGAGTTTCTGAGGCTGCGTCTTATAATCAAAAAAATTGTTTGACGAGTCTGAAGTGTAATTTTGCAATCACCTTCCCCACTATGAAATTTAACCAGCTGGTTTTGATCAGATTTTACCTCAATACAGATCTCATCAAACTGACTCTTACTAAGAAGTACGTAGTGTGGCTTGTCGTACATCACTGTGACAACTTTGTTCTTTTTTCCTGCAATATGTACAGTGCGCAACAGCGGAACATGACTGTCACCAACACGTTGATAATCAATTATATCTGTGTAGATGTATAAGGTGTTAAACTCAGAATATCTGTGGGGAATGTTCCACACCATGGGGCGTACCACCGCTCGCCTGGTTTTAAGCCTAATATCTGTTCCAGTTTTGTACTAAATTTCTAATTAAAATGGGGCTCACCTTTTAGAAACATTTTGATTTTTTAATTCATCATACCCCGCCCATACACCATGTGGTTTTATATAACTTTTGAGTTCTGCCACTACTATGCCATTGTAATAACCTGTGTTGAGTTCATATTTCCAAGTTTTGTCGTCATTCGAGTCATGTAGTTTAAATGCGTTTTCACCCCATGTAAAGGTCTTCCACGCATGCAGGTATTGAAATTCTATCAAAGATACTTCCCAATCACCTTTCAAATCTATACCTTTGGCAAATTTTGTGGTATAGCTCGAACTCGTATGGTTTGGATAGACATGTCTCGATGAGTTACTGGGCAGTGTTATGTAGAAGCCACCGTCACCCATGCTGATCGCAGTCAATGTAAATGACGTGATCCTGAAAGTTTTATCCAGTTTCTAGGTCAAGCACTTGTTCCGAGGGTATCCAGCTGTTGAATTTCACAGGCTAGCCAAGCCATTTCACAAGACAATTTTTTTTCCCTTTCTATACTTTCTCATCCAGAACTGCCTCCAATTTAAAAGTTTTATCCTTAGCCACAGGGCCGGCTCTAGCCCTTTGGTTGCCCTAGGCGAGATTAAGTTTTGCGCCCCCCCCCCAACTAATAAGTTGCATATACTACAAAAAATGTTCAAGGACATTTAATTATGACTCAAACAACGGATGAACAAACAAAAATGCTTTAATAGTCACTGCAACACTTTAACAAGCAAATTATAAGGATAAACAGTAATAAATTGTTCATACACAAATTCTGCAAAGAATGTTCAAGGCTATTTACATAAATTAAGTAATAAACTCCAATAACTGTGCAAAACTATACCCTCTACAAACAAAAGTCCCTTTCGGCTTTCACCTTCAAAATGTACGCAGCATTTCAATTTGACTCGTCTGGACTTCCTAATGGCAAATTCGTTGATGGTATCATCAAATTATATTTTACTTGAGACCTCTTGGTTGATGCTCATCAGTGCAAGTCCATTGAGGCGTTCCTGACTCATCGTTGACCTCAGGTAGGTCTTAAGTAATTTTAATTTCTGCTTTCAGCAGAAGCTACTGTCACCGGTAGTGTGACAGCAATTCTTAGGGCCACCCACATATTAGGAAAAACCTCTTCAAGTTTCTTCTCCTTCAAGTAATTCAGAATTTCCATTGTCGTCATACCAGCTTTTGGCAACACTGGGAAATGTTTCAACTCAAGTGCCAGTTCCCTCCCATCAACATCTTTATGGTCACCATGGCTCAGAGTGTTGCTGAGGGTTTCGCACTCCTTTGCAAGGTCTTCCTCTGGCAAATTAGGAAAGTTCACCAACACTCCAAACTTGTCCTCAACATCACCCAAGAGCTTGAAGCGTTCTTGCAGTGATGTAACTGACACATCAATAATGACATTGAAAAAGGAAATTTCCAATTTCTTTAGCGCATTTCCCTCTGGCTCATCAGGGGATTCATAAGAGAACTGTCTTTTGTTTTTTCTCAGCCTCTTCTGCATTAGGACAGTGTCCACATTCATCTCTTGCAGATACCTGAGCAGAAACAAACCCACTGCTTCTGCAGCTGACCAGAGAGGCTTCAGTTGTCCTCAGGAGATTCAGAGCCACATCCAGTTGCATAGACATGGACTGTAATGCTTTGCTGACATGATGAATTTTGGCCAGCATGTCATACCACACAACGCTACAAATGGAGAAGCGGTACCTCTTCAGCCAAAGACTGTGCCTCAGTTTCATTCAAGAAGGGCATCCCTCACCTCCGCTGTCTGGAATCTCACAGCCTGTACACTGTCAATGCAACTTTCCCATCTTGTATCCGACCAGGATTTCACAGTTGTTTTGATGTGGTGCTTTAGGATGGTCCACCTTTGTGTGGAGGCAGAGAATAGTGTAAAAATTCTCTGTAGGTAGCCAAAATAGTTAATTGTATCTGTGGAGCTTTTTGCTGCATCAGCAACAACAAGATTAAATATATGTGCTCTGCATGGGACAAATAAAGCCCTGGGATTTTGTTTCAAAAGTCTGGCTTGGACGCCTTTTGACTTTCCCTTCATGTTGGCGCAGTTGTCGTAAGACTGTCCCCGGCAGTCTTCAAAGGGAAGGTTAAACTCTTCTAGTCTCTTCAGAATAAGGTTGGAGAGGCTTTCTCCCGTGGATGATTCCACCTCAAGGAACCCCATGAAATGTTATTTTACTGTAGGGGTGTCTGTGTCATCTACTGCAACCATTCTAACTATAACAGATAAGGGCAATTCCAGCGTTATGGACGTGACATTTGCAGTCAAAACATAAAATATAAATTCTCAGAAAATGCATTTAATACCAATATATTTAAATGTCTGTTTATATGTCCATACTCCCTTAATAAAGGAGTACAGACATTAGAAAAATATCAATCTACACACGCGTTTTATATTTAATATGAGGGAAATACACATGCGTTATGGACGTGACAAAAAAAAGACGGGAGTTTGTGGGAGACAATATACTTTGTTGAAATTCTGTGAATTAAAATGCACAAGCCAAAATAAATAATACTAGCCGAATGGATGAGTGTCGGCTCTCTATAGAACATACATTATTTATTTTATTTTAGTTTTAAAAAATTCATTCATGAGGAAAAACGGACGTTACAGATGTGACTTCTTTCCGTTATGGACGTGACCGTTCCAAAATCATCACTTGGCTGACGCTGGAAAACTTGAACAGAGACCTTTTTGTGTGTCTCTTTTTATTTGAAACAACAAACATCTGAGACATCAGTAAGGTAAGTCTGCACAATTAATCAAATTTAAACTGAAATCACTGTGTTATAGATTAGTTCACGCATATCTCTCATGCTGCTAAACTTTAACCGGCATGTGAGCATGTTCAAAACATTGCTTGCTTGATAATGTGTTTTTATCATCAAGGTGTTTAGACCCCGAAAGATATGGAATTGATAATGCTAAGATACATAATCATTATATATGCAGTTTATCATATCGATATTCTCCGGAGTTAAGAGCACCGGTTTCCCCTCAGTCCCGTCAGTGAATTGAAACGCTGTCTGATTGTAACAGTGTGTTGGCCTGTGTCTATATAGAACAAAGAGTCTGGAGAGCGTTTTTTTTTTTTGCATGCAAAAAAGCAATCATGTCACAATGATCGCAATATTATGTTTTGTGTCAAACTAATCGCAATGTTTATATCCGTTTTGCGTTGTTGAATGCGCAATCGTGCTTTAAAATAGCCACATTATTGCAAAATTAGCCAATGCATTGAAATAATAATTGAAATGTTATTGTCTTAAGTCAAAATCACAATGATTACTTCATTTCATTAGGCCCGATGGGTTTTTGCCACGTTTATATTGGTTTGGATGTCAGGAGGATCAAGACGATTTGTGTGAAAGAGACGCCGAAAATACTTACCAATTACTGCAAATAAAGTAGAGATTTTGTCCAGAAATCGCAGATCTACAATCACCACAGAAATAACTGCCATTGACCACAGAGGGCGTGCACGGGAAAGAAAGTGAGTCATCACAGAAGGCGCGTCTCATATTTCTCTCTCTCTCTCACACACGCGCACGCACACTCCATGGTACTAGTATTAATTGATTTCTAAAAAGTTCTGATGTACAGTAATAGAGATCAATTTAATATATGTGTGGGGTTTTTTTAACAGTAAAATGATGAAAGACCAAGGTGAGTTTAAATAAGTTTGACTTCTTTCCACTCCATTTCAAGCAATAGATCGATTTATATTGTAAAGTTGATGAATTTATCTTTTCATATTGATTTAATCAGAATGCTTCTTGATTGCCTTTGTTATGTGTCATTATATTGCTTGAAATAAATAAATGAATGAATTAATTAAACAAATATAAGCTGGTCAAATCATGCATGATTTAATGTGAAGCGTCCATAACGGTCACGTCCGTAACGCATAATTAGGTTGTTTAGAGCAATTAAGTGAGATGATTTGTCAATCATAACTAGAATGGACATATTTTGGCTTTGTACATAAAGTTTCAAATTAATTGTAATAATAATGATTATACAATCTAAACTTATTCTTTAAATCGTTACGGACGTGACACAGCACTTAAGCGTCGTGACTTCCTAAATATAGCCTTTATAAATTTAAAGGGAAATGCAGTTATAACAAAGTGAGTGTATTTATATCTCAGTCATGCCCCCATCCTTCTGCAAAATCCTTACTATCAACATAAAGTATAATTAAAGGAGTCTTTGATCCCTCTTTTTAAAGCATGAAATAGGTTTGTATAAAAAAAGCAATTTTAGTATCTGTGCACACCTTATCTGAGGTGAATAAACAGAAATGTCCTTAAAATGTACATGACAGCACATCAATACAATAAAATACAGATCCAAATGGACAACTTAGAAAGGGTTTTGATTTTTTTATGATAACTTTAATTTTTCACAGCAAGGTAGACATTTGCGTGGAATTGCCCATAACTGTTCTATATGGCTGAGGTCTGGGGTGCAATCCAAAATAATTGAATAGTATTTGGTTTGCTTTATCTCCTTTAACATATAGTGTAAAAAAAATTCACCAATGCAATCAATTAGTTCATTTTGAGTATCCTTTGCTAAGTATGTTGTATGGCTGGCTCCTCTCTCCACATCAGCAACATGCTGTTTGAGGACAGGGTCAAACCTGGCCATGAGCTCAACTTCCTTAAGGAAGTTTCCATTGTTTGGCTGGTATAGCCTGTCTGATTTCCACCGCAAGGGAATATTTCGCTCGGCCAAAGACTGTATTATGGCCACCAACCTGGTCAGGACTTCACGCCACCTCCTCCTTTCATCTTGAAGGAGTGCCATTTCCATTTGATCAATTGGCTGCGTGTCCCTGGTCTCAGTCGTCTGTCTTTGACTGGTGCCCTGAGTGCATGATGTGGTCCTGGGTGTCCCTTCACCTTCACCTGTATACAAGCAAATTGTATAGCCAGACAAGCAGTGAGTGAAATAATGAATGTGGTTGAATTTCTTTAAGAAAACAAGCTATTGTATTTTAATACATGCTAACTTTTTTTATTGTACTTTAAAGTATGGATGTGGCTTGAATAAATACTATTAAATAGACTCACTTGATGCAGGCTGTGTGTTCCTGGCCTGTGTGTCACTGGTCCCTGGAGTACTACTACTGGATGTCCCTACTCCTGCAGCTGGATCATATTTAAACACAGAGTTTATCCATGCTGTTTGTTACACAACTGCATTTGGTCATTTCTATCATCCTACCACTGTACCACATAGTTGCTTTGTAATACATTTTATCTCTGACCATGTAACTTGTAGTAGATAAATTACAATTACTACCACCACTACTAGTATTACTAATCTATTAGACTGCTACAAGGCTAAATAATACTACTGATTACAATTAGTATAATTAATGTGATATGATTATAAAAGTAATAATTGCTAATAATAATTACAATAACAAAAACAGCAACAATAGTACTAGTTGTACTTACAAAGTTCAGATGAAGGATCAGGTGTCCTTTCTCCAGTAGGTGCCGGCCTCTGTATCGAGTGATACTGGTCTTTTGACATTTACATCCATGTAAGTTAACTTAGGTTATCAGTGAAGTTACGTTTGCTAGTAATACGTAGCAAACTAGCAAAGTAATAACTAACAGTTAGCTAGCTAGTGATAGCTTAGTGACAGCAATGAAACGTTCAATATTTGGTGAAGAAGCACAAGCACAATACTACGGTGGCCCTGAAGTGCAAAACACAACAACAAATACGAAAACACTTCAACAAATCATGAAACACAACGCCAAATAGGAAAACACAACGCCAAATAGGAAAACACAACGCCAAATAAGAAAACACAACGCCAAATAGGAAAACACAACGCCAAATAGGAAAACACAACGGCAAATAGGAAAACACAACGCCAAATAGGAAAACACAACGCCAAATAAGAAAACACAACGCCAAATAGGAAAACACAACGCCAAATAAGAAAACACAACGCCAAATAGGAAAACACAACGCCAAATAGGAAAACACAACGCCAAATAAGAAAACACAACGCCAAATAGGAAAACACAACGCCAAATAGGAAAACACAACGACATTAACTTCTAACGGAAAAGGTAGGGCCTATCTAGCAGAGGACGGAACGGAACCTCCTGATTGGACAGAAGGACCGCCTGTCTTTTAACAGGAAGGAGGGGTGAAAAACACGGAAAAGCGCCTATTTTCAAAACATGAGTACTCCCGAAGATACTTTCGCTATTATAATGAATTATTTTGATGCAGGGCATACATACGACGTGGTAGTTGATATGTTGTCAACCAATCACAACATCAGGATGATTATACGCACGGGTTGTACAGAAGGAACAACTATTCACAACTGGATGAGGTGAGACGTGCCATCCTTACAGAGCTGCATGGACCAGGGCAACTATTCCGCTATCGGACTATGTGGCAAGTACAGCAAAAACACAAGCTACGTATTAAACGACACACAGTGATGAGACTGCTGAAGCAACTAAATCCACAAGGAACGGATGCGAGAACACTACAGACCATGGGACTGAAAATGGCACCATGGCTGCAATACAGTGTACCCTCAGACACGAGCATACAGACTGCGGCCGCTTATAAGTGTAATTGTGTTACAGCAAAAAGTGTTCATCTGCCAAAAACTGATTTCAGTCAAATAAAAAAGTATTGCAGCAGGTAAAACAGTCTGGGTGGGCTCTAATCTTTCCCAAATGAATATAAAATAGTAGATGGTAATCACGTTAATGTCATGCCTGATCACGCTATAAACTGCTAATTCGATTGAATTAGGTAACAATAAAGTTTCAAATAGACCTTTCAAAAAGGTCCAATATGTATTTGCTGTTACCACGGACATATAGTTATGTATATTTGCATATTATCATCCTGATAAAAGCAGCTGGCCACATAAAACTGGACGATGTAGCTTTAATAGGTTGTGCCCGTGGACTGAAATCACTTTATAGCACAACAGACTGCATAAAAATATCTTCCTGTTATGTGTTAATCATTTTGTCTGACAGCGCTCACTCTCCTTGTGTTTCTGAGATCTCAGGTAGCCTAATTGACAGGTGCTGCCCTCTGCTGCAGTCATATCCACTCATGCATTATTGAGGGGTCATGCAGTGCCTTTCCACCTATGCATTCACACTATCAGATTTATTTTGCTGATATTGGCAGCAGCAACATTAATGTGTTTTGTTGTAGCCTACTTTACTTTATATAGTTATTCAATAGTTATAATCTTGTGCTCTTGTGTAAAATAAGTAGCCTAACTTTCAATTGTATTCCTAGGGCTCAATTTTGGATGGACCTGTTTGGAGATCTGAGAGACTCTGGACACTTTAATGGCAGCCATGAACTTAAGGACTTATTGAGATTCTGCTTCAATAATGTTCTGCAAAAAGACCTGGATGAGAGCACAGACCTCTGGAATAAGCACAGGATTACACTCTCCAGACATCCATCATGTCCTGGGGGAACTACAGACGAACTCTATCTCTTACCTCATATATCAACTGACAATGACTTGACTATATCCATTCTCACAAAAAGATGTAATGTGTATTAAAGCATAAATTGCACCACACATATTATTGGAAATACATTTGGATTTGAAGTCATGTTTTCCCTTTATGGTAAATTATTGTGTCACTATGCAGGTTTGGTTCAAAGGACTGGATACGTTTCCAGAGTCAAGGCAAACTCTTCATTCATGCAGTGATCCAGACATCCAGGATTATCTTCAACAGACTGTTGAGCGAAATGGATTACAGCAGCCACATAATTGGGAGTCAGCCTCAGAACTTTATGTCACCTTGAAAGAAATAGCTGGCCTATAAATATGGTCTACTGCAGCCCACTCTTAAAGGCCAGATATTAAAGGAAAACATTCTCAAATGTGGCTTAGCTGTTTGAGTATCATGTTTGGCAAGTGGAGTTCAGTATATGCAGTGTCATATCAGAGTGGAGACATACATTAAACTCAAATGTAACTCCCAAACTATATTTGTTTATTTTCGGATTCACCATCGAGTTAACTGTGTGTCAATTGTAGGTCTGAACAACCAAAGAAACGTGGTTCTTTTCAAGAGGTATTGTTAACAAGCTTGTTTGCAAGCACAACATGTTATACACTGTTTCAAATGTGAAACTACACACATTTTAGCTGAGTACAATTTTACTGTTACTTGTAATGTGACCTGTACTTAAAAAAAATTCTGTGATTTTTCATTGAACAAAGTAATGAACAGAAATAATACACATTAAAATACTTTGAACTGAGCATGCACTCTTATGCTTTATAAACTACAGATTTAAGACTGGGCAAAATCCAGACTTGGCACAGCATTAAATGCACCCAAAGCCTGGAGAATTCTGTAAGCAAAACTCCATGTTTGTCTAAAAGACACTGTAGGTCTCAAGGAAAAGGAGCTTTAGGGCATTTGCACAGGTGTTTGACATAGGCAATGGCGAATTTGGTAAGAACTCGATGCATGGTAGTGGTGTTATTCCAGCAGGTGGAAGTGATGCGAGCCCTGTAGCAAACAGCAGGACATCCTCTAGGGACACAGCAGTCGCTTTTTCTGAAAAGGAAAAGTCAACATTGTTTTAGTATCTTCATCATCTAACAACTAAATTATACATCCTGAGAGGGTCAAGCCAAAGGGTTTCAGCTTATCGTATCCATCTACATGCCAAATGTAGTTTGGACCCATGGAGTGATATGTACGCCTCACAAACCTCCGGCTTGTTCTCGCATCCGTTCCTTGTGGATTTAGTTGCTTCAGCAGTCTCATCACTGTGTGTCGTTTAATACGTAGCTTGTGTTTTTGCTGTACTTGCCACATAGTCCGATAGCGGAATAGTTGCCCTGGTCCATGCAGCTCTGTAAGGATGGCACGTCTCACCTCATCCAGTTGTGAATAGTTGTTCCTTCTGTACAACCCGTGCGTATAATCATCCTGATGTTGTGATTGGTTGACAACATATCAACTACCACGTCGTATGTATGCCCTGCATCAAAATAATTCATTATAATAGCGAAAGTATCTTCGGGAGTACTCATGTTTTGAAAATAGGCGCTTTTCCGTGTTTTTCACCCCTCCTTCCTGTTAAAAGACAGGCGGTCCTTCTGTCCAATCAGGAGGTTCCGTTCCGTCCTCTGCTAGATAGGCCCTACCTTTTCCGTTAGAAGTTAATGTCGTTGTGTTTTCCTATTTGGCGTTGTGTTTTCCTATTTGGCGTTGTGTTTTCCTATTTGGCGTTGTTTTCCTATTTGCCGTTGTGTTTTCCTATTTGGCGTTGTGTTTTCCTATTTGGCGTTGTGTTTCATGATTTGTTGAAGTGTTTTCGTATTTGTTGTTGTGTTTTGCACTTCAGGGCCACCGTAGTCCCTGTACACCGGAGGGTTTATTATATCGCTTCATGTTATCAACGCGCCGCCAGCAGCTGCGCACTTGCCTAACGTAACGTAGCGGCGACCCTAGAGTGTTTTTATTTTTTTTATTTTACTTTTTCAAAAATTCCAGATGTAGAAATCAAGTTCTTGATACATTTCTTTTACTAATTTTCATATTAAGTAAACTAAAAAAATAAATAAAAAAAAGGTCCCAACACATTTGTCGCCCTAGGCAACCGCCTGGGTCGCCTGCAATCGCCGGCCCTGCTTAGCCACAATTATTTTCAGTAATTCCTGTTCATAAAAGGTCCCAACTAACACATTACCATCGTAATCTTTTATTCTATATACAGGAGGTACCTGAGGAATGCATTATTTTTTTGTAAAATATTCATCTGCCCAGATAGCAAAAAATATCCGCAAGGCTTCTTTTTGCCGCCGGCCCTTAGCTGTCGGCTATAGGTGCGTCCTGCTGGCGGGGATGAAACGTTTGCCGCCGAATACGTCACTCCCATTTCTTGCGAGATTTTTTGACTGCTTCATTTTCTCTGGCGGTTGCCTGGGTCTAAAAACCACGGTCCTTCGGCGGCAAGACGCTTTTAAATAGGCTACTCTCAAAATCGACCGGCCATGTTGGTTTGGACACATTCGCATCAGTTCATCGCTCAATCGCGAGTTACAGTCTGCTAGCTAGCGAAGTCATCGACTACCATCGTTTAAGTAAGTACATGTTTCCTTTTTGTGTAACGCAATATTATGTTGACATTGTTTTTAGTTTATATATTTAAAATGTGTAGTCATCTTTGTTCTGGCCTAACTAGCTAAAGTAGCCTTGTTAACGCAATGTTGTTAGTACATGTTGAATTTTAACGAGCTATAATAGGTAGCAAAAGCTTTACATCTAGAAAACACTAAAATTTAAACTTAGTCTTTCTTACAAAAATAACAATGTATATATGTTGTTTAAATTATTATTTTTGCCTGAACAAGTATGCTGCTAGTCCAGTAGCTAGAGTAAGTGTTAGCTAGCACATGCTGTTTTGCCTTTGTTACAGTACACACTGTGGCTAGCATGTTTTGTGCTGTGTTGCTACTGTACTGGATTTAAGGCGATTGTGATTTCTAATTCTCTGAACTGCTGTACGTTTTATGTTTGAGGAACATTCTGTGTTCACTTGAATCACAACACCCAATGAATATATTTTATTTTTAACAATTTCACTGTTCCACATTTGGCTGATAATGTTTCCCCCCCACAGCATAGCTACTGTATATTCCTAACGTTAACAATCCGGTTTTGTTGCAGATACCTTGGCCAGAGCATAACCGATTATCTTCACCCAAGAGACCTACTGTTGGTCAATCGTTTTGGTTTTAAAGGTAAATACATTGTTAGTCACAATGTTTAGTTACTGGGCCAAAAGGAAAATAATAATGAAAAGAGTTGAGAGGGACAAACAGGACATTCACTTGAATCACTACATTCTACAGAAGTTGCATTGATTCCAGAAAACCAGGAAAAGGTTGAGCCATCTGTAGACTTCAGAGTTGGTATGTAAAATGTATTGCTGTGATGCTTAATTTGTGATCCTGTAACTAAACTGTACACTTTGTTAGATTTTCAAATTTCTGTTCCCTCTTTCTCAGAACCAGGTTTCTCCCTAGTAATCCAGACTCCACTTCAGAGCCAAGAGTTTGAGTACAAGTAAGTGATGTTATTTGTGATGTTTTTTGTCTTGGACGCTATTGCTTCTATTTAAGATTAGGAATCCTTTTATCCATAATCTGTTTTTCTTTAGGGCACTTGACTTTCTGGATAAAAGGTGTGGAGGTGTTGTACATATCATTAGCTTTGCACAGTTCAATTATTGTTTCATTACTCATGCAATCTCTGCAGTGAAATTAAAGCTGTTATGTTTTTTCCCCCAGTTCGTCAAGTACTAAACTTTACACCCCCAGCAGAAAATGTACCCTGGCAGCAAATGGGTGAAAAGGCTGGAGGTATGTAATACGTTGCGCTAAACTGTTACATTTAAGTCCAATTCATTACATGTATGCAATAACTTCAAACATATTTTTACGTCAATGATTATCAATAGGAGAAAGTCATCGCTCCGTTATTGGCCCTTGGACTCCCCTGGCATCGCATGTACAGCATGAAGTTTTCAGCAATGAAGGTATATTCTTGGCCTATGTCCTAATGTCTAGTTTTTTAACAGTTTTGAAAATAACTGTGCCTTTAGTTTTCCAGAACGAGAACCAAGCCCTGAGGGAGGAGAACCAAGCCCTGAGGGAGGAGAACCAAGCCCTGAGGGAGGAGAACCAAGCCCTGAGGGAGGAGAACCAAGCCCTGAGGGAGGAGAACCAAGCCCTGAGGGAGGAGAACCAAGCCCTGAGGGAGGAGAACCAAGCCCTGAGGGAGGAGAACCAAGCCCTGAGGGAGGAGAACCATGCCCTGAGGGAGGAGAACCATGCCCTGAGGGAGGGGAGCCATGCACGAGCAGGTGAGAACATGCACTCTTTCTTTAATTTTACTTTTTTGTGTGTAATGTAGGTTCAGAATGACCATATGCCTTTCATTTTGTAGCTTCGGGTGACAGCGGCTCGCTTCAAGAGCAGGTGAAGCTATTTGGGACAACGCTGAAGATGTTTGCTCGCACTGGGCAATCAGGTACAACTTGCAAACAACACCTGTGGTTGTTGATTTAATTCCCACTGGGTCCACATTTAGTGTATTAGACCTAGGTATAAATGTCATTGTTTAGTAATTGAGGGACCAGGACTGACTACTTTATTCTTTTATTCTGGGAACCCCTGTAGGTGCAGATCAGACCCTAGTGCTGCGACGTCTTGGAGAGTTTGGCGATGTTGTGCGTAGCATGGAAAACAAAATGGACACTATGCTGCAACATTTCAGTGCCAATGTGTCTGTTTGAGAGCTATCCCTGCCAGGGGATGTTACTCCCCCTAGACACCCAGGAAGATTTGGTGTTTCTTGACAGCATTTTGAGGGAGGATAAAGAGCTCCAGGAACGATTTGTAAGTGTGTTGTTTTCGTTTATAAGGCCGTAGGGTAATCTAAAAAGTCAAATTAAGTTTGTACACTGTATATTCTACAGTCTAAATCCACAGCCTGTCACATTTTATATTTATGTATACTCTTTTTGTAAATGCCTTTTGTAAATGCTCCTCTCAACTTTGAAAGTCTCACAGTATCCCCAACCCGGAACTTGTAGCTTTAATTACCATTTCTCATTATTGTTGTACCATACAAGTTCTTGCGAACTAATCTAATATTTTCTTCACAAACGTCAGCAGGCTTCATCTTAATAGACCGATGGTAGCTATAGTTGTATCCATGAACTGAATCTTGAATAGCCTCAACATAGCGATGAGTGCTGGCAGCTGTGCGATACCTCCACATTTGTGATTTAATTGTTTTATTAAATCTCTCAACGATACTCGCTTTTACATTACTTCCTGTAGCAAAATGTTTTATGTTGTACTTCTTCATTAACATTTCAAAATGTGAATTAAAATACTCCTTCCCCTTGTCAATTTGGACTTTTTGTGGTGTTCTTCCTTCTAATAAGCCTTCAAATGCTCGCTTTACCTTGATAGCACTTTTATTTCTCAGAACACGAATCCATGCATATTTGTGTAATACATCGATGCATGATAACAAATGTAATGTTATCGTTTTCCACACTATTAGCACTCATGTGAACCAAATCCAGCTGAAATTGTGAATTTCTATCATGAACAATAAAAATATTTGATGTATAGCTACAGGCCTGTGTAGCGTGTATGTATCCTGGGCAAGCAGCCAGTCATCGGCCTTGCCATTTTTGAGGATCTCCCCGGTTTTCTCCAAGTACGTTCTTTTCGAACCCTCTCTACCCATATAAACACCAGGGTTTGCCAGGTCGTAGTAAATACTTTTCATGAAGTGTTCAGACATCGTAGAGCATTCAAGCAATAATGAGAAGTAATACATGTTTAACATAGTTTTATTGGAGTTTTAGAAATTACACAACCATGATATTCAGAAAAGTTACACAAACATTCAGATTTCTCATAGGGTTTGTATATATACATGTCCCTTGGTAGCCTATGGGGATTTCGGCCGGATTTCACTACTTGGACATTTTGGGTCCTAGATTCATTTCTGTAACAGATACAACCTATTATGATGTATCCTGGTAATAACAACCCCTCTGGCTACAATAAAAACACATAAAAACAGACATCTGGGTCACTATTTATAAAACTCATCTGTTTGAAAGGCAAAAAAAAAAAATCGGAAAACATTTCTGCTATGCAGCATAAAGATGTTTTTTTGAAAGCATTATGAAGTTTTGTGTCAATGGTATTTCCTCATACTTTCATGCCTTTACTATCAAATTACACTGTAATTGGGTTGAAAATAATAAAATAATTAAATAATAGAAGGTAAAAAATATAGGCACCCCCAAAAAATTTGGTTCTTCTACCTAGAAATAAAACACAATAAAATGAAAGATAATTTTCATTTTTTTAATGGCCAGCAGGTGGCAGCACTAGATCGCTAGTTACGTTTGGACTTAAATATTTTATAAACTCAGAAAAATTACCAACTTCTTCCCAAAAACTCAAGAACACCCCCATACTACGTGGACTAAATATTTATTTTTGTATCATATTTATAATACAAATGATGTATTATGGTTCAAAACATGATATATAGTGATGTACACCCTTGTAATCCCTATTCTTGTCTACACATTAGCCATTCTAAGATGCATGGTCAATGTCGTTGCCTGGTGAAAAGTTCCCATAGCAACCCAAACAATACACGGACAACCCAAATTATACACGGAACGCTTCACGAAAGTGCCTACAAATAATATACCATTGGAATCGGACGATTATGGCGATTCTATTTTTCTAAATATTTATGCAAATGAGCACTGTCCGCGGATGTCGTCTATGTGTTAACACGAGAACTGAAGTTACCCGTCCTTAGACAACAGACTCTTTGCTTTAGTCGCACCATGATGCCAACGGCCGCATACCGCACCCTCATTAAATTTGTCAGTGTATTCATCCCGGTTCTCGCTCAGTCTCAGATTTTTGGCTCCAACTTGAGCTCATGCAGAAAGTTCTCAGCGGCCGCGGGAACATCAGTCATCGATGCGTGAAAGCCCGATGCGTTCAAAGCCTTGACCAACACATGTTTCAGTCGCGGTGTTAAAACTGTCTCCACGATGTCATCATAATTGGTCTCAAAAAAATGATCAGGCGGGTCGAGACAAGAATGTCTTGTCTGGCTCAGGTGGTCCACTTCACATCTGATGCATGCTTTGTGGAGAATAGCCCCAACAACGTTTTCCAGAATCATACCCAATCTTGCTTTGATGATCTTAAAACGTTTGGTGCAAGGTGTTTGTCCATTTTGTGATAACTCTTTTTTGAAAGGTATGACAGATTAAGAGGACCTAGCTGATCACCAATCCGGTCAATCCAGTGGTAGTTTCTTGTTGGGTATGCCGGTGGAATCGAGCTGCTGGGTCAGGGGTTCCAGAGAAGGATTCAGCATTGTCATACCAGGCGTCACACAGCCAGTCCTCAGCCTTCGGTTCTTCAATCAACGCTTGGTTGTAATCTTGAGACTTGTTTCTTAAATCTTCAGACTGCTTGATAGTCACAGGCTGTATGTCTGTTTTTATGCTGCGTTGAGGACGGTTAGCTTAAGGCAGTCCGCAGTTGCAGACACAATCTAACCCGCTGACATTTTCCGGAAATAGTTCCAATCTAACAGTCATACTGCTTCATCCCCTCGACAGCTTTAAACAGTACATCTACCGTATTATGTGGGCCTTGTTTTGGCCCCAAATAAAACACTTTTCAAAAGGTGTCCCATAAACTGGAATTAAAAACCATTTGATCAGTCACACCAGCCTGAAACCCATGGCCTTCGGGTAATTCATAAAATGCAACCTCCGGTAGCCCTGGGTTGAAAATATATCCTCCGATCTGACCATCATCCAATTTCCATTCCTGTGCCAACATATCCTGGTTTAGTTGATGGATTTGGGTTAACCTCTGCATCGGTTTGTTCGGGGCTGGCATGCTGATTGCATCTCTGCTGTCCATTTGTAATTTCTCACCAAATTGCTGAGCTGCGTTTAAGATGTTAATTTTCAAAGGTGTTTCACCCAAAACATTGATCGCCGCACAATCCGTCATGTTTTGTATTGTGTAGGTAAGTTTACTTAGGCAAGACTGAATGACCATCACCGTTGTCTGCTGTAGATATATTGATTGTATAAGTTAGTGAACTGTTGTAAGCTGTTGTAAGCAAATCCTGACTTGCCGGGTAGTGAATCACACGTATGGGAAAGACATGTAGTGCATCATTTACAGAGGGCTAATGACGAGGAGACAGAGAAAGACAAACAGATACAGGGACTGAAAGAGAAGTTGTTGCGCTTACAGCTACGGGAGGCCAAAGTAAAGGCAAACGAGTGTAAAAAGATACGTAAGCAGATGGCGGCCCTAGGCTCGGGAGAACCTGACACACCCGACTTATACCCTGTTCCCACATGGGCACCCCAACCTCACAGTGGCCGGGGGGCATTCACCGCGCCCTATCGACCAGGGACTCCGAGGGGAGGTTATGGTAGGGGGCGGGGTAGAGGCAGAGGGGCTCCAGGAGCCCAGGTCCCATACGGAGCCTGTTTTGCGTGTGATGACCCGAACCACTGGTCCAGAGAGTGCCCACAGAACACTGCAAGGGGCAGAGGATACCCAAACCAAGGGGCAGCTCCAGTTCCCAACCCACACGCCGTCCCACCACCTAGTGCACCTGGACAATACCCACTCTCTTATGAGGGAGGGTGGGACCAGGAATGACGGTCTACAGGGAGGGGAGGGGACAGCGGGGGAAAGGCAGACCCTATGCTGTCCCTGAATATCGACGGGAAGGACTTAACTTATTGGGGAGAGACTTGTTGATAAAACTGGGGGCTAATATCTTATGTTCTCCAGATGCACTAAGTGTCACGTTACCAGACGGGACATCGGCGGTGTGCGGACCTGAAACCACACGTAAAGGGCAGTACCTGGTACAACCGGTGAAGGGTGAAATAGCGGAGATATACTGGGGACTATTGATACCGGAAAAGCCGGACAAACAGGGTATTTTGTCCCAGTACTTGGATCTCCCTCCTCAAGCCGTACTTTCCTCCACCAGACCCCCCACATGTAACCCTATTTTATGATCGGCAGGGCGATGAGGTATATAGAGAGGGGTTTGGGGATGTAGTGTGTGGGGACACGTGGCAGGTCGGGTCTAAATTCATATATGTAGGCCCTGAAGGGGTAGCGGCAGATGTACAGTTGACAGAGGAGCGGGATCAGTGGTACATGATGGCGGAGGAGTCCATCCCGCATGTGTCACTGGCCCTGCATCCTAAACACCAAGCAAAAGACCTGGGGCCCATGGTTAAAAGGGCGGTCGAATGTACTGATTGGACACTAACTCAGGCGCCAAACGTATGGTACTCACACAGCTGTAAGACGTAAAAATGGTTCACCTGCATTGACCTGGCTAATGCTTTTTTCTGTCTCCCACTAGCAGAGGAACTTCGTGATATTTTTTCTTTCACACATAGGGGTCGATGCAGGTGCAGGCTGCAGGGATGCTGCCTGCCGACAGGGGTAACTTTGGTCCAGTACGTAGACGACCTGCTGCTGGCGGCCCCGACGGTGGCCTCCTGCCTCCAAGCTACAATGACGGTCCTCACCAGACTGGCTGAGAAAGGGTTCAAGGTGTCAAAAGAAAAGCTACAGCTGGTAAGGACGCAGGTCTCCTTTCTGGGCAGAGTAATCTCGCAGAAGGGAGTGGGGCTTTCCCCAGCTCACCACACAACCATCCTCCATCATCCCAAACCCACTACTGTACAGGAAATGTTATCATTCCTGGGGCTCACGGGGTACAGCCGCAATTACATCCCAAACTATTCAGGGCTCACAGAGCCACTTAGAGCGCTAGTTAAGGAGCAGGGAATGCGTAAACTTAAAGCCACTCTCAATTGGACTTGCCCGGCCGACCAGGCCTTCATTTTGCTGAAACAACAAATAGCCACCGCAGCTGATCTGGCCATACCCGACTACACAAAACCCTTTTTTTCCAGATGTTTCTGAAACAGGTCAAGTCATGAACGGGGTCCTGTTTCAGAAAAAAGGGGGAGAAGGCTCTGAGAGAGACGAGCTACTGAGACATCAAAAAGGGGCTTCCCCACAAGAGAAAACAGTTTGGCAACAGAGAGGAGCAACAGAGACGAGCGGGTTCTGGAGAGGGCCAGACGGTAGAGTAATACTTCCACCAGCCATGCGGGGAGATACATTTTCAGAAGCCCATGGGTTGGGCCATGTAGGGCCAGCACAGATGTTGAGGAACTTGTGCCATTGGTGGCACCCGTTTATGGTAGACATGGTACGTAACTACGCTAGGACATGCACCATCTGCACTCACCACAATCCAAAACCGACGATCAAACCTGAGATGGGGGCGTTCCCCATGACGACGAGACCTGGACAAGAGACAGTGATAGACTACACGGATATGGGGGAAACAGTACGGGGGTGCCGCTACATGTTAGTGTGTGTGGACATGTTCACAGGGTGGCCAGAAGCCTGGCCGGCAAGAAGGGAGGACAGTCAGACAGTGATCAAGTGTTTAGTGAACCAGTACATTCCCAGACACGACTTCCCAGAGAAAATTAGGTCAGACAATGGGACTCACTTTAAGAACAGTGCTTTACAGAAGGTAAAAAGCTTATTGGGCCTAAAACATGCTTTTGGCACTGTATACCATCCACAGTCCCAGGGAAAGGTAGAAAGGATGAACCAAAACTTAAAAAACAAGTTGGCTAAGATATGTGCACAGTCTAAATTGAACTGGGTGGATGCACTGCCACTGGCACTCATGGCGATTCGATGCTCGTTAAATCAGACCACTGGGTTCACCCCATACGAGCTGCTGACGGGGAGACAGTTTCCAGGACCAGCCGCGGGGCCTGCGGTCCCGGAAGGGGAAAAGTGGCCCAAAGATCACAGAGTGTATTTTGATGAATTGCGAGCTCTCGTTTCAGAATTCTCCAATAGAGTCGGAGGACGGAGGGACCTGCACCTGCTGGACCAGAACCAGCCCCAGGCGGAGTGGGTGTTGCTGAAGGTCATCAAGCGAAAGTGGTCGGAGCCAAGGTGGACGGGTCCTCATCAGGTGGTGGAGAGAACGAGCCATGCGGTCTGCCTGAGGGACAAAGGAGAGACGTGGTACCATTGGAGTCAGTGTACACCAGCGCAGGAGCCAGGGAGGTCGCTAACGGACCTCATCCAAACCGGGAAGGAGGAGCTTTCCCCAGTGTGGACGGAAGGAGGACCAGCACCAGTCGGACCGGTGCCAGGAGCGGACCCAGGACACTGCGGGACTACGAGCGAGTGAAGGAGACAAAGGATGGCGCCAGGGGAATAGACTCTTAGGGGAAAGAACCGAAGAATACTGAAACAAAAGGGGGTATAGGACACCGAGTGGCTCCTACCACTCGTACCAAGATGACAGGGTTACAGAGAAAGGTCTGGGGAGATGATAGTAGAATGAAATGGTATAAGGGAATTGGTGGAATAATGATATGTGTGTTGTGTGTTGTTACAGGTTTCCCAGATTGGCATCGGGTCTTCATTCCCCCAGCGAAGAGGTCCGCAACCCCACCTGAGGACACCTGTTTGAGGAAATTTGGGGGATTGAATTGGACTATGTCAAGGGGTCGCATACGAGCATTCTGGGATAGATAATCCAGTGGAGGAATGGCTGACCTCGATGTTCGGCCAGTGGAAAGGTTTCATAATGTCTGTTCTTTTATCGCTTGCTACATTTGGTGCTATAATGGTTACTTGTGGGTGTTGTTGTATCCCATGCATAAGAGGGCTTGCCATGAGAGTGATCTCTACAGCCATTGAGAAGGCTCCAGGACCGCCACCAGGGATGCTGATGCCTCTACTGGAGCAGCATGACCCGGGAGAACTGGAGCTTGGCGAATAGGGGTGATCTCTCTGGGGAGAGATCAAAAGGGGGAATTGTAGATATATTGATTGTATAAGTTAGTGAACTGTTGTAAGCTGTTGTAAGCAATGAAGAAAAATATTAATTGTTTGTAATATGAGCTGAAACTGAAGGAGCAAGTAGGAGAATAGGAAACCCTGTTCAAGCGGTTGCCAGGTAGAGAAAGATTTAGTAGAGAAAGATTTAGAAACAGGACACAGGTTAGAGGCTGTGATGGCAATTTCTAAAATTCCAAAGTTCTATGAAAATGGTAGGTAAGACAGGAGAAATCAATTGCGCAATAAACGGTTTTAATCTTGCTTGCAAGGAGAAAGTATACAGGTTACAAAGTAACGGTGGATAGTTTCTAAATAAAAACATCATTTCGACAGTATTTATTACATAGGAAAAAGGGGTGTGGTAAGATGCTGCCATCTGTTTCATGTCAATCAAACACCTTTCCCTTTGTTCTATCACACACGTCAAATGCTATCTTCCCCCACCTTATCCTTCCTGCAATAATGTTTACCCAAAGGGGCCAACTGACCTTACTGCCCCCTTGCTGTATCTTCTCCTATCCTGTCCTAAAACCCATTGATCTGCATCTGGACAGACAATAGATGCCCCCTATGCAAATACCAGGTCCCACACATTCCTGTACCTATCTTAACAGTGGGACTCACTCCTTTATACAGTCAGAATACATTGTATAAGAAATTTCCACAACAATCCATCCTCTTGATACCATGTCAAACCTTGGTATCAAACCTTAAACAGTTCACTCATTAGGATGTAGACTGCAACGAAACAGTACTCTTTAACAACATGACCCAGTCAATATTATTATCCTTAGTGATTAGAGAACTTAGCAAATCTGAAATGTCTGAATCCTCCTTTACATTCTTCTAGATGATTACCTTCATATTAACTCCAAGATCACACATTGTCATCATACAGAATCATAACATAGTACAGCAAAACTTTTATGTTAAAATCATCATAAACACCTATCACTGAATGCATCCTTCAATTTATCACTGTTACAAAGTTCTCTCATGCCAATTGCTCAATTCACTGAAATGTCCTCTCCATGGTTCCATTTGGATGTTCTTCCAAAGTCATCACAAATGTTCTGCTCTTCCAAACGTCAGACAGTCAGTTATGAACCATTTCTTTGACAGGTCGATGTAACAGAACGAAAAAGTCAGATGTATATTCCAAGGTGTTGTCCTTCACAGCTCAAATGCAGACACAGCTCTTGTTGTCTCCATTCTAGCTGCTTTCTCAGCCAGGCCAGGAGAATCTGTGTGTTCTCCTTTGTGAATTCCAAGATGACCAGTTTTAGCCAAAGGTTCTAGAGCTAAAGGCCATGTAGAAAGTGACTGGTTACTAGCACCCGAAAATTCACTTTTCCCTCAGTGACTTCAATTCACTGTGTCTAACCTTCAAACACTGCAATCCTCGTGTAGCGTGTCGTCGACCCCAGGTTCCTCTCTCAGCTACCTGGACAGCAGATGAGATGTACCTGGTATGGACCCAATCAGCGTTGCATGATGTTGTGCAGTAGATCTTTCCTACACCTCCATCCTCTCGGTCGGAGGTTGCCTTCTCCATCACATTGCAGAATCAGCAGGACTCGAGTCAGTCCAGCTCACAGGAACTCAGCATCCTGTAGACGTGCAGCACCTAGACGTGCAGCGCTCCAGAGTCGACTCCTCTCTCAGCTGTAGGACAGTCTGTCTGTGTGTCTGTGAGATCCATCTCACCTCAGCCACCTCACAGTTGTCCTTTTAAGCCAAGCTCAGTCTCTCTCTGGGCTCCAGCAAGTCCTCTGTTGCCGAATCGCTTTCAAGTGTTCTGTATCTGAATGTGTGAATTATCCTTGAGAAGATTAGTTCTAACTGCACAGTACATCATCACATATGTCCATCACGTTAGCTTGTTGCATCTCGCTGATACATTTGAACCACACACTACCAAACACTCAAACCCTATATTTCCAATATCTCTCTACTTCTTCTCTCCAAATAGATTAGAACAGTTGAAATCAATAACAGTATCGTTAAAACATTAACATCTCTGGTGCTTCTGTTCTGCTAGTGTAGCAAAATAACAATTCCAACCTTTTCTATAGTTGGTGTAACAACCAACACAAAGAACAGAAGAACACAATTTCACATTTCTTATTACTGTTCCAAAAACTCATCAGTTAAGATAGTTTGCTACCACTCTCTAAGAGCAGTTCATGAACAATTCTCAGTTCACCTATATGATTTACATCTGATTGTGTTGTATCGGAACTACAATCAAATTCACCCATTGTTTCACATATAGGATCAAATACATCATTTCAAATCAAACATTTCACACCATCTTGAAGGTCAGCTAACATAACTGTTATTTAGCCTAATTTCTCTACAAGATGAAACTTAGTGTGAACTTCTCAATCTCTTCTTATTATCCTAGCACATCAAACACACTCTGAAATCCTGTCATAAATCATGACCCCCCCTTTTTACTCCTTTATCACCACAGGGCTCTCCCTGGAGTGGGGGGTGGTTTACTAACCTAAGGATAACGGACCCTGGTCTTGAAGGATTGTCACCTTATCACTAAGGGACACTGTTGTTATCTTGAAACAGGCATTGACAATAGTAAAACAAACTTTTTCCTCATCATTCACCTCAAAGAAACCTCTGTTAACCATTAACATTCCAATGATTGCTTACTAGGACAGAACTTAAATTAGAATACCCAATTTTGATAATGTCTGTTTCTCTTCTAAAGAGTCCAAACAAGTTAAAATCCATCTCAAACTGTTTTTTGTGTCAGTGAGTGGAGTGCTCCAGTGGGTCTGTACCTCTCTTTATGCAATTTAGACTATGTAAGACTTCTCAACTTGGTTTTCCAGAAATATAACTTAATGCAGAATTATTTTCTCAATATCAATTAAAACATGGCAACATTTTGTAAACATGTAAGGAATAACACAATGTGCTCCCTGCACGTTTTTACCCACTTATTCCATAGTGCATAAGATTAATATGATTACTTCTAATCAAATATTAAACTAACTGAAAAGTAACACACCCATCAAATTAGTCATTGCTTAGCCAAACCATTTCAAAAATGGCAAGATGTATTCCACTCAACCATAACCATGTTAGATTTTGCACGTAACTTCTTTAAGTACCTATTTAATTTGCTTTGAACTCTAAGTTCATCTCTTTTTCATTTGAACTCTAAGTTCAACTCTTTTCCACTATAGATAATCATTTCATACAATCCCCCCTTGCTTTCAAGACAGAAAATGACTTCAAGCTTGAAAGCAGAACCATTATAGGACCGAAAATGAAAAGAAAATTCTAACATGTTTTCAGTAAATGTCGCAAACTGAATATCCAACCAAAACAACCGAAAATAAGAAAAACATCCTTAAAGGAAATTAAAAAACTGTACCACACACACGGTCGCTCGTGTGAAGGAACTCCCAAATTAGCATATCAAAATGTGCATCTACACAGGCAATGGCCAAACTAATTTGAGACCAACAAACATCATGACTCAATTTACCTCCTAAACTCTAGGGAATTTTCTCAATTTTAGATGTAAGTCTACGTCATTCAAAATAGTGGCGGTCAGCCAAAATCGCTACTTCCATGCATATCTCATGCAAAGACATCGAATTTGTTCTAGCAATTAACAATGTTGGATGACTCAAGGTCTCCACCCTTACTACAATTTGATTCGAAATCATAAATGTAAACATTAAAGCAACAAAAGGAAAACTTATTCTGCTTTCACTTAATGTTTTATCATCCCAAAACTGAACATGTGTTGGTAAAATTACCACGTGTGAGAACAGGCTGAACACTCGAATTTAACCCTTAGTAATATGCTACCTTGATATAATGTTAAGGGTGGCGGAAGCCATCCCAGTGGACCTGCCCACCCTTCCTGAAGCTCTGAGCTCCACACATATATGGTAAGCCATTAGCAAGGCCAAATGTTCGTTTATGGTCCCCAGACCATCCTCTCAACTTAGCCTACATCGTTCGTTAACTGAAGATTCTAGATTTAGTGTCCAACCTATCTAATATTTTCGCAGTTTGTAAAAATGTGCTTATCATTATCTATACAAAAACTCAACATTATGGTGGAAATTAAGAAACTCTTAAGAATGGCAATCCAGGCAAAAAACAGATTTATGACGTCACTATAATCAAGGTACAATAAGTAATCCAAAGGAAAACTCAATGTAGGCCTTAAACATCGTTACATCAATACCCTATTTGTTCACTAATGTACCATTCCAGAATATACATTCCATGAAACAGTAGCAGGCGCTGGTTTTAAAAACACAAGTATTATCCCAGTTATCGTTGGAAAACACCTTTATTTAACCAAACTCAATTTAGCATTTAAAATAGGACGTCTAATTTTACGGGTTTATTTAAACGGGGAATAACCTGGCTTTGACTATTTGGGGAATAAACGGGCCGTAGTCATTTTACCCTCTTTTGCAGGCTATGACTATATTGGCTGAATCCAGTCTTCATGGAAAACAGCATGTTATCTTAATACTAAAACTTTCGCTATGGTCTGCATCCCACTCCATACAAGGAGAGAGAAAACACTATTTTAACCCCTCATTACGAAACCACGAGACCATATTTTACCAAATCACAGAATCATCATTATACCAATTTCTAAGCTATCCCTCTAATTATATTTATGCCATTATTTTCTTAAACTCCTAAGTTAGCAGGCTAACACTCCCACGTGTGCAAGCCATCAGGCAAATTCAATTTCAACACAAAGGCAAAGGCCAAAAGAGTAGGCCTTACATAATAACCATGTTAACAACGCAATGTAAGCGTTCGCCCAAACGCACACCAAACAAGACGAAACATTGCTATTACAAAACTTCCAAGTTAACACCAACCTCGGTAAACAAGATCCAATATTCTATCAAGGAATACTCAATGCAGCCAATCGGATCCCTCGTGCACAGGGAATACCAAAATGGACAAATGCATTTACTAGACCGACCACAACCAGACAATGACAAATGCCCTTGACTCGGGCCATAACCACATTCAGAACAAACACAAGTGGCGCGTGCATATACAACTTCTGTAGCATACTGATCCAAACCATAAGCTGACCAACAATTGCGGCAATTTACAGGAGCCTTCTACAGGCACTGAAAGTATGAGATCCAATCTCAATTGCATATTTAAGTCCAACCTAAATTGCAGATGTTCAAGCAGTCCAACCGCTTATAATCCAGCACTAATCGCAACGCAATAGGTTAGCAGCATAGGAATGGTTGTCAGGCCTAACTACAGTCGCTATTAACTAAAACACCACACTTCAACATCCAAACATACAGGAGCACGCTATACTCCATCACGCAGTCCAACTGCTGCACGGGAATTGGTGTCAGGACATGGAACAAAGACATGTTTCTAACTACAGCCGCCCTGACTGCAATACTCAAAAAAACTTCTAGTCACCATACTTACTCAAATCCATCTATCAATTTCTACAAAACCATCAAATCATCAACCACATTGTTTACTAAAGCATATGAAAACTGTATTAAGGAACAATCTCACCGGTTGATGCTCCCTCTGGTCCCCTGTCTGACCGTCCGCACCCCTCCCTCAGGCGGTTCAGCGTTCCTGCGTGTTCCCGTTGAATCACTCGCGGCAAGGCCAAGGAGATTACGGGTGTGTACACCTGGTGTGTACAACTCCCCACTTTTGGAACTTTTCTTGAAACTCGTAGACATGCTCAACACTTCCAAAGCGGAGCAGAAAACGGCCTCCAGCGGCCCACAGCATTTCCACGTTCACAACGAAAAAGTCCACAGAGCTTGGCCACGTTATGACTCCAACGATGCAGTGTCCCGAGCGGGCCTCCAAGGAGACCCACCTATCGGTCCAGCTGAACTCCGCGGGGTGGGGTGACGGGCGATTAGAGGAAAACGAGCCATCTAACCTGAGCAAAAAATAAATAAATACAACACAGATCAATATACTCCACACTGTCTACACACCGTAGCCTACGCTTTCCAAACACCTTTTCATACGTTACCACGGCCATCTACCTCCAATCAGCCCGACAGGCCGCGCATCCATCACCGAATGAAAACGCCAGTCGCCGGAAAACCTAATAACACTCAAAGAAACATTGTTCACATGTCCAAACACCATATACGTCAGTGATAATTTTTGCCGGTCCAGCGTAAACACGAGAGACCGCCAAAGATTTACTGTCGCACGTCCCCATGTTTCAGATTTACCCAGTAAATCTAATTTATACTCAACCAACCAGAAAGCGAAGTCAAGCTCGTCAGCCCACAAATGAGATTTTAAAAGGTCCAACCTTTTACTGCAGATTTTAAACTATAAAGTCCAACTTTAAGTTTTTAGACCGTATTGCGTTCTTGCCTCCAAATTCAATTTCCGCAGGAAACCTGTACTGATCAAGCACGAGTCACAGCTCCCGTCAGGCACTCTTTCTCAGCCCGTCAAAGGATAAGCCTTTTCTGGACGATACTAGAATTCCAGAGCTTTCTCTGGCCGTGCACGGTTAACCTGTTAGGAAAGGACTCGAACCGATCAGGATTAGGATCCCGGACGAGCCCCCAAATTGTGATGGCAATTTCTAAAATTCCAAAGTTCTATGAAAATGGTAGGTAAGACAGGAGAAATCAATTGCGCAATAAACGGTTTTAATCTTGCTTGCAAGGAGAAAGTATACAGGTTACAAAGTAACGGTGGATAGTTTCTAAATAAAAACATCATTTCGACAGTATTTATTACATAGGAAAAAGGGGTGTGGTAAGATGCTGCCATCTGTTTCATGTCAATCAAACACCTTTCCCTTTGTTCTATCACACACGTCAAATGCTATCTTCCCCCACCTTATCCTTCCTGCAATAATGTTTACCCAAAGGGGCCAACTGACCTTACTGCCCCCTTGCTGTATCTTCTCCTATCCTGTCCTAAAACCCATTGATCTGCATCTGGACAGACAATAGATGCCCCCTATGCAAATACCAGGTCCCACACATTCCTGTACCTATCTTAACAGTGGGACTCACTCCTTTATACAGTCAGAATACATTGTATAAGAAATTTCCACAACAAGGCACACACACATAGTCGGACAGACAACACAGAAACCAGAAGGGGGGCAAGGGGATACTTGCAGTTATCCTATAAGGAATAGAACTGTGATTGGGCCAATGGCACACTTGTTTTGTAACTTAACGCCTCTATCTTTTGGGCGTAGTGGAAGTATAAAATGATGTTTTGACTGTTGATCCTTAGACATTGTGCGGCGACACCTTGTCTCCAAAAGCTTTTGTAATAAACGGAATATGTGGTATGATAATTGACCTGACTCCTGGTGTTTTATTCTCCTTTCCAACAAACCAACTCGGGGAAGTGTTAGACTTCAACACTGCGTGGTTTAAATACACAGACCACACCAATCATCCCATAAAACATGAAAGGTTAACAACCACCGGTTGTCAGAAGATAAAACACTGGGGGGTCTATAGAATTGCTGAACACCATTTGTTAACCATTCATGGTCGACGTCCGCGATCCCGCGGACAGTGCTAATTTGCATACATATTTCGAAAAATAGATTCTCCATAATCGTCCGATTCCAATGGTATATTATTTGTAGCCACTTTCCTGAAGCGTTCCGTGTATAATTGGGGTTTTCCGTGTATAATATGGGTTGTATAGTTGTATAGTTTGGGTTGCTATGAGAACTTTTCACCAGGCAACGACATTGCCTATTCATCTTAGAAAGGCTCATTTGTACATCAGTATAAATATTACAAGCGTGTACATCACTATATATGATGTTTTTAACCATAATACATCGTTTGTATTATATATAAGATATAAAAATTAATATTTAGTCAAAATAGTATGGGGATGTTCTTGAGTTTTTGGGAAGAAGTTGGTAATTTTTCTGAGTTTATAAAATATATAAGTCCAAACGTAACTAGCGATCTAGTGCTGCCATCTGCTGGCCGTTTTGAGTCATTACACCTATTACATGGGATTTTACATTCAATCTTATTTATTTCATAATGTTTTATTTCTAGGTAGAAGAACCACATTTTTTGGGGGTGCCTATATTTTTTACCTTCTATTATATTATTTTTCATTATTTTCAACCCAATTACAGTGTAATTTGATAGTAAAGGCATGAAAGTATGAGGAAATACCATTGACACAAAATGTAATAATGCTTTAAAAAAAAAATCTTGATGCTGAATGGCAGAAATGTTTTCCGAGAAATTTTTTTTTGCCTGTCAAACAGATGAGTTTTATAAATATTGACCCAGAAGTCTGTTTTTATGTGTTTTTATTGTAGCCAGAGGGGTTGCTATTAAAAGGATACATCATAATAGGTTGTATCTGTTACAGAAATGAATCTAGGACCCAAAATGTCCCACTAGTGAAATCCGGCCGAAAGCCCCATAGGCTACCAAGGGTTAAACACCAATAATCTTGCCGCTGACACAACACTTATTTATTGCCTGGGAATTTAACATTCCAGAACCCTAAGACCCATTTGTTAAACATCAAACATAGCCCACCTGTTATAACACTAGTCTGGGTTGCTCATCAGGTGTTGTAAAACATCAAACACCGACACATCAATGTAATCATGAATTAAAAAGTCACCAGACATGCATACGTCACTCCAGAAGTCCCACCCTAACACACATCATACAGGAAGTCCCACCCTACAAACCGGATGTCCCGCCCACCTGTCACATCAATCTGGAAGTCTCCATAAATCACCATTCTGATTATACCCTACATTTACTACTTGCTTTTACTTCCTGTGAAACTGTAGGATGCAGGAAGTTGTTGACATATGAAATCTGTTGAGTTTGAAATAATCAATTTTCTTTTAGTAATTACTGATGGGGAGTATCCACAGATGCTATATGTGATGTTTCATGGAAATCGGGCGAGAGGCCTAGGACTGGTTCGTTTTAGTATCATTAGTAATCTATACAAAATACCGGGAAACAAAGATGACACAGCTCATAGATTCAAGAGGCATTTTGTTTGGCTCAACACAAAGCACAACATGAGTTGAGTTTGGTGACTTCAGCTTTAAGGAGAACAGAGAAATCGCTATTTGAAAATCTCAACTTGAAGATACATTGTAGACATATTTTTCCTGCTTCTTGAGGGCCTATAGGAGCGTAAACTGATAAAGTTTCATGGCGATCAAACATTTTTCAAGCCTTTGATTCATAGCTTGAATTTCATTGGCCCGTGGCTGTGACATGGTGTGCACTACCAACTCCCTATTTATTGCAGTACAACAACCTGATGCACTCATGCAACAGACCAAGTTAGCTTGAAATATCTGTTTGCATTCAGGCGTGATGTGCCTTCAATGTGAGTTTCAGGTATAGCGCTCCCACATGGTCGATTAGTGCCAAACATTGCAAGCCTCCTCTGCTCCTCCTGGATACCAAGTTTGGTGACTATAAGACAAACTGAGATACACCCTCACATCCAGTTTGACGGCCTCATCGCCATATTCGATTGGTTATAACAGTCAAATAGTTTTGCAGATAAAAAAATCCATCTAATAACTTTTGTTAAAATTTGTCTGAAGATCATCTGTGCCATTTTTCAGGAACATTGCATAAAATGTGTGGTTTGTGAAACATTTCTAAGCTTTTTCTGAAAATCCAGTATGGCGGAAATTAAAACGGCCACTGGCAAAGTTGTTCAGCACTTGCCCATGCATCATATGATACCAGTTGTATGTCTCTAGGGCAATCAGGAGCCTGAGTTATGAGCATTGGAAAATTGCAACTTTGACCCGATGGTGGTGCCAGAGGCATGGGCCTATGGACACCAGAATTGCTGTGCGTTAGTTTGGCATAGCCCTCTAACAGCGTGCAAAGTTTAAAAAAGGTTTGTAATGCCTTTGTGTGTGTAATGCCCTAGACAAAAAAATTCAGGCCGTATGGACATACTTGGAGATCATAAATGGTCGTTATAATTTCTGTGGCTGGCATCTTGATTAGCTATTGAGAGGATAAATGTTTGAGTTTTTAACAAGTTCACTTAGTTTTTTGATGAATATACAGTATGCAGCTCCTTATCGAATGGAATCTAGATCCATCCCTACTAGCAATTTTAGATTTTTTATATCCGTCCTAAAATGTCACCCAGTGTGAGTTCAGGATTATGCCTCCTGTGGCCGTACTCGCCGTGATTCTGCTTTCACTTATGGTGTTACTTTTCCATTGACTTAATGAAGTGAAAGCAGGGGAAATTTATCATATGATAATGAATTATGATTGGACAGAGCTAAACTGAGTGGTCAAAGCAAATCAAATTGGTACTTAAAGCGTTAGATGAACATTTTTGTTTTTCCTGTTTGCATGGTATTAATGGAGCAATGGCATCTGTTATGTTTTAAATCATTAATTAACAGGATTTGTTTAAAATGTGTTTATTTTGAACTTTTGTTTGATGTAAGGTCTAACATTTTAATGTGGAATAGAATAGATCTTGATTTGGCTAAGCAGTGAAGTCTGACAATCTTATTCCACTGCTAGTTGCTATCAGGCATAAATATAGCACAAGGAATCAAACATCAACCAAGCCAGATCTGGATGGAACTTTTGAGATCAGCAAAACGGAGCTGTGTTGTCAGGGTCTTAATTTCAGTGGTTTTTCAGGCCATGTTGAAGAAGTTTTCAGTACTGATCTATTGGCTTCATTGTTGGGACTTGACGGAACATTACCCAGTTGATGACATCACAAAGATGGTTCTAAATTCTCCCCCACATTGCATGTTTGGTGTGTTCCATTCTATTGGGCTGTCCCGGCCCAGCAGGGTGTTCATGGTGTGGACAGATCTATGCCTCTGTTGCAGATGGACTCTTTGCCAGTTGTTGATTCCCCGCTGCTTCAGGGCCTTCCTGATACACTGTGGGCAAAGATAAGTTTGATATTGGACAAATGAAGGGCGTTCAGCCTCTCACAGTCACACTGAAATCCATGTTCAGGCCCAGTAGGGCCCAGTACCCTCCTAGTAAGGAAGCTGAAGAAGGGATTGCTATTATTAATGATTCCCTGGTAGGGAGGGATGCCATAATACTCTGCCCTGATTCTCCATGTAACACTGCCATCCTTCCTGTTCGTAAAGCTAATGGGGATTTGTTCAAGATCGTAGACCTGTTAATGAAGTAATACATGCTGGTTCCCCTGTTGTTCCCAACCCTGTCACTGTCTTATCTGATGTTCCACCCACCGCAAATTGGTTTTCAGTTATTAATTTTGCTAATGGCGGCGGCCATTGTCATTGTCGAAGCGGCCGCTCGGAGTTGTGGCCGTAAGGCCCCCGGTGCCTGTTGAGGCGGCAATCCCCAAACCCGGTGGTGGACACCGGAAGTAAGGGATGCCGTCAAGCTGAAGAAGGAGTCCTATCAGGCCTGGTTGGCTTGTGGGACTCCTGAGGCAGCTGACGGGTACCGACAGGCCAAGCGGACTGCAGCCCGGGTGGTTGTGGAGGCAAAAACTCGGGCCTGGGAGGAGTTTGGTGAGGCCATGGAGAAGGAATATCGGCTGGCCTCGAAGAGATTCTGGCAAACCGTCCGGCGCCTCAGGAGAGGGAAACAGTGCCCTACCAACGCTGTTTACAGTAGAGGGGGGCAGCTGTTGACCTCAACTGGGGATGTCGTCGGGCGGTGGAAGGAGTACTTCGAGGATCTCCTCAATCCCGCCGTCACGTCTTCCATTGAGGAAGCAGAGGAGGAGGGCTCAGAGGTGGACTCGTCCATCACCCGGGCTGAAGTCACAGAGGTGGTCAAGAAACTCCTCGGTGGCAAGGCACCGGGGGTGGATGAGATCCGCCCTGAGTACCTCAAGTCTCTGGATGTTGTGGGGTTGTCTTGGCTGACACACCTGTGCAACATCGCGTGGCAGTCAGGGACAGTGCCTCTGGGATGGCAGACCGGGGTGGTGGTCCCTCTTTTTAAGAAGGGGGACCGGAGGGTGTGTTCCAACTATAGGGGGATCACACTTCTCAGCCTCCCCGGGAAAGTCTATGCCAGGGTTCTGGAGAGGAGAATACGGCCGATAGTAGAACCTCGGATTCAGGAGGAACAGTGTGGTTTTTGTCCAGGCCGTGGAACACTGGACCAGCTCTATACCCTCTACAGGGTGATGGAGGGTTCATGGGAGTTTGCCCAACCAATCCACATGTGTTTTGTGGATTTGGAGAAGGCATTCGACTGTGTCCCTCGTGGCATCCTGTGGAGGGTGCTTCGGGAATATGGGGTCCTGGGTCCCTTGCTAAGGGCTGTCAGGTCCCTGTACGACCGAAGCAGGAGCTTGGTCCGCATTGCCGGCAGTAAGTCAGACTTGTTCCCTGTGCATGTTGGACTCCGGCAGGGCTGCCCTTTGTCACCGGTTCTGTTTGTAATTTTTATGGACAGAATTTCTAGGCTCAGCCAGGGGCCGGAGGGTGTCAGGTTTGGGGACCACACAATTTCGTCTCTGCTCTTTGCGGATGATGTTGTCGTGTTGGCCCCTTCAAGCCAGGACCTTCAGCATGCACTTGGACGGTTTGCAGCCGAGTGTGAAGCGGTGGGGATGAAAATCAGTACCTCCAAATCCGAGGCCATGGTCCTCAGTCGGAAAAGGGTGGCTTGCCCACTTCAGGTTGGTGGAGAGTGCCTGCCTCAAGTGGAGGAGTTTAAGTATCTAGGGGTCCTGTTCACGAGTGAGGGAAGGAACGGGAGATTGACAGACGAATTGGTACAGGCGGCCGAAATGAGCTTTCTCCGCAGGGTGGCTGGGCGATCCCTTAAAGATAGGGTGAGAAGCTCGGTCACCCGGGAGGAGCTCAGAGTAGAGCCGCTGCTCCTTCACATCGAGAGGGGTCAGCTGAGGTGGCTTGGGCATCTGTTTCGGATGCCTCCGGAACGCATTCCTGGGAAGGTGTTCCGGTCCCGTCCCACCGGGAGGAGACCCCGGGGAAGACCTAGGACACGCAGGAGGGACTATGTCTCCCGGCTGGCCTGGGAACGCTTCGGTGTCCCCCCGGAAGAGCTGGAGGAAGTGTCTGGGGAGAGGGAAGTATGGGCATCCCTGCTTAGACTGCTGCCCCCGCGACCAGGCCCCGGATAAGCGGAAGAAGATGACAATTTGGCTAATGCATTTTTCAGTATTCCTGTGGCAAAGGAATCTCAATATCGGTTTGCTTTTACGTTCCGTGGTAAGTGATGGACCAGGTCCGTCCTCCCTCAGGGGTACGCTGAGTCTCTGACTGTCTTCTCTGCGGCACTTACTCAGAATTTGAAAGGGTTCGTAACTCCGGCTGGGGGTAAGCTCATTCAATTTGTTGATGATTTACTCTTGTGCTCTGAGTCTCAGAAGGATTGTGAAACGGATACCAGAGCGTTGTTGGAATTCTTAGCTGAGAATGGCCACAAAGTTTACAAAACAAAATTGCAACTTGTCCAACAATCTGTTAGGTACCTAGGCCATGACATCACACCTAACAGTAGATCGTTGTGTCCAGAACGCATTAAAGTGGTGCTGGAACTCCCCAGACCAATATCCAAAGCCCAAATTATGAGCCTTTTGGGTGTGGCCGGCTACTGCAGAGCCTGGCTTCTAGAAATCACACAGCCTTTGTCTGATCTCATTCATGATCACAAAATGGCAATGACAAAATTGTTTGGACCACTGACGGACTGACTTCCCTGGATCGTCTCAAACACTCCCTGTCTACCTCTCCCTGTTTAGGTTTGCCAGATCATGCGAAACTGTTTAACCTCTTTGTCTATGAAAAAAAGGGGTTAATGTCTTCTGTTTTGACACAGGACCACGGTGGAAAGCAGCGGCCAGTGGCATACTACTCCAAGCGTTTGGATCTAGTATCTCAGGTTCTGGTCTGCTGCCCACGGGCAGTTGCCACAGCTACTGAGGCTGTTCTGGCTTGTGCAGATATTGTTGCCATGTGCCCTCTCTCTGTTCATGTTCCACATGCTATTCATGTTCTCATCTCACAGGCTAAGACAGCACATTTTCACCCTGCTAGGTTTCTGCACTACCAAAACATTCTCCTGACAATGTCTCATGTTACGCTAAAGAGATGCACTGTTCTGAACCCTGCTACTCTTTTGCCCACAGATGATGGTGGTGACTCTCACGACTGTCAGAGTCAGTAAGCCACGACCCGACCTCTCAGACACACCCATTGATAATGCTGATCTTGAGTTTTTTGTGGATGGCTCAACCCAGCGTTCCCCCTAAGGGGAGCCCTTGGTAGCATATGCCATTACTTCAACATTAGAGGTTGTTGAAAGTGCTAGATTACCCTCACACCTATCTGCTCAGGCAACTGAACTGTTTGCGCTCACTAGAGCCTGTATTCCTTCCCAACATCAGTCTGTTAATATCTACACAGACAGCAGATATGCCTTTGGGGTTGTGCATGATTTTGGTACTCTGTGGCGCCAGCGCGGGTTCCTAACAGCATCTGGTAAGACAATCTGTCACTCTAGGTTGGTTGCTAATCTACTGGACTCAATCTTACTGCCGGACTCCATTTCTGTGTTCATATGTCAGGCTCATACTAACGCCTCTGATCCCGTCCCTAACGGTAATGCTGTAGCTGACATGGCTGCTAAAGCAGCTGCCACGTCTCCTGTCTCCCCCATTTTGCAGATGGTTTCTCTGCCTCCAACTGATGTTCTCTCTTAATGACGTTTCTAACTTACAATCGGGCGCTGACACTGTGGTCTCTCATTGGAAGAGGTTGAAATGCTCCTTTGACCAGAAGCTCAAGTTTTGGGTTGGCCCTAATTGCCTCCCTGTTCTTCCTCGCTCCTGTTACCCCTAAGTTGCTAAGTTGGCACATGGCCAAGACCATGTTTCCAAGGGTGGGGTTGTGAATATTGTACATAACTTTTGGTTTGCACCAGGATTTTCCCTGTATGCCAAAAATGTCTGTGCAAAATGTGTGATTTGTATGATAAACAATGTGGGTAGAGGCACACTGATGCATATGTCGACCCACCCTAGGCCTGAGGGTCCGTTTGAGCACTTGATGATGGATTTCATTGAGTTGACTCCATGCCAGGGATACAAAAATTGCCTGGTCATGGTGGATGCATTTTCTAAGTGGGTAGAAGCGTTTCCTTGCAAACATGCTACAGCCATCGCTGTCCCAAAGAATTTGATGCAGGAAGTTATTCCCAGATGGGACCTACCATCAAAATTGACATCAGACAATGGCTCCCATTTTGTAAATAGTGTAATTGAATGCATCTCCACTAGTCTGAAGATAGATTTGCGCACACATTGTAGCTATCATCCAGCCAGTGGTGGCTTGGTTGAGAGCTAATCAGACTCTAAAGATCAAATTGACCAAATTAACGGCTGAGACAGGGTTGTCCTGGGTAACGGGGATGCCACTTGCCTTAATGTACATGCGAGGCAGAAAGCATTGCACTATGGGTCTTTCTCCTCATGAAGTGCTTACAGGCAGACAAATGAGGATGATCACCACTCCTTTCCCACAGAATAGACTGACGTTGCAGGGCTGCGACAACGAGATGGTGAGTTATTGCATCGCACCTGAATGTATATAGGCCTGAGCTCAACCTTCAACGGAAAGCTTAATTACCTGACTCTGTTGAGTGTTGTTAACTGCTCCAGGTTTGCAAATCTTGAATAAAGCTTTACTTGTTAAAATAGTCTACAGTCTCTGTGCATTTAGTAATTTCCACGACACAGTAAATCACTTTTACCATCTTCAAACCACACTTTCTAAAACCTTCTCCGAACAATGTATGTTGCCATTATCCATAAACTGGGCCGAATCACTTTCTACTATATTCATTGTCTTATATACCAACTCCTGTGAAAAAGCTTTAGGCCCTGTACTTTCTAAATCCCATGAATAGCAATAATCAACAGGCTGCACACTATTGAACTGCTTGCAAGACATTGTTCAATTTGTATGCCTTTGTCTGAACATTCTAACATGATCCCAAACTATGCCATCAAATCTCTGGCCAACAAATTAACTTGACAACAATTAGAAAACAGAAACAAGTGTTTTGGGTAACGCTGACCTTCATTGTCTACAACCGACAGAGGGGTAGTAAATCGCTCAGTGGTCTGTCCTCCATTAGCCCCTATCGTAATTATTGCTCTATCACTCAATTTTGGAAGTGGGTCGCATTCATGAGCTCTAAGGACAGAATATCCTGCTCCAGAATCAACCAAAAAAAAATCAGTTTACCATTAATTGTAAGAAACGTGGGTTTAATTTGGTACTCTACGTGTTCTCAGAATGCTTGTACATTAAGTGTATGCATAATATTAACTTGGGGGCCTGAGCGGTTTTCCTCCCTTTTCACTACTTATACAGTGGGGCAAAAAAGTATTTACAGCCAATTGTGCAAGTTCTCCTACTTAAAAAGATGAGAGAGGCCTGTAATTTTCATCATAGGTACACTTCAACTATGAGAGACAAAATGAGAAAAATAAATCCAGAAAATCACATTGTAGGATTTTTAATGAATTTATTGGTAAATTATGGTGGAACATAAGTATTTGGTCAATAACAAAAGTTCATCTCAATACTTTTTTATACACCCTTTGTTGGCAATGACAGAGGTCAAACGTTTTTTGTAAGTCTTCACAAGGTTTTCACACAATGTTGCTGGTATTTTGGCCCATTCCTCCATGCAGATCTCCTCTAGAGCAGTGATGTTTTGGGGCTGTCGCTGGGCAACACAGACTTTCAACTCCCTCCAAAGATTTTCCATGGGGTTGAGATCTGGTGACTGGCTAGGCCACTCCAGGACCTTGAAATGCTTCTTACGAAGCCACTCCTTAGTTACCTGGGCGGTGTGTTTGGGATCATTGTCATGCTGAAAAACCCAGCCACGTTTAATCTTCAATGCCCTTGCTGATGGAAGGAGGTTTTCACTCAAAATCTCACGATACATGGCCCCATTCATTCTTTCCTTTACACGGATCAGTCGTCCTGGTCCCTTTGCAGAAAAACAGCCCCAAAGCATGAAGTTTCCACCCCCATGCTTCACAGTAGGTATGGTGTTCTTTGGATGCAACTCAGCATTCTTTCTCCTCCAAACACGACGAGTTGAGTTTTTACCAAAAAGTTATATTTTGGTTTCATCTGACCATATGACATTCTCCCAATCCTCTTCTGGACCATCCAAATGCTCTCTAGCAAACCTCAGACGGGCCTGGACATGTACTGGCTTTAGCAGGGGGACACGTCTGGCACTGTAGGATTTGAGTCCCTGGCGGCGTAGTGTGTTACTGATGGTAGCCTTTGTTACTTTGGTCCCAGCTCTCTGCAGGTCATTCACTAGGACCCCCCGTGAGGTTCTGGGATTTTTGCTCACCGTTCTTGTAATCATTTTGGCCCCACGGGGTGAGATCTTGCGTGGAGCCCTGGATCGAGGGAGATTATCAGTGGTCTTGTATGTCTTCAATTTCTTATAATTGCTCCCACAGTTGATTTCTTCACACCAAGCTGCTTACCTATTCAGTCTTCCCAGCCTGGTGCAGGTCTTTTTTGTTTCTGGTGTCCTTTGACAGCTCTTTGGTCTTGGCCATAGTGGAGTTTGGAGTGTGACTGTTTGAGGTTGTGGACACGTGTCTTTTATACTGATAACAAGTTCAAACAGGTGCCATTAATACAGGTATGGAGTGGAGGACAGAGGAGCCTCTTAAAGAAGTTACAGGTCTGTGAGAGCCAGAAATCTTGCTTGTTTGTAGGTGACCAAATACTTATTTTACAGAGGAATTTACCAATAAACCTATAATGTGATTTTCTGGATTTTTTTTACAGGCCTCTCTCATCTTTTTAAGTGGGAGAACTTGCACAATTGGTGTCTGACTAAATACTTTTTTGCCCCACTGTACATTTGGGCTATAAACAATATGTAATGTTTATGGACCATCATGAATTTGTCATGGTGCGGTGAACAGCAGCGCCACCGTTCCATAGTTTCTCAGTTCCCATATCTCACGAACACATCCCGGACTGTCACATGTTTCCAATCTTCCACACCAGGTCCCAATCTAGCTAATTTGTATGTGTATGTATGTTTCCCCTCTGCTCCCCACATGGTGGCTCATTGTTCTTGTCGTGTTTGGATGTCGTATGTGTTGCCGTTGTTAGTAAGTACTTGTTTTATTGCATTTTGTTGTTTTTGCTGCTTTAGTCTGCCCTTTGTTTTTGTGTGTTTTGTGCTCGGTGTTTGTTTATTTCTTATATATTAAAGAATCCACACCGACTACCCCTGCCTGCACCTGGTTCCTTGCTCTTGCAACACATCACCACACCACCTTTTGTGACAGAATTTGGCATCAAATCATGCTAAATAACCTCAACTAATATAAACATGCATGAAAATGTGTTTACAAAGGCAGTATTTGAGTGATTATGCGCAATTAACTAATAATTTCATAAGCAAAATCAGATTTCTTTTATATATCATTGAATTCTGACCACAACACAACTGTGGCGATCGTTTTTCCAACAAAAAATGTTCTGCAAACCCTTTCCTTAAACAAATACGCATTGCTTCACAATAAATGTGAACAGAACAATGAAATAATTCATCTTATTTGCATACAGTTCAATATGTTTATGACACACATAATTTTTCTATTTATCATTACCAGGTGATACCAGGCCAGAAACACCCATGTGGAACAGTTCTCCCATTCCAAATACGCAAAGCAGACAATATCTATAATGATCACATTTGTAGTACATTATGTCATGATAAATATGTTACTTGATGTTACTTACCAGACTCTGTTCTTCCGCTCAGGAGTTAGCATGTTGGGTTCGCGTTCGTCCTTTGTGTTCCGGTAACTCAATCAATCAATCAATCAATCAAAATGTATTTATAAAGCGCTTTTTACAACAGCAGTTGTCACAAAGTGCTTTACAGAGACACCCGGCCTTAAACCCCAAGGAGCAAACAACAGTAGTGTTGAATTTCAGTGGCTAGGAAAAACTCCCTAAGAAGGTCGAATTTTAGGAAGAAACCTAGAGAGGACCCAGGCTCAGAGGGGTGACCAGTCCTCTTCTGGCTGTGCCGGGTGAAATATTAAGAGTCCAATTGGAATAATAAATACATTTCTCTTGGCTAAATCCAGAGTATATTTGATTTTAGACTAGGTCAGAAGTATGACCAGGTGGACAAGGACAGGAACAGCAACGGTCCCCCCAAACCAGGTAATCCGCAAGTGTGGACCAGGACCTCATCTCCTTCTAAAATTTAAAATTGGAGGAAACTGAGAAAAGTTAGTAGTACATCCCTCATGTCCCCCAGCACAATAATATAGCAGCGTAACACCTTGGAAACTGAGACGGGGGGGTCCGGTGACACTGTGGCCCTACCCGGGGGAGGCCCCGGACAGGGCCCAAACAGGCAGGAAATCAATCCAACCACATTGCCAGGCATCAACCAAAGGGACACCCACCAACCGCAACCCCCCTGAATGAGGGCCGAGTATTGCTAGCAGCGTACAGCCCAACTGCACAAGTGCGCAATAGAGAGTCAACAACAAGCCAGTGACTCTTCCCCCGAAGGGCATTGAAGGGAGGGCATCCCAGTGGCGACGAGAGCCCACCTGGCAAGACAGCAAGGGTGGACAGTATCAAGCCTACTGGTCACCTTCACGCCCCCGGGCCAGGCTACACCTAATTATAAACCGTGCTGTAGAGATGAGTTTTTAGTAGACACTTGAAAGTTTGCACTGAGTTTGCATTTCTAACCTTAATTGGCAGATCGTTCCACAGGAGTGGAGCTCTATGAGAAAAGGCCCTGCCGCCAACTGTTTGTTTAGAAATTCTAGGTACAATTAAAAGGCCTGCATCTTGCGATCTAAGGTTACGTGTAGGTATGTATGGCTAGATCATTTCAGCAAGGTAAGTAGGAGCAAGTCCATGTATTGATTTATAGGTTAAGAGTAAAACCTTAAAATCAGCCCTAACCCTAACAGGCAGCCAATGTAAGGATGCCAGGACAGGAGTAATGTGTTCAAATTTTTTTGTTCTAGTTAGGATTCTAGCAGCTGTGTGCAGCACTAATTGAAGTTTATTTATTAATTTGTCTGGATAACCAGAGAGAAGAGCATTGCAGTAATCTAATCTAGAAGTAACGAAAGCATGGATTAATTTCTCTGCATCAGTTTTTGATAGAAATTTTCTAATTTTTGCGATGTTTCGAAGATGAAAATAAGCAACTCTTGAGACATATTTTATATGTTCTTCAAAGGAGAGGTCAGGGTCAAGGGTAACGCCAAGGTTTTTTACAGTTTTTTGGGATACGACCATGCAGCCGTCAAGGTTCACAGTGAGATCTGCTAACAACGCTCTTTGTTTTTTGGGTCCTAAAAGGAGCATTTCTGTTTTATTTGAGTTTAAGAGCAAGAAATTCTCTGTCATCCACTTCCTAATATCTGAAACGCATACTTCCAAAATAGCTAATTTAGGTGCTTCTCCATGCTTCATTGAAATATATAACTGTGTGTCATCAGCATAACAGTGAAAGTTAATATTGTGATTTCGGATTACATCGCCCAGAGGGAGCATGTATAGTGAGAAAAGTAATGGGCCCAGAACCGAGCCTTGAGGAACTCCAAAGCATACCTTTGACTTGTCAGAGGATATGCCATCCACACTAACGAACTGATATCTTTCAGATAAATAAGATTTAAACCAGGCTAGAACATGTCCACGTAGCCCAATATTGGTTTCCAGTCTCTCTAAGAGAAGGGAGTGATCAATAGTGTCAAAAGCAGCACTAAGATCAAGAAGCAACAGGACGGATGCGGAACCTTTGTCTGAGGCCATTAGAAGGTCATTTGTTACCTTCACGGGTGCAGTCTCAGTACTATGATGGGATCTAAAACCAGACTGGAATATTTCATAAATGTTTTTTGTCTTTAGGAAGGCATTCAGTTGTTGGGAAACACATTTTTCTAAGATTTTTGAGAGGAACGGGAGGTTCGATATTGGCCTATAATTGTTTAATATGTCGGAATCTAGATTAGATTTTTTTAGAAGAGGCTTAATTTCCGCAATTTTTAGTGAGTTTGGTACGCATCCGGAGGAAAGGGAGCAATTTATTATGTTCAGCATTGGCTGACCTAGCACAGGAAATAACTCCTTAAGTAATTTTGTAGGAATCGGGTCTAGCTGAGAGTTTGTGGGTTTAGAACTCATTACAAATTTTGTAAATGTGTCGAGCGATACGGTATCAAGAAACTCAAGTGTCCCCATTGACACCTGATCAGGGAGGCTCCGGAAATTTTCCGGACAACCGAGATTTTTAGGACCATAACTATTTAAGGATTCAGTTATTTGTTTTCTAATGGTGACGATCTTTTCATCAAAGTAGTTCATGTATTCATTACAACTAAAGTGAAGACCCACTTCACTTGCTAAGCTTTGCTTTTTGTTAACTTTGCAACTGTATCAAAGAGAAATTTTGGATTGTTTTTGTTCGCCTCAATCAGGTTGGAGAAATAAGCTGATCGAGCAGACGTGAGTGATTTTCGGTATTGTACTGTACTGTCTATCCAGGCTAGTCTAAATACTTCCAACTTGGTGGAGCGCCACTTTCGCTCCAATTTTCTGGAGGCTTGCTTAAGTGCTCTAGTATTGTCGGTGTACCAAGGAGCAAGTTTCTTGTTGCGTATTTCTTTAGTTTTTAGTGGTGCAACTATGTCTAATGTATTTCGCAGTATTGAGTTTAGATCCTCGATTTGATCGTTTACAGATTTATTTACTCTGTCATTTAAGAGCGAACTAGTAAGAATATCAAGGAATTTATTTGTAATCCGAGAATTTATAGTACGGCTTTTGAAACTCATTGTTTGGGGGGCAAGTGGATTTCTTGTTTTAACGGTAAATGTAATAAGACAGTGATCCGATAATCCAGGATTTTGGGGGTAAATTATTAGATCTATCTATTTCTCGTGACAGGACTAAATCTAAGGTATGATTGTGGCAATGTGTTGGACCTGAGACATGTTGGATGAAACCCATTGAGCCGATTATGGCTTGAAAGGCTTTTTGAAGGTTTTCCATATGGATATTGAAATCGCCAAAAATTAGAATACTATCTGCCATGACTACAAGGTTAGAAAAGAATTCTGGAAACTCATTGAGGAACAATGTGTATGGCCCGGGGGGCCTATAAATAGTAGCTATGTAAAATGATTTATCGGCCTGGTTAACTTTCATGAGTAAAACTTCGAAAGAATGAAACTCTGTGATATGTTTGAGAGTAAGTTTATATTTACTGTCATAAATATTAGCGACACCCCCTCCTTTTCGGGATGCACGAGGGATATGATCACTAGTATAGCCAGGAGGAGAGGCCTCATTTAAGGCAGTGAATTCATTAGGCTTTAGCCACGTTTCACATAAACCAATAGCATCTAGTTTATGATCAGAGATTAATTCATTTACCGCAACTGCCTTTGGAGCAAGAGATCTAATATTTAGGAGTCCCATTTTGAGATGCGAAGTGATACAATTATTTTTATTTTTGACCGAGGTGGAGGAAGGTTTTATCTTAATAAGGTTGTTTTTGTTAGCACTACCTTGTTTAACTTTTCTCAGCCTGGAACAAGTCACAGTGGCAATAGGTAAAGCTGTACTAACTACTCTGGCTATGCTATTGACAGACTCCACTATGCTAGCAGGCTGGCTAACAGCCTGCAGCCTGACCTGCACCCTATCTCATGTTAAAGCTATAGGAGTGAGACTCCTGTCAATGTTCCTAGACAAAAGAAGAGCACCACTCCAGCTAGGATGGAGTCCGTCGCTCCTCAGCAGAACAGGCCTGGCCCTATTTCTGGGAGAGTCCCAAAAAGAAGGCCAGTTATCTACAAACTCTACCTCCTGCGACGGGCAGAACTCCGTTTTCAGCCAGCGATTGAGTTGCGCAAGTCTGCTGTAGAGCTCGTCACCACCCCTAGCTGGGAGGGGGCCAGAGACAATTACTCGATGCCGACACATCTTTCTAGCTAATTTACACGCTGATGCTATGTTCTGCTTCGTAACCTCTGACTGTTTCATCCTAACATTGTTGGTGCCAACGTGGATAACAATATCTCTGTACTCTCTATACTTGCCAGTTTTAGACTTCGCTAGCACCAACCCCAGATTTGCGGCTACGTCGGTGGCTCTGCCCCCCGGTAAACAATGTACGATCGCCGGCTGATTCTTTAGTCTAATACTGCGTGTGATGGAATCGCCAATGACTAAAGTTTTCAGTTTTTCAAGTCCACCGGTAGAACATGCCTGCCGACCATTCCCCTCCGAAGACGGCTCGGGCCTTGACTCCGACTCCAGTGGGGAAAACCTGTTCAAAGTCTCAGTTGGTTTTAGCAACGATTTAGGTTTAACTGGTCGACGGCATTTCTTCCCAGTGACCAAGAGAAAGTTATTGCCCGGCTGCAGGAGCTGTGCCGGGGGGCTAACAAAACTATCGTTTCTACCTTTTTGGCACTGACGCAGATTTTTCTATTTCTACACTAGCATAATCCTTGCCTGGCATTTGCGTCAGAAGCCGAGCCTCTAACTCTGCTATCTTTAACTTAAGACGAACATTCTCCTCCGTGTTGTTGCTACAACAATTACAGTGAAAAGGCATTGTAATGATACTTAGCCTCGGGTGTTCAGGGGTGAGTAGTTCTGTTAATTATGTCCAAAAAGAGTCCCGGTGTAGAAAAGTTGGGTAAGAGGTCAACAGATAAATATTGCGTTGGTAAAACTCTAAAATAGAATTTTGACCAATTAGTTTATATGGAGTAAATTCGAAAAAGTTTGGCAGGTAGCCAGGTAGGTAACAGCAGGCAGGGTACAGCACGTCAACAATCCCACAATGCAGTTCGTCTCAGGAAAAAACACCTCAGCTATCCACGGTTTGAAAACCGTAAAGGACTATTGCTACATTTAGTAAAAGTGTTTTGCCATTTTATACTAATAATAAAACTGTTGAAAACATCCTGTCTGTTTGACACGTTATCGTAGCGCAAAGACAAATGGTAAAACGTTAGCATGCTAGCTAGGCTAACGTACTGCATCCAGCTATCTCCTAGTCCCTACTAATTGATATTGTAAACAAACTCATTATGTCCCACACTGCAACCTATTGATTTGCTCGAATAAGTAACAGAAACCTTCCCCTGATTGGGTAAAATAAAAGATTTTGCCTAGCAACAGCCTTCCATTGGTCGATTCTGCATTGGATGCTGTCACCCATCAGCCCATCATAAGGTTAAGGTTGCATTGGGATGACGACAACCAGGAAATGCATACGTAACCAATCTACACATGATTTCTTTCAGCTGAATCACAGGACAACGGCAATGTAAACCGATTCTCGCCATCATAAAGATATTTCATATTTCATGGATTCAGGACATCCATGTCCCGATAGTCCTTCTTAATATATGCGGGTCATGTAATGGATTGGTCTCACCGGTCGATATGTCCTGTCTTGCCCCCTCTGACTGTCAAAACCCCTCCTCCTGGTGATTATCATTCCAATGTGTTCCCCTTGGATTATTCACTATAAATCACTCGGAATTGAAATTGTTCCTATGGCCATCTTCTCTTATGTCCTTTTTAGGACAATTGCGAACCCAATGTTCAATCGAACCACAACGATGGCAGCTTTTGTCATAGTTATAGCGGTTAGCGTAACCTCATCCTCTGCCTCAAGTCTGTGTTCGTTCTCTAGTTCTACCACACCCTCTGCCTCTTAGGTTTTTGCTACTGTAGAACCCTTGTTTGGCCATCTGCATTTCATTTACATTTCCCTTTATCGTCTTTTTTCTTATCTTCCTGGCCCTCATAGACTGTTTCAGCATTCTTGATATACGGCCAGACGGTTTCCATGCGGCCCTCATCCAGGGCCACACACTGCTTTTTAATGTTTCTCTAAATCAGGGAGTAGACCTGCAACCAGTCTCATCTTACACTGTTGTTCCCAGGGAGAATCATTAGCCTCATCTGGTTTGCGGCCCATTCCGCTGTGAATCTCAAATTCTTTTTCAAGTCTATTACGATAGTCTGTGACTCTTTCTCCCTGTTTCTGTTTGCAGTCACAAATGTTCATCGGGGAAAAAAAACTATCCATCCACACAGTGCCATGATTGTTAACCTGTATTGAGAATTAGCGTCCCAGTTATACAGGGGATTGTGCATGGCCAGCCTGCAGTCCAGATCTTTCACCCATAGAAAACATTTGGCGCATCATAAAGAGGAAGGTGCGACAAAGAAGACCTAAGACAGTTGAGCAACTAGAAGCCTGTATTAGACAAGAATGGGACAACATTCCTATTCATAAACTTGAGCAACTTGTCTCCTCAGTCCCCAGACGTTTGCAGTCTGTTATAAAAAGAAGAGGGGATGCCACACGGCCTTGTCCCAACTTTTTTGAGATGCCATGAAATTTATAATCAACTTATGTTTCCCTTAAAGTGATGCAGTTTCTCAGTTTAAACATTTGATATGTCATCTATGTTGTATTCTGAATAAAATATTGAAATTTGAAACTTCCACATTATTGCATTCTGTTTTTATTCACAATTGTACAGTGTCCCAACTTTTTTGGAATCTGGTTTGTAAGTAACTACGAGGGACGATCAATGTTTTTGTACCACACATACCCATGTTCAGAAAACCTGGGAACGAAAAGCAATTATTTTTTTACTCTAAATAATGAACACATATACCATGCCCTATCGAAATAAAGTGCCCTAACACTCTTATCTCAATAAATGTGCCCTAACATTGTTAATAGATCCGTCGGGCTGTAAGTGACATGCTATAACTGCAGATTTAAAATGTGCCCTAACACATATCCCAATGGCCTAATCCCGACTGTATTGTGGTCTTACCTCCAAAATTATATTTCTCCCGAGGACCTGTACTAATCAGACAACAGTCACTTCTCCAGTCAGGCACTCCCACTCAACCCCTCAAAGGAAAGCTCTCTTTCGGGGAGGTTTGAGCTCCAGAGATCTCTCTGGCCGTGCACGGTGTGTCCATTAGTGGCCATCACTAATGGACACAGGGCACTACTTCGAGTCAGGCACCAGCAAGGTGGAGGAGGGGCTGCTATCATTAAGGATGACATAGTTGGACCTTTTCAGGTTGAAGATGGACTGAAACTCAACTCCCATACCTACTGACAGTTTCTGGAAGTTACTTTCTTCAAGCAGTGGTACAGAAAGAGGTCCTTAGCATTCAATAAGGCCATGTTCTTTATGCAGGACAATGCTCCATCTCATGCATCCAAGTACTCCACTGCTTGCAAGCAAGGGCCTCAAATATGCCCGAATAATGACCTGGCCCCCTTCCTAGCCTGATTTAAATCCTATTGAGAACTTGTGGACCCTTCTCAAACATGAGATTTACAGTCAGAGAAGACAATACACCTCTTTAAACAGCATTTGGGAGGCTGTGGTTGCTGAAAAACAAAAACTGACAGACTGCATGGATGGAAGGCTCGAGGCAGTTATTGAAAATAAAGGTGGCTATATCGGTCACTGAATATTTTTGAAAGACCAGAAATGTTATTTAATTTTGTGTTACTTATTTGTTGAATAATTTAGTTGCCTAATAATTCTGCACACTAAATGTTGCCTAATAATTGTGCACACTTATTTATTACCCTGAGATCAAAACTCATTTTTCCTTTGTTACACATTCAGGATTGAGGTTCAATTATATTTTGGATTGACTGAAAGCATTATGCTTGTTCGACAATAAAATAAATCTTGAGGAATATGATTTGCCTAGTAATTGTACACGCAGTGTACACAAGATGTGTATGAACCCTGGTCTACATCCAGATACAGTGTATTACATTGTCGGTGGCAGTGCATTACACTGCAAATCTACTGTCCATATCCAGTGTATTACACTGCCATTGGCCAAATCTGGTTTGGGGTGAAGGACGCGTGAAGAGATAGAGGTGCGGAATGATCAAGGCGTGGAGAGAGAGAGGAGGTGTGGAGTGATAGAGGAGACGCATGGAGAGATAGAGGAGGCATGGAGAGATGGAGGAGGCATGGAGAGATGGAGGAGGCACGGAGATGTGGGGTGATAGAGGAGGCGCATGGAGTGGTAGAAGAGGCGTGGAGTGGTAGAGGAGGTGCAGAGTTGTAAAGGAGGCGCAGAGTCATAGAGGAGGTGCAGAATGATGGAGAAGATGTGGAGAGATGGAGGATGCGTAGGGAGTGGTAGAAGAGGCGTGGAGTGGTAGAGGAGGTGCAGAGTTATAGAGGAGGTGCAGAATGATGGAGAAGATGTGGAGACATGGAGGATGCGTAGGGAGGTAGAGGAGGAAAGGAGGCGTGGAGTGGTAGAGGAGGCACAGAGTGACATAAGAGGTGCAGAGTCAGAGGAAGCATGGAGAGTTGGAGGAAGTGCGGAAAGATCGCCCAGGGCGATCCCTTAGAGATAGGGTGAGAAGCTCGGTCACCCGGGAGGAGCTCAGAGTAGAGCCGCTGCTCCTCCACATCGAGAGGGGTCAGCTGAGGTGGCTTGGGCATCTGTTTCGGATGCCTCCGCAACGCCTTCCTGGGAAGGTGTTCCGGTCCCGTCCCACCGGGAAGAGACCCCGGGGAAGACCTAGGACACGCAGGAGGGACTATGTCTCCCGGCTGGCCTGGGAACACCTCGGTGTCCCCCCGGAAGAGCTGGAGGAAGTGTCTAGGGAGAGGGAAGTCTGGGCATCTCTGCTTAGACTGCTGCCCCTGCGACCTGGCCCCGGATAAGCGGAAGAAGATGGATGGATGGATGACAGAGGAGATGTGTAGAGTAGCAGGAGAGATGTAGAGCAGCAGTAGAGATATATGAAGCAGCCGGAAAAAAGATGAAGAGCAGCAATATAGGAGGTGTAGAGGGGGTGTAGACATCAGTTGGACAGTATTTTTTCCCAATTCATATACATTGCCAGTGTACATGAGTCACCTTACCAGACTTGTCCCTTTAGCAATGTATCTGAATGGGTAGGAAATACCGGCCAATTGTACAAGAGAGAAATTACTAAAATGCTTTGTTTTAGGTCCTATTGAATGGGCCTCTTGTTTATGCTTGAACAATTCAACTCCCAAGACTCTAAGAGGTCTCCTTCTTTTGTACATCTGGGCAGTATTTCCTACCCATTCATACAAGTATCTCACAAAAGTGAGTACACCCCTCAGATTTTTGCAAATATTTGATTATACCTTTTCATGTGACAACACTGAGGAAATAACACTTTGCTACAGTGAGTGTACAGCTTGTAACAGTGTAAATTTGTTGTCCCATAAAAATAACACACAGCCGTTAATGTCTAAACCGCTGGTAACAAAAGTGAGGATATCCCTAAGTGAAAATTTCCAAATTGGGCCCAAGTAGGCATTTTCCCTCCCCAGTGTCATGTGACTCGTTAGTGTTACAAGGTCTCAGGTGTGAATGGGGAGCAGGTGTGTTAAATTTGGTGTTATCGCTCTCACACTAGTCACTGGAAGTTCAACATGGCATCTCATGGCAAAGAACTCTCTGAGGATCTGAAAAAAAGAATTGTTGCTCTACATAAGAAGATTGCCAAGACCCTGGAGCACGGTGGCCAGGACCATAAAGCGGTTTAACAGGACTGGTTCCACTCAGAACAGACCTCGCCATAGTCGACCAAAGAAGTTGAATGCACGTGCTCAGCGTCATATCCAGAGGTTGTCTTTGGGAAATAGACGTGTGAGTGCTGCCAGCATTGCTGCAGAGGTTGAAGGGGTGGGGTGTCAGCCTGTCAGTTCTCAGACGATACGCCGCACACTGCATCAAATTGGTCTGCATGGCTGTCGTCCCAGAAGGAAGCCTCTTCTAAAAATGATGCACAACGACCCCAAACACACCTGCAAGACAACCACTGCCTTGCTAAAGAAGCTGAGGGTAAAGCTCCTGCTGATTTATTAGTGTAGGGTAACATTGAGTTAACCATGAAGATAGCCTGCTTGGAGCAGTTCAGAGATGCAGTCTAAACTGCCATGACAGCATTCTTCTGGTAAAACGTATTCCCCTTTCATAGTACAGGTTAATTGGGAAGTTACACCCGACTTCACTCTTGAAGTTACCTCGATAAGCCAGTTACCTAGCTTCATAGTAGTTGGAGGAAAAGACTGAACTCTATGCACATACCAATGGGCTAACACAAAACAGGTGAGTGGAACCACAGGTGAATGGAGTGAAGCAAATCAACTAAACAGAACAGGAAACACCCAATAAGGACATGACACTAACAAGCAAGGAAACCAAAACTAAAACAAGGACTAGAACGATCTTGTTAGGTTGGAATGGTTACAGATAATTGACACTCTTACCATATTCATGACTTGGATCTAGTATTGCAGTGACAATATCTAAAATAATAAATTTATCTCATCACCCTTACAACAAGTACTTATGCATAACTCTTTCATGTTTGTGTAATGAACATAGAAATATAGGATCCCATCTATTTAAATGATTAGCCCTCATTACTAATTAATTTTCTGAAGGAACCATTTTTGTAATAAATTTCATACAATTTGTAACTTTTACCCAGGGCAGCAGGAATGATCTAGTATGTACAGTGCTCATTCTTCTAGCAGTAATTGGAATAAGAGATGAAGCATATCAGAATTCTTCATTAGTCTCTGTGCTACACATTGTGTTGATGATGGAGGAAACGGCTTGTTATATTGTTAAATGTCAATTTGCCAAATAGTTTTAGTATCTGTTAATCTTGACCATGCCCAACCTAAAAAGCAGTATATTTACAGTGTATTATTTTGGAACCACTTATGTTGTACATTAGTACACTAAATAGTATTAAAAATTGTATGTAGATACTATTAAAATACTAATAAGTATAACTGTGTGTTAAAATACAGTGTTAAAATTGACCCACTATTAGTATATTTATTACACATGCTTGGAAATATAATTTTGGTGCACTTGAATTTTGGATTACACTCTGGATCTAATTGAATATATATAATTGGGCTCAGCAACCCCAAAAAGATATCACTCACTGCACTGCGAAGAAACATGCAGTTCTCAAAGCTTTCCAAAATGTAAAGAAATAAATAAATATTTAATGGGCATTCGAAAGTTGTTTTACATGTAAAATTCATTAGCATATTACACTCATACCTTTAGTTGTTAATTCTGTGTATTGCCCTCTACAATCAATGACAGAGTACAGTATTTTGTAATAGTTGTCTATGAGGCCCCGAATTCTTGCAGGTGGTATAGCTGCCCATTCGTCTTGGCAAAATGCCTCCAGGTCATGCAAAGTCTTTTGTCGTCTTGCATGAACAGCACGTTTGAGATCACCCCAGAGTGGCTTGATGATATTAAGGTCAGGAGACTGTGATGGCCACTCCAGAACCTTCACCTTTTTCTGCTATAACCACTGGAGGGTTAACTTGGCCTTGTGCTTAGGGTCATTGTCGAAACATTTTCTGATAACATGCTGCATTCATCTTGCCATACATTTTCACAAGATTCCCCATACCTTTTGAGCTCACACACCCCCAAAACATCAGTGGGTGACCACCCTGCTTCACAGTGGGGATGGTATTATGGTTGCGACCATAAAGCTCTATTTTGGTCTCGTCACTCCAAATTACAGTGTGCCAGAAGCTGTGAGGCGTGTCAAGGTGTTGTCGGGCATATTGTAACCAGGCTTGTTTGTGGTAACCAGGCATGAGCGCAGTAAAAGCTTCTTTCTGGCAACTCAACCATGCAGCTCATTTTTGTAGTATCGTTGTATTGTGCTCCTTGAAACAACCACACCATCGTTTTCCAGAGTAGCCTGTATTTCTCCTGAGATTAACTGTGGGTTTTTCTTTGTATCCAGAACAATTCTTCTGGCAGTTTTGGCTGGCTGACCTTGGCTTGGTATCAAGAGATCCAAGAATTTTCCATTTCTTATTAAGTGATTGAACAGTACTGACTGGCATTTGCAAGGCTTTGAATATCTTTTTATATCCTTTTTCATCTTTATAAAGTTCCATTACCTTGTTTTGCAGGTCTTTTGGTAGTTATTTTCTGCTCCCCATGGCTCAGTATTTAGCCTGCTCAGTGCATCCACGTGAGAGCTAACAAACTCATTGAATATTTATACACAGACACTAATTGCAATTTAAAAAGCCAATGGGAAGATTAAAAAGCCAAACATTCAAAGGTATGTAAACTTTTGATCAAGGCCATTTGTGTGATTTCTATTATCATTATGATTTAAAAAGGAGCCAAACTACTATGTGATAATAAATGGCTTCACATGATCACTATCCTTAAATAAAATACAAGCTTTTTGTATGATAAGTCATATTTTCAAAATCAATGTCAGAATTTCACAATTTCTGCCAGGGTATGCAAACTTAAACTTATATATAATATTCAATAATTATATTATCATTGCTGCTAGTTTACATTACTCTTTTTAAACTGCTGCTAGTGTACAGTGTTGCTATCATGTTGCTTTAGTTTTTTTGTCTGGCTATATTTTTGCTTCTATTCAATCCAAAATTACTTGCACTAGCCCTACAGTTCCTATTGTACCCATACATCTATGATTGTAGCATACCTATTTCCCTATTGCATGTAAAACAGTGACCCACTGTCAAGGTTCAGGAGGCAGGATACAGGCACAGAGTAGAGGGAAGGCATCCTTTACTGTCTTCTTTTTCATAAAGAAACCAACAAAAGGAAATTAAACCATAAACTGAGGTGCAGCAACACATACAACTACAAACAATGACAGACAACTAAGGATCACACAGGGCAACTTAAATAGGATCCCCAATCAGAGGCAATAGGCAGCAGCAATGCACATAGAGGTGCCTAGAGGCACCACAGCCAGGACCTGACACCCGCCTTCAGATAATGACTGACAGGGTGGTAGAAAATGAAAACGCATTGCAATGTAATTTTGTTAGGAAAACAACGTTACAGCATGTAAATTCAATTGCAAAGGGTGGCGCTTTTTTTCACTTCTCACATTTGTATAAACATTCTAATTTTTGTTAACCAAAAGTGGCGCATGACTTTGAAAAATGAAATTCCAAATGGCTTTTTTCAATTTAATTTTAATATTTTAATATTGACAGTGAATGTGCATACCAGTACATGAAAATTTAAATGCAAATCACTTGACTGAAATAATGTAGGCAAAAGTGGAAAATGAAAATGCAATGTGGGATTGTGTAAACAATTTAATTTAGTTTACTATACGCGTCCATAAAACAGCATTTTTTTTTTCATAGCTTGTTTTGCTCATATTTATCAAGGGTGTCGATATTAGTGGAGGAAACTGATTAATAAAAAAATGTTCAAAATCTAAACAACTATATTTCTCGAAAACCCAACACTGCCTACCCACAAAAGAACCTTATCCCAATAGTCAAACATGGTGGAGGGAATGTCAAGTCCTGTGACTAGTCAAGCAGAACAATATATAATAAATATTCCGGGGGGCTGGTGAACCAGATTCAAAAACAGGTCCAGCAGCTTTCGAAGCTCATGGGCTAGGTCCGTGGGAACACCTCTCGGGCTGTGGAGGCAAGGGAACTCACAAATGTGGGTGGTTCCTCCCAGCACTTGAGCAGGTTTATATGGTATAGCTGCTTCTCCCCATATGGAAAAGAAACTGAAAAAACTTCCAATTGGTTCCAATAGTAAATGTTTATGTTGTATATGTATTGCATGTCTTATACGAGTTATGTCTCATTTCATGATTTACTCATGAAAGTGGCCACTTTTGCATTTTTTTCATACAACATAAATAATAAAAATAAAGTATGAATGTTTGCTAGATTATGCATGTTGTTTATAATGACAATATAAGTCATATAAGTGCATGACAAATTATGTTTTCCATATATGTTCCATATAATTTTTGTAGTTGTTAATTATGTAAACATGTCTCAGTTAGAAAAACATATACTTTTTATATATAAATATATACCATTATATATGTTTTTTGTGTGTACATTATATCTAATTTAAATAAAAACTATGGTTTCTTGATGTGTTTTTTATAAAATTGTTATATGTCAGCCAATTGAAATGACCATATCGGTATAAAACATATACTTTCTATGTAAGAAATTATGAGTTTCTAAAGTCAAAAACATATAAATCACATATTAAATTGACATGACTTGTCAATACTAATACTACTAATACTGTCTGAAATTTGATCAAACTGAGTTAAAACTGGCAAATTATGGTTTGGTCAGCACCCAGAACAACTAATTTCTACCACACAATGAAATAAGTGCAGTCTGTATAGATCTGTAATATCGAAAACAAAAGCTGGCAAACTTTTCAATAGTCTTTATTAACAGTGCAACACTGTTGGGACTACAGTGCTGACAGCAGTAAACCCTGATCTTAAGAAGATCATGTTTTCAAAAATAAAATTTGAATATTATTAGATAGGAATATCTTTTACAATTTCTGTGCATAAATACAGACATGCAGAGCACAATCTTGTACTATTCCTATTCTAATGTGGGAACATTGTCACCAACAAATAATTGTCATTACAAACAGGTGTACACATCTAACTGATTTGCTCCTTTATGACCAAAGAAACAAAGAACAAAGCTTAAGTGCAATCAAGAGCTCTGAGCATGCCAGTACTACTATGGTATTTTGAGTATTCTTGATTAGGAAATTGCTAAGTAAATAAAATGTCAACCAAAATGAGTAAAATGTAAACATAAAATGCCTTTATGGCATACTTACATCCCACTTTTGGTAAGTACATTCCGGTGGATACTTTCTAGGGACTGTAATTGGAGCAGATGTGATCCAAAACCAGTCAATAGAGCATTATGAGCATGTTCCAATGATGTAATCTACAATCTGCAGTACGCATTACAAGTATGGTGTTCGTTTATTTCTTCCGCACACTGGATATCTCACAAAAAACAGGCACTAAGATGTGTGTAGTATAATTAAAATGCAGTACATATTTTCAGGAGACCGTAGTCAGCATTGGCTCAGGGCAAAGGACTATATGATACACTTGTGGGAAACTCTGTTTAGCTAAGAGCAAACAAAAGTTTAATGGGGAGCTGTTTACACAGCAACATCTTTATTTTTTGACCGGAGCTCGGTAATCTTGGCATTGATTGTGCTTCCAATTTTGGAGAACTGGGTCCCTGGCCACCTCTAAGAGTTGCACCTAAATATGAACAAAAAAAACAATGTCAAATTTTTTTACAGAAGGCTGAAATCAGGAAACACACAAAAGCGGAGAATATTGGCACAACACTTATTGAAACGCTGAAAACGTACTGTAGATGGCATCCAATTTTTTTGGGTCCAGTGGTACAGGAGCCTCTCCTCCACCTTGTTTGTTCCCCCGAGGATTGCTCACCAGTAGTATTTCCACTGGGAAGACAGCGGTGAGCAGATGCCTCACAAATACTGTGGCCGAATTTGCATTGCGGGCATAGGTCCACGCCAGTTTCTCAACCATGACTCCGGTTCTAGGATGGATCTCAACCTGTTTAGACAAGGACACAAGGTGAGCATATAAAGTTATGATGCAGTAGATAAATTGTATGTGCTGTATTAATTTATTCTTCACAAAACAATTATGATAGAAGACTGGGAGACAGTGATTGAGACGCAGACATGGAACTGGACAGCGATGGTCTGGGGTGGGACAGCGATATGGCAAATAGAAAACTCGACCTGGACCACGGACAACCTGGAAGGGCTGGCGGTGGTAAGCTCCACCCTGGATCAATTATGAGGTGCTGCTGAATCAATTATATGCCTCAAGCTCTGTAGGAGTCCACATCTAACATAGTAAATGACTGTCTTCTTTAGGACAGTCATTTAATAAAAAGTATGTGTTTTCTTATGCTTCTATGACTGATTTGAATCAATTATACCTTGAAGAACAATCTCTTTCAATTTAGCGTTCTCTGCTTTCAGGTCCTTGATCTCCTGCTTTAATTTATCCACAATCTTAGTCGGATTGTTATGATTATCTGAAGAAGGCTGTGATTGACCATATTGCTTAATGAACTCTTCTGCAAAATCTGTCCTCATGGGAGCCTTTGACTTCTGGGTGTCAAGAGAAAATTAAATTAAATTATTGACTTAGAAACCAAAAGAAAAACACTGCCACTACCCATACTGTTCAAGAAAATCAGTATCAAGAATCAATAATCCTTACAGATATTTTTTCTGGCTAGATATTAATGCCTGTTACACAGTTGTGCCAACCCCTAACACATTCTATGTACATGGTACCACCGGGAAATATGGTAATTGCATAGGAGCTGAAAGTACATTAACGTCACCTTAACTTGCAATGCCTGAGTCTCGATATCGAGGGGGCTCAGTTGCCCTCTTTGTCAGCTCTTTAAGTTCTTCTTCCTTTAGGAATGAGTTCAGTTTACGGATTGTCTCAAAAAGAGTAGTTAGAAAAAAATTGAAAAATACATACACCAGAGGTATACTCAAACAACTGATTACTGCATATCAACAATAAGACTGAAATAAGACTTGTTGGTGATGTGTGCTCCTAAATGTGTGCATGCACTGCTTGCATACTCTGTATGCAATGGTTACATATTTGTAGAGCCTATGTATACTAGATGCAAGTTTTGAAGGGGTGCATAATAAGGTATATATGACACCTAACATAAACAACCATTCAAAAAGGCTTGTTCCACCTAGTGGCAACTGTCAAAGTCAATGTCGAATTGACAGAGGCTATGTCAAGTGACATAGTTGTCAGTTGACATACTGATTATAACACTTTCAGCATCAAAATGACAATGCACTTGTGTAGAGTCAATGAGTATAACTAAGGAACTCAGTGTCTTAGTGGTGCTTATGCATTAACCTTGAGTAAAGTTAACTTGTGTAGATGGGTACACGATTCTGAAACAACACCGTTTCACTGCCAGCTAACAATTTTCTAGCATTTGTAGTGCAATATACATGATGAATATATCCATGATGGTGTCAAAACCGATACAACAAAACTATGAGCTCTGTTTACAAGAGTTGACTTATTTAAATGGGGCTTATGTTTCTACTTTAACAGTTTTATTGCTGTGAACACATTCTGCCAAGGACATTATAAACTATCATCATTTATACCACAAAACAAATGCAAGAAAGTCTTTAGTCATCTGGCAAGTTAACACATCAACTAAAACAGGCTGATTTTTGCTGTTTATGTTTGGACACTAACAAATTATTTTGGGGTGCTGTATATGAAAGAGTACAATCAGCACTTAAAACCATAGTAACTCTAACTTACCACTAACAAACATGACAGTGCCTCTGTAGTGAGACATCCTCCTTGTTTCCTCCCATGGCACCATTCAAGAACTGCTGAGTAGGAGGAAATGGGATTCCCCATTTATGTCACTGAGTCTCCCAAAATCCTCCCCTTCACACAATCGCACCACAGCAAACCTCCTCTCCATGTGTTCTGAAGTGATTAAATAAATAAAATAATTGCTTAGCATAGCAATCAATAAATGACCAGGAGATAGAACTTTAAACCAAATTTTTCTGACAAAAACACTTATACTATATAGGCTAACTACAGGTTCAGGCAAGTTCGATTTAAGACTTTAATGCCACAGTGAATAAAATTTAAAATTATGTCGTATATAGCGTGATACACAATTCTGTTGGCTAAATTGATAATATCAAGTAAATATTAACACTAATATCTTACTAAATTTGATCTGAAATATTTGAAGGAATATTATTTGAAAATTGCAGTTTTGGTTTTATATCACACTTTACATTACCTCAAACTTCAATGTGATAGATAGATAAGTCGTGATTTCACATAGGTGAGCAAATATTATAATATGTGTTATTGTCATAAAATATGCATTGTATCACAATAAAAGTGAACAGAACAATTAAATAATAATTCACCTTATGTGCATACAGGACAATATGATTATGACACCCATAATTATTTTCTATATGATTGAATTCAGACCACACACAGCCATGTGGAACAGTTCTCCCATTCCAAATACGCAAAGCAGACAATATCTATAATGATCACATTTGTATTACATTATTTCATGATAAATAGGTTATTTGATGTTACTTACCAGACTGTACTTGCGTTAGCATTAGCCTGTTGTTAGCATTCGTCCTTTGTTGTCTGGTAACTCAGCTATCCAACGTTTGATAACCATAACGGACTATGGCTACATTTAGTAAAAGTGTTTTACGTTTTGCCATTTTATACTAATAATAATACTTATAAAACTGTTGAAAACACAAATCCTTTCTTTGTCTTTTCAACAAGTTAGCGTTACGCAAGGACACAATGCTAAAACGTTCGCTAATGCTAAGTTAGCATGCTAGCTAAGCTGACATACTGCTACAACCTCTTCTACAGTCAGAATGAGCAAATTAAGAAAACAAAACTTACGTCCCACCCAGCAACCTTATGATTGGATCAAATACGCAACAGATACCTTCCCCAGATTGGGTAAAATAAACTATTCTGCATGGCAACAGCCTTCCATTGGATGCTGTCACTCAACAGCCCATCCATTGGTCAGGTGCACAAGGTTTTGGTTTCATTTGGACAGGATGACAACAACAAGGAAATATGCCAAGTAAACACAAAGCGCATCTGCGTTTTCATCGGACTCTCGTTGAAACAGCAAAGAAAACAGAATCTCTCTATTACAAACCGTTTTGAAAATATGTAATACTATGTAATTGTTATGCAAATACGCCCCGGGCGTGGGCGCTACCGCCTAATCCGTCCTCATAAAGCTTACATTAATTAACGTTAACCTACCTGCTAAAATGTTCCAATTTGGGTAACATTACCTATAAGTGACTGTTAGCTAAGTTAGCTAAAGTTAGCTAAATTAACGCTGTAATGTTAAACAAGTTAACATTAGCTAAACAGAAAATCTAGTTGATATAAATGTATGTCAAATGTAAGCAAAAACATTGAAATGCACAAGTTAATTTACTTAACGTAATGTTACCTGTAGATTCACCACATTGCTTCATAGCAGGGTCTGTTGGCATGTTGTCTTGATTCAAAATATAGTTTTTAAACCTAAAACCATCTATCTTTTTTGAGTTTCCAGTAGCTTTCTAGCAGTAAAAATGCTGCTCAAAGCGTGTTCACTGCTAATGACATTAGCTAGCTTCCCAAGCTGCCTTATAACATAGTAATAACTATGTCGAAAAAAGAAAACACAACGTTACTCCTAACATAAATTGGTTGAGGGAATATTTTCCTATACGTACTTTGACAAAATGGAAAAAAAGGTTTGTGCTACATTTGTTTTCTAATGCAGCTTATAATTAGTTACAGTGATTCATTCCCAGTTAACGTTGCTTGTCCACTTTTTTCTTTAGGAAAATCAACATAACTTTGACTGACGTCGAAAAACACACTGCGCAACAACATGTAAGTGTAGCCTGGTTCTCAGCTAAAGGTATTCATTAACAGTTATGTACACGATGATACTTATGATCAGGTCAGCATTTACAGCAACTATTGTTAGTTACATAACTATTCACCTAGTGAGTCTCTCTCTTTGTCTCTCACCCTCTTACACTAAAGTTACAATATTGTAACAACTATTATCCTCTGATCTCCGCCTCTACCCAATCTCCTCTTCTATCTCTTATTTGCTTATTAAATAATGGATTTGTGTACTCCAGGAAAGTGATGAAGATCCCAGCCAAACAAAAGAGCAGAGACCAGAACCTTTCCTATCAGCACCAGTGAGACAAAACTACAGTATTCTCTCTTTCTCTCTCTCTCTCTCTCTCTCACTTTTTTTAAGTGTTTGTGAATTTGTATCCTTCTCAGGAAAACAATGAAGATGCTAGTCAAAGAGAAGAGCAGAGCAGAACCTTTCACATTGGCACAGGTGAGACAATGCTACAGTATACACATTTATGAAGTTACATAATTTGGTATGCCATCAAATTATCACAAGACAAACAATGCAATGACAAAATGCACACATTCATCTCTGCAGTTTATGGACATGTACAGACAGTCTTTCTATCCTCTTTTTGCTTGCTTTTTGCCTGTGTTTTGGCTTCCATTGAAGGACAATGTCCTTTAAGGAATATATGGTGATGTCCACTCTCATGGACTAACAGAAGGGCAAAGTGTCATCTTGATTGTGTCCTTTGCATTGAGACACAACACTACAGGTATATTTATGGAAGACTTGCTGAAACTTATAAAGTTACATTCTGCTGGTACAAGTGAAGTTCTAGCAAGCAAGTATTTTTTGGAGAAACCATTAGCTGGTATTTTAGATCAATTAAAACGCCATCATTACTGCAGAGGGTGTACTAAGTACATTGGAACTGCACAATCACAAGAAGAAACACTTATATGTGTGTCATGTTCCTCATCCATAACTGTAGGGGGAGGGAGGACATTACTTTATCAGTGTTCCATTAAAGGAACAACTGGAGGATATTCTTGAGAATCAAGGTATGCATGAGCTCTGTTTTTGTGGTGATGACAGTACTAGGCATGTAATAAATGATAAATGTGATGGCACCTTATATCAGACCTTGAAATCAAACAGCGAAGAGGATTTCCTGTCCCTTACATTTAATTGTGATGGTGTACCAGTCTTTCAGTCCTCTAAATTCAGCATTTGGCCAATACTGTGTTGTGTAAATGAGATACCCGCTGAGAGCAGAGATAAGCATGTAGTTTTATGTGCTTTGTGGTTAGGATCCAGAAACCATTTGTGGAAGAATGTGCCAATCTTTCACAAGCTGGTCTTGAGTGGCAGCATCTTAGTGATCAATCATGGAGAAACCTAAGATGCAGTAGCAAGGCCATTACAACACAATTTTAAGCAGTTTAATGGGGAATGTGGCTGTGGAGTCTGCCTTCACCCTGGGGTGCAAATGAGGAAAGGAAAAATAAATTCAAGGATTTACACATGTGCAGCTGAAAAACCAAGTGACAGAAATCATAAATCCACAGCTGAGATAGGACAAATTGCTGAAAGACAAGGGACGATTATATTGGGCATTTAGGGCCCATCAGCCATTATAGATTTAGCAAAGTTTGATCTAATCAATGGGATCGTCCCTGACTATATGCACTGAGTGTTGCTTGGCGTGTGCAGAAAATAAAAAAATTCTAAAAGCTATTCCGAGCCATGGTACATTGGCACACAAACAGTTATCATAAACAGACACCTCTCTTCAATAAAACCTCCAGGTATTGTTGCTCAAGTTCCAAGATATCTCACTGAACGCAAATTCTGGAAAGCCCACGAGTGGCAACACTGGCTTCTGTACTATAGCTTGCCAGTTCTTAAAGACATACTTCCACAGAAGTATCACTCATTGGGCATTACTGATAGAGGACATGAGCATTTTGTTGGGGTCTGAATTAAATACAGAACAGATAAATCACGCCCATGAGGCATTAGTGTACTTTGTTGGAGGTGTGCAGTCGCTGTATGGGGAAGAGCACATGACATTCAATGTTCATTCACTTCTGCATTTAAGCAAAAGTGTTGTGCATTTGGATCCTTTATGGGCCCACTCAGCCTTTATGTTTGAAGATTTCAGTGGATACCTCCTAAAACAAGTAAAAAGTAGTCAAGCTGTATCACAACAAATATGCAAACAAGTGCTGTTATCCCGTTCTTTTCCCCATTTAGCAATGCAATTCCTAACAAATGCACCTGCAGAAGTGACATATTTCTGTAATGAAATGAGAACCTAAAAGCATCATGTCAAAAAGTTTGCGAAGTTCACTGAGGTGACTGCCCTTGCTGTCAGTTCTGAAAGGAACCCAAACGCAGACCGAATGAGTGAAGTGCAAAAATGTGTTTAATATGAGAGGTGAAGATCGGGGAAGGAGAGGGGTAGGTTCGTGGGCAGGAGTAGGTGCAGGGTAGTCGTGGGCAAGCAGAGGTTCGGTACACGGGCTGGCGGTGGAGGCACAGGCAGGGAGTAGGCAGAGTAGTAGTGGACGGGCAGGAGGTTGTTACACGGGCTGGCGGCAGAGGTACAGGCAGGGAGTAGGCAGAGTAGTAGTAGACAGGCAGGAGGTCAGTACACGGGCTGATGATGGTCGTCAGGAAGATTCCTATAGTCACAGGGAGACAAGATTAGTTTAGACCGAATAGCAAGGTGTATTTCAGGAATTCGTTATGAGCCATAACACATACGAATGTGGATCAACGATCTGGCAGGGACGGGTCGTCAGGGCTCCTCAGATATATAGCCGGTGATGAGCCAAGCGGGAACAGGTGTGTGATAGGTAATAGGGAACAGCTGGTACCGGCTCTATTCCAAAGAGTGACGCCCTGACAACCTGGAGAAACCAAAACACGGCACCTCAAGGGAGGGAGGACGTGACACTTGGTCCACCAAATGTAAGATTAATATCTGTTAGTGATCAAGCGGCCCTCCAAACAGTGAGAGAGGTTTCCACAAACTCTGTGGTGAATTGCTATAAGAGAATTGCTGTAAATGGAGAAGTTGTCCATGGTCATACCTACAGCAAAAAAAAAAAAAAAAAAAGAACTTGATTGTGCTTTTGAACAATGGCAGTATTTTTAGAGTCTTCCACTTTATCAATGTCGGTGATCAGTGTTTATACGCCATAGGAAACTATAGTAATGGCACAGTGCAGAAGTTAGCCAGAGGTTCTCTTATCAGAACTTGACTGAGCTACATGTCATCTGTTCACTTTCCCATAGGCTTTCACAAAGTAATAAAGACCATGTATGTATATAAATGTCCACAGTCTAGCTTGATTGTATGTCGGCTACTGAATACATACTTTTGTAAATAAATGAATGTGAACTAAATGTGAAGATGATCACTTCATTTAGTGTTGCTAAGCTGGAAAGTTACTCATTGCTTTTACTGTTACTGTAATTTAAGGTGAGAAACACTTCTGTGAAATCTATGTAGAAATGACACATATCAGGGTGAAGAGTTAACTACAAAATGTAAATGTATTCTTCTTTAATACATTTTGCAATGCATGGCAAGTACAAAATATAGGGACAAAACAATTCTTAAAGTTGCATCTTAATGAACTTGTATTGCCACTATGCAAATTGTATAATATTATATGTCAATAATGTGAAAAATGTAAATCTTTCTATGGCAAGAAATGGTGTGAGTGGGTCTTTTATATCTCCTTTTTACGTAGCTTAATATTGACTACATTACATGGAGATTTAGAATATTTGCTGCGTAATTAAAGGGGTACCGTAACTCACAAAAGTGAGTACACCCCTCACATGTTGTAAATATTTGATTATATCTTTTCATATGACAACACTGAAGAAATGACACTTTGCTACAATGTAAAGTAGTGAGTGTACAGCTTGTATAACAGTGTAAATTTGCTGTCCTCTCAAAATAACTCAACACGCAGCCATTACTGTCTAAACCGCTGGCAACAAATTAATTTGGCCCCGGTGTCATGTGACTCGTAAGTGTTACAAGGTCTCAGGTGTGAATGGAGTCCTTAAATAATATACGTTTAATATTACACAAATGTACTAAGGATCTTCTGTCTGGATTGACTGTATACATATATATTACTTACAAGTTTCAGATAAAGATAAACATTTAGTTAAATGTATCTATATATTTTCCATATGGGTCCTTATGTCCCAGGTTCCTGATGTGGTAGTTCACTGGCTCCACGCGTTATGTGATCTCATATGGGCCTTGCCAGTGATGAGAAACATACAAGTCGTGGTGAAGACCAGCACCCAAACCTTTTCCCTGGCTGGAACTTCTGGAGGAGGGAGGACTGTGCTGCCACACCACCATGAGGACTCAGTCCATCCTTTCCTGCATGACCCTGCACATGCCCAGTCTCAGTTCTGTGCGGGGATGGCTCTGGCTCCAAGGCCTCTTTGGTGATGTTGAGCTGGCCACGTGGTCAGCTTTCATACAATAGTGAGAATCCAGTAGAGATTTCAAGCACGTACGAGCCGCATGGGTTTATCAGGTCCCAAATGCATCCGTCCTCCACTATAAATGGCTGCAGCAACCTCTTCTTGGTCTGCTACACTCGTCAGTCTGTGGCTGGTAGAGATGAGGTGCAGAGGTGTCATATCTGGAGGAGCCTAGGGTGATCAGATTCAATAGGGTGAAATACGGGACAGTCAGACTATGGCAGACTACCTCCCTCCCCCCTGCACACACACCCACCACCTACACACTATGAACAACAAAGTAGGGCCTATTATTTTACTGGATACAAAATTGTATTATCAGATAGAGTATCTTGTGTGTGTACGTTCATTGTCTAGACACAGTAGCTAGGCAATGACTTAGACTGAAGCAACAAAAGAGCATTTCACTCAGAACAGCATATTATGCGTTTCTCTGATAAAGGGATATTATGCGTTTCTCTGATACAGTTTCCACTGTAAAAGCTATACTATAATAAAATATTGGATGTGACAAATTAATTAACTGGATTGAAACAACAACAACAAAAGACCATTTGCACTCCGGATAACAAACACATTATGCTCTGAAAAATTTACACAGCCTACATTTCAGGTGTACACAGAAACAACTGTAATAACGTCACAGAATTATGCCTGCTCACTTTTGCTAATTTGATTTGGAGGGGTGGATCCGGTGCCCTGTTGTACTTTTCGCATGAGGCAGTCTTTCTAAGAGACTGCTTGAAAGTGCTAGAAAGCTGTGTACTTTAATCCAAAATTAACTTGAACAAATAACATTGCCTTTGTGGTTGTTAGAGCGAGTTGGGATTTCACACGCTCAGGTGACTGGATCATAGACTGTATAAAATAAGGAACTTTAAGACTGACACGTGTAGCAAATCATGATATCGTATCACATTCAAATGGGCAATAGGTCAGACCAATCAAAAACAGGACCAAAACATGATTTTTTTCTAAACACGCTGGGACACCTGAAAATGTATTGAAACACAAGACTGTCCCAGGGAAAAACAAGACATCTGATCACCCTAGAGTACCCAACAGAGCTTCCTCATCAGCCAGGATATAAAGGGGATACTCTGATTCATGATCATGTCTTTGGAGATCCCCACACTGTGGAAGAGCAGAAACAGCTCCTGCATGACTGTTCCTAGACAATATTAGGCAGGTGGTCATAATGTTATGGTGGATCGGTGTATGTTTCTGTACACTACAAAATGGATCCTATTGGTGTTGTAAGCAGTCATATTATAAATGAAGACAAGTGAGCCAATTCCAGTTCCGGCAGCCATACATGCCCAAAACATAACACTCCCTTTAACTTATTTCACAGATACTGTAGATTGGTGTGGCAGTTCCTTTTGTTGCTCCACACATTCTTCTTGCCATCACTCTGGTACAAGCTAATAACGTTCTTATTTGTCTACAATCCTTTTTTTCTATAACTCTGCTAGCTTTTTATGGTATTTGTTTAGGCCATCTTTTTTGCACCCTGCAGTCCAGTCTACTCATCCACAGTACTGGCTTTCTTTCTAATATATCAAACTATTGCTTTTGGTATGGTTAGCGTAATGTTTAGTCTGTTTCTTTCATTATGGCTATTTGATAATGAGTCTGGCTACTCACGACAAAGGCTCTCTTTCCTTCTTAGAACTTTCATTAACTCAATTGAATATAGTATAGATATATAGAATATAGTTGTGCAGTTCACCTTTATCACTGGAGCATTTTAACTAGGGTAGTTGTGAAAACTACCCTTGGTAAAGGAGAGAAAGAGCAGTGGTTTGCCTGTGCAGCACAGGGGAGAAACATTTATGGAAGCACCAATTGGTGTCTGGGTAGACCCTGGTCTCCTCTCCTCATCTCCTCTTCCACCAGCAGTAAAGAGACCTGTGCAGCCAATGAAGACAAGTGGCAATTATCATGATAAGAGACAGATCTGAAGGCTCTCATACAAAACCAATTTCAGCTGCACTCCATTTTTCAAAAGCTCATCAGGGTGAGGAACGGCAGTGGTGAAGCTGGACAGCCATGGAATTTGTTTCTCTCTGATTGCCTTGTCAGGATATCTTATCGGATAACCAGAATACACACACGCACACAAGAATGTACAGAGGCATGCATGCACACACTCATGCACACATCCATCTATTGAAAAGACTTGTTGAACTATGGCAACCCACAGTATCAGCAATGCCATCTAATGGCAAGTGGCCTAAAAATGTGCAAACCTTCCCACCATATGTGTATCATAGTGTTATATGTGTTTTAGATGCAACTCTCTATTCTGCCTTCAGGGCTCAAGTCCCTACTCCTGGCCCTGAGTGAGCCTTTGTAGTCTGCAACAGGACTCAACTTACTCTTAAAACACTGTTCCCTTAGGACCATTATACCACATAGTCCCCCAAATAACACAGATAAAGAGATTAGATTCAACTTTATTGTCAGTATGAGTAAAGTATAAAGAACTGCAGTTAGCATTTAACCAGAAGTGCAAATAGAAGAGGGATGGACATTTACAATTATTAATCATAGTGCATGTTACAAGGACAATGTGAAAAGGAGGCTCACCAAGTTGGGGCTCACAAAAACGAGAGGAAGAGAGAAAGAGAGAAAAGGGCGAGAGTTCTCCATTGCTGTAAAGGAGTTGTTTTTTTCACTTTTCCTCAAAGAAAATCAGATCTGGGATAAAGAGTCTACACTCACTTATTAAAAGTTGGTTTATGAACTCACCCCAGATTCCTTAATGTGTCTTGTTTCCAATTGTCACTCACACCAGGTCCCAATTAAGTCATCAGTATGTGTTTAAATGTTGCTCCTCTCTGCTCCCATCATTTGTCGTTCATTGTTCCTTGTCTCTGCATGTTTCGTGTACGTGGTGAGTGCTTTGGTTTAGGTTTCGTTTGTGTTAGTGCTAGGTGATATTTTGCATTAAAATTACAACATTGACTGCCACTCTGCCTGCGCCTGGTTCCTCCTTTCCAACACAACACCATTGTGACAGTAATGGAACTTTATAATGATGGAAAAGGATATAAAAAGTTATCAAAAGCCTTGCAAATGCCGATCAGTACTTTTCAATCACTTACTAAGAAGTGGAAAATTCAGGGATCTCTTGATACCAAGCCAAGTGTCACGTCTTCTGGGGCGGAACAAGGAGGAGCAGGAGAACGGCGTAGTGGTAGTATCTTTTAATTATAGAGTGATATATGTCGATAAGTGAAGCGTAACACAGCTCTTTGTGATATAGAGACAATAACACACAAAGACAGGGGGAGCAGAGGGAACATATATACTGGGGGGAATGATGAGGATGAGAACCAGGTGCGCTAAACAAGACACAGATGAAATGCATGATGAGATGGACGGTGGTGTCAGAAGGCCGGTGACGTTGAACGCTGGAGCCTGTCTGCTGCAGGGGGAGGTGAAGCAGCAGAGGGCGCAGTTGTCACATCAAGGTCAGGTAGACCAAAAAAGATTTCAGCCAAAACTGCCAGTTCTGGATACAAAGTAAAACCCAAAGGTAACCTCAGGAGAAATAGAGGCTGCTCTGGAAAAAGACGCTGTGGTGGTTTCAAGGACTACAATATGACGGTACTTAAACAAAAATTTGCTGCATGATCGAGTTGCCAAAAAGAGGCCTTTTCTGCGATAATGCCACAAAAAAGCTTGGTTACAATATGCCCAACAACACCTTGACACGCCTCACAGCTTCTGGCAAACTGTAATTTGGAGTGACGAGACCAAAATAGGGCTTTATGGTCAAAACCGTAAGCGCTATGTTTGGAGAGGGGTCAACAAGGCCTATAGTGAACACAATACCATCCCCACTGTGAATCATGGTGGTGGCTCACTGAATCTTGCATGGGGAATCTTGTGAAAATTGATGGCAAGATGAATGCAGTATGTTATCAGAAAATACTGTCAGACAATTTGCATTCTTCTGCACGAAAGCTGCGCATGGGACGCTCTTGGACTTGCCAGTATGACAATGACCCTAAGCACAATGCCAGTGGTTACAGCAGAAAAAGGTGAAGGTTCTTGATTGGCCATCACAGTCTCCTTACCTAGATATCATAGAGCCATTTTGAGGTGATCTCAAATGTACGATTCATGCAAGACGACCAATGATTTTGCATGACCTGGAGGCATTTTGCCAAGATGAATGGGCAGCTATACCACCTGCAAGAATTCGGGGCCTCACAGACAAAAGACTGCACGCTGTCTTTGATGCTAAAGGGGGCAATACACAGTATTAAGAATGAAGGGTATGCAGACTTTTGAACAGGGGTAAGTACATTTTCTTCTTTGTGGCCATGTTTTATTTTATGATTGTGGCATTCTGTTATGACCTACATTTGAATGTGAATCCCATAAGAAATAAATGACGTGTTTTGCCTGCTCACTCAAGTTTTCTTTACAATTGGTACAAACTGGAAAAAAAATTTGACCACTGCACCTTTTTCTTTCCTTTCCAAAAAAGTAGAAAAGGATGATTTTGAGTGAGGAACAGAAGGGTTAAAATTAAGACACCACTGCAAATTGAACACTTCTGTTCCTCACTCAAAACTTTCCTTTTCAACTTTTTTGGAGAGAAAAGAAAAAGGTGCAGTGGTCTCTTAATTTTTTTCCAGGGCTGTATATTACAAATTCTCCATGGATATGCAAACCTTTGAGCACAACTGTATGCTTAAACTACATACTCAAATCCAAACTGCTGAAACATTAAAAATACAAATGTAAAAAAGATTTACTTCACTCAGATATTTAGTTACAGTAACCTTAAAATGTGTCCATGGACAGAGTCCTGAACTGAATAGTGCACTAACTCACTGTTGCACAGTTGCATCTGTCACGACCAGGAGGTAAGGAGTCATAAAGGGCCACACAAACTGTCTCAGAAATGCTAGGGGGTGGGTGATTGCCATTGAACATTAATTTTTTTATGGATTTTTAATAGATTTTCAACAAGTATGTTTTGAACACCTGGGTTTGATTTAAGTGTCTAGTCTTAAAAGGGAATAATGTGAAATATAGAAAACGTTTATGCATCTGTTTATATAAAAGTTAACTGAATAACCCTTTGATGTTACTCGTGCACTAGCATTCCCAGAGTTAGAGAGCTGCACACTTAGTCAAACAAAGACTCAAATGGATTTAAATACCTGGACACATTTTTATTATTATTAATATTCTCCTTTAATTGTATACTGGATGATGCATGAAGAGATGGATACACTGAAGTTGTGGATGTATTTCATTTGCTCTACAGTATGCTATGGAATGATTAGCAGTTGCATCTATTTACATATTAAGTGGAGATCTTTCAGTAGGCCTTCTCATAATAGCAAGTTGGTGATATTTAGGGCTGGACATAGTTAAAAGCTTGGATGGGAAACAAGGCCCCAAAGGGATAGCTGTAGATAGAGTAACCCTCCAATATTGCCAGCATATTTGATGCAACCTTGATATTGTAGGTCGTTTCAAAGTACAACATATTTTATTGTTGTCTATATTGAAAATGTGTTACAGTCTTAACAATTGTCAAAACAGTTTAGATTGTCTTCCAATTTGTTTTCCACATAGATTACATGTCAGAATTTGTTGACAGATTGTGTTGAAACAATGTTTATTCAACCAGTTTAAAGCCAGCAGGTAAGACAGTATTGGAGACGGTTAGGGGGCTTTATTGAAAGAGGAGAATCCAATCATCCCAGTGGTTATCATCAATCACCTCTGCTTTGAAATTGTAATACTGGGTGGGTGGTGGAAGGGTGGAGTTGAGGGGAGTGTAGGGATGAATGTAAGTGGAGCTATCAGGCTTTTAATCTCTATAACTTAATGGACTCCACTAGTTTGGCCTCTCATTGCAGAGTGGAGTGAGTGCTGCTGTACTGCTGAAACCTAACCCCTCCAAGTCAGCAAACAAGTTGAATTAATAGCAAAGCTGGTTTCAAGCTTGTTTTCGGCAATAGAGGTCTCTTTGGTGCAACACATGGACACCTTGAAGGACTACAATAATTATTGTACATTTTGAAAAACTTTGTTTATGTAAGTACATGCTTTGGCTTTTCCTTCATGTACTTCACAACTGTGCCCCAAAGAATGTTTGCCAACATTGGTAAAGATCAGCCCTATTGTTATTGTTGGTATTATTAGGGGTTCTCAGGTAGGAGAAACCCTATTGTTATCATTGGTATTATTATTAGGGGTTCTCTGGTAGGAGAAACCCTATTCTTATTGTCAGTATTATTATTATTATAATTATTGCCGGCATTACTATTATTATTAATTATTATTATTTTCCTTGGAACTGCTGTAAAACTCAAAAAGTCCCTGGTAGAAAATGCTGTATCTTTGCACACTGAAAATATAGACCACGAGTAGTACCTACAACACAGACACCCACCCCGATTCCTCCACCAGGGGCGTTACAGTACACGACTGAATTTGCTAAATTCAAAATGATGGCATTTCCACCCCATTTGAACTATAATGCTGCATCTTTGTGTACATTTCTCATGAGGAACAAAAAAGCCTCAAGAATCCATAAAATACGCCTTCTTGGATTTTTCTGTACAGTGAACATTTGCCAAATGCTACTAAATATTTCAACTTTTACAAAGTAAGTCAGATTCACATGCCGTTTGGCGTACATTCCTCCTTAGAAACATTTCAGGAATAAGAGATATCTTGCAAGATGGTGGATAAAATGGCTGATTACTGTACAACATATGTATGCAAAATACTCATGTCTGCATTGCTGTATGAACAATAATCTAAACACGGATTTACTCGTCAGTAAATTTCCAGACTCTAGACCATACCTCTGAACAGGGCTGATAATGAAACTAGTTGTTATGTCAAAAGTCGACTGAACAAGGACTTCACAAATTTAACCCTTTATGCTAATTCTAAATATTTCCATAAAATCAACCGGTAATTCAATTGACCTCACTTTTTGGTGTACAGGTGTCTCATATGTGCCTCTAGGGTTGTAAGGGATAAGAGATATAGTACAAGATGGCGAACAAAATGGCTGACCAGTGTAAAACGTATGGATGCATACACTTCATGTGTGCATTACATTATGACACAATAAAAATACAGCTCAGGTATATTATTCACACAGACACATGACCCGATTCTTCCACGAGGGGTACCTCCCTATAGGGTTGTAAGGAATAAGAGATAAATTGCAAGATAGCGGAACAATGACCTCAGTAAAAAGGTGGTTAATGTAATTCCATTGGACAACAGAAGGTAGGTCAAGGTAGGTCTGTATATCTTTGTCACACAAACACACACACTCTCTTAGTGAAACATATTTTTAAAAAATGGTTGCAGTGTCCTACCACTGTGTTTTCCATTGCCAGTGTTTTTGTCGATGGCCTTAGTGTTGAGTCGGAAGTCTGTATGACCATACACATATAGACTTGAATGTCCTCTGCTAGATAACTTTCCTGTGCTTATCCTATTGACCAACTACTGTATGAATAAGGAATATTTCATTATCAATACCCCAGCATGCTTTGTGGCTGTTCAATTTGTTCATGTTTATGTTTGTTGTAATTGATAAGAAGGTTACAAGGCTTAGTTTTTTTGTGCCATCATGTAATTTATGTACAGTGGTACACTCTTGAATATTTCTTGGGGATAATGTCCATTTATGGGTGCCAACCATAGAAAGGAAGACCATTGTGTTTGGTGTGCTCTGTTGCTTCATGTCTTTTAAGGAATTTTGGAGCTCTATCTCTACTTGTGTTTTTGCTGACCATGTGCTAGTTATATTTAGGGGGTGGTGTGAGTACCCTAAAAACAAGTAATTGTTTCGGGTAAAAAGACCACCAGTGCCTGCTGTCTGGGCGTGTACCCATGCCTCTACCACCAGGGGTGTTTGAAGAAGCAGTTCATTGAGCTGATGTAAAAATGATTGTGTTTCTATCTTGCTTCCTACACACACTAGGCCACATTTAAAACCTAGCTGTGAAACATGTTGCAATGTCAATAATCTCCTGAACTGTGGCTTGACAAAGTTAGCACTTTTTTCTTACTCCAATGACCACTATAAGAATTATTGGTAACACTTTACTTGAAGTGTAGTGTCACAACATGGTCATAACTCTGTCATAACCATGTCATAATGTGTCATGTCAGCTTACATATCCTTTCATAACATGGTCATGAGACTGTAATGACATATTTTGAAATATTATGACACCTATTGCGTTTTTTTATGACTGGTTGTGACACCTACGCAAGTCTATCAAAACATAACGAACAATTCTGTAACACCAGTCTTCTTATAAACAGTGTTTTATATAATATTTCATTATACATGCTATATATCAATATAATTATGCATGAAGTGATATTAGATATTCATCTTCCATGTTTCTCATGACTTGGATGCCAGCAGATTACAGGAGCAGGACATGACATCCTCTTTGTGACTAATAACCAACATAAGGGCATGTACAGCTAGGTGATAGGCCTATCTGGTTCCAATGATTATGGATTTAATGATTTAATGATGGATTTTAATTAATTATTATTTTGTACATATACTGTGTCATATACTGTATTGCGTCAGTTCTAGGAAAGTGGCACAGCGAATTGCACATGTGGCAAGACAATAGCCATTTGGATCCCACGCTGTAGTAGAGTCAAAACTAGTAGGAACATTTTAGTGAGTGGGTTCTTTCGTTAAGGAACAATTCTTGTTCAAAGTGTGTAAGTTATAAGCTACATGCTCTGAATTGGACAATACAACATGTGGATTATCAAATTTTTTCGGGAGTTCATCAAATTGTAGTAAAACAAACGAAGATCAAGGATTTTTGGACATCAGACCAAAAATTGTTGAACACAGAGTCACCTACATAGCTATGGTGAGTTCTGCTCTATTATAAATAACTAGCGTTAAGTGTTGTTAGGTTACTGAGTAAGAACGTAATGACTGTTTTGTATAAAACAATGACTGTTTGCAGTATTCTATTAACATTCAAATTCTTTAGTCAAGTAACTGATAGCTGAACGCAAGTTCTAAACCATTTGCGGGAAAACAAGTTATAGAAACTGAGGTTGAAAAAAACAGCGTTGGCCTGAGATTAAATACCTACAGTAACCCTTGTTTCTTTGTGTGTCCACAAGTTTGGTTGCTTACTATTTTTTGTTTCTTCGTTTATCCTCAAGTTCGGAAGTTTTGTGCTTCTTCGCATATCAACAGTTGAACAGGTATGGTAACATCGTTAGCTAACTTGTCTAAATCGTGTTTCTTAGGGTATCAACAAGTTAGAATTTTATAATATGTGCATACTCCTTATAACTTTTATCAACTGATATGTAACGCTGGCTAAATCGTGTTTCTTGGTGTAACGTTATCCACATCACGTGGATAATGTTACTCTTGGCAGTAAATTTAGATAGACTTGCTCAGCCTGGACTTGTTGCAATTCCGTTACTGAGATGTCTGTGTGTATCCTGTTGTGGAAATTTCTTTATACAATGTATTCTCACTGAGTAAAGGACTGAGTCCCACTGTTAAGATAGGTAGAGGAATGTGGGGGATCTGGTATTTGCATAGGGGGCATCTATTGTCTGTCCAGATGCAGATCAATGGGTTTTTGGACAGGATAGGAGAAGATACACAACAGGGGGAGTAAGGTCTGTTGGCCCCTTTGGGTAAACACTACAGTAAACATTATGGCAGGAAGGATAAGGTGGGGGAAGATAGCATTTTACTTGTGTGATAGAACAAAGGGAATGTGTTTGATTGACATAAGACAGATGGCAGCATCTTACCACACCCCTTTTCCTATGTAATAAATACTGTCGAAATGATGTTTTTATTTAGAGACTATCCACTGTTACCTTGTAACCTGTATACTTTCTCCTTGCAAGTGAAATTAAAAACCGTTTATTGCGCAATTGATTTCTCCTGTCTTACCTACCATTTTCATAGAACTATTTGGATTGTAGAAATTGCCATCACAATCCACATTGTTCTTAGCTAGCCTGTGTGTGTCTTGTGCTGCCGTTTTTTTAAACATTGCTTTCAGGTGATGAAGTTTTCTGTAGTTTTGTTCCCGGAGGAGGATGACCGTAATAGACCGGATGTGTATATCGCCAGAGGAGTGAAAATCGTTACAGTGTGGGCCCCTACCACCCAAACGATGCACTTCAACACCACAACACCCTGTGGATTGCAGCCCTGGAGGTATGTGAATTACATGTTGATCTCGTAATTGCTGCAATCTTTACTTGGTTTCACCATATTTACCTGTTCACCAACTAGGATTGAGCAAGCACAGTGCTCCACAGCGGCTTTACTCTGAGCTCCTCCCGGGTGACCGAGCCTCTCACCCTATCTCTAAGGGATCGCCCAGCCACCCTGCGGAGAAAGCTCATTTCGGCCGCCTTTATCCGGGATCTTGTCCTTTCGGTCATGACCCAAAGCTCATGACCATAGGTAAGAGTAGGAACGTAGATTGACCGGTAAATCGAGAGCTTCGCCTTGCGGCTCAGCTCTTTTTCCCCACAAAAGACTGATACATTGACAGCATTACTGCAGGAGCTGCACCGATCCATCTATCAATCTCCCGTTCCATCCCTCACTCGTGATCAAGACCCCTAGATACTTAAACTCCTCCACTTGAGGCAGGCACTCTCCACCAACCTGAAGTGGGCAAGCCACCCTTTTCCGATTGAGGACCATCGCCTCGGATTTGGAGGTACTGATTTTCATCCCCACTGCTTCACACTCGGCTGCAAACCGTCCCAGTGCATGCTGAAAGTCCTGGTTTGAAGGGGCCAACACGACAACATAATCCGCAAAGAGTGGAGACGAAATCGTGTGGTCCCCAAACCTGACACCCTGCGGCCCCTGGCTGCACCTAGAAATTCTGTCCATAAAAATTACGAATAGAACCGGCGACAAAGGGCAGCCCTGCCGGAGTCCAACATGCACTGGGGACAAGTCTGACTTACTGCCGGCAATGCGGACCATGCTCCTGCTTCGGTCTTACAGGGACCTGACAGCCCTTAGCAAAGGACCCAGGACACCATATTCCCACGAGGGACACAGTCGAAAGCCTTCTCCAAATCCACAAAACACATGTGGATTGGTTGGGCAAACTCCCATGAACCCTCCAACACCCCGTAGAGGATATAGAGCTGGTCCAGTGTTCCACAGCCCGGACGAAAACCACACTGTTCCTCCTGAATCCGAGGTTCTACTATCGGCTGTATTCTCCTCTCCAGTACCCTGGCATAGACTTTCCCGGGGAGGCTGAGAAGTGTGATCCCCCTATAGTTGGAACACACCCTCCGGTCCCCCTTCTTAAAAAGAGGGACCACCACCCCGGTCTGCCATCCCAGAGGCACTGTCCCCGACCGCCACGCGATGTTGCACAGGCGTGTCAACCAAGACAGCCCCACAACATCCAGAGACTTGAGGTACTCAGGGTGGATCTCATCCACCCCCGGTGCCTTGCCACCTAGGAATTTCTTGACTACCTCTGTGACTTCAGCCCGGGTGATGGACGAGTCCACCTCTGAGCCCTCATCCTCTGCTTCCTCAATGGAAGACGTGACGGCGGGATTGAGGAGATCCTCGAAGTACTCCTTCCACCGCCTGACGACATCCCCAGTTGAGGTCAACAGCTGCCCACCTCTACTGTAAACAGAGTTAGTAGGGCACTGTTTCCCTCTCCTGAGGCGCCGGACGGTTTGCCAGAATTTCTGTTTGCCAGCCGATAGTCTTTCTTCACGGCCTCACCGAACTCCTCCCAGGCCCGAGTTTTTGCCTCCACAACCACCCGGGCTGCAGTCTGCTTGGCCTGCCGGTACCCGTCAGCTGCCTCAGGAGTCCCACAAGCCAACCAGGCCTGATAGGACTCCTTCTTCAGCTTGACGGCATCCCTTACTTCCGGTGTCCACCACCAGGTTCGGGGATTGCCGCCTCGACAGGCACCGGAGACCTTATGGCCACAGCTCCTAGCGGCCGCTTCGACAATGGCGGTGGAGAACATGGTCCACTCGGACTCAATATCTCCAGCCTCCTTCGGGATCCAGTCGAAGCTCTGCCGGAGGTGGGAGTTAAAGATGTCTCTGACAGGAGACTCGGCCAGACGTTCCCAGCAGACCCTTACAGTACGCTTGGGCCTGCCGAGTCTGTCCAGCTTCCTCCCCCGCCATCGGATCCAACTCACCACCAGATGGTGATCAGTTGACAGCTCCGCCCCTCTCTTCACCCGAGTGTCCAAGACATACGGCCGCAGGTCAAATGAAACGACAACAAAGTCGATCATCGACCTATGGCCAAGGGTGTCCTGGTGCCACGTGCACTGATGGAAACCCTTATGCTTGAACAAGGTGTTCGTTATGGACAAACTGTGACTAGCACAGAAGTCCGATAACTAACCACCGCTCGGGTTCAGATCAGGGGGGCCGTTCCTCCCAATCACGCCCCTGGTGTCACTGTCGTTGCCCACTTGGGCGTTGAGGTCCCCCATTAGAACGATGGAGTCCCCAGTCGGAGCACTTTCTAGCACCCCTCCCAGAGACTCCAAGAAGGTCGGATACTCTGCACTGCCGGTGCGCAGGGAAACAACCCTCTCGTTCACCGGGGTAAACTCCAACACATGGCGGCAGAGCTGGGGAGCTATAAGCAAACCCACACCAGCCCGCCGCCTATTACCATGGGCAACTCCAGAGTGGTGAAGTGTCCATCCTCTCTCAAGGAGTGTGGTTCCAGAGCCCAAGCCGTGCGTAGAGGTGATCCCGTCTACCTCTAGTCAGAACCTCTCAATCTCACGCACAATCTCAGGCTCCTTCCCCGCCAGCAAGGTGACGTTTCACGTCCCTAGAGCTAGTTTCCGTGTCCAGGGTTCGGGTTGTCTAGGCCCCCGCCTTCGAGTTCCGCCCGATCCTCTCCACACCAGCCCCTTATATTGATAGGATAGCATCTTGCAGTTGATGGAAATTTGTGGGATGCACATCCAGGGCACGAAGCTCCCGTTCCACCACATCCCAAAGATGCTCTATTGGGTTGAGATCTGGTGACTGTGGGGGCCATTTCAGTACAGTGAACTCATTGTCATGTTCAAGAAACCAATTTGAAATGATTCGAGCTTTGTGACATGGTGCATTGTCCTGCTGGAAATAGCCATCAGAGGATGGATACATGGTTGTCATAAAGGGATGGACATGGTCAGAAACAATGCTCAGGTAGGCCGTGGCATTTAAACGATGCCCAATTGGCACTAAGGGGCTAAAGTGCCAAGAAAACATCCCCCACACCATTACACCACCACCACCAGCCTGCGCAGTGGTAAAAAGGCATGATGGATCCATGTTCTCATTCTGTTTATGCCAATTTCTGACTCTACCATCTGAATGTCTCAACAGAAATCGAGACTCATCAGACCAGGCAACATTCTTCCAGTCTTCAACTGTCCAATTTTGGTGAGCTCGTGCAAATTGTAGCCTCTTTTTCCTTTTTGTGGAGATGAGTGGTACCCGGTGGGGTCTTCTGCTGTTGTAGCCCATCCGCCTCAAGGTTGTGCGTGTTGTGGCTTCACAAATGCTTTGCTGCATATGTTGGTTGTAACGAGTGGTTATTTCAGTCAAAGTTGCTCTTCTATCAGCTTGAATCAGTCAGCCCATTCTCCTCTGACCTCTAGCATCAACAAGGCATTTTCGCCCACAGGACTGCCGCATACTGGAAGTTTTTCCCTTTTCACACCATTCTTTATAAACCCTAGAAATGGTTCTGTGTGAAAATCCCAGTAACTGAGCAGATTGTGAAATACTCAGACCGGCCCGTCTGGCACGGGCCGGTCTGAGTAGGTGCTTTGTAATCCCAACTATCAGGTACCCCTCCTAAGCGTCGCCCCTGTGCTTTTTACTTGCAGAAGCTCAGTGAGGCAGAGCGCAACTATGGCGTCGGTGATAGGGAGCTGTTGGCTGTGTTTAGTGCCTTGACTGTTTGGAGACATTGGCTCGAAGGAACGAGACACCCGTTTGTAGTCTGGACCAACCACCGAAACATGGAGTACATCCGGGCGGCGGAGAGACTGAACCCTCGTCAGGCCAGGTGCGCGTTGTTTTTTACCCGGTTTGGTTTCACGCTGTCATACGTGCCGGGTACGAAAAACGCCAAGGCAGACGCGCTGTCTCGGTTATGCGGGTGTAAGGCGGGTAGATGAGACACCGATTCTGCCCGCCTCGTGCATTGTGGCGCCGGTTCTGTGGGACGTGGACACGGACATTCAGTTGGCATTGCGCGGCGATCCTGGGCCTCCTGGGTGTCCTGCGGATCGTCAGTACGTCCCGCTGGATGTTCGTGACCGTCTCATTTACTGGGCCCACACGTCCCCTTCCACGGGTCACCCGGGCATAGACCGTACTGTGCGCTGCCTTACCGACAAGTACTGCTGGCCTGGCCAAGGATGTGAGAGTGTACGTGTCCTCCTGTATGGTATGCGCCCAGTGTAAGGCACCTAGACACCTTCTGGCGGGTAAGCTACATCCTTTGCCCGCTCCACAACGACCATGGTCTCACCTGTCCATTGATTTTTTAACTGATCTACCCCCCTCACTAGGCAACACCACAATCATGGTTGTTGTGGACCGGTTTTCAAAGGCCTGCCGCTTCTTTCCCCTCCCCAATCTCCCGACGGCTCTGCAGACAGCGGAGGCTATATTCACCCATGTCTTCCGGCACTACGGGGTGCCGGAGGACATTGTTTCTGACCGGGGCCCCAAGTTCACGTCTCGGGTCTGGAAGGCCTTTATGGGCCGATTGGGGGTTCCTGCCCTGGGCAGAATATGCCCAGAATTCGTGTAGTACCTGGTGGAGTGGGAGGGGTACGGCCCGGAGGAGCGTTGCTGTGTGCCCGTGTGGTGGATGTTCTTGATCCGGAGCTCCTCGCCGACGATGGAATCGTCCTGATCAATTCCTCGCCCTGTCGTCCTGCGCAGCGTTTTCTGGGTCGGCCTCGGGACACTCATGTCTTGTTATTGCACACACCTGGTGTCCATTCCCTCATAATGTTGCCTATATTAGTTCCAGTGTTTCTGGGTGTCTTTTTGTGGTATTGTTCTATGTCTCACATTACTGGCACGTTTGTTTTTGTGCTTGTTCACAGTTTTATAGCGGGCCTTTGATTTTGTATATTTATAAATACAAGTTACGTTTATCACCTCCCTGCGTTTGACTCGAGTTTCTCTTCTACACACTCCACTACACCTGGATCGTGACACTGTGTGTATATACACAGAGCAAAATTATAAACGCAACACTTTTCCCCCATATATCATGGGCTGAACTCAAAGATCTAAGACTTTCTCTATGTCAATCAATCAATCTTTATTTATAAAGCCATTTTTACGACAGCAGTTGTCACAAAGTGCTTTACAGAGACACCCGGCCTTATGTACACAAAAGGCATATTTCTCAAATATGTCTAATCTGTGTTAGTGAGCAATTCTCCTTTGCAGAGATAATCCATCCACCTCACAGGTGTGGTATACCAAGATGCTGATTAGACAGCATCATTTACTGCACAGGTGTGGCTTATGCTGGCCACAATAAAAGGCCACTCTAAAAAATAAAATTGTCAAACGCACCGAACAACACAGCCAGGAAGAGTTTAGAAGATTAGATAACTAATTGTTTGATAGCTGTAACATGGCGCTACCTGAAAGGAATTTATCACGACATTTGGGGCGAAAATGTTTTGGGAAGCACTTTGCCAAAGGATAATGATTTGTATTGGACGCAGCCACCTCAACTCTGTCCATACAGGTAGGCCATGTGATCCTGCATCTCAGAAAATTGTGGTTAACATTGGCTGCTGACTGCATTGAATTTAAGCTAAGAGTGCAGGTGTATAATCACAGTATTTATTTCATGATGAAAAGATGACAAGGACATGAAGCTGAATAAGATATATCTAGAGAGAAGGGAAATGCCATCCATCCATCATCTTCCGCTTATTCGGGGCCGGGTCACTGGGCCAGCAGTCTAAGCAGAGATGCCCAGACTTCCCTCTCCCTAGACACTTCCACCAGCTCTTCCGGGGGGACACCGAGGCGTTCACAGGCCAGCTGGGGGACATAGTCCCTCTAGCGTGTCCTAGGTCTTCCCCGGGGTCTCCTCCCGGAGGGACGGGCCCGGAACACCTTCCCGGGAAGGCATTCAGGAGGCATCCGAAACAGATGCCCAAGCCACCTCAGCTGACCCTTCTCGATGTGGAGGAGCAGCGGCTCTACTCTGAGCTCCTCCCGGGTGACTGAGCTTTTCATCTCTAAGGAATCGCCCAGCCACCCTGCGGAGAAAGCTCATTTCGGCCGCCTGTATCCGGGATCTTGTCCTTTCGGTCATCACCCAAAGCTCATGACCATAGGTGAGAGTAGGAACGTAGATTGACCGGTAAATCGAGAGCTTCGCCTTGCGGCTCAGCTCTTTCTTCACCACGACAGACCGATACATTGCTGTATCACATTACTGCAGAAGCTGCACCGATCCGTCTGTCAATCTCCCGTTCCATCCTTCCCTCACTCGTGAACAAGACCCCTAGATACTTAAACTCCTCCACTTGAGGCAGGCACTCTCCACCAACCTGAAGTGGGCAAGCCACCCTTTTCCGATTGAGGACCATGGCCTCAGATTTGGAGGTACTGATTTTCATCCCCACCGCTTCACACTCGGCTGCAAACCGTCACAGTGCATGCTGAAGGTCCTGGTTTGAAGGGGCCAACACAACAACATCATCCGCAAAGAGCAGAGACGAAATCATGTGGTCCCCAAACCTGACACCCTCCGGCCCCTGGCTGCCCCTAGAAATTCTGTCCATAAAAATTATGAACAGAACCGGCGACAAAGGGTAGCCCTGTCGGAGTCCAACATGCAATGGGTACAAGTCTGACTTACTGCCGGCAATGCGGACCAAGCTCCTGCTTCGGTCTTACAGGGACCTGACAGCCCTTAGCAAAGGACCCAGGACCCCATATTCCCGAAGCTCCCTCCACAGGATGCCGCGAGGGACACAGTCGAATGCCTTCTCCAAATCCACAGAACACATGTGGACTGGTTGGGCAAACTCCCATGAACCCTCCAGCACCCCGTAGAGGGTATAGAGCTGGTCCAGTGTTCCACGGCCCGGGTGAAAACCACACTGTTCCTCCTGAATCCGAGGTTCTACTATCGCCCGTATTCTCCTCTCCAGTACCCTGGCATAGACTTTCCCGGGGAGGCTGAGAAGTGTGACCCCCTTGTAATTGGAACACACCCTCCGGTCCCCCTTCTTAAAAAGAGGGACCACCACCCCGGTCTGCCATCCCAGAGGCACTGTCCCCGACCGCCACGCGATGTTGCACAGGCGTGTCAACCAAGATAGCCCCACAACATCCAGAGACTTGAGGTACTCAGGGTGGATCTCATCCACCCCCGGTGCCTTGCCACCGAGCAGTTTCTTGACTACCTCTGTGACTTCACCCCGGGTGATGGACGAGTCCACCTCTGAGCCCTCAGCCTCTGCTTCCTCAATGGACGATGTGACGGCGGGATTGAGGAGATCCTTGAAGTACTCCTTCCACTGCCCCGACGACATCCCCAGTTGAGGTCAACAGCTGCCCACCTCCACTGTAAACAGCGTTGGTAGGGCACTGTTTCCCTCTCCTGAGGGGGCGGACGGTTTGCCAGAATCTCTTCCAGGCCAGCCGATGGCCTCACCGAACTCCTCCCAGGCCCGAGTTTTTGCCTCCACAACCACCCGGGCTGCAGTCCGCTTGGCCTGCCGGTACCCGTCAGCTGCCTCAGGAGTCCCACAAGCCAACCAGGCCTGATAGGACTCCTTCTTCAGCTTGACGGCATCCCTTACTTCCGGTGTCCACCACCGGGTTCGGGGATTACCGCCTCGACAGGCACCGGAGACCTTACGGCCACAGCTCAGAGCGGCCGCTTCGACAATGGCGGTGGAGAACATGGTCCACTCGGACTCAATATCTCCAGCCTCCCTCGGGATCCAGTCGAAGCTCTGCCGGAGGTGGGAGTTAAAGATCTCTCTGACAGGAGACTCGGCCAGACGTTCCCAGCAAACCCTTACAGTACTCTTGGGTCTGCCGAGTCTTTCCAGCTTCCTCCCCCGCCATCGGATCCAACTCACCACCAGATGGTGATCAGTTGACAGCTCCGCCCCTCTCTTCACCCGAGTGTCCAAGACATACGGCCGCAGGTCAGATGAAACGATAACAAAGTCGATCATCGACCTACGGCCTAGGGTGTCCTGGTGCCACGTGCACTGATGGACACCCTCATGCTTGAACATGTTGTTCATTATGGACAAACTGTGACTACCTCAGAAGTCCAATAACTGAACACCGCTCGGGTTCAGATCAGGGGGGCCGTTCCTCCCAGTCACGCCCCTGGTGTCACTGTCGTTGCCCACGTGGGCGTTGAAGTCCCCCAGTAGAACGATGGAGTCCCCAGTCGAAGCACTTTCCAGCACCCCTCCCAGAGACTCCAAGAAGGTCGGATACTCTGCCGTTCGGCCCGTAGGCACAAACAACAGTGAAAGACCTATCCCCAACCCGTAGAGCAGGGATACGACCCTCTCGTTAGCCGGGGTAAACTCCAACACATGGCGGCAGAGCTGGGGGGCTATAAGCAAACCCACACTAGCCTGCCGCCTCTCACCATGGGCAACTCCAGAGTGGTGAAGAGTCCATCCTCTCTCAAGGAGTGTGGTTCCAGAGCCCAAGCCGTGCGTAGAGGTGATCCCAACTATCTCTAGTCAGAACCTCTCAACCTCACGCACGATCTCAGGCTCCTTCCCCGCCAGCGAGGTGACGTTCCACGTCCCTTGAACTAGTTTCCGTGTCCAGGGATCGGGTTGTCGAGGCCCCTGCCTTCGACTGCCGCCCGATCCTCTACGCACCGACCCCTTATGGTCCCTCCTGCAGGTGGTGAGCCCACGGGAAGGCGGCCCCACGTCGCTTCTTCGGGCTGAGCCCGGCCGGACCCCGTGGGGAAAGGCAAGGCCACCAAGCGCTCGCATACGAGCCCCAACCCCGGGCCTGGCTCCAGGGTGGGGCCCCGGCTGCGCCTTACCGGGCGACGTTACGGTCCTCAAAATGTTTTCCGTCATTAAAGGGTTTTGAACCGCTCTTAGTCTGACCTGTTGCCTAGGACCTGTTTGCCTTGGGAGACCCTACCAGGTGCATATAGCCCCAGACAACATTGCTCCTAGGGTCACTCGGGTATTCAAACCGCTCCACCACGTTAAGGTGGCAGTTCATGGAGGAGGAAATGTAGTTTCTTAATATGCAGATTCATCATATTCAAACCACAATGTGGTGATTAAGACAACAATAACCACAATCCTTTGCACAAGCCTCCCCTCTGGAAGTGAGGGAGAGCAGTATCAACAGAAAAAACAGAAGAGACAGGTAGCTAGCAATTAACACATTTGTATTTAACCTTTTATTTAACCAGGTAGGCCAATCCAGAACAGATTCTCATTTGCAATGGCAACCTGGCCAAGACAATGCACAAACATGCAGGACAACATACAGTCATGCATAGAGTCTTATAAATAAATATAATATAGATGCAATACAAAGTGATAAGGCAATAACAAATGTACAAATGCACTAGGGAGTATAGCTAAAAGTGTAAAATGCAGTAGAGAGTGTTATACAGTTTGTGCAAACTGAGGTGTATTTTGCGAGGTAGGTAAGTTAGGGTTCAAAAGTGGTGTGGCAAAGACAATAGAGAGCATTAGACTAGGGCATGCCTGTGCAAATAGCAAAGTGCAAAGGAGCGATAATATAAGACAATTGTGCAGATAAGAGTTCAAATGTGCCATGGGGCATGACAGAGATAATAAGGACAGCTATGTTCAGGTTCAATGTGCGCATGCTGGAGGTGAGTTAATATATACAATGTAGCTCAGACAGATGTTTTTTCAAAGGCAGTGAGGGGAATGAGGGTCTCCGGTTTCAGGGTTTTTTGTAATTCGTTCCAGCCGTGGGCAGCTGAGAGTTTTGGGGTGACCAGAGAGATGTACCTGCTTGAGCCCAGGCTGCGGGTTGGTAAAGCTAAGGTGACCAGTGAGCTTAGGTACAGTGGGGCTTTGCCTAGCAAGCACTTGTAAATTAATTGGTACCAGTGAGATAGGCGCTGAGTGTGTAATGATGGCCAGGCAACTAATGCATAGAGGTTGCAGTGGTGGGTATTATATGGGGCTCCAGTAGCAAAAGGGATGGCACTGTGGTAGACCACATCCAATTTCTTCAGGAGTTTGAGGCTGTTCTAAATATGACATCACTGAGAATGGTACAATGGTCATTTTCACCAGGACGAGTAAAGGAGGCCCTGTTGCGGAAAAGGAAGCCAAGACTTAATTTTAGACTGGAGATGGTTTATGTGGGTCTGGAGGGAGAGTGAGCTGTCTAACCAGACACCTATATATTTGTAGAGGTCCACGTATTGTTACTCAGACCCATCAAGAGTGGTGATGCTAGTCAGATGGGCAGGTGTGGGCAGCGATCGGTTGAAAAGCATACATTCTCTGCCAAACAAAACTGCTTACATGAATCTGTTTTTATATCTCAGTTCAAATGGACACATTGTACTAAGGTAACTAACCTATTTGCGAACAGTTACAGCGATGTTATCATGTGTTAGCTGGTTAGTTAGCTTTGCTATACAGTTTAGCATTAGTCCACCTTTGCTAATGCTCATGCTAGTTGGGAAAGTGGATGTGAAATCAATAGTGTTTTCACCAGATTGCTAGTGAAGCTAAAATTCAATCAATCAATCAATCAAAATGTATTTATAAAGCGCTTTTTACAACAGCAGTTGTCACAAAGTGCTTTACAGAGACACCCGGCCTTAAACCCCAAGGAGCAAACAACAGTAGTGTTGAATTTCAGTGGCTAGGAAAAACTCCCTAAGAAGGTCGAATTTTAGGAAGAAACCTAGAGAGGACCCAGGCTCAGAGGGGTGACCAGTCCTCTTCTGGCTGTGCCGGGTGAGATATTAAGAGTCCAATTGGAATAATAAATACATTTCTCTTGGCTAAATCCAGAGTATATTTGATTTTAGACTAGGTCAGAAGTATGACCAGGTGGACAAGGACAGGAACAGCAACGGTCCCCCCAAACCAGGTAATCCGCAGGTGTGGACCAGGACCTCATCTCTTTCTAAAATTTAAAATTGGAGGAAACTGAGAAAAGTTAGTAGTACATCCCTCATGTCCCCCAGCACAATAATATAGCAGCGTAACACCTTGGAAACTGAGACGGGGGGGTCCGGTGACACTGTGGCCCTACCCGGGGGAGGCCCCGGACAGGGCCCAACAGGCAGGAAATCAATCCAACCACATTGCCAGGCATCAACCAAAGGGACACCCACCAACCGCAACCCCCCTGAATGAGGGCCGAGTATTGCTAGTAGCGTACAGCCCAACTGCACAAGTGCGCAATAGAGAATCAACAACAAGCCAGTGACTCTTCCCCCGAAGGGCATTGGAGGGAGGGCATCCCAGTGGCGACGAGAGCCCACCAAAATTATTTGTTAGTAGCGCTAAAAAAGCCTTATCTAAGGCCAGGTATCTAATGCAACCTAACGTTACTGTTTATAAAAACTCTGGTACATAATTAACAGAGCAGTAGTACCAAATAGAAGGCTAATATTAGCTGATGTTTGCTAAATTAACTATAATGTTAGTTTGATATTTTAAACTATGTCCATGTTTAAAATAATGAAATGCGGTGGTTATCTGGCTACGTTGGGAATGCAGAGATAACTAGCTACTTGGCCCCTTAATTATATGTCAGTTCATATGAAACCTAGCTTTACTATAGTCTTATCTGTATTGATAACACATTTACAAGAATGTGGGGTTCTGCATGTACTGCATGAGCAGTGGCGGGCCGTTCATTTTACACCTAGGCCTTCAGCATTATATTCCCGTAATTTAACCTAATTAAATTCTAATGACACTATGGTAATAATTGTGATTATGAAATGATTGAACACTAGACTCAACACCTGTCTTACGATACACTAATTGACACAACATGAATATATGTGACAGAAACCATCAAGAATGTACCACTATAACGCAGTATGACAGAATGCTGAATCACACAAAGCCTAAATCAATGTCCTTACCAAATGAACAAGAACAAACTCACATTTACTCACATGAACACAAAGCAAGCAGGCCAGGAGGAACAACACAATCAGAATTCAACAGGCTTTCCCAGAGATTCCAGCCAATGCTGGGCCTAAACGCACACATATGCCACCCCTCACACTCAAAGGCACTGCCAGCTAGGCCACTGAATCTGAACATGCTTCATACCAGCAGCAACAATCTAGAGCAAACAATAATAATAAATAGCAATTAGCAGGCTGAATAATCAGCTATTATCAGGACCAACGCCAGGATGAAGTTTGTCTGTTTATCGATCTCCTGTGTTTCAGTCCTAAATACAACTGAATACAGAAATATTAAGCCCCCTTAAGACCCCTCCTGTCGCCGGCCCTGCTAGTAAAAATACATAAAAATCGATCAAGCTTATTATTTGAAGAGAAATTCCGTCCTGTAAATCCAGAAAATACGCCCAACATGGCAAACTCGAAATCTGATTGGTTAATTAATATGACAATAAACAACATGCTCCCATTCGCTTCAACAGCAGAGGGGATTCACTTGAAATTCTGAAGGCTTCAAGTTTACTCAGAGACAGCACAGGTGGAAAATCTGATTGGATAAAATGTTTAATTTATATCAATCAATAAAATGTATTTACAAAGGCCTTTTTACAACAGCAGTTGTCACAAAGTGCTTTTACAGCAACACCCGGCCTTAAACCCCAAGGAGCAAATAACAGTAGTGTTGAATTTCAGTGGCTAGGAAAAACTCCCTAAGAAGGCTGAATTTTAGGAGGAAACCTAGAGAGGACCCAGGCTCAGAGGGGGTGACCAGTCCTCTTCTGGCTGTGCCGGGTGAGTCCAATTGGAATAATGAATGAATGCATGTGGGCTAAATCCAGAGTCTATTTAAATTTAGACTAGGTCAGAAGTATGACCAGAAGGACAAGGACAGGGACAGCAATGGGCCCCCCAAACCAGGTACTCCGCAGGTGTGGACCAGGACTTCATGTCCTCCTAAAGTTTAAAAAGGGAGGAGACTGGGAAAATTCAGAAAATGCATTCCTCATATCAACAACGATTTATAGTGGAAAAGGAGAACTTAGTGGGGAAGGAGGACTGACCCAATCCTCCAGCACAATAGTATAGCAGCGTAAGACCTTGGAACTGAGACAGGGAGGTCTGGCGACACTGTGGCCCTCCCCGGGGGAGGCCCCGGACAGGGCCCAACAGGCAGGAAATCAATCCACCCACATTGCTAGGCATCACCCAAAGGGACACCCACCGACCGCAACCACCCTGAATGAGGGCTGAGTATTGCCAGCAGAGTACAGCCCAATTGCACAAGTGTGCAACAGAGAGACAACAACAAGCCAGTGACTCCGAAAGGCATTGGAGGGAGGGCATCCCAGTGGCGACGAGAGCCCACCTGGCAAGACAACAATGGTGGACAGTATCAAGGCTTCTGGTCACCTTCACGCCCCTGGGCCAGGCTACACCTAATCATAAACCGTACTGTAGTGATGAGTTTTTAGTAGACACTTGAGAGTTTGCATTTCTAACCTTAATTGGCAGATCATTCCACAGTAGTGGAGCTCTATGAGAAAAGGTCCTGCCTTCCGGCTGTTTGTTTAGAAATTCTAGGTACAATTAAAAGGCCTGCAGCTTGCGATCGTAGGTTACGTGTAGGTATGTATGGCTGGATCGTTTCAGCAAGGTAAGTAGTAGCAAGTCCATGTATTGATTTATAGGTTAACAGTAAAACCTTAAAATCAGCCCTAACCCTAACAGGCAGCCAGTGTAAGGACGCTAGTACAGGAGTAATGTGTTCAAATGTGTTTGTTCTAGTTAGGATTCTAGCAGCCGTGTGCAGCACTAATTGAAGTTTATTTATTGATTTGTCAGGGTAACCGGAAAGAAGAGCATTGCAGTAATCTAGTCTAGAAGTAACAAAAGCATGGATTAGTTTTTCTGCATCAGTTTTTGATAGAAAGTTTCAGATTTTTGCAATGTTTCCAAGATGAAAATAACCAACTCTTGAGACATATTTTATATGTTCATCAAAGGAGGGGTCAGGGTCAAGGGTAACGCTGCGGTTTCTTACAGTTTTTTGGGATACGACCATGCAGCCATCGAGGTTCACAGTGAGATCTGCTAACAACGCTCTTTGTTTCTTGGGTCCTAAAACAAGCATTTCTGTTTTTCTTGAGTTTAAGAGCAAGACTTTCTCTGTCATCCACTTCCTAATATCTGAAACACATGCTTCCAAAGTGGCTAATTTTGGGGCTTCTCCATGCTTCATTAAAATATATAACTGTGTGTCATCAGCATAACAGGGAAAATTTACATTGTGATTTCGGATGACATCGCCCAGAGGGAGCATATATAGTGAGAACAATAATGGGCCCAGAACCGAGCCTTTAGGAACACCAAAGCATACCTTTGACTTGTCAGAGGATATGCCATCCACACTAACAATCTGATATCTTTCAGATAAATAAGATTTAAACCATAGCCCAATATGGGTTTCCAGTCTCTCTAAGAGAAGGGTGTGATCAATAGTGTCAAAAGCAGCACTAAGATCAAGAAGCAACAGGGACGGATGCGGAACCTTTGTCTGAGGCCATTAGAAGGTCATTTGTTACCTTCACTAGTGCAGTCTCAGTACTAAGATGGGGTCTGAAACCGGACTGGAGCATTTCATAAATGTTATTTGTCTTCAGGAAGGAATTTAGTTGTTGGGAAACACATTTTACTAAGAGAGGAACGGGAGGTTCAATATTGGCCTATAATTATTTAATATGTCGGGATCCAGATTTGATTTTTTTAAAAGAGGCTTCATTTGTGAGTTTGGTACACATCCGGAGGAAAGGGAGCAATTTATTATGTTCAACATTGGCTGACCTAGCACAGGAAATAGCTCCTTAAGTAATTTTGTTGGAATTGGGTCTAGCTGACAGTTTGTGGGTTTAGAACTCATTACAAATTTGGTTAATGTGTCAAGCGATACGGTATCAAAAAATTCAAGTGTCCCCATTGACACCTGGTCAGGGAGGTTCAGGACATTCTCAAGACAACTGAGATTTTGAGGATCATAACTATTTAAGGAGGAGTCAGTTATTTGTTTTCTAATGGTCTTTTCATCAAAGTAGTTAATGTATTCATTACAACTAAAGTGAAGACCCACTTTACTTGTTGAGCTTTGCTTTTTTGTTAACTTTGCAACTGTATCGAAGAGATATCTTTGATTGTTTTTGTTCACCTCAATCAGGTTGGAGAAATAAGCTGATCGAGCAGATGTGAGTGATTTTCGGTATTGTAGTGTAATGTCTATCCAGGCTAGTCTGTATACTTCCAACTTGGTGGAGTGCCACTTTTGCTCCAATTTTCTGTAGGCTTGCTTAAGTGCTCTAGTATTGTCAGTGTACCAGGGAGCAAGTTTCTTGTTGCGTATTTCTTTTGTTTTTAGTGGTGCAACAATGTCTAATGTATTTCGCAGTGTTCATTTATATGAGCTGCATTAGAAGCAGCGCAACTGAGGGAGAGAATAGCATTGAAATTATGTTAATAGACTGTGTAAAATACATAAGCATGAGCGGGGAGCGCTTCTGTAGCCCAAAGTGCTTCATACAGCAGTAAAACAACAAAAGTAGGTGGATTATAGCTCCCTCATATCCATGCAATGAACATGTATTTTTGTCACTTTCCAGTTATGTTTTACTTTTTTATAAATGTTCTTAAGGTTAGGTATATTCTTATCATTCCAAGAATATACTTAAAATCAGACCTTGACCTAGATTTAAAAGTATGAATTTTATCAAGAATACTCTGGCATACAGTGTTGAATCTGTTTATTGATTCAACAGTAGTAAATGTGGCCTCTTAAGATTTTGCTTTGACTAGTTAAAATAGCTGATAATAATAATGATTTCATATTGTTTACCTAGGAAGAGATGAATGAAGTCTAAGATGAGGACACTTGCTTACTGGTGTATGCAGAGGAACGAGTCACTGACATCTATGTTAAGCTCAGACTCATACAAGATTAGGATATTGATAAATGGTACCACAAAGGCTTCAGATGATTCATACTATTAGGCCTACATATTTTTTAAACCTCTCATGTGAAGGGTGGGCAATGGAGGGACTTGCTAGACTGGACAATGTGCTACTGATGCTGCAGGAGGGGCTATCCCATCCTCACAGGACAAATCATCATAAGTCGAGCACAATAAAATAAGACAGGGCAACAGGACAAAGACACAGGCACGTGCTGGAATCTGGTGTGGCAGTCTAAATTCCTGACGCTGGACCGCACAATCCCCCTGGTGACGAGTCTCGAGCCTTTGCATGGCCGACTGTCTGCCCTTCATTTGTCTACCTGGCCTCTTTCTTACGGTCCTGGCAACATAGAATATATAAAATACCTCCAAGCATTTTCAAAAACTCTCAAATAGACACAAGAGAGACAGGCAGATAAAGATTTTGATATCCTGGTTTCTGTTTCTGCTCTCCTTAGATTAGATTTGATTCACCTTTATTGTCATCGAACAAGTACAAGTACTGTACAACGAAATGCAGTTAGCATCTAACCAGAAGTGCAAATAGATAGGTACGTTTTAAGTATATATATATTATAAGTGGAATGAATAAATGCACAAAAGGCAAATGCAATACAAATTGCAGGATGAATGTGCAATTAAGGCAAATATAGGGCAGAAAATTCACAAGTATTAAGCATAGTGTATGTTACAAGCAGGATAAATAGTTGTGCAGGTACACATGGCAAATGGCATGAAGGAGTAAGGTAGTATGTGCAAACAGGATTCAGATATAGCAGTAATGAGGTCCCCAAGGTAAACGTGTATGTAACAACTGTAAAAATTAAAGTACGATGACGTTCTAATTTATGATTACATTGTTGTGTCCATGTTTGATGTTTTACAACGACTGATAAGCAACTCGGAACCCGACTGATAAACAACATTGTTTTATAAAGCAATAAATAAGTGTTATATGAGCGTCAACCCAGATATACCGGAGGTTGCATTTTATGAATTGCCCGAAGGCCAAGAGTTTAAGGCCGGGGAGACTGATCAAATGGTTTTTAATGCCAGTTAATGGAACACCTTTTGAAAAGCGTTTTATTTGGGGCCAAAACAGGGCACACATAATACGGAAGATGTACTGATTAAAGTTGTTTAAGGAATGAAACAGTATGACTGGATTGGAACTATTTCCGGATAATGTCAGCAGATTAGATTATGATTGCGACTGCGGACAGTTCGACTGACTTTAGACCCTGAAGCCCCGCCTTAAGCTAACACCGTCCCCAACACAGCATAAAAACAGACATATTGCCTGTGACTATCAAGCAATCTGAAGAATTTATGAAACATGTCTCAAGAATACAACCACCTGGAGTTTGAACTCCACAAGGCTGTGGCCTGGCTGTGTGATGCCATGGCTGACAATGCTGTAGACTTCTAAGGTACCCCGGACTCCAACAGCTTGATTCCACAGGCATACACAACAAGAAACTACAATTGGATTGATCGGTTTGGTGATCAGCTAGGACCTCTTAATCTGTCATACCTTTCAAATGCTGACAAGAGTTATCACAAAATGGCCTTGCTCCACAAGTTTTAAAGATCATCAAAGCAACATTGGATATGATTCTGGAAAACGTTGCGGCTATTTTCCACTAAGAATGCATCAGATGTGAAGTGGACCACCCGAGCCAGAGAAGACATTCTTGTCTCGATCCGCCTGATAATTTTTTTGAGACCCATTATGATGACATCATGGATACAGTTTTAACACCACGACTGAAACATTTGTTGGACAAGGCTTTTGAATGCATCGGGGTTTCACGCACCGATGACTGATGTTCACGTGGCCGCTGAAAACTTTCTGCATGAGCTCAAGTTGGAGCCGAACATCGCAGAGAGACTGAGTGAGAACAGGGATGATTACATAGATACATTTAATGAGGGTGCTGTATGTGACGTAGTAGCGTCTTGGTGTGATGAAAGCAAAAGGTCTTCTGTCTAAGGATGGGTAACTTTAGTTGTCATGTTTACATGTATCTAAACAAATCATATGTGGGTTTAGCGATTAAACAGTTGATGCACAAAGCTATCAAGAGCGGTATTGATGTTTATAGACCTTTTAATAACCAACCATGTCGGTATAAAGCGTTTTAATATTATGAACAAGCATATGGAAACGGTCAGGAACACATCTGATGATTGGCTGAAATTGTTGTCAAACGGTGTTTAATCAAAGGCTCTAAACAACTTGATGTATAAACTTCAATTTTCAAATGCTGATAACAAAGACTTTAAAATTAAGCACCTGTTATGTTTGTTTACGTATGTAACAGATGTTTATGTGGTAAAATTGTTGAGTAATGATGCTGTGGATGTAGAATGTATTTCTAAATTGTTTACAGATTTTCTAATTTGTGTAACCTTTCTGAATTTCTTGGATGACGTGTAATTTCGAAAACTCAAATAAAACAATGTTAAACATGTAGTACTTTTCATGATTGCCTGAATGCTCTACAATGTCTGAACAAGTTATGAAAAGTATTTACTACGACCCGGCAAGCCCTGGTGCTTATGTGGGTAGAGAGGGTTTGAAAAAAGCTTACTTGGAGAAAACCGTAGGAACGAAAATTGACCAGTATATCGAGAGCTTTGCCTTCTGGCTCAGCTCTCTTTTCGTCACAACGGTGCGGTAAAGCGAATGCAATACCGCCCCCACTGCTCCGATTCTCCGGCCAATCTCCCGCTCCATTGTCTCCTCACTCGCAAATAAGTGATACTTGAACTTCTTTACTTGGAGTAACGCCTCATTCCCTACCCGGAGGAGGCACTCCATCGGTTTCCTGCTGAGAACCATGGCCTCAGATTTAGAGGTGCTAATCCTCATCCCAACTGCTTCGCACTCGGCTGTGAACCGGTCCAGTGAGTGCTGAAGGTCACAGACCGATGATGCCATCAGGACCACATCATCCGCAAAAAGCAGCGATGAGATCCCCAGCCCACCGAACTGCAACCCCACCCTGACTACGCCTTGATATCCTGTCTATAGTTATTGTTCATGATATAAATTCACAATTTCAGCTGGATTTGGTTGCCATGAGTGCTTATAGTGTGGAAAATTATAACATGAAATGTATGTTAACATGCAGATGTATTAAGCAAATACGTATGGATTTGTGTGCTGAGAAATAAAAGTGCTATCGAGGTAAAGCGAGCATTTGAAGACATTAAAAGAAGGAAGAACACCACAAATGTCCAAATGAACAAGGGGAAGGAGTTTTTTTATTCACATTTTGAAATGGTAATGAAGAAGTACAACATAAAACATTTTGCTACAGGAAATGATCTCAAAGCGAGTATTGTTAAAAGATTTAATAAAACAATTAAATCACAAATGTGGAGGTATCTCACAGCTGCCATCACTCAGCACTATGTTGAGGTTATTCAAGATTTAGTTCATAGTTACAACCATAGCTACCTTCGGTCTATTAAGATGAAGCCTGCTGACGTTTGTGAAGAAAATGTTAGACTAGTTCTCAAGAACCTGTATGTTACAACAATAATGACAAATGTTAATCTAAGTTACAAGTTCCGGGTTCAGGTTACTGTGAGACTCTCAAAGTTGAGAGGAGCGTTTACAAAAGGCTATGAAAAAGGGAACACAGATGAATATTTTACAATAACAGAATGCATTTCGCGGGTACCCCCTGTATATAGAATAAAATATTATGAAGGTGATGTGATAGTTGGGGCCCTTTTATGAACAGGAATTACTGAAAATAATCTTGGAAAATATGAAAGCAGTTCTGTATGAGAAAGTACAGAAGGGGAAGTTCTTGCAAAATGGCTTGGTTGGCCTGAGAAATTCAACAGCTGGATACCATCGAAAAAAGTCCTTGACCTAGAAACTTGATAAAACTCCAGGATTTGCAGGATCACATCATTTGCATTGACTGTGATCAGCAACGGTGAAAGCTGTTTCTAAACATAACACTTACCCAATAACGCGTCAAAACATATCTGTCCAAACAAGTTCGAGCTTGTGGAATCTAAGCATTAACAATTACAATATGAATGTAGGTTTCATTGGAAGTGAATGTGCCAAGATAATGAGAACAACAGAAACAACTCTGTTTAGATTATCTCTCTGTAGGTTGTGCTCTAATGACCATAGGAATGTTCGCATTGACCATTTGGCATGGGGGTCACTGTCTTGGAAACCTGATCTTTGCTATGTAGAAACGCCCTTAATGTGTAGGCTAGCTGGTAACCAACATTTCACTGAACATGAGCGAACTTCTCCCTCGATTTGATACGGGTTCTACATTATTTGATCACTATACGAAACCACCGATTTCTAACAAGCTAAACAACAAAAATTGCCAAAGGTATTGATTTGAAAGGTGATTGGGAAGTATCTTTGATAGAATTCCAATACCTGCATATGTGAAAGACTTTTACATGGGGTGAAAACGCATTTGAACTACATGACTCGAAACATGACAAAACTTGGAAATATGAACTCAACACTGGTTATTACAACGGCATAGGAAAACTAGTGGCAGATATCAACATTTATATAAAGCCACATGGTGTATGGGTGGGGTATGATGAATTTAAAGATAGAATGTTTCTAAAAGGCGAGTCCCATTTTAGTTAGAAATTTTGTGCAAAACTGGAACAGATTTTAGGCTTAAAACCAGGCGATCGGTGGTACGGCCCATGGTACAGAACATTCCCCACAGATTTTCTGGCAGGGTTTAATTCCCTATACATCTACACAGATATAAATGATAAGTGCTCTCTGATTATTACAAGGGTTGTCGTGGGAAGAATTTATGATTCCTCACTTTCTGAGAATGAGTTAAGGCTGTTTTACAAACGTGACCAAGACTAGTCTATTGGAATGAACTGGTCTCAAATGGTTTGTACTTGTTTCAACTGGATCCAACTGGCTTTTAAAAATCTACTGGTTTAATAAGTTAAGAATACCAGTTGAAACCAATCAAAACCCATTTAAACCAATAGAGCTATGGGTGGCACCTGCTTCACCAGTTCCATCCAGTTGAAACCAATAGGATGTAACTGGCCAGTTAACCAATTAAAATGAATACAATTTGTTAACTGGTCTAATAAACCCAATAAAAAGTAATTGGTAGCATAACTTAAAAAAATCTATACAATATTATTTGCCATTGTAACGAGGACGCGCGCCATCCCCCCCGACGTGATATTCAGCGTGTGTCATCGCCGGCCTTCTAGTCACGCCACTCCTCCTCCCACGGCACTGTCATGTCTTGTTATTGCACGCACCTGGTGTCCATTCCCTCATTAGGTTGGCTATATTAGTTCCTGTGTTTCTGGGTGTCTTTGTGTGGTATTGTTCTATGTCTGTCAGATCTGAAAGGAACCCAATGCGGTGAAAATCAATTTAATATGAGAGGGTAGTCGTGGGCAAGCAGAGGTTCGGTACACGGGCTGGCGGCAGAGGTACAGACAGGGAGTAAGCAGAGTAGTCGTGGGCAAGCAGAGGTTCGGTACACGGGCTGGCGGCAGAGGTACAGACAGGGAGTAGGCAGAGTAGTCTTGGACAGGCAGGAGGTTGGCACACGGGCTGGCGGCGGAGGTACAGACAGGGAGTAGGCAGAGTAGTCTTGGACAGGCAGGAGGTCGATACACGGGCTGGTGAAGGTTGTCAGGAGATTCCTACAAGCACAGGGAAACAGAATTAGCGGGATCGACAAGCAAGTTATCTCAGGGATTTGGTTGTGAGCCGTGACACATACGGATGTGGATCAACGATCCGGCAGGGACGGGTCGTCAGGCTCCTCTGATATACAGCCGGTGATGAGCCAAGCGGGAACAGGTGTCTGATTGGGGATAGGGAACAGCTGGTACCGGCTCTATTCAAAAGAGTGACGCCACGCCCCTTACTGCGTTGCCCTGACAACCTGGAGCAACCAAGACAGAGCACCTCAGGGAAGGGAGGACATGACAATGTCTTTCATATGTGGAGATAGGCACGTTTGTTTGAGCGTTTGTGTGCCGTGTTAGAGCGTGCCTTTGATTTTGATGATTCAGGAATACAAGTTTCTTTTATCACCTCCCTGAGTTTGGCTCTAAGTTTTTCTACACACACAGAATACCATACCTGAATGGAGTCAGGGGGGAGTGACCTACTCCACCAACACGGCAACATGATCGCGTCCCTGGGGAAGGCCATGACCGAGATGGTCCAGGCTATGCGGCGGTTGGAGGCGAGGCTGCCACCTGAGCAGCAACCGCCAACACACAACCCGGCCGAAGTGCCCCTGCCATCGTCTCCACCGTCGCAGAGGAGGACCATTCAACTGAGCCTTCCCCAGGGATTCAACGGAGACGCAGCCCAGTGCTTTGGGTTTTTGCTGCAGTTGGAGCTATATTTTGCCTCCCTCAGCCCTCACCCGGGAGATAGGGAGAAGGTCTCGGCCCTTGTCTCCTGTCTGAGGGGCAAGGCGTTGGACTGGGCCAACTCCGTTTGGTCCGCCCCCTCTGGACGTTTGACCAGCTCGTCGACAAGGCGATCCGGCTGGACAACCTGCTAGCCACCCGCGGACGCACTGGGAATGATCTGCCCCCTCCGGCACACCCCGTCGTCAGACCTGAACCCATGGAAGTGGGAGGCGTCGCACAAAGGGAGACGGTGCGGTCTAGGGAGTGTTCCTTTTGTGGGAGGAAGGGACACTCTGCTTCCTGCAGAAAAGGGTCGAGCGGAGGAAGCCTGACACCCCTACACCGAGTCAGGTGAGTAGCCCACACACACTGTCAGGTCTCTCTGCGAATCACATGACACTTTTGGTGGCCTTCCCTGATTTTCCTGCTAACTCTCAGTGTAAGGCGCTCGTGGACTCAGGCGCAGCTGGGAATTTTATGGACAGCGGTTACGCGCAGAGACTGCGCATTCTGCTGGTGACGTTGTCTAGACCTAGGTCCATTACAGGCTTAGACAGCAATCCACTGGGTACTGGTCTAGTTGAGAACGTCACGGTGCCCCTCACTATGACTGTACAGCACGCCCATAGAAAACAGATTGAATTTCATGTTATTCACTCTCCTGCTTTCCCTGTGGTGCTGGGTCTTCCGTGGTAGTCGGGACACAACCCAACTCTTTCCTGGTCACAGAGAGTGTTGACAGGGTGGTCTCAGGTGTGTCAGAGAGGTGTATAGGTGTCTCCGTTGGTGCGACCTTGGTGGAAAGTCCAGACAATGTCTCCGCAGTGCGCATTCCCCCGGAATATGCCGATTTAGCGCTGGTCTTTTCTAAGACCATGGCTAGTCATTTGCCACCACATCGGTCCGGGGATTATGCTATAAACCTAAAGGGAGATGCTGTGCCTCCTTATTGTCATGTGTTTCCCCTGTCGCAGGCAGAAGCAGCAGCGATGTAGACCTATGTGGCCGAATCCCTGTGGCAGGGGCAGATCCGCCGTTCCACCTCGCCCGCCTCTTCGAGTTTCTTTTTTGTGAGGAAGAAGGATGGGGGTTTGCGTCCGTGCATTGACTACAGGGCGTTAAACAAACTGACGGTCCGGTATTCGTATCCCCCTGATTTCCCAATATATTGAGTCAATGCATGGGGCGCGCTTCTTCACGAAACTGGACCTCAGGAGCGCGTACAATTTGGTGAGAATCCGAGAGGGAGACGAGTGGAAATGTGCCTTCAGCACCACCACAGGTCACTATGATTACCTGGTGATGCCGTATGGGTTAATGAATGCCTTGGCAGTGTTTCAGTCCTTTGTGAACGATGTGTTTAGGGACATGCTGGGGCACGGAGTTGTGATTTAAATTGACGACATCCTTGTGTATTCCGCTAAGCGTGCTTAGCATGTGTCTCTCGTTCGCAGGGTGCTGAAGCGGCTGTTGGAGCATGGCCTGTACGCTAAAGCAGAGAAGTGCGCGTTCTTCCAACAAGCTGTCTCTTTCCTCAGGTTTCGGATTTCGGCCGGTGGGGTGGAAATGGAGGTCGATCGCATGTCAGCCGTGCGTAATTGGCCCATTCCCATCACGGTTAAGGCGGTGCAGCGGTTTATTGGGTTTGCCAATTTCTACCGTAGGTTTATACGGGTCTTTGGCAAGGTGGCAGCTCCTATTACTTCCTTGTTGAAGGGTGGGCCGAGCCGGATCACCTGGACGACCGAGGCAGACTTCGCATTTCGCACCCTTAAGAGAATGTTCACCTCTGCCCGGTTCTGGCTCACCCCGATCCGTCACTGCCATTCATAGTGGAGATGGATGCTTCGGAGGTAGGGATCGGTGCTGTATTATCCCAACAATGGCGTCGGTGACAGGGAGCTGTTGGCTGTGTTTAGCGCCTTGACTGTTTGGAGACATTGGCTCGAGGGAGCGAGACACCTGTTTGCAGTCTGGACCGACCACCGTAACCTGGAGTACATCCAGGCCAGGTGGGCGTTGTTTTTAGCCCGGTTCGATTTCACGCTTTCATACATTCCGGGTACCAAAAACGCCAAGGCAGACGCGCTGTCTCAGTTGTGCGATGCGGGTGAAAGGCGTACACCGATTCTGCCCGCCTCGTGCATTGTGGCGCCGGTTGTGTGGGACGTGGATGCAGACATTCAGCGAGCGTTGCGCAGCGATCCTGGGCCACCTCAGTGTCCTGCGGATCGTCAGTACGTCCTGCTGAATGTTCGTGACCGTCTCATCTACTGGGCCCACACGTCCCCTTCCACGGGTCACCCGGGCATAGACCATACTGTGCGCTGCCTTACTGATAAGTACTGGTGGCCTGGTCTGGCCAAGGATGTGAGGGCGTATGTGTCCTACTGTTCGGTGTGTGCTCAGTGTAAGTTACTCCCTTTGCCCGTTCCACAACGACCATGGTCTCACTTATCCGTAGATTTTCTGACCGATCTCCCCCCCTCACTAGGCAATACCACGGTCCTGGTTGTTGTGGACTGGTTTTCAAAGGCCTGCCGGTTCCTTCCCCTCCCTGGTCTCCAGATGGCTCTGCAGACTGTGGAGGCGCTATTCACCCATGTCTTCCGGCACTACGGGGTGCCGGAGGACATTGTTTCTGAACGGGGCCCTCAGTTCACGTCCCGGGTCTGGAAGGCCTTTATGGGCCGATTGGGGGTCTCGGTCAGCCTCACCTCCGGGTTCCACCCCAAAGCTAATGGGGAGGTGGAGCATGTGAACCAAGACCTGGGGAGGTTCTTGCGGTCCTATTGCCAGGACCGGCCGGGGGAGTGGTCGGAGTTCCTGCCCTGGGCAGAGTATGCTCAGAATTCACTCCGCCACTCCTCCACTTCCTTGACTCCCTTTCAGTGTGTCCTGGGGTACCAGCCGGTCTTGGCACCCTGGCAGAGCCAGCCCAAGACCGGGGCTCCGGCGGTGGATGACTGGTTCCGGCGCGCCGAGGACACCTGGTCTATAGCACATCGGCACATCCGGCACGCCGGGGTTCGCCAGAAGTCCGCTGCTGACCGCCGGCGTAACGACACCCCAGTCTACACTGTGGGCGACCAGGTCTGGCTATGGACCCGGAATCTCCCTCTCCGCCTGCCCTGCCGGAAGCTGGGCCCGCAGTTTGTGGGGCCGTTCAAAGTCCTGGGGAGAGTGAACGAGGTAACCTATAAGTTACAACTTCCCCCTGATTAAAGGATTAACGCCTCGTTCCATGTTTCTCTCCTCAGGCCGGTGGTGGCTGGTCCCCTCCAGCAACCTGAGGTGCGGGAGGTCCCTCCGCCCCCTCTGGACATCGAGGGGGGCCCTGCATACTCGGTCCGTTCCACTCTCGATTTGCTGGGGGAGGGGCCTGCACAATGTCACTAGGGAGCACAACAAATGTATGTTCTGACCGACTGATGCATGTTATATGGGGGCTGTTTGCAATGGCTTTGTTACGAGGAACATTGAAAAGTTTGACAAGGAGCATAACCTCTGAATTTGTAGATGTGCAAATGTTTATTATTTCAAAAAAATTTCTTTCAGACAACTGTACAACTGTATTGTTTGTTTTGATGCACCTTTTGTAGCCGGTGCTGTCAAGCCTTAGACCTTTGTAGACCAGTTTTAAAATCTCTCCATTTGCTGATTCAAAGACAAATCCAGAATGGGCCCAAAGAGGCCCCCATAGCTTAACACTTTTAGCAAAGTGGAGAATTATGTGCACATTTGAAGTAATTTGTTCCTCATTATAAAGCTCCTGAACCCCAAACACAAACTCAAGTAAAAGAACATCTGCTTCATTTATATCATTTGGGAAAATGTTGTACTTTAGCAAGAGGTAAATGGCTTGAAATAATTTGGCAAAGTGTTTTATGTACTTTGAAGACAGAATTCCATTCAGACGGGGCAAACAATAAAATAGTAACCAGGTACGCCACTCAGAAGCTTTCCAGAATTTCCGCTCTTTCAGTGATCTGGGTAAGCGTGAAATATTTCTAGGTGGGTTTATAGAAAGCAGTCTTGAGTCTGTTGATTGTAAGTGACTTGGGCACCAATGTAAAATTATCTTCCCACTGAATTTAGCCAGAGCTCTGCAATTTGTCTTGTTACACCAAGAAGAGTACAGTGCATGTAGTCTGGTGTAAAACCCCAGACTATGTTGAAATGTGGCACATTTATAAGAGGAGATGGACCTTTAACACCCTTATAACTAACCCCGTCTTGAAGAGCCTTCTCCATGTGCCTCAACATTTCTTTTTCTGTTCTGTCAGGGTACTGTGATTCTGAAACAGGGTATTTAACTTGCCCTGCTACCAATTTCTCAGGATGATAGCACCAACTGCACCCAAAGTAACCATTGTATTGCATTGTGTTCTGCATGGTAGGTATTGCCACTGAATCAACAACACAACATAAACCTATTAATTTAGAAATGACTACATGTTTGGATTTAGTCAGCCACCTAACACCATTTTCTGCCAGTGTTTTAGCAAAATGATGGAGGAAACTACTCATTTTAGGATGCCCCTTTCCAAACCACAGACAAGCCAGAGCCATGTGATTCCCTCTCTCTTTTGTTGGTAGATCATTTATCATCACATGAATAGGCCAAATTGAAAATGTAGAGGAGTTGAAAACTGGGCTGCCATCACTGTTGAATGTGTAAGAGAAGTTATGTTCTTCATTCAGGATTGCTCCAGGACCTGATAATTGTTTGTACAGTTCACCATCTAATATATCTGAAATTGTTCCTTTTGTGTTTCTGTTCATTTTGTATTTTAAAATACCTGTGCCATCTAGTCGTTCAAGGATGCACTGAATTTGTGGTGCAAGGGGAACACTAATGAAGAAATGATTTTGTTTAAGATTATGTGTTTTACATATACTATGACACTGAGGACATTCAACCTCTCTTATGTCACTAGAACCTTGTGTTCCAATATAGGAATTACAAAAACTGCAGTACAAATGGAATTTAACCAGGTCTGAAGATTTCCTAAACACTCTGGAATAAATGTTTCGAACTTGCAAGCACATCCATGCAAAACAACACATGAATGAGTTGCAAAAGGTCAATAATTGCAACTCCACTAAGACCATGTGTCATGGCAAATGACAGTACCAGCAGGAGAGCTTCAGCTTTTGTCACACAAACAGAATCACACAATGGTTTGTTCAAATTTGGAAGGCTTCCAAAGATGTGAAATGGATCATTTCAGCATTCAGATCTTTCCTGTTGTCCTGTTGCTTGAGTTGAAGTATCCTCAACTGAATCTTCACTGTCACTGCCTGTACCATTGTCATTGGCCTAGATAAAAATTATGACAGAGATGTTGATTGTACTGTACATGACTGTGTAATAGTTGCATTGATTTCCTATCTTTTTTATATTCATAAAGATATTACTACACCAAGATAGTTAACACAGCTTGATAAATATTTTCTGAGATTTCAGTTCAGTACTTCCCATGTCAGTGTAATCAAATTCATATTTTGAAGTAGCAAGTCAGATTTGAAAGGTATTTTACCATGGAAACAAAAATGTTTTTTATAATAAAAAGATACTTTAAGACATTTAAGCCTAGTGAACTAATGTCAACAATTAGTACCTACCTCAGAGGCAACATCATGAAGGCCCTGGTCTTCATCAGGCCATGTGTCTTCGACATGATCCTGTTGAGGAGAGATATTTAAAGAGATGATTTAAACAGGATTAACACAGAAATAGACAACATGTTGGGGAACCATATCAGTCATATAACCTACCTCAGAGGCAGCATCTTGAAAGCCCTGATCTTCATCAGGCCAAGAGTCTTTGTCATGATCCTGTTGAGGAGAGATATTTAAAGAGATGATTTAAACAGGATTAACACAGAAATAGACAACATGTTGGGGAACCATATCAGTCATATGACCTACCTCAGAGGCAACATCATGAAGGCCCTGGTCTTCATCAGGCCATGAGTCTTTGTCATGATCCTGTTGAGGAGAGATATGTAAAGAGTGTGAGAATGTACTTAGAACAGGAAATGCAAGCTAAATATGAACCATTCTTCTATGTTTCTTTAGGTGTTATTACCTTTATTGAGTGATCCTGTCGTCTCCACTTCGAATTTCGAGGAACTGAAGCGGAGTTCTGTGGCTCTAAATATCTTTTGTATTGTCTCCTTGATTCCATAGCAAACACTGAATGATAAATAAATTATGAATCAATGTAATACAGAATACATAGCCTAACATTTTACAAATCAGATTCCAAAAAAGTTGGGACACTGTACAATTGTAAATAAAAACAGAATGCAATGATGTGGAAGTTTCAAATTTCTATATTTTATTCAGAATACAACATAGATGACATACCAAATGTTTAAACTGAGAAAATGTATCCCTTTAAGATTTTAAATGTCATGGCATCAACACATTTTAAAAAAGTTGGGACAAGGCCATGTTCACCACTGTGTGGCATCCCCATAACAGACTGCAAACGTCTGGGGACTGAGGAGACAAGTGTGATGGTAATACTTTAACGAGTAAGAAACAGAGACAAAATTATCTTGACACAATTAACAGTTTATTAATTATTTGCAAATAAGAGAGACGCGTCAAACGCTTACCAACATAATCGTCCGAGGAGTCTCTTCCGTAAGACATGAACAATCCGTATTTATTTCAAATGTTAGAAGGGGTGTGGTAAGTTGTTGCCCATCTGTCTTGTGTAACATTTACCCAAAGGGCGGGCTGTCCCCCCACCTCATCCTTCTCAACTCCTGAGGAGACACAATGTCTGGATAATCAACAGAGACACTAAAGGGATACAGATTTAATGATTTACGAGTAACCATCTAATCCACTGGTGCCGGTCAAGAATGCTGGTCAAGGATGCAAACACCAGACCCCTCTCAGCATCTTTATCTAGTAACTCATTCATACATGCATAGGACGACCAAGAATACATCAGTTCAAGAATTTCCACAACACAAGTTGCTCAAGTTTATGAATAGGAATGTTGTCCCATTCTTGTCTAATACAGGCTTCTAGTTGCTCAACTGTCTTAGGTCTTCTTTGTCGCACCTTCCTCTTTATGTTTTCTATGGGTGAAAGATCTGGATGGGCCATTTCAGTACCCGGATCCTTCTTCTATGCAGCCATGACATTGTAATTGATGCAGTATGTGGTCTGCCATTGTCATGTTGGAAAATTCCCTGAAAGAGACGACGTCCGGATGGGAGCGTATATTGTTCTAGAACTTGGATATAACTGTCAGCATTGATGGTGCCTTTCCAGATGTGTAGGCTGCCCATGCCACACGCACTCATGCAACCCCATACCATCAGAGATGCAGGCTTCTGAACTGAGCGCTGATAACAACTTGGGTTGTCCTTGTCCTCTTTAGTCCGGATGACATGGCGTCCCAGTTTTCCAAAATGAACTTCAAATTTTGATTAGTCTGACCACAGAACACTTTTCCACTTTGCCACAGTCCATTTTAAATTATCCTTGGCCCAGAGAAAACGCCTGCACTTCTGGATCCTGTTTAGATACGGCTTCTTTTTTGACCTATAGAGTTTTAGCCAGCAACGGCGAATGGCACAGTGGATTGTGTTCACCGACAATGTTTTCTGGAAGTATTCCTGAGCGCATGTTGTGATTTCCATTACAGTATCATGCCGTCTGAAGGCCCGGAGATCACGGGCATCCTGTGTGGTTTTCCGGCCTTGACCCTTACGCACAGAGATTGTTCCAGATTCTCTGAATCTTTGGATGATATTATGCACTGTAGATGATGATAAATTCTAACTCTTTGCAATTTTTCTCAGAGAAACTTCTTTCTGATATTGCTCCACTATTTATCGCTGCAGCATAGGGGGAATTGGTGATCCTCTGCCCATCTTCACTTCTGAGAGACACTGCCACTCTTTGAGGCTCTTTTTATACCCAATCATGTTGCCAATTGACATAATAAGTAGCAAATTGGTCCTCCAGCAGTTCCTTATCTGTACATTTAACTTTTCCGGCCTCTTATTGCTACCTGTCCCAACCTTTTTGGAATGTGTAGCTCTCATGAAATCCAAAATGAGCCAATATTTGGCACGACATTACAAAATGTCTCACTTTCAACATCCGATATGTTATCTATATTCTATTGTGAATTAAATATAAGTTCATGAGATTTGTAAATTATTCCATTCCTTTTTTACTCACAATTTGTACAGTGTCCCAACTTTTTTGGAATCGGGTTTGTATGAATGAGCCACATCACTACGCCAGAACCAACACACATGCCAGAGGGGCGCGAGTTCCATATTCAATCTATCTGCACAAGTTTCTTATTCAAATTAAAAAGCGTGTCACTTCATTTGTGACAGTTGCCAGCTGTGAAGAGTATCGCCAGTATCTACAGCCTCTTCACATTTACAATATTTGCACTGGTTAGATATATAGAAGATAATTGTCGGGCTATTGTTCCCACTTCTCATATAAAGAATTGACTTTAATAAAACCACAAAGTACTGGGTGTTGTGGGGGGATGACGGTGCTTATTACCAAGGCCAAGTTTTGCTCCTTTCTGGTAAGTAAAATACTTTAACTGTTAGCTGTCATTACATATTTAACTAATCTTTAGCTTAGCTTTTACATATTACAAGAACAATTATTTACATCTTGAGGTATGCCAGTAACTGTTAGCTAACGTTAGTAAAGACAGTTGCGCTAACTGCCGTCATTGATTGTATCAATAGACTACCTAAAAGTATCTAACTATTGATGTTACAACACAAAAGTTTATAGAATGACACGTAACATTTATTTAACGTTAGCGATATATCTTGTGTCCTAAAGAGTAGTGTTAGGTTACTAACCTTAGCATTTGTTGTAACGTTAGAAGAAAATTAACCAGGTAACCCACCAGCATCTGCATAAAACAATGTATTCATCAGCTAGATATGTCAACTCGTTGTAGCACGAGATGGTTCTATGTAGTCTCGCTCCAGGACTGATTTTGAATTAGGAATACCCTTAATCAAGCAAGCTGTTCATTTTTTTTGTAGTCTATCAAACAAACCGTAGGCTAGGCCTTAGCTGGTTAGGTAATAACTGTATTTACAGTTTATGATGTGTATGCCTGTTGTTGCCAATATGTTTAATGATTACATGTTTTCTTTATAATTCAGATGAAGAGAACACACTAAGACAGCGCCTGGAGACAAAGAGGGCCCCTATCCCCAAAATAAGGACAGAAACTGCGTCACCCAACAGGAAAGGCAGCGCTGAGGAGGTCACCGCCAATAGAAAAGTATAGGAATTCTGTATTATGTGCTTAGTTAAACATATTTAGGGATATTTAGAACACCCTCCAACGTAGTGCACTGTACACCTATTAAATCAATCAAACACCTCTTCAGGCAATGAAGAGGCATGAAAAGGATGGGGACCAAAAAATTATGGGCACCATAATTGCTGCTCATCACCAACAATAAAAGGTATCTCAATCTTTGTAGTGGTTGAATAAGTGACCTAGTGCAAAGTAATGTAGTGTTTCCTTTTTAAACACTAGGGTGTATGCCTAAAAGGAAAAAGTTCATCTTCATTCATTCATTCATCTTCTTCCGATTCATCCGGGGCCGGGTCGCGGGGGCAGCAGTCTAAGCAGAGATGCCCAGACTTCGCTCTCCCCAGACACTTCCTCCTGCTCTTCCGGGGGGACACCGAGGCGTTCCCAGGCCAGCCGGGAGACATAGTCCCAGGAAGGCGTTCCGGAGGCATCTGAAACAGATGCCCAAGCCACCTCAGCTGACCCCTCTCGATGTGGAGGAGCAGCGGCTCTACTCCAAGCTCCTCCCGGGTGACCGAGCTTCTCACCCTATCTCTAAGGGATCACCCAGCCACCCTGCGGAGAAAGCTCATTTCGGCCGCCTGTATCCGAGATCTTGTCCTTTCGGTCATGACCCAAAGCTCATGACCATAGGTGAGAGTAGGAACGTAGATTGACCGGTAAATCGAGAGCTTCGCCTTGAGGCTCAGCTCTTTCTTCACCACGACAGACCGATACATCGACCACATTACTGCAGAACCTGCACCGATCCGTCTGTCAATCTCCCGTTCCATCCTTCCCTCACTCGTGAACAAGATCCCTAGATACTTAAACTCCTCCACTTGAGGCAAGCACTCTCCACCAACCTGAAGTGGGCAAGCCACACTTTTCCGACTGAGGACCATGGCCTCGGATTTGGAGGTACTGATTCTCATCCCCACCGCTTCACACTCGGCTGCAAACCGTCCCAGCGCATGCTGAAGGTCCTGGTTTGAAGGGGCCAACACGACAACATCATCCGCAAAGAGCAAAGACGAAATCGTGTCAGGTTTGGGGAAAAAGTTAATCTGTTTTGGTAAATAGTTTACCTTCCAATGCTTCTCCTATGCCTGACTTACCGGTACTGCATTATATGTTCTACATATTTATCTGTCATGTGACTGCCATGTAACTCTAAAGTGTACTGCATATCACATCAGCCTACTGAAAACTAGTTGTTTTTAGTGATAATGAACCTTCAGGTCTGTTTACTGACTGATTTACCTGTCTATAGGTTACCAGATGCCTAATAACGGAAGTTTACATTTAGGAGTTTCATTATGCATGATTTATTTAAAATATGAAACTGTGACTTGTAGGTGTGTATGGCATTGTTGCTTATCTCTCACTTCGTGGCCAGACAAAGTTAACCCAAGTAGCCCCTAAGCCATATAATAAATATCTCCAGAGTCTCTCCTTCACAATTAGGATTCTGAATGCACAGATGAAGGTGGAGTGGTCCCTCAGTAAATTTATGATGAATTGCTCCAAGGGTACCATCAATTAAAGAAAAAAACCAACAACTGTCAGTGGATCTCAGAGATCTTCAACAGAAGTAAGTACTTGGAACACAAATAGAGTCAGTACAGTTGTAGCCTTGCTAAATGAAATGCCATGAAAATAACATGTTATGAAATTGTCATTGAGATTTTTGTTGTTATTTCCAGTGATAATTGTACAAAATATTATATTTTCCTCATCTCTAGGTTTCTGAACATGTAGTTATTGTAGTAGTCCTCTTTAGTATTATAGTATTGTAATGAACACAGAGACCGGAGTGGTGTGAATCCAATTGCAGAAGTGCACCTGTCGATTTATTGTTGTACAATGGATCAGGCAGGAGCAAGAACGGTAAAGGAGGCAGGGCACAGGTAGAGCACAGGTTAAATACGGAAGGAAACTGGACACAGGTGTTTAGTATTCTGGTGATTGGGATCTGGATTGCTGGATGCGTTCATGCGTAGCGGGGAGTGGGAGCGTAACGGTGGTAGGTGAGGAGCGTGACGGGGAGGAGTTGGAACCGGAATGGCGTGAGTAAACACTTATTTTGTATTTTTTCCATTTTCATGTAACCATAGATATGCAGAATTGGAAAAAGTAAAAAAAGGAATACAAAATGAGCGTGACCGGTACAAAATCTACCTACGCTCCATCCAGGGCAATGTCCGAACACTGCTCCAAGGGGAGGTGTTAGAGGGTGAGTAAACATTTAAATTAAGTAATAAAACGGATATAAAACTACCATATTATTGTTATTCTCACTACAATCTTGTTGTTTTTGTAAACTAAACATAGTACACGTTTCACCACACAACATGCATTACCGCGTGGGTAAATGTGAAATATTTCTATTGGTTCGATTGCCTGTACCACAAAACAAATCTGACAATTTGACTATAGGTAATTACAACACAAACATTTTAAGACATTTGTATTTTTTTTTCAGAATGCGTCAGTGCAACTGTTCAACCCAGCACCTCACAGGCCAGTCAGGAAACAATCTTTCCCTGCCCAGATGGAAAGGTACATTTTATTATTCTGTAGTAATCAGCTTTGTTCCTCAGTATCATTGTAGGATGTTAATATTCTCTAAATAATTGTGATTGTATGAAGTTATATTGCAAATGGGATAAACGCCATGACACGGATGTTCTTGCCTTATGTCACCTGTAGTGATGTCACTCATGTTGTTTGGTGTAGAATAGAGGCCTAACAACCAACTAGCAAAATGTCAATGGAACAATCGATGGAGTGGCTTGGGTTGAAATTGAACTAATGACTAACAAACAGCCAACCTCCTTAGTAACTGTAGACATGAAAGGAAAATAAAGTTTTATCGTTTTGGTGAAAATTACTAGTAGGCTGCACTCGAGGCAAATAGTACTGTATTACAGATATTTTGGGCACTCTGCTTTGATCTGGAGCTGGATCAGAGGAGCAAAAAATTACTCCCGGTTCTGCAAGGACCTTGCTGTAGCCATCTGGGGGTCAGAGGTCCTGCGGAACCGATCCACTGTGGGGAAGGTATGCAACAGGCTCAAAGGCCAAGGAGCTGTTGCCAAACCTCCCCTTACGCCTGAAAAATATCAAGCAGTTAAAGGTTGGTATTTTATTTCTGTGCCCAAACCTTTGCATACACCTCTATTTACCTGTTCAATTCATACATATTGAGTCCAACGCTACTATGTCCAACTGTCTAATGTGACATTATTTCTCTATGTTCTGTATATTTTCAACGACAGACTCATTCAAGAGATGGCTGCAGGAAAAATGTGTCTTGGAACCAGAGGTGGCTGTTCGCGGCCATAAAATTGGGCAGTATGTTTCAGAGAAGATCATGGACATTAACAAGTCAATAAAAGAAAATCTGATTCAATACATTTACTTGTTGCTTCTATTTCAATATTATGTTACATTTCTATAATTAAGGTGTAGGTTCCAGTATACAAAGATGTGTGTGTGTGTTAGGTCAGTGTGGTGGATAAACAGTTAGAACATAAATCAAATAAAGTTATATTAAACTATAATTCCAGGTTTCACTAATTGATATTAGTTCAATTAATTTCAGTTTCAGGCACCATTAGGAACAAAATAACCAATTTAAAAACCATTACAGACCATTTGAGACCAGATAAAACCAATACAGACCATTTGAGACCAGATAAAACCAATACAGACCATTGGAGACCAATAACCTCAAATGGTCTATGATTTTCTTTTTTTGAACTGGAACAGACCAATACATTCCAGTAGAAACCAGTTAGACACCAGTAGAATCTGTTCCAATTTCCCTATAAAAACCAATAAAAACAGTTGACATTTCTATTGGTTTTTAAATTAATTTCTACTGGTGTTCAACTGGATGTCTACTGGGATTTTCTACTGGATTTGAACTGGAAATTCCACTAGGGAGAGCACTGCGTCTTGTACCATATTGTTTAATTGTTCTTCCCCGTGTTCAGAAAAATATTAGTTACAATCAGAAACATATTTAGCTAGCATTAACCTGTTGGTTGCATTTTGGGGTGTCATGCATTCTGTGCTCTTTGTTACCATCATAAAAGAAGATACTCCCACCTGGCTAGTTTGGCATACATATTGCATCGTTGCCATGGTCACTAAAACTCTACACATATTGCAGCTACATTGATGACCAGGAGTTGTAAAGGAGCTAATTACTACAAACAGGGGGTAATTAGCGTTTAATCTTAATTACACTCTAGAGGCTCAAACATATGACAACACCGCTAAATTAACTAATTTAGTTTAAAATAACATTGTAATAATAAAAATAATATCATGATATTATCAAATCTACTGTGGCATTAGAGCGTTTATGTCGTTTGATTGCATTGTAATATCATAAAATATACATCACATATCTACAGTAAGAGTGGAGTGATAGTGTTGCACAAAATTTTAACACCAGAAATAATTATGGGTGCACACACAAGAGCTTCCTAAAACACAGATCTTCTATTGGTCAGACAGTGCTAAGGCTTCTGTTGACAAATGTAAAAGCCACACCATTCCTCTCTTCCATTAGTGTCATTAAGACACAAAATCATCTCTCTGGAAAAATAAACAATGGCAGATGCAGACAGGTGAAATCCCTGGATTCTTTCCTGGTTGCCAAAACTCTACACAGTCCGTTCAATTTCAAGTGAGAAAAAACAAATGAATCTACATTTTTTATTATACAAAAATATGGTTTATAAAGCTTTTGGTTTCCGACCAGACATAAAAAAAAACTTGCAGAGCGGAGGGGAGTGTTAGTTTGAAAGTGCTATTACCGTAATTCAGATACCTTTTCAAGTTATAAACAAATTAAGCATAACACCTTTATCTAGATAAGTTATTACCAATGTTAAAACATAACTAGTCATGTAAACAAGTTGGTTCATGTTATAGCTAGCCATCCGCTACCAGTGCTAGCTACAGCTGCTAAAGTTGGCTAGCTTTTACTGCAGTCATGAACAAGCTTAGGCTTTCTGAGCAGTTTAATTAGAAAACGGCTACACTCATTAAAATCAATTAGTTAGCTAGCAAGGCAAAAAAATAAGTGGTGCAAGGGAGTCTCAGCTTTGCAATTTCATTTTAACATAACCTTTATAGAAGATTGGGGTTATTACTGTTTACAGATTTGAGGTGAGAGAAATTGCCAAAAAAAATGTTTTGGTCAGGTGGCTTGAAGTTGGAGTATTATTGCTTTGACCTCATGCACTACTTCTGTGAGGATTACAGGGACTAATCATGTAATCATTATTAGTAATATTTTCCAATGGCTTTATCAACTTAAACACATTTTGGTAATGCCAAAAAATCACCTTTGAATGTAATTGAGAGTGAGAGACACACAGAGTTACACGAAGATGGAGAAAAATACTTTCTGAGGGCCCAGGGGAGACAGGGCTGTGGAACACAAATTGTTTAGGCACTGCCTGCTGTGGGAACCCTATTAAAACTAAGAGACAACCAGCTGGTAGTCAATCTACAGATGACTGGAGGATGCTTTGATGTTAGATCACTCCACTACATCCAGTATATGATGGAGATCATCATACACAAGTTTGACTACACATCACCCAGTAACCCTACTGGATTGTATATGTACTGTGCTGGCATTTTGTATTTGATGTTATCAGATTCTTTGTTGTCTTTTTATTGTTTTGTTTTCAAGTTCAAATGTATTTTTTTTGTTTTTCCATCCATGTTATTCTCCATCTGCAGAACAAAGAAGAAAATGTCACCTTATTCATATGCTCACATTTTTCAGTCCCCTAACTACATCACTTACCTTTTGGAATGTCATCCTTAATCACACATGCTGTTATTCAAAATGTCCATAGGATAGTATCCTCTCAATATTCACATCTCTTCCTCACTCATATTGCCTAATCCCTTCTTTCAAAACAGCTCACCAATTTCATGAAGTCATATGTGGTGAGTGCACTAAACAGCTGAAGCTTACAATTTAAACCCGACTCAAGGGAGTGAGCTAAGCTGTTCTGGATCCCAAATGAATTACACAATAGGTGACTGGGCACTGCATTGGCTCACAGCAGAGTGTGGTGTAAATAGACAGACAAATGGCTATGGCCAAAAATGTTTTTCTTTTGCTACTGCAGCCAAAATAATAATAAAAAAAGAACATACATGGAAACTATGGAAATCTCCTCAAATGTAAGTACATCTGTTGTATGAACATACAGCTCTGGAAAATATTAAGAGACCACTGCAAAATTATCAGTTTCTCTGGTTTTACTATTCATAGGTATGTATTTGAGTCAAATGAACAGTTTCGTTTTATTCTATAAACTACTGACAACATTACACCCAATTTCCAAATACAAAGATTGTCATTTAGAGAGTTTATTTGCATAAAACCAAAAAAAGATGCATTGTTTTCAGACCTCAAATATGCAAAGAAAACAAATTAATATTCATTTTTCACAAAATACTAATGTTAGGAACTTATGAAGAGTTCAGAAATCAATATTTGGTGGAATAACACTGACAGCTTTCATGCGTATTGGCATGCTCTCCACCAGTCTGTCACATTGCTTTTGAGTGACTTTATGCCACTTCTGGCACAAAAAACCTCCTCTTGATCAGATTTCAGAGGTTTTCAATGAGGTTCAGGTCTGGAAATTGGGATGGCCATAACAGGGTCTTGATTTGGTGGTCCTCCATCCACACCTTGATTGAACTGGCTTTGTCGCATGGAGCATTGTCCTGCTAGAAAAAACAATTCTCAGAGTTGGAACATTGTCTGAGCAGAAGTGTTCTTCCAGAATAACCTGATTCATGCGTCCTTCACAAAGACAAATCTGCCCGATTCCAGCCTTGCTGAACCATCCCCAGATTATCACCGATCCTTTCACAGTGGGTGTGAGACACTGTGACTTGTAGGCCTATCCAGGTCTCCGTCTAACAATTAGATGACCAGGTGTTGGGCAAAGCTGACTCGTCAGGGAAGATGACCTTACTCCATTCCTCTATGGTCTATTCCTTATGGTCTTTTGCCAACTTGAGCCTTGCTCTTCTTTGCTTCTCATTGATGAAAGGCTTTTTTCTAGCTTTGCACGACTTCAGCCCTGCCCCTAGGAGCCTGTTTCGAACTCTCCTAGCTGTGCACTTCACCCCAGCTGTTATTTGCCATTCTTTTTGTAGATCACTTGATGTTATCCTACGGTTGTTGAGTGGCATTCGAATGAGTTGACGGTCATCTCGGTCAGTGGACATCTCGGTCGTTTTCGCCCTCCGCCAGTCTGTAGCTTTGTTGTACCCAATGTCTGTTGCTTGACCTTGTTATTATGAAAGGCCGTCTTTGAAATTTTCAAGATGGAAGCAACCTGACACTCACTGTATCCCTCCCTCTGCCAGTAAAGCCAGAATTGAACCCTTTATTTCCTCACTCAAATGTTTTCTTTTCAACTCTATTGTCATGCTGAATAGTTATTCTTTTTATTCAAAATACTTTTGAGGTACTACTTGCACTGTTTTTGCCATCCAGCTGGTCCTATTGCAAGAGGATAGTGATGACCACAGCATTGTTTTTTATACTTTTCCAAATTAGATTTGGTTCAGGTAATCACCTAATCAGTACCTCATTAAGTAAAATGAGGTGTGCCTGTGTTGGAATTTAACAGACACTGGAATGGAATGGCTGCCATACATGTAGAGATGTTGATTTAAGAAAAACTTGGAATGGTCTCTTAATTTCTTCCAGAGCTGTATAAATAGCATGACAAGTTTGTAATTTTGTTGGTTTGAAAAATCATGAATTTAACCAGCCAGCTACCCGGTACTTTTTGATCCTGCATTTTGTATTCTAAAAGTTAGGTAATTGAACCACTGTAACCTAAAATACTTAGAGCCTGAAATTGACCAGAAAAGCATGGGGAAATAAATTAGCAAACTATGCAGGCTTAAAAGTCCAAGTAGGTGTGAGTTGGGAAGTCAAAGAACGATTAATTTGTCTGCCTATACTTTATTAAGCATGGGCGGTATACCATGTACCCAGCTTACTATGGTATTTTGAAATACCCCCAGGTAAATGTTCTAATACCATGAAAATCATCATCATCATCATCATCATCTTCTTCCGCTTCATCCGGGGCCGGGTCGCGGGGGCAGCAGTCTAAGCAGGGATGCCCAGACTTCCCTCTCCCCAGACACTTCCTCCAGCTCTTCCAGGGGGACACCGAGGCGTTCCCAGGCCAGCCGGGAGACATAGTCCCCTCCAGCGTGTCCTAGGTCTTCCCGGGGTCTCCTCCCGGTGGGACGGGACCGGAACACCTTCCCTGGAAGGCGTTCCGGAGGCATCCGAAACAGATGCCCAAGCCACCTCAGCTGACCCCTCTCGATGTGGAGGAGCAGCGGCTCTACTCCGAGCTCCTCCCGGGTGACCGAGCTTCTCACCCTATCTCTAAGGGAACGCCCAGCCACCCTGCGGAGAAAGCTCATTTCGGCCGCCTGTATCCGGGATCTTGTCCTTTCGGTCATGACCCAAAGCTCATGACCATAGGTGAGAGTAGGAACGTAGATTGACCGGTAAATCGAGAGATTCGCCTTGCGGCACAGCTCTTTCTTCACCACGACAGACCGATACATCGACCGCATTACTGCAGAAGCTGCACCGATCCGTCTGTCAATCTCCCGTTCCATCCTTCCCTCACTCGTGAACAAGACCCCTAGATACTTAAACTCCTCCACTTGAGGCAGGCACTCTCCACCAACCTGAAGTGAGCAAGCCACCCTTTTCCGACTGAGGACCATGGCCTCAGATTTGGAGGTACTGATTCTCATCCCCACCGCTTCACACTCGGCTGCAAACCGTCCCAGCGCATGCTGAAGGTCCTGGTTTGAAGAGGCCAACACGACAACATCATCCGCAAAGAGCAGAGACGAAATCGTGTGGTCCCCAAACCTGACACCCTGCGGCCCCTGGCTGCGCCTAGAAATTCTGTCCATAAAAATTATGAACAGAACCGGTGACAAAGGGCAGCCCTGCCGGAGTCCAACATGCACTGGGAACAAGTCTGACTTACTGCCGGCAATGCGGACCAAGCTCCTGCTTCGGTCGTACAGGGACCTGACAGCCCTTAGCAAAGGACCCAGGACCCCATATTCCCGAAGCACTCTCCACAGGATGCCGCGAGGGACACAGTCGAATGCCTTCTCCAAATCCACAAAACACATGTGGATTGGTGGGCAAACTCCCATGAACCCTCCAACACCCCGTAGAGGGTATAGAGCTGGTCCAGTGTTCCACGGCCCGGACGAAAACCACACTGTTACTCCTGAATCCGAGGTTCTACTATCGGCCGTATTCTCCTCTCCAGAACCCTGGCATAGACTTTCCCGGGGAGGCTGAGAAGTGTGATCCCCCTGTAGTTGGAACACACCCTCCGGTCCCCCTTCTTAAAAAGAGGGACCACCACCCCGGTCTGCCATCCCAAAGGCACTGTCCCCGACCGCCACGCGATGTTGCACAGGCGTGTCAACCAAGACAGCCCCACAACATCCAGAGACTTGAGGTACTCAGGGCGGATCTCATCCACCCCCGGTGCCTTGCCACCGAGGAGTTTCTTGACCACCTCAGTGACTTCAGCCCGGGTGATGGACGAGTCCACCTCTGAGCCCTCATCCTCTGCTTCCTCAATGGAAGATGTGACGGCGGGATTGAGGAGATCCTTGAAGTACTCCTTCCACCGCCCGACGACATCCCCAGTTGAGGTCAACAGCTGGCCACCTCTACTGTAAACAGCGTTGGTAGGGCACTGTTTCCCTCTCCTGAGGCGCCGGACGGTTTGCCAGAATCTCTTCGAGGCCAGCCGATAGTCCTTCTCCATGGCCTCACCGAACTCCTCCCAGGCCCGAGTTTTTGCCTCCACAACCACCCGGGCTGCAGTCCGCTTGGCCTGTCGGTACCCGTCAGCTGCCTCAGGAGTCCCACAAGCCAACCAGGCCTGATAGGACTCCTTCTTCAGCTTGACGGCATCCCTTACTTCCGGTGTCCACCACCAGGTTCGGGGATTGCCGTCTCGACAGGCACCGGAGACCTTACGTCCACAGCTCCGAACGGCCGCTTCGACAATGGCGGTGGAGAACATGGTCCACTCGGACTCAATATCTCCAGCCTCCCTCGGGATCCAGTCGAAGCTCTGTCGGAGGTGGGAGTTAAAGATCTCTCTGACAGGAGACTCGGCCAGACGTTCCCAGCAGACCCTTACAGTGCGCTTGGGCCTGCCGAGTCTGTCCAGCTTCCTCCCCCGCCATCGGATCCAGCTCACCACCAGGTGGTGATCAGTTGACAGCTCCGCCCCTCTCTTCACCCGAGTGTCCAAGACATACGGCCGCAGGTCAGATGAAACGACAACAAAGTCGATCATCGACCTGCGGCCTAGGGTGTCCTGGTGCCATGTGCACTGATGGACACCCTTATGCTTGAACATGGTGTTCGTTATGGACAAACTGTGACTAGCACAGAAGTCCAATAACTGAACACCACTCGGGTGTTCAGTTATTAAAAATCATAAAAACATTTTTAACTTGTTTTAGCCATTAGAATATATTGTATTTAAATAATGTAATTACCTGCAATCCCCATTTGCGCTAAAGCAGATTGTTTTTGTAATGTTGCCCAAAGCAACTGTGTGATGTTGGTGATGATGTAGGACACAGGTAAAGGGAGAACGGAGGACTTTAACAGAACATCAAAATAACTGCTGACAAAGACAGATGAGGAAAGAAGGAACATAAATATGGACAGTGATCAGGAACAGTAGTAAGGGCAACCACGACATTAAACAGGTGTCTGTGCTCTTAATGGGTGTATTTCAGAAAGCAGTGTCAACATACTGACTTTAAACCACAACTCTGGGTTGACTGACTCTGAGCATCAGATTTAATGGTTTCAGAACAGGTGTTCCCTCTGCTGGTGCCTGTCGAGGCGACAATCCCCGAACCCGGTGGTGGACACCGGAAGTAAGGGATGCCGTCAAGCTGAAGAAGGAGTCCTATCAGGCCTGGTTGGCTTGTGGGACTCCTGAGGCAACCGACGGGTACCGGGATGCCAAGTGGACTGCAGCCTGGGTGGTTATGGAGGCAAAAACTCGGGCCTGGGAGGAGTTCGGTGAGGCCATGGAGAAGGACTATCGGCTGGCCTCGAAGAGATTCTGGCAAACCGTCCGGCGCCTCAGGAGAGGGAAACAGTGCCCTACCAACGCTGTTTACAGTGGAGGTGGGCAGTTGTTGACCTCAACTGGGGATGTCGTCGGGCGGTGGAAGGAGTACTTCAAGGATCTCCTCAATCCCATTGTCACATCTTCCATTGAGGAAGCAGAGGCTGAGGGCTCAGAGGTGGACTCGTCCATCACCCAGGATGAAGTCACTGAGGTAGTCAAGAAACTCCTCGGTGGCAAGGCACCGGGGGTGGATGATATCCACCCTGAGTACCTCAAGTCTTTGGATGTTGTGGGGCTGTCTTGGTTGACACGCCTCTGCAGACTTGCGTGGCGGTCGGGGACAGTGCCTCTGGGATGGCAGACCGGGGTGGTGGTCCCTCTTTTTAAGAAGGGGGACCGGAGGGTGTGTTCCAACTACAGGGGGATCACACTTCTCAGCCTCCCCGGGAAAGTCTATGCCAGGGTACTGGAGAGGAGAATACGGCTGATAGTAGAACCTCAGATTCAGGAGGAACAGTGTGGTTTTCGTCCGGGCTGTGGAACACTGGACCAGCTCTACACCCTCTACAGGGTGAATGAGGGTTCATGGGAGTTGCCCAACTAATTCACATGTGTTTTGTGGATTTGGAGAAGGCATTCGACTGTGTCCCTCACGGGATCCTGTGGAGGGTGCTTCGGGAGTATGGGGTCCTGGGTCCTTTGCTAAGGGCTGTCAGGTCCCTGTAAGACCGAAGCAGGAGCTTGGTCCGCATTGCCGGCAGTAAGTCAGACTTGTTCCCAGGGCATGTTGGACTCCGGCAGGGCTGCCCTTTGTCGCCGGTTCTGTTTGTAATTTTTATAGCCAGGGGCCGGAGGGTGTCAGGTTTGGGGACCACACGATTTCGTCTCTGAGGGAAGGATGGAACAGGAGATTGACTGACGGATTGGTGCAGCTTCTTCAGTAATGCGGTCGATGTATCGGTCTGTCGTGGTGAAGAAATCTTGTTTACCGGTCAATCTACGTTCCTATTCTCACATATGGTCATGAGCTTTGGGTCATGACCGAAAGGACAAGATCCCGGATACAGGCGGCCGAAATGAGCTTTCTCCGCAGGGTGGCTGGGCGATCCCTTAGAGGGTGAGAAGCTCGGTCACCCGGGAGGAGCTCAGAGCAGAGCCGCTGCTCCTCCACATCGAGAGGGGTCAGCTGAGGTGGCTTGGGCATCTGTTCCGGATGCCTCCTGAACACCTTCCCGGGAAGGTGTTCCGGGCCCGTCCCACCGGGAGGAGACCCCGGGGAAGACCTAGGACACGCTGGAGGGACTATGTCTCCCGGCTGGCCTGGGAACGCCTCTGTGTCCCCCCGGAAGAGCTAGAGGAAGTGTCTAGGGAGAGGGAAGTCTGGGCATCCCTGCTTAGACTGCTGCCCCCACGACCCGGCCCCGGATAAGCGGAAGAAGATGGATGGATGGAGAACAGGTGGTAACAATTATTTCAGTCAACTCTGAGTTAAGGTAACCCTGAGTAAAGTATGTGCATCAGGAGATAAAAAGCCCTCATCAATGTAACACATAACATGATTCATCATGGCAATAGGACAAAAAGGTATCGAACCTCATTCTTCTTTCCTGTGGAGTTAGAAATATTAATGAATGCATATGCAGAAAGAGTATATATTCAAGAAAAAAGCAATACAGTAGCAGCAGCAAAAGAACATAAGCTAGTGTGGCAGAGAATTGACCAAGTCAATGGGTTAGTATTAATTGAAAAAATAAAAATGAGAATTTGGAATGTGTGATTAGTATGATCACAGATCACTGATGCTGGTTGAGGAGTCTCATGGCCGGAGGGGAAAATGTCAGGGATCTGGTCGGAACCCAAAAGCAGACCAGACACAAGAAACAGAAAGGAGGTGATGTTTATTGACAGAACACAGGTTATAATGAGGAGAAAGGGATAGGGAGCAGGTCTGGATGGTTGGGTGAGGACGGGTCTGGAATCCCAAGGGAGCGTGGAGGTGAGTGTTGGTCATGGCATGATGGACTGATCCGGATTCAGGGTATGTTTCTCCAGGTGGGTAACCAGGCGAGTGAAAGATGAGATGATAAACCTGAGTCAGAAAAGGAGAACGGAGTGAGAACATGAACGGCAACAGGTAGGCAAACAGAACAGAGCAGAGCAGAAAAACTGGTAAGGAAAGTAGCTGGATGAGCGTCAACATACGAATGAGACTTAAGGATCCGGCAGAGACACGACGCCAGGACTCATCCTAAATACAGTGGTTGATTGGTGAACCAGAAACAGGTATGTGATTGCAGATGACGAACAGCTGGACACCGGCATTACCCTGGAGCTGACGTCACGCCCCCTAGCTTGTTACCAGAATAAACAGAAAGACACAAGAAAACACACATCACGGAAGAGGGGCCGTGACAAAAAACTTTTGTGAGCCTGGGAGTGCATGTATCGATGCTCCGGTAGCATCTACCAGGCGGCAGCAGTGTGAACAGACCACTGCCTGGGTGTTTGTAGTCGTTGATGATGTTCCGTGCTTTCCTAAGGCATTGTGTATGATAGATGCCTTGCACGAAGGGATTATGGCAGCCGATGACACACTCCACAGACTTCACCACCCTCTGGATGGACTTGCAATCCGCAGCGGAGCAGCTGCCGTACCATGCAGTAATGCAGCCTGAGAGGATGCTCTCAATGGTGCACCTGAAGCAGTTGGTGAGATGGTAACATGCTAAACTTCTTGAGTCTCCTCCAACAGGACAGACACAACAGGCACAAAATATACTTGGCAGCAACTGAAGATGAAATATAAAAATTCGCAAAAAAAGTACAGTTCTTTGTTGGCCTAATTGCACATTAATGCTGTGGAAAGACTAATCAGTTTTTTAGGATTTCCATCCTAAAAAAAATAGCTTTTTAGGATTTCCAGATGTGATTGGCTACATACATGACACTCTTACATTCCTATAACATCTCTTTCAGTAAATGAAGGAGATTATGTGAATAGGAATATTATTTAATATTTATTATTTAAAACAACCTGAAACAATAAACAGGAGTAGCCCTTATTTTGTCTAGTATATCTTGTAGCCTATACATGAAAATAATTAGAATAAATTCAATAACCGTACCTTATAAAAAGGAATTTATACATTATTTTGTTAAGTGATATGTAAACTATTTCAATAGCATCCAGCCGCAGCCTCACAGACTCAGCTGACAAAAACTCGGCTGAATTACAATCCACACTTCTCAAAATATGAATCGAAGATTTTTTTTAACTTAGTTTTTCCCCCAGAATTTTTTTATTGTGGTAAAAACCTTTAAAAATGAAATAGTGTCTATGTAAAGTGTGCCATGACAACCAAAGTGGTATAATCGGACACGGGGGAGGATGGGCTACAATCTACTTCTTTTAGTTTGCTGAAAATGTATTAAACATATTTGAGTTTAGCCATAAAAATTAAATAGCTTCTACGAAATGTGTGCCTGGACTAATTAAAAAATATATACTTGATGTACTTTCAATGTTAGTTTGAGTTAACACTGCAACTGTTAGCGAAGATGTATGCTACAACCTGACGAGTGGCACCAGTACATTGTCCCATACACAATAGTGTGGTTATTCTATGTGGGCTATTATCAAAAAATGTTGGTGAGAATATCTATGCTGTTTACACCCATTTTTTGAAATATAAAATCAGCCACAATGGCAATATTTGTCAAAGAAAATGCTATTCAATATTTTATCTAAATCGTTCAGCCCTACTTACACATAATACAATTAAAAACCTAGATGAAAAACCTAGATTAAATTATATCAATATGATTTAGAATACATAACATAGTTAAATAGTATTATTCAACCCACTAACAATATCTATAAAATCACTTCAGATAGACATAAAACAAACAGTTTCCTATGTTATGGCTATCCCAACTAAACATTCTGTAATGTTAACAACTATGAATTTAATGTACAGTGGGGAGAACAAGTATTTGATACACTGTCGATTTAGCAGGTTTTCTTACTTACAAAGCATGTAGAGGTCTGTAATTTTTATCATAGGTACACTTCAACTGCATGACATAAGTATTTGATCACCTACCAACCAGTCAGAATTCCGGCTCGCACAGACCTGTTAATTTTTCTTTAAGAAGCCTTCCTGTTCTCCACTCAATACCTGTATTAACTGCATTTGTTTGAACTTGTTACCTGTATAAAAGACACCTGTCCACACACTCAATCAAACAGACTCCAACCTCTAAACAATGGCCAAGACCAGAGAGCTGTGTAAGGACATCAGGGATACAATTGTAGACCTGCACAAGGCTGGGATGGGCTATAGGACAATAGGCAAGCAGCTTGGTGAGAAGGCAACAACTGTTGGCGCAATTATTAGAAAATGGTTCAAGATGACGGTCAATCTCCCTCGGTCTGGGGCTCCATGCAAGATCTCACCTCGTGGGGCATCAATGATCATGAGGAAGGTGAGGGATCAGCCCAGAACTACACGACCTGAAGAGAGCTGGGACCACAGTCTCAAAGAAAACCATTAGTAACACACTACGCCGTTATGGATTAATATCCTTCAGCGCACATAAGGTCCCCCTGCTCAAGCCAGTGCATGTCCAGGCCCGTATGAAGTTTGCCAATGACCATCTGGATGATCCAGAGGAAGAATGGGAGAAGGTCATGTGGTCTGATGAGACAAATATAGAGCTTTTTGGTCTAAACTCCACTCGCCGTGTTTGGAGGAAGAAGGATGAGTACAACCCCAAGAACACCATCCCAACCGTGAAGCATGGAGGTGGAAACATCATTCTTTGGGGATGCTTTTCTGCAAAGGGGACAGGACGATTGCACCGTATTGAGGGGAGGATGGATGGGGCCATGTATTGCAAGATCTTGGCCAACAACATCCTTCCCTCAGTAAGAGCATTGAAGATGGGTCGTGGCTGGGTCTTCCAGCATGACAACGACCAGAAACACACAGCCAGGGCAACTAAGTAGTGGCTCCATAAGAAGCATCTCAAGGTCCTGGAGTGGCCTAGCCAGTCTCCAGACCTGAACCGAATAGAAAATCTTTGGAGGGAGCTGAAAGTCTGTATTGCCCAGCGACAGCCCCGAAACCTGAAGGAACTGGAGAAGGTCTGTATGGAGGAGTGGGCCAAAATCCCTGCTGCAGTGTGTGCAAACCTGGTCAAGAACTACAGGAAACTTATGATCTCTGTAATTGCAAACAAAGGTTTTTGTACCAAATATTAAGTTCTGCTTTTCTGATGTATCAAATACCTATGTCATCCAATAAAATGCAAATTAATTACTTAAAAATCATACAATGTAAAAATTACAGACTTCAACATGCTTTGTAAGTGGGAAAACCTGCAAAAATCGGCAGTGTATCAAATACTTGTTCTCCCCACTGTACATTATAGTATTAGCTTACCAAAAGTATCTGTTGTTTAAGCTAGACACCAAAACAACTTTGTTTTACATGTTTATGCCATCCTAACTCAAAAATCATACCATTTTAATTCTTAGTTGTACACCGACAATTATTATATTATTTGCACAGATATGCCAAAATTATCAGACAAACTATTTCCCATGCATTCAAGCTCAACACCAAGTCAACTCTTAATAATTTTTTTTATGTGCATTAACAAGAGATTTTATATCAATGAGAGAACTTGTATAAATAAACAATAAAAAAAGCCTAATACACAGTCCACTCTCCTGTCCTAAAATTTACTTTCCGGACACTGTCCAGGAAATCAGAACCCCTCGCATCCCATTACTGAAGTATTCCACACAGTCTTTAAAATAGCACTCTGCAAATAGGACACAAATGTCTTCCTCTACAGCCCAGGGCATCGTGTTGAAGTTCACCACACCCTCTGGGGACTGAGCTATTTTTTCCGGTTTTCACTAGGAAGGTGAAACTACTCCAGTGGTGCCACACCTCTCTTGGGTCTGGTCACCCCAGCATCATGAAAACAACAGAACTGCTCTCCCGGAAGTACTGGTAGTCCACAATAGCCGCGGATGTACAAGATTATATCCTGTCTCAGCTGTGCCCCGTCCAAGAATCCATGTCATCTGCCCACCGGTAAGCTACTACCATCGCCCACACCTCAGAGACCGTGGTAACACATAGCTCTGGACTTCCTCACAGACCTACCCAAATCATCTGGGTACACCATGATCCTAGTGGCAATAGACAGGTTTTCTAAAATGTGTCGCCTCATCCCTCTACCGCAGTGTTTCCCACTGCTGGTCCTCAGAACCCAAAGGGGTGCATGTTTTTGTTTTTGCCCAAGCACTCACACACCTGTTTCCAATGTTGCCCTACCACTTACACACTTGATTGACATAATACCTATCATCAAGTCATTCATTTTAATCATGTGTGTGAGTGCTTGGGCAAAAACTAAAATGTTTACCCCTTTGGGTCCCAAGGACCAGGATTGGGAAACACTGCTTTACCACATCTTCCTAAGGCCATGTATTTTCCAACAGGTTTCAGTTTTTATGGCATGCTTGAGGAAGTCGTTTCTGACCGAGGACCACAGTTCATTTCAAGAGTCTGGAAGGCGTTCTGTACTCGCCTAGGGGTCTCCATCAACTTATCCTCGGGCTACCACCCCCAATATAACAGACCGATAGAACGACTTAATCAAGAGCTAGGGAAATAGCAAAAGTGCTTCAAAGACCCAGCCGATTGGATCCGCTACCTACCCTGGGGTGAGTATGTCCAGAACTCCCTCATTCACTCCTCTTACCTACTAACTCCATTCCAGTGTGTCCTAGGTTACCAGCCACCCCTCTTTCACTGGCCCAGTCCCTGCAGTCGGTGAATGGTTCAGATGCAGCGAGCATGTCTGGGAGACAGCCCATCAACATCTGGAATGGGCCTCTCAGACCCAGAAGAGGTTCACTGACCAACATCGCCGACCCACTCCCTTCTTCCTCCCAGGTCAACGGGTATGGTTGTCATCCCTGGACCTTCAGAAAACTCAGTCCCAGGTATATTGGTCCTTCTTGAAAGGAATACTGTGAGGTTCTATTTTGTTCCGTGTTATTTGTGTTTGTTCTTGAATGTCACCTGTCGTTTTGGTTCTGATTGGTTTCACCTGTTTTCTTGCACACCTGTTGTTGTTTACGTTGTCTTTTTTTTCCTGTGCTGATCTTTGGTTCAATGTGAAGTATATGTTGAAAGTTTGTTTGAGACATACTAAGCCTTTTTGAACTGCTATTTAGACTACCTGGGTTTTGATTACCTTATTGTCCATAGACTATTTTTTCCTGCCAGTGATTTTGTTCCTTTGCCTTTTGAGGATTCTGTGTCTTGACCTTTTTCCTGCCCCACGACTACGTTTCATGCCTTGCCCTTTGCAATTATAAACTACGCTCCGCAACTGGATTCTGAACTCCTGTTTTGTGTGGATAATTACACTACAACTTGATTGGAGTTCACTTATTAGTTTAGTAGGTGAAGATGTCCTGGGCATTTTCAAATAAAAAAACTCATCAAAATATGTTAATATAGGGCATTTAGACTTCAGCCATTCATTGTCTCCTGGATCAAAGTCCCTGATGGTTTTTAACCGTGCAGCAAACCTCAAGTGGCCCTGTGAGAGTTGTGTATCTTTATTTGCCGCATTTGTGCTTTTTAACATTTACCTAGCCACCGCAATTGCAGTTCACTAAAACCTTGTTAGCATTTGTTAGGTTCTAACTTTTTTATTTTAAGTTTATCTGAACTGTCTGTAGCATCATTTACCCTTGGCCTTTTCAGAATCTGAGAATTTCTGACTTTTAATCTTTAGGATGTGTGTACAACCCTTAGTCTCTGAAGAACACAACAAGCTAGAACATAAGAGGCACGCACACCTTTGCTTGATTTTTGTTGCCATCATAGTAAATCCATACTATTCTATTGGACGTATTTGTCCTTTGTCCCCAAAAATCAAACGAGGAGGACCTGACCATTGACAGTCCGTTTATTATGACATTCCTTTAGGTAAGTGCATCTAGATGGCTGTGAGAGGAGACTAAAGTAGCACCCATACAGGCATCCAGTCTGCTTAGCGCTGATGACCTTTAATTCTATTCAGGCTGTGTACAAATGACTTCAACATTCACCACACAGGAAAAAAAAGCCCCCTGAAAAAAAATTCTCTACTAGATTGTAGACACAGAGTTGGGCGGCTTCACCACCACAGCATTATCTACTCTCTGGCTCTAATGACTTCCCGCTGTGTTGAGAGAGAGAGAGAGAGAGAGAGTGTGTGATTTGGAGCAAGAGATTGAGCAAAAGAGAGAGCGAGACAGAGAGATACCTTTGTGAGAGGAAAGACTTGGCAGCCATACTAAGAATAGCATTAGACGCAAGGTTATCAGGGCATTACACTCACTGTAACATGCAATTAACTCGCCTCTTCCATTTTCATTACACAATTATTCATTAATGTCAATTTAATTGTATGCATTGTTCTACATGACCAAAGGCTGATTACTAGGGCCCTTGCACTCCAATATCCCAAGTTAACTGGTGCCGGCCTCACTTGTGGGCACACTAATTGCAATTTAGCCCCAGACAGCACCTCTCTCTTTAGGCCTAGCCTTAATGGAGCAACTGATTCTCAGACAGGTAACGATTGGAAAGACAAAGTGCTTCTCTCTCTAAATGGAAAACAAATTCCCACGCTGCTAAGCTGTTTTCTTTGTGGTAGCATGAAGACCAACCATTTTGTATTCATAGAGGCATAAGTTGTTGTATGTCCCCACCACAAATCTTGTCTTCTATCTCCATATAATAATAGAAAACCTCTCTCTAACTGGTTAGATTAGTAGGGTAACAGAGAGTTGCATACAATAGGAATAAGGTGATGGGACTGGAGGGTTTTTGGTTCATAATACCAAATATATATAAAGATTTCATGTTAAGTTTTCAAATTGAATGCTGGTATGTTAGTCTACATAACTGAATATTCCGTGAGAAAAAGTGACGATAAATATTTACATAGAGGCAGAGGTTACATTTAAATTATGGTTAGTGTAAATATTAATTGACATAAGCTGTATAACAATAAAGCAATTCTATTGCATCACCCTATCTTCTAGTTGTAAAGAGATAATCCATGTTGATGAATATCAGTACATCACAATGCAGCTTGATGAGAAATCAAAGGATATAATCCTCAGTGCCTGAAGGTTCTGTGAACATTCCTCCATCAGTAGTTCTGTCACCTCATTTCATGATATTTGATTGATTTTCCTAATTACTTTAAAAGAGAGGACAGTCAAACTATCAATAACACCACTCTATCCCTAATATCATGAACGGGCATGACCCACGTCCTATCCCAACATCCCATGATAAAGATAAGACACTCCTTTAAAGACAGAAAATACTTTCTGAGGTGAGTTGAATCTCATCAGTTACGGGCAGACTGATACATATTCCTCCACCTCGTTCCCCCTTCTCCCATAACAAAATGGCTGTCATTAACCTTTCAGTCTCACCCAGCTGATGGTAATCAGATGCTGCTATCTCAGGGTTTATTAAGTATTAAAACAACAACTGATATGGCTTTTCTCCTTATCCCGTCGTCCGCTGTCTCCTCACTCACCTTCTGTAGAGGAGTAGGGGGAGAAAAGTATGCCAACGTGATAATTAAATCTGCTTTTTAGAGCAGGAAATCGTTTCACACTGTTCTATAGCGGTAACTTAAGAGAAATCTAGTCCAATTCGATAATGCCAGAATATGATAAAACGTAGAGAGGATACTTAACTTTGCACACACCTGGTAGGCAACGGGAGTATGATTAAAGTGTGTAAATCTGAACACAGCCCAAGGCCAAACAGACCTGTGTTTATTGGAGCCGAAATCTACATCAAAGGGACAATAATCCTCCAGCCATATGTGTTCCAAGACTCACAGTCCTTTCATAATAAAATGTTCTGCTTGTTGTCCCTACAATTTTCCAGAATAAAGCATGTTAGATTAACTTGTATGGGGTAAAGGTATAAAGATGTGTTATTGTACAGAAGGAGGCCTGTTTAATGATCAAAACAAAAACAAAATGAATAACAATATTAATTTGTCCCCTTTGTTAAACAGGTTTTTCTCTCTCTTCCACAGACCACAAGAAACAGTGGTTAGCTCTTATTCATTTCCAGATTGAGGGTTGACCAAAGCCTAGAATGGAAAATAACATAATATCCTATATAACATTTTTGTAAAGTTTACTCTAAATATTATAATACTTATAGTACAGAATTATGTAGATTAGATTAGATTCAACTTTATTGTCATTGAACAAGTACAATGCAGTTTGTGTCTAACCAGAAGTGCAAATAGAAGAGTGCAGACATTTTTTTAAGTATTAATTATTTGTATGTACAAGTGGAATGTATAGATGTGCAATTAATGCAAATGAATCACACATGGCAATTCTAAATGAAAATATGATGATCATGCAAAAAAAAAAATTTGCATTAAAAATGTCTACACACCTCTGTTAAAATGCCAGGCTCTTGTGATGGAAAAGAATGAGGCAAAGATAAATCATGTCAGAAATGTTTCCACCTGCGAGGACATCTCCTGTGTATAGCCCTCTTCAGATCACTCCAAAGATGTTCAATTGGATTCAGGTCTGGGCTCTGGCTGGGCCATTCCAAAACTTTAATCTTCTTCTGGTGAAGCCATGCTTTTGTGGATTTGGATGTGTGCTTTGGGTTGTTGTTGTGCTGAAAGGTTAACTTCATCTTTCTAACGGACGCCTGATGGTTTTGTGCCAAAATTGCCTGGTATTTAGAACTGTTCATAATTCCCTCCACCCTGACTAAGGCCCCGGTTCCAGCTGAAGAAAAACAGCCCCAAAGCATGATGCTGCCACCACCGTGCTTCACTGTGGGTATGGTGTTCTTTGGGTGATGTGTAGTGTTGTTTTTGCTCCAAACATACCTTTTGGAAATATGGCCAAAAATTCTAACTTGATTTCATCAGACCATAACACTTTCTGCAAACTTCAGCCGGGCTTGGATGTCTTTCTTTGTAAGAAAAGGCTTCCGTCTTGGGTTAGGGTTAGATGTACACCCCATAGCCCATTTATATGAAGAATACGGGAGATTGATGTAGCACATGTAGCACACAGCCAGTACTTGCCAGAAATTCCTGCAGTTCCTTTAATGTTGCTGTAGGCCTCTTGGAAGCCTCCCTGACCAGTTTTCTTCTCGTCTTTTCATAAATTTTGGAGGGACGTCCAGTTCTTGGTAATGTCTCTGTTGGGACATATTTTCTCCACTTGATGATGACCGTCTTCACTGTGTTCCATGGTATATATAATGCTTTGGAAATTATTTTGTACCCTTCTCCTGACTGATATCTTTCAACAATGAGATCCCTCTGATGCTTTGGAAGCTCTCTGCGGACCATGGCTTTTGCTCGGAGATGCATCTAAGAAAATGTCAGGAACATCCTTGTAGAACAGCTGAACTTTATATCTGATTAATCAGAGTCACTTTAAATGATGGAAGGTGTGTAATGACTTCTATTTAACATGAGATTGAATGTGATTAGTTAATTCTGAACACAGCCACATCCCCAGTTATAAGAGGATGTACACAGTTATGCAACCAGGTTATTGTAAGGTTTTTATTTTAAAAATGTCCCCCTCAAAGATTTCAGTTTCTTTTTCAATTGAATTGTTCACATTATAGGTCTGACATGATTTATCTTTGTCTCATTCTCGCATGTCAACCACACAACTTCCTCCATACACGCAGTCGCTTTTTTGTCACATGAACGGTCATTGAGCCGATGTTACATGAAAACAATACCCTGTCCTTCACACTTCATGTAGTAGCGCTCATGTGGTATTGGTAGTTTTAAAAAACATGTATTTCGGTTAACCAAATACTATTTGAATAACAACAAATACTGTTCGGATGTCCAATGCACATCCTTAGTGTAGAGTGGTAGCAGCAATTGCGACTTGTGTGTGTGGGCAAAAAGTCAGTCCAGTTCAAGTGTCCTTCGCTGGTCAGCTAATTTGATCAGGAAACCAAAAATCAAGTCTCCACATCCTGAGTTGCCAGGTAAACCACAGCTTCTCTTTTTCAAATGTTCTGAGCAATCAGGTGTCCAGGGTACGGCTGTGGTGGTTGTGGATGAGTGGAACGGTTTTCATTTTGGCAACGCCTCTTCTCCCTATAAGAGTGGTTGGCTCTCTTTCATTTGTCAGCTGATTTGATCAGGTACTCAATCCACCGGGGTCAGTCTCCATATCAGACATCGTATCCTCAGTTGCCCTGGCAATCTGCAGCTTCTCTTCAGCCAAGATTTCTTTCAGCCAATTAGCCAAAGCTTGTGAAAGTACAGTAGACAATAAGCAGACAATGTAAAAACGGTACAATGTCAAACTGTAAAAATATAGAGCTGTCCAAACATTACCACAAGTCATACTCTTGACATATAAGGAAGCTAAAAAGGTGTTAGGATAAATATAATATATATTAAAAGGGATATAATTTTTTTTAGATGTGGCCATATTTTATTTATTCAAATTTAAAACAAATGTTCTCAAAATGTATTTTTTTCTTTCGACACATTTATAAACAAACCGGTTGCTGGCGGCTACTGTTAGAGTACGTCTGACCCAGAACACAGAGAAATCACACAGACCACGTAAGGTAGGTTAAAAAAAAAGGTTTTAATGGAGAGCCAGGGTACTCAGAGAAAACAGTGTAGGCAGGTCCGAAGCTGGGGGAGAGCTGATGGTGAAGGCTGGGTGGTGAGGCCAGGAGCTAGTAGGCGCAGCAGAGGAAGCAGCAGGTCTGAGCAGGTAACAGGAGAGAAACACAGGGTAAGTACAAACTCAGGGAACAAAGGCAAAATAGAGCACACGGATGATAATAGTAAGTAACTAGAACTGAGAGCCAAGTACCACATGGGTAGTAGATAACGAACTGGCGCCGAAGAGGTGATCAGCCCGGGTTTAAATATTGCTGGAGTGAATCATGTGGATGAGGTGCAGCTGCGAAGAATGGCTCTGCAGTGAAGACTCTGCCACGCCCCTTGCCCTACTGAACACACCCCCAGCACTCCAGGTGAAAAAAACAAAACAGGGACCGAACCACCTGACTCAGGGCGGAGGGGAAGCAACCCGTAACAGCTACATCTCAGCTGTTTGATGTCCCTCTTTGCTGCTCTGTCCAGGTTGTCTAACAAACAGTGTTTCTCCCTTTGTGTTGAGTTAATATAACTAGTTAGTTATATTAACCAATTTATATACAATGGGGAGAGTATTTGATACACTGCTGATTTTGCAGGTTTTCCTACTTACAAAGCATGTAGAGGTCTGTCATTTTTATCATAGCTACACTTCAACTGTGAGAGATGGAATCTAAAACAAAACAAAAGAATTCAGAAAATCCCATTGTATGATTTTTAAATAATTTATTTGCATTTTATTGCATGACATAAGTATTTGATCACCAACCAATCAGTAAGAAATCCGTCTCTCACAGACCTTTTTGTTTTTCTTTAAGAAGCCCTACTGTTCTCCATTCATTACCTGTATTAACTGCACCGGTTTGAACTCGTTACCTGTATAAAAGACACATGTCCACCCACTCAATCAAACAGACTCCAACCTCTCCACAATGGCCAAGACCAGAGAGTTGTGTAAGGACATCAGGGATAAAATTGTAGACCTTCACAAGGCAGGGATGGCCTACAGGACAATAGATTAAGCAGCTTGATGAGAAGGCAATAACTGTTGGCGCAATTATTAGAAAATGGAAGGAGTTCAAGATGACAGTCAATCTCCCTCGGTCTGGGGCTCCATGCAAGATCAGACCTTGTGGGGCATCAATGATCATGAGGAAGGTGAGGGATCAGCCCAGAACTACACGGCAGGACCTGGTCAATGACCTGAAGAGAGCTGGGACCAGTCTCAAAGAAAACCATTAGTAACACACTTCGCCGTCATGGATTAATATCCTGCAGCGCACAAGGTCCCCCTGCTCAAGCAGCACAGGTCCAGGCCCGTCTGAAGTTTGCCAATGACCATCTGGATGATCCAGAAGAAGAATGGGAGAAGGTCATGTGGTCTGATGAGACAAATATAGAGCTTTTTGGTCTAAACTCCACTCGCCGTGTTTGGAGGAAGAAGAAGGATGAGTAAAACCCCAAGAACACCATCCCAACCGTAAAGCATGGAGGTGGAAACGTCATTCTTTGGGGAAGCTTTTCTGCAAAGGGGACAGGACGATTGCACCGTATTGAGGGGAGGATGGATGGGGCCATGTATTGCGAGATCTTGGCCAACAGCCTCCTTCCCTCAGTAAGAGCATTGAAGATGGGTCGTGGCTGGGTCTTCCAGCATGACAACGACCCGAAACACACAGCCAGAGCAACTAAAGAGTGGCCTCGCCAGTCTCCAGACCTGAACCCAATAGAAAATCTTTGGAGGGAGCTGAAAGTCTGTATTGCCCAGCGACAGCCCCGAAACCTGAAGGATCTGGAGAAGGTCTGTATGGAGGAGTGGGCCAAAATCCCTGCTGCAGTGTGTGCAAACCTGGTCAAGAACTACAGGAAACGTATGATCTCTGTACTTGCAAACAGGTTTCTGTACCAAATATTAAGTTCTGCTTTTCTGATGTATCAAATACGTAAAGTCTTGTTCATGAGGTTACGGACCTGGTCTTCCTTACACAACCTCAATCTCATCTCACTCAATCTCTTCTCTCTGTAATGTTGGTTACCAGCTAGCCTATACATTAAGGGTGTTTCTAACTAAGACCATATTTTTAGAAGTCAACCCCCATGCCATATGGCCATCGTAAACATTCCTGTCATTAGAGCACAACCTACAGAGAGATAATATAAACAGAAAGATTTCTGTTGTTCTCATTATCTAGGCACATTAACTTCCAATGAAACGTACATTCATATTGTAATTGTTAATGCTCAGATTCCACAGTCCCCCCTATCAAACATTTAAAGAAAAACATTACATATTTGATAAAACATTACAAGTACAATTCAATTCCTAATGAAAAGAAAAGGCCCATACACTTATGTTACAAATGACTAAGACGAAGCAACAAAATGAGTATCTGACCAATCAGGTCTTATTTGTCGTCAAATGAAAATGTATGTAGACAAGACATTTGATACACCACACACCGACACTTCAAACCCCCCTTAATGATGAAAAAAATTATGAGTACCGTGACGTCGCCCGGTATGGCGCAGCCGGGGCCCCACCCTGGAGCCAGGCCCGGGGTTGGGGCTCGTATGCGCCTGGTGGCCGGGCCTTCCCCCATGGGGCCCGGCCGGGCTCAGCCCGAACGGGCGACGTGGGGCCGCCCTCCCGTGGGCTCACCACCCACAGGAGGGACCATAAGGGGCCGGTGCGAAGAGGATCGGGCGGCAGTCGAAGGCAGGGGCCTAGACAACCCGATCTCTGGACACGGAAACTAGCTCTAGGGACGTGGAATGTCAACTCGCTGGCGGGGAAGGAGCCTGAGTTAGTGCGTGAGGTTGAGAGGTTCCGATTAGAGGTAGTCGGGATCACCTCTACGCACGGCTTGGGCTCTGGAACCACACTCCTTGAGAGAGGATGGACTCTTCACCACTCTGGAGTTGCCCATGGTGAGAGGCGGCGGGCTGGTGTGGGTTTGCTTATAGCTCCCCAGCTCTGCTGCCATGTGTTGGAGTTTACCCCGGTGAACGAGAGGGGACTCTATTGTTCTAATGGGGGACTTCAACGCCCACGTGGGAAACGACAGTGACACCTGGAGGGGCGTGATTGGGAGGAACGGCCCCCCTGATCTGAACCCGAGTGGTGTTCAGTTATTGGACTTCTGTGCTAGTCACAGTTTGTCCATAACGAACACCATGTTCAAGCATAAGGGTGTCCATCAGTGCACGTGGCACGAGGACACCCTAGGCCGCAGGTCGATGATCGACTTTGTTGTCGTCTCATCTGACCTGCGGTCGTATGTTTGGACACTCGGGTGAAGAGAGGGGCGGAGCTGTCAACTGATCACCACCTGGTGGTGAGTTGGATCCGATGGCGGGGGAGAAAGCTGGACAGACTCGGCAGGCCCAAGCGTACTGTAAGGGTCTGCTGGGAACGTCTGGCCGAGTCTCCTGTCAGAGAGATCTTTAACTCCCACCTCCGGCAGAGCTTCGACTGGATCCCGAGGGAGGCTGGAGATATTGAGTCCGAGTGGACCATGTTCTCCACCGCCATTGTCGAAGCGGCCCTGAGTGCCTCAAGTCTCTGGATGTTGTGGGGCTGTCTTGGTTGACACGCCTGTGCAACATCGCGTGGCGGTCGGGGACAGTGCCTCTGGGATGGCAGACCGGGGTGGTGGTCCCTCTTTTTAAGAAGGGGGACCGGAGGGTGTGTTCCAACTATAGGGGGATCACACTTCTCAGCCTCCCCGGGAAAGTCTATGCCAGGGTTCTGGAGAGGAGAATACGGCCGATAGTAGAACCTCGGATTCAGGAGTAACAGTGTGGTTTTCGTCCGGGCCGTGGAACACTGGACCAGCTCTATACCCTCTACGGGGTGTTTGAGGGTTCATGGGAGTTTGCCCAACCAATCCACATGTGTTTTGTGGATTTGGAGAAGGCATTCGACTGTGTCCCTCGCGGCATCTTGTGGAGGGTGCTTGGGGAATATGGGGTCCTGGGTCCTTTGCTAAGGGCTGTCATATCCCTGTACAACCGAAACAGGAGCTTGGTCCGCATTGCCGGCAGTAAGTAAGACTTGTTCCCAGTGCATGTTGGACTCCGGCAGGGCTGCCCTTTGTCGGGGTGGTGGTCCCTCTTTTTAAGAAGGGGGACCGGAGGGTGTGTTCCAACTATAGGGGGATCACACTTCTCAGCCTCCCCGGGAAAGTCTATGCCAGGGTTCTGGAGAGGAGAATACGGCCGATAGTAGAACCTCGGATTCAGGAGGAACAGTGTGGTTTTCGTCCGGGCCGTGGAACACTGGACCAGCTCTATACCCTCTACGGGGTGTTTGAGGGTTCATGGGAGTTTGCCCAACCAATCCACATGTGTTTTGTGGATTTGGAGAAGGCATTCGACTGTGTCCCTCGCGGCATCTTGTGGAGGGTGCTTGGGGAATATGGGGTCCTGGGTCCTTTGCTAAGGGCTGTCAGGTCCCTGTACAACCGAAACAGGAGCTTGGTCCGCATTGCCGGCAGTAAGTCAGACTTGTTCCCAGTGCATGTTGGACTCCGTCAGGGCTGCCCTTTGTCACCGGTTCTGTTCGTAATTTTTAGGGACAGAATTTCTAGGCGCAGCCAGGGGCCGGAGGGTGTCAGGTTTGGGGACCACACAATTTCTTCTCTGCTCTTTGCAGATGATGTTGTCGTGTTGGCCCCTTCTAACCAGGACCTTCAGCATGCGCTGGGACGGTTTGCAGCCGAGTGTGAAGCGGTGGGGATGAAAATCAGTACCTCCAAATCCGAGGCCATGGTCCTCAGTCGGAAAAGGGTGGCTTGCCCACTTCAGGTTGGTGGAGAGTGCCTGCCTCAAGTGGAGGAGTTTAAGTATCTAGGGGTCTTGTTCACGAGTGAGGGAAGGATGGAACGGGAGATTGACAGGATCGGTGCAGCTTCTGCAGTAATGCAGTCGATGTATCGGTCTGTCGTGGTGAAGAAAGAGCTGAGCCGCAAGGCGAAGCTCTCGATTTACCAGTCAATCTACGTTCCTACTCTCACCTATGGTCATGAGCTTTGGGTCATGACCGAAAGGACAAGATCCCGGATACAGGCGGCCGAAATGAGCTTTCTCCGCAGGGTGGCCGGGCGATCCCTTAGAGATAGGGTGAGAAGCTCGGTCACCCGGGAGGAGCTCAGAGTAGAGCCGCTGCTCCTCCACATCGAGAGGGGTCAGCTGAGGTGGCTTGGGCATCTTTTTCGGATGCCTCCGGAACGCCTTCCTGGGGGGACTATGTCTCCCGGCTGGCCTGGGAACGCCTCGGTGTCCCCCCGGAAGAGCTGGAGGAAGTGTCTGGGGAGAGGGAAGTCTGGGCATCCCTGCTTAGACTGCTGCCCCTGCGACCCGGCCCCGGATAAGCGGAAGAAGATGGATGGATGGATGGACACACCGACACATAACTCAATGCATGACAGTCCTCAATCCTGTCCCCACCTCAGATTATAAAGGTCGAGAAACATATTGACATCAACAGGTTATTATCAGTGTTAACGGTGTTCAGCAGAAAATCTGACTCAACATGACAACAAGATTAAAACATGTCCCCCAAAGTCCATTGAACAATCAAAAACCCCCCTTGTCCGTATCATGATCCATGCAACAATATCATACAAAAGATATATGCATATCCTGTTGTACCTGTGACAGATTCTACCTTTAAAATAGGGAAAACATCTACTTTTAATAGGAACCACCCATAATAGGGAACAATTAACTATCCAAACATACCATGATCGCAATCATAATGTAGATCATTAAGCATCATCACAAATACGCCCAATATTCCAATATTGGGATTGTCATCGTACAGTTTCCCACCTGTCTTGCGAGAAACAAACCTTCATTAATATGAAATCACCATATCAGTAAATTTAGGAAAATATGAGATTGTAAGGAAAGAAGTTAGTTTCCAATCAAGTGTCCTTCAGTTCTTGTTTTCAGTTTTCTTTGTCTTGCATCAGTGATGAAAGTTCCAAAATCAGTTATTGCAGTCAGTGTGATGTGGACCCAGCAAATTGCCTGGTGGTCCTAACAAGTCAGTGTAGGTGTATAATGGAACAGTGAGTTTCCAACACTTCACTTATTCAAGATTAACACCACAACAGTGTCTTCCACTGTGTTGGGACCATGTGACCTTTCCAGTCAACTGGCCTGTGGTACTCTGACCTGTAGTTTGTGTAGTCCTTCAGGACTCTCCTCTCATCTTGCTGTCAATGGTTCATCTAGAAAAGGAGTGTGAAGCCAAGTGATCTGACCCTGGCATCGTTCTGCCATGTGAGTGGTTTTGAAACCGATTCAACCAGTGTGGTTGTAGAAGTCCTTCTTGAACATGTTGCTGGTACTCACACACTCAGTAGCCTGTGTCCAGTCAGTGACGTGATGTATCATCAGAAAGGGGTATGTGATGTCCTGATCTGTTGAAAGTACAACTGCAAAACAACGATTAGTGTGGTTCAAAAGTCCATCAGACTTTCATCCACTGGGTATGGTTCCGTCAACTTCCAACAATGAAGACAATAGATCAGTCCTGAAAACTTGTGGATCTCAGAAATTCCATCTTCAGAGTGAAGTGTACACCTTATTCAGACAAGTTTCCTTAAAAGACTATGTCAAAGTTCCTTTTCCATCCAGAACTGGGTTGGTTGTTGTTTGACTCCTTGTGCTATATTAATGCCCGATAGCAGCTAGCAGTGGAATAAAATTGTCAGACTTGACTTTGCTTAGCCAAATCCGAAATGGTTAGATCGATACTATTAAACCATTAAAATGTTAGACTTTACATCAAACAAAACAATTTCCTAATAAACCAATTAAAAACATCCTGTAAATGTAAAATGTAAAACATAACAGATGTCAATGCTCCATTATAACAGGAAAAACTAAATTTTGTACATAACTCCTTATTAATACCAATTTGATTTGCTTGAGCCTTAAGCCCACACTCTTTCCAGTCATAATCAATTATCATATCATACATCCCCCCTGCCTTGACTTCATCAAGATCTATAATCCGGTCGATAAGTTGCATCCTGTATATTCATCAAAAACAAAGTGAACAAGTTACAGGCAACAGCCAAACTACCTCATGAAAAAAAGTGTCTTGATTAACCTCCTAAATTTTTGGGAATTCGCAAAGTTAGATTAATTTTTATTCCAAATAGTCAGCCAAACCCTAAATCACAACTTTTATGCTTTTTCTTTGTACTATCATCAACAATGGAGGATGACTTTAGGTTTCTACCCTCACTTCAGTTGGTTTCAAAATCATACATTTCAACATTAAAGCTAATAAGAGGAAAATATATTTAGCTTTCACTTAATGTTTGTTATCCCAAAACTGAATATGCTTGTGTTTATAAAATTACCATAGATGAGACCAGTCTGAACACTCAAATTTAACCCTCAGTCATAGGCTACTCTGATGTAATGGGAGAGGTTGTTTGGGGTCATCCTAGGGGTCTGCCCCCCTTCCTGAAGCTCTGAACTCCACCCATTTATGGCGAGCCATTAAAAAGGACAAATGTTTATTTATGGTCCTCAGACTATCCCATCAATTTAGCCAACATCTTTTATTAACTGGAGATATTGATTTAGTATCCAACTCATCTAATATTTTAGCAGTTTGTAAAAATGTGCTTATCATTATCTACACAACAACTCAACATTAGGGTGGAAATAAAGAAAAATCTTAGGAATGGCGATGTAGATAAAAAATTGATGTATGACGTCACTAAAATCAAGGTACAATAAGTAATCAAAAGGAAACTCAATGTAGGCTTTAAACACTGTTACATCAATACCCTATTTGTTCATTAGTCAATTTACCATTTTAGAATTTAAACTCAATTAACGAGTATCAGGCATTGGTTTTAAAACACAAGTATTATACCAGTTAACATTGGTAACTATAAATAAGATAAACTATATTATTTAACCAAACTCAATTCAGCATTTAAAATACATCTAATTGTTATGGTGGGGAGTAAACTCGCTTCAGCTGGATTACCTTTTTTTTAAGGCTATGAATATATTGGATTCAAATTCAGTCCTCATGGGACACTGCGTGTCTCCTTAACATTCAAGTCTATCACCATGTGGATTCTTCATCCTACCACTTACACAATATACACTCACCTAAAGGATTATTAGGAACACCTGTTCAATTTCTCATTAATGCAATTATCTAATCAACCGATCACATGGCAGTTGCTTCAATGCATTTAGGGGTGTGGTCCTGGTCAAGACAATCTCCTGAACTCCAAACTGAATGTCAGAATGGGAAAGAAAGGTGATTCAAGCAATTTTGAGCGTGGCTTGGTTGTTGGTAGTATTTCACAATCTGCTCAGTTACTGGGATTTTCACACACAACCATTTCTAGGGTTTACAAAGAATGGTGTGAAAAGACATCCAGTATGCGGCAGTCCTGTGGGCGAAAATGCCTTGTTGTTGCTAGAGATCAGAGGAGAATGGGCCGACTGATTCAAGCTGATAGAAGAGCAACTTTGACTGAAATAACCACTCGTTACAACCGAGGTATGCAGCAAAGCATTTTGTGAAGCCACAACACGCACAACCTTGAGGCAAATAGGAAAAAGAGGCTACAATTTGCACAAGCTCACCAAAATTGGACAGTAGAATGTTGCCTGGTCTGATGAGTGTCAATTTCCGTTGAGACTTTCAGATGGTAGAGTCAGAATTTGGGGTAAACAGAATGAGAACATGGATCCATCATGCCTTGTTACCACTGTGCAGGCTGGTGGTGGTGGTGTAATGGTGTGGGGCCTACCTGACCATTGTTTCTGACCATGTCCAGCCCTTTATGACCACCATGTACCCCATCCTCTGATGGCTACTTCCAGCAGGATAAGGCACCATGTCACAAAGCTCGAATGATTTCAAATTGGTTTCTTGAACATGACAATGAGTTCACTGTACTGAAATGGCCCCCACAGTCACCCGATCTCAACCCAATAGAGCATCTTTGGGATGTGATGGAACGGGAGATTCGTGCCCTGGATGTGCATCCCACAAATCTCTATTAACTGCAAGATGCTATCCTATCAATATGGGCCAACATTTCTAAAGAATGCTTTCAGCACCTTGTTGAATCAATGCCATGTAGAATTAAGGCAGTTCTGAAGGTGAAAGGGGGTCAAACACAGTATTAGTATGGTGTTCCTAATAATCCTTTAGGTGAGTGTACATCAGGAAGTGTTATGTAAGACAGTGTTAAAAATGAACCATGTTGTTGATGCTGTAACTAAAACAGTTAACTTCATCCGAGCAAGAGAATTAAATCACAGACAATTTGTTGCATTTTTGGAGGAAAATGAGATTGAACATGGTGACACAAGCTATCACTGCACTGTCAGGTGGCTCAGCCTTGGCAATGTACTGAAAAGTGTCTGGGACCTGAGAGACCAGATTCAGGATTTCTGTGTTAAGAAAAGACATAACATCCCTGAGCTTTCAGATAAAGACTGGGTGGCAAACCTCAGATTCACTTTGGATGTGACTGCACTAATGAACAAACTAAATGTCAAACTGCAGTGCAAGGGCCTTTTTGTGCACGAGATGTACAGTGCAGTGAAGGCTTTCATGAGAAAGTTGCAGCTTATCTCAAGCCAAGTGAAGGACAACTTTCTGACCCACTTGCCAACACTAAAGGAAGCCAAAAGATCAGCCGATCACATCCACAAGTACTCAACCATGTTAGAAGCACTACATGCAGAGTTTTCGAGGTGATTTAAAAACTCTTGAGAGTGGTTTCACATGGTTTCTTCTCCCTTCAACTGCAGTGTGGATAATGCACCAAGTGATGTTCAGATGGAACTCATTGACCTGCAGTCTGACACACTTCTGACAGAGCACTTCAGATCAATCTCACTGCTGGACTTTTAGTCCTCCCTCAAAGAGGAGAACTTTCCACACCTGAGGAGGCATGCTCAGAGGATTCTAGTCCTCTTTGGATCTACCTATGTACGTGATCAGACATTCTCAGTGATGAAGTTCAACAAATCCAAACACAGATCCTCTATCACTGATGACCACCTCTCAGCTGTCCTTCGCATAGCCACCTCAGACATTCAGCCAGATTTCAATGCCCTTGTTCAAGCCCAGATCAGACTGGATTATTCTCACTGAAGAGGTAAAATGAGGAGGAAAACATTACATGTTGTTGTTTGTTGTATTGCTGTATTTCTATAAACTTGTTAAGTTGTTTGTTTTTTATTGTTTGTTGATATAACAAGTAAAAAAATTGCACTGATTCAATAATTGCTTTTGTTTTCTTTTTTGACTTATACACCACAATTTCACATTACCTAATATAAATATTTACAGAATAGTTTCATTCTTCCGATTATCAGTACCAGCTATTCCAAATATATAGTAACATGTAATGTTTTTCTTTAAATGTTTGATAGTGGGGAGTGTGAATGTACGTTTCATTGGAAGTGGATGTGCCTAGATAATGAGAACAACAGAAACCTCTCTGTTTAGATTATCTATTTGTAGGTCACGCTCTGATAACCTCAAGAATGTTTACATTGACCATTTGGCATATGGGAAACGCCCTTAATGTATATGTTAGCTGGCAACTATCTTTACAGTGAGAAGATAATGGAACGTTCACCGAATGACATCCATGCTGCAATTTTCCAATAAACTTGAGCGAACTTCTCCCTCGATTTGATAAAGGTTCTACATTATTTGACCACTATACATAACCGCTGATTTCTAACACTTGAAAAAGCCATTCAAGCTCCCCTCATCCCTCAAACAAATAAAATATGACAGAAACTACAGCACATTGAAAGAGTATGGTAACAACTGTGGTTTGGGAGTTGTTTCAGTTTATCAGGGAGGGGGTGTATCCGTTGTAAAATATGGGGCCCTGGTGAAACTAAACCCTGCTCTACTATTTTAAAGAATCAGAGGTATACTGTACACACAACTATCCCAATTAAGTATTTAATAGGTTATGTAATATCATCTGTAGATTTCTGTGCTGGTGAGTCACATCAAGGATTGGAAGATACCACTGGAAAGACAAGACTCTCAGCTTTCAGGAGACACCCTGGATACCCAGATAGGGCTTACCGTTGTTGTATAAGACTGAATTTAATTAAGGAACAGAGAGACCCCATATATGGGGTACTTACATTCAGGGAATTAAAAGAGTGAGAATTACCAGCTGACCAGAGTTTCATTTGCAATTCTGATATTATTTGCCTTCCCCATATGAAGCTGTTTGTCATATTAAATGAAGATAGAGAGGATCTGTACAGGGTTTTCACATTATTATATCCAAACATGGATCTTGCCATTGTTCAGCTGCCACTCTTTCTTGAACTCTGCAACATAACATCAAACTTCTTGTGAATCTGCATCCTCAACCAGCCTTTTTCCTTTGTTTTCATTGTATTGCCTGATTTTAGATTTTTGCCGGAGTATTTGGCTGTTTTCCATTCAAATAAAAGTTAAATAACATTTTGATTAGATATTGGATCATCTGTTAATGAGGGGATATTTATGACATTCACTATATTCTTGATTTTTATTTAATGTCCTAATCAATCAACGTATACTTAATTGGGAACAACAGTCAAATAATCACCCTATTGAAATTGACACGGTCTTCCAAAAATAAGAAAAATCATTGTCTTAACCCTATTATCTATAATTCATGTTTAAACTTTCCTCTTTGAAAGGGACTAAAAAGTTACTCTACAAAATCACTAAAAAAATGAACTTTTGTGGTATATTAAAAACTATTTTAAAACAATGCAATGTACTAAATATACTTCAGTGTGTTAAAATGGATGCAATTATAATATTTAAATTACAAACCCGATTCCAAAAAAGTTGGGACACTGTACAATTGTGAATAAAAACAGAATGCAATGATGTGGACGTTTCAAATTTTAATATTTTATTCAGAATACAACATAGATGACATATCAAATGTTGAAACTGAGAAAATGTTTCACTTTAAGGGAAAACAAATTTGGCATCAACACATCTCAAAAAAGTTGGGACAAGGCCATGTTTACCACTGTGTGGCATCCCCTCTTCTTTTTATAACAGACTGCAAACGTCTGGGGACTGAGGAGACAAGTTGCTCAAGTTTATGAATAGGAATGTTGTCCCATTCTTGTCTAATACAGGCTTCTAGTTGCTCAACTGTCTTAGGTCTTCTTTGTCGCACCTTCCTCTTTATGATGCGCCAAATGTTTTCTATGGGTGAAAGATCTGGACTGGGCATTTCAGTACCCGGATCCTTCTTCTATGCAGCCATGACATTGTAATTGATGCAGTATGTGGTCTGGCATTGTCATGTTGGAAAATTCCCTGAAAGAGAAGACGTCCGGATGGGAGCATATGTTGTTCTAGAACTTGGATATAACTGTCAGCATTGATGGTGCCTTTACAGATGTGTAGGCTCCCCATGCCACACGCACTCATGCAACCCCATACCATCAGAGATGCAGGCTTCTAAGTGCTGATAACAACTTGGGTTGTCCTTGTCCTCTTTGGTACGGATGACTTGGCGTCCCAGTTTTCCAAAATGAACTTTTTTGACCTAAAGAGTTTTAGCTGGCAATGGAGTGATTTCCATTACAGTATCATTCCTGTATGTGATGCAGTGCCGTCTGAGGGCCCGAAGATCACAGGCATCCAGTATGGTTCCGAGAGACACTGCCACTCTGAGAGGCACTTTTTATACCCAATCATGTTGCCAATTGACATAATAAGTTGCAAATTGGTCCTCCAGCTGTTCCTTATCTGTACATTTAACTTTTCCGGGCCTCTTATTGCTACCTGACCCAAATTTTTTGGAATGTGTAGCTCTCATGATATCCAAAATGAGCCAATATTTACAAAGTGTCTCACTTTCAACATTCGATATGTTATCTATATTCTATTGTGAATTAAATATGAGTTTATGAGATTTGTAAATTATTCCATTCCTTTTTTACTCACAAGTTGTACAGTGTCCCAACTTTTTGGAATCGGGTTTGTATATTACATACAAATACACAACATTTTAAAATAACTGGGTCAATTTTCACTTAATGAACTATTTCTATGCTACCAAAAGTACAACACGTGGGAATTTCGGCCGGATTTCACTACTTGGACATTTTGGGTCCTAGATTTATTTCTGTAACAGATACAACCTATAATGATGTATCCTGGTAATAACAACCCCTCTGGCTACAATAAAAACACAGAAAAACATACTTCTGGGTCACTATTTATAAAACTCATCTTTTTGAAAGGCAAAAAAATTGTTTTCGGAAAACATTTCTGCCATTCAGCATAAAGATTATTTTTTTTAAAGCATTATGAAGTTTTGTGTCAATGGTATTTCCTCACCCCTCCATGAACTGCCACTTTAACGTGGTGGAGGGGTTTGATTACCCGAGTGACCCTAGGAGCTATGTTGTCTGGGGCTATATGCCCCTGGTAGGGTCTCCCAAGGCAAACAGGTCCTAGGCGACGGGTCAGACTAAGAGCGGTTCAAAACACCCCTTAATGATGAAAATGTTTTTGAGTTCTGTGACGTCGCCCGGTATGGCGAAGCCGGGGCCCCACCCTGGAGCCAGGCCGGGGGTTGGGGCTCGTACGCGAGCGCCTGGTGGCCGGGCCTTTCCCCATGGGGCCCGGCCGGGCTTAGCCCGAACGAGCGACGTGGGGCCGCATAAGGGGTCGGTGCAGAGAGGATCGGGCTGCAGTCGAAGGCAGGGGCCTAGACAACCCGATCCCTGTACACGGAAACTAGCTTTAGGGACGTGGAACGTCACCTCGCTGGCGGGGAAGGAGCCTGAGATCGTGCGTGAGGTTGAGAGGTTCCGACTAGAGGTAGTCGGGATCACCTCTACGCACGGCTTGGGCTCTGGAACCACACTCCTTGAGAGAGGATGGACTCTTCACCACTCTGGAGTTGCCCATGGTGAGAGGCGGCAGGCTGGTGTGGGTTTGCTTATAGCTAGAAAGTGCTCAGACTGGGGACTCTATCGTTCTACTGGGGGACTTCAACGCCCACGTGGGCAACGACAGTGACACCAGGAGGGTTGTGATTGGGAGGAACGGCCCCCCTGATCTGAACCCGAGCGGTGTTCAGTTATTGGACTTCTGTGCTAGTCACAGTTTGTCCATAACGAACACCATGTTCAAGCATAAGGGTGTCCATCAGTGCACATGGCACCAGGACACCCTAGGCCGCAAGTCGATGACAGACTTTGTTGTCATTTCATCTGACCTGCGGCTGTATGTCTTGGACACTCGGGTGAAGAGAGGGGCGGAGCGGTCAACTGATCACCACCTGGTGGTGAGTTGGATCCGATGGCGGGGGAGGAAGCTGGACAGACTCGGCAGGCCCAAGCATACTGTAAAGGTATGCTGGGAACGTCTGGCCGAGTCTCCTGTCAGAGAGATCTTTAACTCCCACCTCCGGCAAAGCTTCGACTGGATCCCGAGGGAGGCTGGAGATATTGAATCCGAGTGGACCTTGTTCTCCACCGCCATTGTCGAAAGCGGCCGCTCGGAGCTGTGGCAGTAAGGTCTCCGGTGCCTGTCGAGGCGGCAAACCCCGAACCCGGTGGTGGACACCGGAAGTAAGGGATGCCGTCAAGCTGAAGAAGGAGTCCTATCAGGCCTGGTTGGCTTGTGGGACTCCTGAGGCGGCTGACAGTTACCGACAGGCCAAGCGGGCTGCAGCCCGGGTGGTTGTGGAGGCAAAAACTCGGGCCTGGGAGGAGTTTGGTGAGGCCATGGAGAAGGACTATCGGCTGGCCTCGAAGAGATTCTGGCAAACCGTCTGGCGCCTCAGGAGAGGGAAACAGTGCCCTACCAACGCTGTTTACAGTAGAGGTGGGCAGCTGTTGACCTCAACTGGGGATGTCCTCGGGCGGTGGAAGGAATACTTCGAGGATCTCCTCAATCCCGCCGTCACGTCTTCCATTGAGGAAGCAGAGGATGAGGGCTCAGAGGTGGACTCGTCCATCACCCGGGCTGAAGTCACTGAGGTGGTCAAGAAACTCCTCTGTGGCAAGGCACCGGGGGTGGATGAGATCCACCCTGAGTACCTCAAGTCTCTGGATGTTGTGGGGCTGTCTTGGTTGACACACCTGTGCAACATCGCGTGGCGGTCGGGGACAGTGCCTTTGGGATGGCAGACCGGGTGGTGGTCCCTCTTTTTAAGAAGGGGGACCGGAGGGTGTGTTCCAACTAAAATGTTGCAGCCTTGAGATTCGAACCCAGGTTGGCCACATGAAAGCCTTTGTTGATAACCATGACACCATGGAGCTGTATAGTTTGTGTATGTCAATAGTTGATTGTCCATTCGTGAATGACATTGATACAGTTAAACTGACTAATGTTTCTTATATGTATTGCGTTTGCCACTGGCCGTTTGAACAGCGTATTAGCCAGTAATAAGCTTTACCGGTATCTACTAACTTACTGGAATAGTCATAAGAATTGAGCAATTGCTAGTGAGACTGCCAAAGCTATTTCATTTCATGGCATATTAACTTTTTTATCTCATGGCAAAACAACATACTTTTTTCTTTCATTCATGAATGACATTTATACAATAACTATCAATAAAGGCGACGATAACTACTTTTTCATCAAGTGAAAAGATGAGAAAAATCATGCAATCTACCAGAAATAATTAATAAATGTCATTGCTCTCAATAGATTCGAACATAGGTCTTCCACATGAGAGGCACTGTCTTTAACCACTACGCGATGGCATTACATGTTTCAGCAGTCGCTAGACTCCAATGATCATTGTGTAAAACTGACTAACATTTCTTATTATGTTTACTTCCACCACAAATAGCATCTATGAACTGTATTGCTTTTGCCACTGGACATTTTAACTGCTTAGCCAGTAAGTAATTGACTTACTAGTATCGAGTTCGTATCTTCTCGATACGAACTCGCGACCTATAGTTCACAAGTCTGCTTCTCTAACCACTACGCTATTTACCAAAGGGTAGTCAGTCAGTCAGTAAGTAAGAAAGAGACAATCGCTCTTCTTAGCTGGCTCCGTTTATGCGGTCCGGCAAAAATCCTGCTCTAGTCATTTGATATGGGTCAGAGTTTTTGGGGATAGGGGTTACCATTCTCTTATTAGACTGAATTTAATTAAATTAAAATAGGCTCCCCAGACATGGGGACCTTAAATTAAAAAAGATAATCTAGAAAAGTGGTACTTGAACCCTTATTGTTAACACTTTACATTAGGTGTAATAACATAGTAATTAATGCATATATAACATAGTAGATACTATTAAACACTATGTAAATAACATGTAATTACTATGTAATAAGAGTTTATCAGCATCAGTTATTACACAATTGACAAAGACGTCACTACAAACCAGTTTGTTCCACATGTGTAATTACTAATGATTTATTTATCTGTAATTACAAGGTGTGTAGTTACATGTGTAACTAACATGGGTTGTGTAATTACACTTTTTGTAATTTCAAATTGACACTGTTAACAAAGCATTTTAAAGTTTAACCTTGTTACATGTAACTACATAAGTTCTTATCACCAATGTATGTTAGCCCAGGACACAGCAATGTACCCAGATAGCACACATACGTCTGGCCAATGTCGGCCAGATATATACAAGATTGTTTGCTCATTGGCAAGACGTCGGCAAGATGTCGGCATGTGATCGGATGCGCCGCCACGCCAATGATTAGACTACGTCTCACAAAGCTACGCAATACCCACCCGATCTACAGACTGGAATAACTAAACAACCTTTATTTAAGTTGGTTCATTCAGATAGAAATATTTTTTTATACCCCTTAAATGTTTAGACATAGGTCCAACCTGAGTAGATGTTGAAATACTTACAATAGTAATTCATAGTCTAAATCAAAATCAAGCAATGTATTGCCTAGAAACAACACAGAAGTAAACAAGTATACTAAACAACATCCAATATCAAAAACACATTCTAGGCAACAGATTTTATACATTCCAGTTAGGCCTAAAAACATAGGTGTAGTTCCCAAAACAGATCAACATGACAACATATACAACTACTACACAATACAACAAATTAAGTTCTCTGGCAGTTGGTCTGGTGTCCTTTGGCAGGAACAGACAGCCTGTTTGAGAGAGGGAGACAACCAGGACTTTGTTCAAATTACTTTAAGGAAATATGGAATCAAAACTGAGAAAGCCAAATTGTCAAATAATATTACCTGGTTGAACTGTTAGACTACTGTCACTGTCATAGTTATATTTTCGTCCCACCCGAGTAATGTCTGTATTTAAATTTGATTGTCGAATGTGTTATTTGCTTCAAATCATAGTTTAATTAAACCCTTAACATACAATTATTATTTTTTAATTATGCCTAACATGTTTAGACCCTAATTGTTTCCGTTTACGTCTGCTGTCACTCATCCTGTAACAATGTTCTCCTAACATAACTGGTTTTAAAGCCAAATGTTTCCAGTTACGTCTTCATGTCACGTCCTGGCTATGCCCCTAGCCATCTCTGCGCTGGGCTCGGGGCATAGTCAGGACAGGACAGGAGGTGGCACATCTAGCCACCTCCAATCCAATTGGGGACCCTATTTAAGTCCCTTGTTTTGCTTTGCCAGTGTGGTTCATTTTGGTTTTGTCTGTATATTTGATAACCCACGTCACTGGTTGCTTTTTGTTTTGTTTGAGTCTTTTCTTTTCTATTAAACATGGATTATCCACATTTATTCGACTCTGCGCCTGTGTCCTTCCACAACCCAGCCGCTGACAGAATAAACCACCTCCAAAGGACACGGCAGAAATGGCCTGATAGCGAAACAGAGGAGGAGGAGAACCCCTACCGTCCCCTACTGCACACCGGGCACACCAAACGTCGACCCCGGAGGAGACGTCGACAGAGGTCACACAATCGAACCTCCGTGAGTCAGCCCCAAGACATTTTTGGGGGGGTGCTGTGGGGGCAATCGGAGGGCCCTGTGGCTTGGCTGCCATCCCCGGAGCCCTGGCCACCTATGCTGACAGACGGGGTGATCCAGGTGCCCCAGCCCTGCCCGATGCCAGATCCTGGGCATTGGGAAACGACGCTGGTAGGGCCGGTGGGGGCCTTCCCGGAGGTTGGGTGGTGTGAGGACTGGTGGGGCTTCAGGGACCCGCCGTACCGGTTTTTGCCGCCTGAGGAAGAGTCCCCGGCCAGCTTGGCGGGGCCAACGCCTGGCCTACGTCCGGTGCCGGCCCCAAGATGCCGGGTGTTTCCAGTGCCACCGATGACTGGCCGCCGCCGCCCGAGCCCGCCGATGACTGGACGCCGCCGCCCGAGCCCTCCAATGACTGGCCGCCGCTGCCCGAGCCCGCCGATGACTGGCTGCCGCCGCCTTGTCCCTCGGTGCTCTCTCCTGCCCTGCAGCCGCCGCCTCGTCCCTCGGCGCCCTCTCCTGCCCTGGAGCCGTCGCATCGTGCCGTGTTGCCCTCTCCTGCTCCTCCACCAGCTCCTGTCCCTTCGCCGGCTCTCCCGGCTCCTGCGCTGGGCTCGGGGCAGGACAGGAGGTGGCACATCTAGCCACCTCCAATCCAATTGGGGACCCTATTTAAGTCCCTTGTTTTGCTTTGCCAGTGTGGTTCATTTTGGTTTTGTCTGTGTATTTGATAACCCACGTCACTGGTTGCTTGTTTTGTTTGATTCTTTTCTTTTCTATTAAACATGGATTACCCACGTTTATTCGACTCTGCGCCTGTGTCCTTCCACAACCCAGTCGCTGACACTTCATCACTGCTATAATTACAAAATGTTTTTAAAAGACATACAAATAAATAATATTTGTTTAAACAATTGAATTAGCTTAAGAAATAATAAAATACAAAGCACAGTTTTTATGGTTTGCATTAGAGTATGGTAAAATAATGGCTCTTATGACAATTTGCAAACTGACTTCAAAACTGGCAGTAGGCAAAACACTACAATATCATTTAGACATATAAATAAATACGGGATTAACACTAGTCTAGAACCGCCAGGCCTTTCAGACCACCAATATCATTAGCATTCAATATCCTGAATTACAGATTTGTTTTAAATGTCAAAAGAATTTGAGGAATACAATAATGTGTTTGTATTTCAGGTCTTATGATTAGAATAGGAAAAAACTGTAGGAAAAAAATCATCTGGAGCATTTTCCTTAGTTTATTAACTATTTACATTGAAATACACCGCATGTAAATTCTAAGAAGACGTTTAACTTATTTTGACGATGTAGGTAAAATAGGGTAAATTATCAACTGAAATATATAGAAACGCAATATTTCAATTGTTTTGGACACTGTGGTCCATTATTACCCATGCATTTACGCATGAATCAATGTCATACGTTCAATCTTAATAATTCTGTCCCACAGTCAGCACAACCGTAATTTAATTAAATAGATTTCGTTACTAAACCTAAATGTAAGTCAGACTACAACACCTAGGTACTGTAGGCCTAACAATTTTATTTTGTTGTAAATTTAATAATGATAAAAAAGCAATATCAAAATCCAGATGTTTAATTAACATTTAAAATAATGTACAGTCTTACATTTTTCCTGCATATAGAATTTACAATCCTATATTTTAGTCACCCCTCCCCCAGCTCCAATTATGTGATCAAAATATATAAATCTGACTACCATTGGTTTTTAAGCCTTTTTGACCTGGAGTATCCGACAGAGCCGAACACCGTTTGGCATGGACATTCTCCTCTGCAGCATCACCATGTAGTCAGAGCATCAGTTCATCCACCGTATATGAACCTCCGTATGAAGACAACGTATGAAATTAATTAGCTGTGTCCCATTCATGTAAACGCGCTATGTTAAATACTTCAATTATATTTCCTCATGACTCTACATAGAAGAGGCGACTCCAGGATGCTGGCCTTATAGGCAGAGTTGCAAAGAAAAAGCTTTATCTCAGACAGGCCATTAAAAAGAAAAGATAAAGATGGGTAAAAGAACACAAGCACTGGACAGAGGAAGACTGGAAAAAAAAGCCAGCATTCGGAGTCACCTCTTTACTGTTGACTGGTACTATTTAATGAAGCTGCCAGTTGAGGACCTGTGAGGCATCTATTTCTCTCTCCTCTTTCTATTCCTCCCACTCTTCTTTCTATTCTGGTTAGAGCCTGTTTGGGAAGGGAGTAGTACACAGAATTCTACAAGCTCTTTAGTTTCTTGGCAATTTCTCGCATGGAATAGCCATTATTTTTCAGAACAAGAATTGTCTAACGAGTTTCAGAAGAACGTTTTTCGTTTCGGGCCATTTTGAGCCTGTAATCGAACCCACAATTGCTGATGCATCAGATACTGAACTAGTCCAATGAAGGCCAGCTTTATTGCTTTTTTAATCAGCACAACAGTTTTCAGCTGTGCTAACATAATTGCAAAGGGGTTTTCTAATGATCAATTAGACTTCTAAAGTTATAAACTTGGATTACCAAACACAACGTGCCATTGGAACAAAAATGAACGTTTCTTTCAAAAACAATGACATTTCTGAGTGACCCCAAACCAGTATTACTTTGTTCAGTAGATCAGCAGACCCACCTTTAAACATAAATTTGTGGGACCAGGTCTATTAGAATATTAGACAAAAAACATTGTTCCTCAAATAGAAATTGAATTATCTGTATAACTCATCAGGGCATCTATTGTCTGTCCAGATCCTGTAAGAGCTCTTTAGAGTTCAATAGGTTACCCATGTGGGGAGAGGACAGCTTTCCCCTTGTGTGAAGACTAGGTAGTAAGAGAACAAAGGGTATGTGTTTTATTGACTTAGGACAGCTGGGCAGTGTGGAATCTGAGCATTAACAATTACAATATGAATGTACGTCTCATTGGAAGTGCATGTGCCTAGATAATGAGAACAACAGAAACCTCTTTGTAGGTTGTGCTTGAATGACCAGAGGAATGTTTACGATGGCCATATGGCATGGGGGGTTGACTTCTAAAAACATGGTCTTTGTTAGTTTGAAACGCCTTCAATGTATATATCAGTTTGTAACCAACATTACAATGAGAAGATAATGGAAAGTTCACCAAATGACATCTGTGCTGCAATTTTCCGATAAACTTGAGCGAGCTTCTCCCTCGATTTGATACGGGTTCTACATTATTTGACCACTATACGAAACCGCCGATTTCTAACAGCAGCATCTTAACACACCCCTTTTAACTGTAATAAATACGGACTGTTCATGTATAAAGTTAGAGACTCCTCGGATGATTATGTTTGTAAGCATTTGACACGTCTCTCTTATTAGCAAATCAATTATATAACTGTTAAATTGTGCCAAAAATAATTTCTTCTCTGTATTTCCTCCTTTAAGAGTTCTGATAGATAAAATTGCCATCACACTTTGGGAGCTCGTCCTTAGTTACTAAACCTGATGTCTCTAATCATATCCTAGCGGGTCATCCATGCACGGCCGGAGACTAGGTCTCTGGAGCCTTAAATCCTCCCCCGCTCGTGGACTGGCTGCGAAAGGGGTGAGAGCGAGGGCGTCCTGCTTAAATTATTTTTGGGACTCATCAGTACAGGTACCCGGACTTACATTTTTGAACTCAGGAGGTACGTGCACATTACGGTCGGGCCTTTAGTTAAAAACTGTTAAACGTACGGTGGTTGGGCCACTGTATAATATACCAGTGTAAGGAATATCTTGCGGGTAGGGCTGACAAGCTTATTAACGAGTGCTTAATCAAGGTTTTGCATCGTCCCACCCCGCCCGGCGACACTGCATCGCTGGAGAAGATTTCCCTACAATCGACGTAGCCAACCCTGCTGGAGGCTGAGATGGCCGGACTGGTTTCGCTCTGTGGACCTTTTCGTTGTGAACGTCGTAATGCTGTAGGCCATCTGGAGGCCGTTTTTTGCTGCACTTTGGAAGTGTTGAGCGTGTCTATGCGGGTCAAGAAAAGGTCCAAAAGTGGGGAGTAGTACACACTAGATCTGTAATCTCCAGTGTTTGCAGCGACTGAGAACAAAGAAGACTACAGACCCATGGTTGAGGAAGAGACTATGCTAACCGCTACGTTTAAATGTATGTAGCTACCACTAGACATTCGACTGGACATTGGATTTGGGAAGATACCAGTGGGAATCAAGACAACTGCTGTTTAGATGTACTGTTCCCGCAAGAATAGAGACAGTTTCGGCTGCCTCTTTGGCCTTGCTGCCAGCGATCCAACGAGAACACGCAGGAACGCTGAACCGCCTGAGGGAGGGGTGCTGACGGTCAGAGGAGACGGACCAGAGAGCATCAACCGGTGAGATCATTCCTTGATACAATCCTGGTTTTTCTCTAACATATTTAGAGGATACAGGGGGTTACAGCTTTCATATGCTTTAGTAAACTATGTGGTTGGGTTTTGTATGTCAGATTTGATGTATTTGTGGAAGTTGATAGATGGATTAAAGAAAGTATGGTAACTAGAAGTTATTTTAGAGGTATTTTAGTTATAGGACCTGTAGTTAGAAAAACAATTTTTTGTTCCATGTCCTGACAACCATTCCCTTGCAGCTAACCTATTGTGGGGCGATTCGTGTAGGATTTTCAACAGCTCTCTGTTGGTGGAATTGGTTTCTGTGCAACTGTCTGTGCGAAAAGCAAGAAGGTTGTCTCGTTTGTTTTTCGACAGTAGGGGAATTGTGCCCCTATGTCTCCTCGTGCAACCTGTATTATAAGTAGGGGAGAATCGGTCCTGTGGGCTAGCGGTGAGCAGGCCTCGGTTTGATTTCCAACCACGTAGAAATGGCACTGATGGCTTAGGGGCTATATCTGTTGCGCATCTATGTGGTGGGGTATAGCCAACTGCTATGCTCGGAGGACCTCACTGATTTTGTCAAGGTCTATGTCCACCAATTTAAGAGACTGTTGGAAGGAGTAGGTAAAATGCCAAAAGTTGTTGGTCAGATTGTGGTTTAAATTAGTCGTTGTACTAATGAAGTTGTATATGCGCGTGCGCCAATTGTGTTTGTTCTGTGTGTAATTATGGCCCGAGTCACGGGCATTTGTCACTATCTGGTTGTGGTCGACACATAATAAATGCATTTATCCATTTTGGTATTCCCTGTGCACGAGGGTTCCGATTGGCTGCATTGTGTATTCGTTGGTGGAATATTTGATCTTGTTTACCGAGGTTGTTGTTAACTTTGAAGTTTTGTAATCGCAGGGTTTTGCTTTTAATGTGATTCTTTTGCGAGGCTGTTGAGATAAATGAAGTTTAAATAATGCTGATTTAATAACCTTGTATTCTTATGTTTTTGTTTTATTAAATTGTATGCTGCAGCCAGGTTAGGGAAATATGATTGAATACAATAACCATAAAAAGTTTAGAACTCCATACATTACACTCAGCCACACTCACTCAGACTTTACACCTGGCTCTGATAGAGAGACAGGATTAAAACCCCACAATTAACATACAAATGAAACTGCCCCCTATACAGCACAAAGAGACCTTCTGTCTCCAACCCCCTGATGTTCTAGTCTAGGTTAGGACAATAGAATGTAAATTACTGTAACCTGGTTAAGATTTCACACCTGTATGCAAAGAACCTGTTGATCTATGACCGAGAGTAACCCCCAAATGGGAAAAGTTTCGAGCATGTCCTTTTTCATTGGACAGTGAAAACAAAGAGATTCGTCCAACATGTCACCATGCCAACGAAGAGCCAATAAGGATGGGTTTTACTCACGAGAGTGAAAAGTAACCGCCCCGTGGCGGGAGTATCAAAACCGATGTTCGATCTTTATTCGGGGCAAATATTTTGTGGAAGCTCGAGGGTTGAGCAAATATTTGACCGTTGCAGTGTATTTCATGTATTTTGACTTATCAATTCATATTAATAAATCTTTGTGCTAAATTTCCATTTGGACCGGAGCCTCGTCCTTCTTCAGAAATTCTGATACACGTAAAATTCTTAACAAGGCCCACTTTTTCGGCTTTTGCATTAGTGCCGAATCTGCGAAATTTTAATTTGCCTTCTAGAGTTTTGCTGGTGGCTGGCACATGTGGAGGTGTGTGCCAGCTAACTTAGGATTGTATATGAAAATAATGTCCTAAATTTAATTAGAGGGATAGATTGGAAATTGGTATAATGATGCTTCTCTAATTTGGTGAAATATGTTCTCGTGGTTTCGCTATGAGTGGTTAAAATAGTGTGTTTCACTCTCCTTGTATGGAGTAGAATGCAGAACATGACAGTAGTCTTTAATATTAAGATAACACGCTGTTTTCCAGGAAGACTGGTTTCGCAGCCAATATAGTCATAGCCTGCTAAAGGGTAGCATTGGCCAAAACCTGTTAATTCCCCAAATCGCGGAAGCCAGTAAAATTAGACGTCCTATTTTAAATGTTCAATTGGGTTTGGTTAATGTAGTTTCACTTCATTTGTATTTACAATGAGGATACCTGGGATAATACTTGTGGTTTCAGACCTACACCTGATGCTCGTTATTGGCATTTAAATTTTAGCCTGGTAAACTGACAAATGGGGTAGATTGATGTGACTGTATTTAGAGATCTAGCCTGGGGTATCATGGGGATCACTCACTGATTGTTCCTTGACTTCATGGGGTATCATGGGGATCACTCACTGATTTAGTGACTTCATGCATCTGTTCTCTGATAACTTGGCCTTTCTTGTGAGTTTTTCATCCCTACTGTTGCTGTGTTGATAAGATAAGCAATTTTTTTTATGAACACCAAAGACATTAGATGGGTAGGGCAATAGCTCTGAACTTTCAGTTAACGTGGGATATCGGCTAAGTTGGAAGCATGTCGTCTTTTACTACAGGCAGTCTGAAGACCATGTCACATTTGTGTTGAAACTTTCCTTGGCTCCAGGGTTGGCCTTTGCACTAAGGGTTCCATTCGAGTGTACTGCCTGTTCTCACCTGTGGTAATTTCCCCAACATGAGTATGTTTGGTTTTGTGTTTATCACACGTTAAGTGCAAGCAAACTATAGCTTTTCTGTCGAAATTTATGGTTTTTAAACATATTTGTAGTAAGGATGGAGATCTAAAGTCATCCAACATTGTTAATTGTTAGAACTATCTTGATGTCGTTGCATGACATATGCATGAAAGTAGCGATTTTGGCTGACCGCCACTATTTTGTATGACTTGGACATACACCTAAGTTGAGAAAATTCCCTAGACTTTAGGAGGTTCATTGAGTCATGATAAATGTGTTGTTTCACTTTAGTTTGGTCGTTGCCTGTGGGATTGCACATTTTAATATGCAATTTTATGGGTTATACGTTTTATGGGTTATTCTTCCTTCACACGAGCGACCGTTGTTTTTTGGGGGGTTTTTGTGGATGTTTTTATCATTTTCCTTTGTTTTGGTTAGATATTCAGTTTGCGATTTTTTTTATTTTTTTTTTATATTTTAACTTTTTTAAACTTTTACAAAAAAATAGAAAAAACCTACATACAAGATGGGTACACAGCATATGTCGTTGTTACATGGATTAAAGAAAGACAGAAGCTATATGAGAATACACACAATAACCAGTGGTAGTCCAGTGCTTCCTGTCTCATGATACCGTCATGTATGTATAAATAGAAAATAAAACACAAAGAACAAACACACACACACACAAAAAAAAAATGAAAAAAAAAATTATCAAAAAAAGGCCCAGAGAGGAGAATCCAACCCTTATTCAGTACCGAAAAAATACAAAAGAAAGAGATAAAACCGTACAAATACATAAAAGCCTGTTTCATACATTGGTCATTTAGGTCTCATCAAGTAAAGTCAAAAATGGTTTCCACACCTTCTCATAATAGTTTGGTGCATCCCCTCTGCTAAGGCGAATCTGTTCCATTCTAGAAGCACAAACCATTTCGTTGAGCCACCTCTTAAAGCAAGGAGACGATGGAGACTTCCAGTTAAGTAAAATCAATTTCTTGGCCGCTACCATGCCTGTTTTGAGAGCCTGCTTACAGTGGGAAGGGAGGGTTGTTGTCCCTTCAGAGGAGCCAAAGATTGCCAGGTTACAGTCTGGTTGAATGCTTATTTTGTATTGCTTAGAGAACCAATTAAATATGTCACTCCAAAAATTGTCCAGTACTGGGCAGTACCAGAATAAATGTGAAAGTGAACCTTCGGCTCCGCCACATCTATCACACATGGGAGACACTGAATCAAATATTTTATGAAGTTTAGTTTTGGAGTAATGCAGTCTATGTATGACTTTAAATTGAATCAACCGAAACCTGGAGGTTTCGGTTAATTCAATTTAAAGTCATACATAGACTGCATTACTCCAAAACTAAACTTCATAAAATCTGGAGGTACTGCCACCTTAACGTGGTGGAGGGGTTTGAGTACCCGAGTGACCCTAGGAGCTATGTTGTCTGGGGCTATATGCCCCTGGTAGGGTCTCCCAAGGCAAACAGGTCTTAGGCGACGGGTCAGACTAAGAGCGGTTCAAAACCCCCTTAATGATGAATAAAATTAGTACCGTGACGTCGCCCGGTATGGCGCAGCCGGGGCCCCACCCTGGAGCCAGGCCCGGGGTTGGGGCTCGTATGCGAGCGCCTGGTGGCCGGGCCTTCCCCCATGGGGCCCGGCCGGGCTCAGCCCGAACGGGCGACGTGGGGCCGCCCTCCCGTGGGCTCACCACCCACAGGAGGGACCATAAGGGGCCGGTGCGAAGAGGATCGGGCGGCAGTCGAAGGCAGGGGCCTAGACAACCCGATCTCTGGACACGGAAACTGGCTCTTCCCGTCCCACCGGGAGGAGACCCCAGGGAAGACCTAGGACACGCTGGAGGGACTATGTCTCCCGGCTGGCCTGGGAACGCCTCGGTGTCCCCCCGGAAGAGCTAGAGGAAGTGTCTGGGGAGAGGGAAGTCTGGGCATCCCTGCTTAGACTGCTGCCCCCGCGACCCGGCCCCGGATAAGCGGAAGAAGATGGATGGATGGAAATCTGGAGGTTATAGAACACTTCTGTATATCGGACAGGCCCTCGTTCCATAATTCCTCCGACAGTGGGACTCGCAGTTCTTTCGCCCATGCCTCGTTGAGATGACTGGTGTTTGCTGGTGTCTCAAAGGCAGTGATAAAGTGGGAAATCAAGTGTTTGGAGTTTGGTTGCAAGAGAAATGTATCATAAAAATTACAATTGTGTGGTCTATTTGGGAAATTAGAAACGTTCTCCCTAACAAAATGTCTCACCTGTAAATATCGATAAAAATGTGACTGAGGGAGGTGATATCTAGCCTGGAGCATAGGGAAAGAAGCAAAATTGTTATCTATATAAAAATCTGAAATGCAACATAGGCCCCTCTCCCTCCAGTCTGAAAAAACCCCATCTGTCAATCCTGGTTTGAACAAGTGGTTGCCTGTTATTGGGGAATTTACTGAAACATTTGGTAATCCAAGAAATGTTCTTATTTGATTCAATATCTTCAAAGAGTTACTAAGAACATAATTGTGGCTAAACAACTTGTGAGACGGTTGTGCCTTTGAAAAGAGCAACGCTGGGAGTGAGGTCTGTGACACAGACCTGGATTCAATCTGTAACCAGAGCGGAGAGGAACCGTCATCGTAAGGAGGACCCCACTGCCAGAAAATTGATTACAAAAAGATAGTGGCAAATAAATAGGGAGGTTTTGAAAAAGATACAAGAATCTCGGAAGTGCAACCATTTTAACAGCATTGATGCGGCCGATCATTGACAGAGGGAGCAACTTCCAGTTCCTAATATTAGCTTTTAGTTTATCCATCATATCCAAAAAATTCAATTTCAGTAAAAGTTTGGGGTTTCTGGAAATCTTGAGGCCAAGATACGTAATGTGGGTAGTAACTAATTTAAATGGCAAAGATTTCAAGAAAGTAGGACACATGTTTGTCAATGGCATGAACTCACATTTGTCCCAGTTAATTGTATACCCAGACAATTTACTAAAGGATTTTATATAATTCAAAAGGTTGGGAACTGAGACCACTGGGTCTGATAAACAGATCAATAAATCATCAGCATACAGATTAACAAGGCTTTCAACATTACCAAACTTTACCCCATGAATGCCTGGGTGACTCCTTATGCCTATAGCAAGTGGTTCCAAGGTAATATCAAAAAGACGAGGAGAAAGAGGGTCGCCCTGCCTTACACCCCTCTTCAACTCAAAAGATTGGGATCTATCTAAATTTGTGAGAATAGAGGATACTGGTTTAAGATAAATTATATTTACCAATTCAATGAAATTTTCGCCAAATCCAAATTGTTTCAGTGTCTTTAGCATCAATCTGATCGAATGCCTTCTGGGCGTCAAGGGATAAAACAGCAGCCTGTGTATTCTTCCCCTGCACTGAATATATTGTATTTAAAAGCAAACAGACATTACTAAAAGAAAACCGACCCGGGATAAATCCAGTCAGATTAGGGTGTACAATTGTGGAAATATGCCTACCTAATTTTGGCGCCAAAACTTTAGTTAGTACTTTTAAGTCACAGTTTAGGAGAGCAACAGGTCTGTAACTTGCCGGATCAACCTCTTCCCTTCCCTCTTTCAAAAGCAAGCAAATATTTGCTTCATATAATGAACTGGGAAGCGTCTTATTTCTCATAGAATCGTTCACCATTCTCAGCATGAGTGGAACTATTTTGTCATGAAATGATTTATAAAATTCACAGCCAAAGCCATCAGGACCGGATGTTTTTCCAGAGGGGAAGGCTTGAATAGCATTCAAAAAGGCCTCCATGTCATCTCTTGCTGCACTATCTAATTGGGGAACGTTTAAATTGGCAAAAAAGTTACAGAAATCTGATTCAGTGGCCTTTACTTTACTAGAATACAGTTCCTTTTAGAAGTCCCTGAAGCAAACATTTATCTCTCTCGGATTGGTTAGGAGTCTGCCTGATTTGGATTTTATCCTGTGAATAGCCTGTTTAGCTAACAGTTTCTCCGGTTTATCTCCAAGAATGGTATTGTATTCACATTTTAATTTCAAGATCTTGTTGTAATCAGCGGCTAAGAGGGAAGATCTATAGGTCTCTTCCAGTACTGGAAGCATTTTTTCAATGTCCCTGAGGCTGCTGTTAAGTTCTCTTTTCTTGGCTGATTCAAATGAAATAACGTGGCCCCTCATAACTACTTTAAAGGTCTCCCACAAAATAGAATCAGAGACCTCTCCATTATCATTTGTAGCAAGAAACTCGTCTATACGTGCATACATGTGCTCAATAAAAGACTGGTCCTCAAGAAGAAGAGGGTTGAGGCGCCAGCTATATTTTGGACTTGACAGGATATTTTTGAAATTAAGAGAGACTGGACTGTGATCAGATATTAAAATATTATGATAAGTAGAAGTAGTAACACTAGGCAGTAATTCAGAAGCTATCAGAAAGTAATCGATTCTAGTGTAAGACTTATGGACATGAGAATAAAAAGAAAATTCCCTATATGTAGGATGCTGCAGTCGCCATATTTCAACCATGTTCCTTGTTTTAATTAAATCATTCAGAATTCCCACTGAGGTAATTGCAGGAGGTGGTTTTGTAGAAAGTCGATCTAGGACCGGGTCAAGATAACAATTAAAGTCGCCTCCAATAATAACATTAGAGGCAGAAGCCGGTATCAAATCAAATGCTTTACGGAAGAAATCAGGATTGTCAATATTCGG